>NC_071572.1:92002217-92626384 GCF_024509145.1 Vidua macroura | reverse complement strand
CACTTGGAC
The DNA here is from genome assembly GCF_024509145.1 of Vidua macroura. Lineage (NCBI taxonomy): Eukaryota > Metazoa > Chordata > Aves > Passeriformes > Viduidae > Vidua > Vidua macroura. The sequence goes on along the minus strand of NC_071572.1, from coordinate 92,626,375 downwards.
CGGCTCCATCTTACAACAAATCATCCTCCATTTTCGGGCATTTTATACATTTTGGAGGACAAAGACATGACTGTTAATTTTGTACATACTGTTATTCAAAGGAGAAGCTCTGTGTTAGGAATACAATAACCCAGGCAGGGCGCAGCAATCTCTGTTGTTGTTTATTTAACAAAGGGACATCAGGAAAGATGGTGAGCACAGCCAGCAAGCCGTGGCATGTGCGACATGCCATGGATGGGCTCTGCATGTGGATGTGAGCCTGGGCATCTCTGTAAGCACCCAGGAGAGCACAAAGCATGGGCCACATGTTGTGCTAGGTGCTGTACAAACAGAGGACACAACAGATCTCCCTGCCTTCAGAGCCTGGTGAATAGAAGAGCCCAGGGATGGTTACAGGCAGCTGGGATAGGAAAGGTGCAAGTGGCTGTGACACAGCAGTAGGGGAAGGATAGAGCCCCCAGGATCAATGTGTTACATCAGTCAGGAAAACAGAATTCTGAAAGTGGACATGGTACTGGTGATGTATTTCTGTAAACTTCTCATGGCTTGGGAGCAGCCAGCGAGAGGCTGGAGATATTGCTGGAAATGTGACCAGGGATAAAGAAGACCAGTACTTTGGGCAAGTCAAGGAGGGAGAACATCCAGCCTTCCTAGTCTGGCCAGTTTGCACTGTGAGCTTTGAAGGCCTGGCACTTGGAAGCTCCTTGGGGCTTAAAAAGTGACAAGTGGATCAGCCCCCGCAAGTACACTGCACCAAACAGAGGATGCATTCCCAAAGGGACAGTGCACACACCAGGAAGTCTTCAAAGGGGTCTGAGCTCAGCCATGGTACATATATGTGTCCAGATAGGATTATGGATAATGACACCAACCCATGGAACAACCTAGAACTGGACCAACAATTCAGCACCACCCAGAGATAAAACAAAGAAGTTCATGAATTTACTGGTGAAGAGGGCTTGCAAGTCATTCTGAGTTGGTCTGGACTAGTTGATACAACTGAAAAGGTAAAGGAACCTCTCCTTGAAGAGGCTGTCTTGAGCCACATCCTAATACAGAAAGATATTTAAATACCAGCTGCTGCCTGCTTTATGCTCAAATCTTAGTGGAGCTGTTGATGAAATGAAACATCTGAGGAAATCTCAGAGGTGGGAGCTGGAACGCTGAGACTGCTGTGTCTTTAGTAGCACTTGGACATGTAGGAGTTTGCTCATAAATGAGAAATTCTGCTACCCAGAATGGCTGTAAGGGCATCTTTTCACTGGAAGATAAGATGTTATTCTCCCTCCCTGCAGGTGCACCAGTTGTAGATTTATAGAGGGAGCTGACCAAGGGCATCTTCAAATCTCAGTGGAAAAGTGTGACATGTCCACCTGCAAGTATATGCCTGCAAACACCACTCTGTTTTCCAGATTGCTCAGGATGAGCAGCACAAAAGCATTTTTTAGGATCAGCTGCTGACTTTAATTCCACATACTTGTGATGCTACCGAGTGAACAGAGTTTCTGCCTGAAGCAGCTCTCCCAGGGGATTGCTCCGCATCTCCTCTGAGCAGCCTGGAGACTGCAGCAGAGGGGCCATACAGCTCTTCATTTCTCTCTCCAGGTCATTTGGTCTTTAGTGCCTATCTCAGTGCCATCAATCATTCTACTGCATTTACTGAACCATCCAGACCTTGTGAGATATAGCACTGTACAAATCCTTCTTCAGGAAAAGAAGTGGTTCAGTAAGGAATGAGAACTTTCCCACTGATGAGTTTGCAAAGACCATAAGAGACTTGGCTAGACTTCAGAATCAAAGACGCCAGAGAAGATATTTTGTAGTTAGTAAATCACAGGTTAGCATCTGGTTCCTGACAGCAATTATATTCTCCTCAGGAATGGGTTTAGATCAGTGGGGTAAATCCTTTCCATTCTTTTCTTAGGTCAGAGTTTGCTTCGTTCCTCATATTTCCCATGAGCTACTTCCAAGGATACCTTACAGTGGCTGATGAGCAACAGAGATGAATACTCAGTTACCACTTTTGCATCCAGCTGAGAATGTTTCACCTCCACACCCTGTCCAGTGGCTCTTCAGTGCCACTGCCTCTGATTTCCATAACAGAGTTATTTACGTGCAGCTGCATAAATGCAGTTGTTACAGCTAAGGAACTTAGTTCAGTGAGCAACTATTCTCCAGGGGTTCCCCTGCCTCCCTCCTTGTATTGAGAATGCTTCCAGCTTCACTGAGGCTGTTCTTTCCAGACTGCCTCAGTTGCGATGGTTTCCAGGGCTTGATTTACCCAGCCTTACCAAGATTAGTCCTGCAGCAGGAGATAGCTCTTATCATTCAGGGCTTGCTCCTCTGCTCTGACTCTGAGCAGGGAGTCTACTCAAGCAGCTGTAATGTCTTCTATGCAGGTCCTGCAGCTTGTGGGAGAATTCCCATCCTTATATTGATACCATAAATTAAGGAGTTGCACGTGAGTGGTTCAGACAGGTCTTTGCAGATCACCTCAAGAAACAAGACATGAAACAGGACATCAGGATGTGACATCTCAAGTCCACACAAGCACAGAGAAGAGCCCAATATACAGCAGGAAGGCTTCAAGCAATGTGAGACAGGTTTGGTACACTGCCAAGGAGCTCACACTTCATGTCATAAGAAGGGTTATCCTTCTGTGCCCTGTGCTTTGAAATTGTGAGATTGAAGAACCAACAGAGACAGACAGCAAGCTGGTTTTTGAGTTGATCCCTGTGCTTGGAACTGGTTTGGCTCAGCTGCCCTGTGATCCTCCTTAAAGCCCAGATCAGCAGTGATAAATAGTGCAAAAAGGAGAATTCCTCTGACCAATGCTCTGAGATCAGCTGGCACTTACAACTGGCCACACAACTCTTAAAAAAAAAAAAAAAAAAAAAAAAAAAAAAAAAAGGTGGTTTTTGAGTATTTGAAGTAAAGAGAATTTTTAGTCTCAAACTTACAATACCACAGCCATCTAGGAAATTAATTAGTTTATTTTGTATGGTAGGACAGTGTTGCCTTGCTGTTGGCTTTGTCTGGAAAAGCATTTTCTGTTTGCAGAGGTAAAAGAGGACATTTGGAGCCAAGTCTGGTGGTTCAGCTTGGATGAACAATTTCCAGGAGTGTATTTTGGTAAATGAGTGGCTCATCATAGCCTGGAGTATTTCAACCCTGGGTTATTGGGTTAGGAAAAAACTCTGTAACCTCTAAGTCTTAGTATGATTCTTCTGTGGTGATAGAGAATTTTCCTGCTATCCAGGGAAGGATGGCTGAGTCAAAACCAGGGAAATGCTTTCTTGCTCTGCTTGGCAAGAAATCATGTGTTAAGTGGACAATACAAGGTACTGACCAGCAGCCTGAATTCTTGAACCTGCAGTCCCACACAGAGATACTGCTCACAGAAGAGCCCTGCTGCCTTCTCCAGTATCCATACTTCTGTGAGAGGGGGAGCAGTTCACCAGTTTAAAAGCACAATTTTCATTACCTCCAAATAAAAGTTCTGCATGTTATAACTGCACTGGTGGGACAGCAGTTCTGCCCAGAGTACATGGTAAATTCCAGTGGTTTTGACAGCATCTCCCAACTCAGATTGGTGTACGCTTGAACATCCTCAGTGACCTGAAGTTGTGTATAGGAGTAGCTCATTGTTTCTTTTTAAATGGTGTCCTGATACATGAGTCCATTTGTTGTATCTCTGACTCTCCAGAGGACTGTGGGGGTGATGAGCTATGGACCACTGAGTTCCTTTAGCAATCCAAATAAAAACAAAGGTTGGGACCTCATTCGTATGAAGCGGATCCAGCTCTAGTTACCATGACACCATGACAATCAACTTGTTTACTGCTTCAAGGTACAGTCTAAACATTCTTGGCATGTCATTTGCATAGCAATATCCAGAATGCTTTGTGTCACTCTACTGTATTAGGGCTCAGCAAATGCATTGAAAGGTTTCTTTACATGTATGCTTAACTAAAGAGAAAGAAAGGAAGAGAAAGGAGAAGAGAGCTTTACTTTTGGTAGCATGTTTCATACAAAGTGTAATCTAAACTGTGTGCAAAATTAAACATAAGAGCGGGATACATGACCCCCATATGTTCTGGAGAAAGAGGAAGGGAGGTAATTATTCAACAGAGGGTGGAAAACAACTGAGAATATCTAGGACTCATTTTGGCAGAGTATTTAAGCATGTGCTTAACTTTAAACAGGTGATTGGCTGAAATGCAGGAAGGAAAAATAAAAAAGCACAGGGAAGTAAGAAAACATGGATTAGTAGAAGAAGAGGGAATAATGACAGGGAGCCAGCTCGGCTGTGTGAGCTGGCAGCACTGCAGAAAGGCCAGGGCGGGTGTGTTGGCTGGGAATAGCTGGTGGGTTGGAAGGGTGCATGGAGAGCTGTGCCAGGACACTGTGTACAGGGAAGCCTGCGTGGCAGTGAATGAGGCACCCAGGTATCAGCTGGCATAAACTAATGTGGTTCCTCTGCTTGCTCACCACTGCTGACAACCTGAGTGTTGGCTTCAACAGTTGTGCAAGCAGGGCTGGGAGTGAAACATCCCCAAAATGTCTCTGAAAGGATGAGGCCTGGGGAGAAGACAGAAACTGGGGCAAGAATTGTGATTGATGGTAGTGAATGGCCAAAAGTATGCAAAGCTGGATCTGGAGTCAGCCAGAGAGATGGGAATCTTACCAGTTAGTGCAGGCAAGAGTACAAGGGGGTAGTGGCGGGGAAGCTGAAAGCCTGGGAGGTGATGCAACAGCAGAACAGGCTTTTAATGTGCTGGAGCAGCTTCTATCTGGGTTGTGACAGGTTAAGTCAGCTCTGCAAGGGGCCAGGGTAGGGCTCAGACAGGTCTCAGATGCCATCAGAACTATTTCACTACAGTCACAGGCATCTAGGTAGAAAGCATGAGGTCCAGCAGGTTTGACAATGGCAATACTCCAGCTGTCTTGTCTTCCCTCTGTGCCCATAGCACATCTAGGCTCAGGACTGGTCATGCTCAAAAGAGTATCTTGATGGCCAGGAACTAAGGACAGGAGTTTCCCACATCATCATCAGCTTTCATTTACCTTCCTCCTAGCACAGTGTGGTGTCCTCCCAGTTCAGGCACTAAAAAAAACTCAGAGTTGACACGGTGGTATGACATCAGAGATAAATATCTCTTGCAGATTCAGTGAATCTCTCAGACTTTGGTCAACTCGGAGATCAAAGCTGGTTTTCTCTAGAGGAAAGAATTAATGGAGAGGCATTTTAACACTTCTGTGTCTGTTGTAATAAATTATCTGCAATCCTGTATACTGTTCCTAGCTGAGACCATGGGAATAGACTCGGGAGACAACCCACATCAGAGGTGGACAGCTTGCTCAGTAGGATAGCCTTTACAGATCAGACATCTCTATGCTACCTCCAATAGAACATCAGACCAGACAACTATACAGGTCTGAAAGAGCCCTGTATAGTGGGAAGGTCTGAATAAGACAGCTCCCAGGAGTGTATTTGTGTCATCCTCAAGGAACAGCCTCTGCCTCATTCAGTCCATGTATCTCCTTTGCAGCACCTGGCTTGTGGAGGCCTTTTCTCCCCAGAGTTACTGATCCCCATGAATTTCCTCTGGGTTTATATCACACCAAGTACAAAATGACTATGACTTTAAAGAAAACTTAAACAACATATGTACATGTGTTTGACCATTTTATGCTTCATGTTTTACCACATTATGCTTAATCCTTCTGCTCTGCCTTGCACACTACAAGCCACTCGAAGATCTACACATTTTGCAGGTCTGTATGGATCATCTACTATTATTTGGTATTTAGCTGAGGCTTGATTGAAAAGGGGGTTCTTAACAAAAAAAAAAAAAAAAAAAAAAGGTGCAATCCAAGGCACTGCACACTTTTGTAGTCTACACTGACCAGGAGCAGTCAAGTACAGGCAGCTAGGCCTCCACACAGGATATTTAAATATTTTAAAATAAAACTAAATCCATGTATTTGCAGCCACAGCTACCATATTCTCTCCAACAATATGGCTGTATCTGTCTTCTCTGTTCAGGCTTTCAGGTGTAAATTTGCTTGTCAAGAACCATTTGAAGTGCCTAGTCCTATTTCAGATGTACCAGAGTATCTGACATCCTCATCAGACTGGCTGAAGGGACCTATCAGCTGCAGACCCCTCTGGAGCAGTGACTGAAGCCATCCAGACCAGATACTCCCACCCAAGATCTAACGTGCTAGTACAAACCAATGTTTAAGCATGGGAGCCACTGCCCATGCAGCTGCAAAGTGCATCAAATAACGTACTTGTAATCTGTGGTGATGCTAATAGCTTTCATAGTTGGAAACCTGAGGCTGAGGGAAAGAATAGACACAGATCTGACAGGAGTTACTATCTCTGAGGCACCTTTTGGGTCCATGCTAACATCCTATTGATGTGTTTTCTCCAATTTGGTCTATATAGACTGGTAGCAAATATGTGATAAAAATGTACTCTTTTCTGTGTGTGCTTTATTGGGAACAAGCCTGACAGAAAACGTCAAGGAGAAAAGGACAACTTAGAGAAGGTTGTAGCGGAATAAGAAAGGGGATATAGCAAACTTAACAATGAAGACTTTTTCCTGATTATGATAATTACTACTTCTTTTTTTAGTTAGGTAGTTAGTTTGGTTTTATTTATATATGCTGGATATATATGGGTTATATAAAATAGAGTATATAGAGTAGTTCCAGAGCAGTCAGCTGTCCAGCACCAGGCAGCCATTCCTGTAGAGCTACAGACATATTAAGCATCAGGCCCAGCCATTTGCTGCCATCATCAGTGTCAGTATCCTAGGAGATGTCCTGATCTTGCATAATTACATCCTGATAAATGAGTACTTTGTGCTCGTAGTAAAAACACTTTCAAAATTAATGTAATTGAGAGAGAGCTACTGTTGATGTACCTGTCTTCAAATCATTAGGGATATCATGCAAAGCTATTTTATTTAGGATGGTTTTTTTAACACCCACCTATATTTTAAAGTAATCACATTCAGAGACCAAATTATATTGTTATTAGAGAATCAAATTTCAGAGCTGCCCACAGGAACCTAAGGATTAAAAATTAATCCTTGTTATCCCAGTAAATTAGTGGGTAAGGTTCATTCTAAGTAAATAAGAGTATAGAAAAACACCTAGTTACCCAGTGTACACACAGTGTAATGCTATTCCAAAGCAGCAAGTCCATTTACCCCAAACACTATTCCAAAGCCATAGGGCCAGCTCAGAGCTGGCACTGTGTAAATACGTTAACTGCAGATAAACCAAATAATGGAATTCCTGAGTTAATAATACTGGTTTTGTGGTTAAGAGCAACAACATTTAAAATACCAATGCATGTTTTCAACTGTAAACCTCTTTGATGCAGACTTTATGTGGAACCAAATGAAGTCGAGAGATAAAAATAAAAATCACATTAATGTAAAAGCCAAATAGTGCAAATTAATCTTAAGTAGATGTAAGTACACAGGTAATTAATGTTGAAAAGGTTCTTCATTCCAAACTTTTGGTTTTTTTCACGGGTATCCATAAAATGTTCACATTTTGTGCCTGTGAAAAGAGAGTGGTTGCATATGTGATGGGATGGGGTGTAGGACACCAAAATTCAGCAATACCAGTGTGTGGAAAAGAGAGCCCAGCATGATCTTTTGTCCTCCTTCCCCTGCCAGGACAGTCACTTTTGCTCTGCGATATAGTCTTTACAACCTTCATAGCATCCAAAGAGTCTCCTCTCTGCATGCTAGGGCAGAAGTAATTCAACTTTAATACATAAATATGATCAAAAAAGTGTATACTGGAAAATATTCAAACCCCCTTTGTACATTTATAAATCTGCTTCCTGTTGGAATCAGGTGAGACTGGGCATTTTAGATGCTAAAATGCTTAAGTAACTTTCAGAAACCTGCTGCCAAAATGGCTAGAGATAGAAAGTTGAAAATTGGCATGTTATGACATTCGCTTTAGCAGAGGTGCCCACACTCTTCCCACAGCAAAATGACTTTAATTTGCCCAACCTCAGAGTCCTTGAAAATGACACTCTGAGCATTTGCTGTAATGATTTCTCACTAAATTAGAAAAATGCCCAACTAAGGAGGGATTATCTCTGCATGTGGATGTGGCATAATGACTGTCAAGTGCACTGAGAGCCCCACTGGGCTTTGCAAGGTACACAGGGTCTGCAGCAGAGGCCAGCGTGCATCAGAGAATATTAATACTGTCTTGTTGGGGCCATCCATTGTGATACTCCACTGCTGTTCAGACAAAATTATACCATATGAGGGAATTCTCTTTGCTACTTTACATATATGAGGTACATTTTAGAGCTGAGGATTGTTCCAAATTGTCTGGCTGACAAACTCAGTCCATAAAGGATGCAGTCACATGTGTGCCCACACGCTGTAATGCGTGCACCGGCTGGGGCAGCATCACTACAAAATTCTTCCTTGCAGCCCACAGCCGCTGTGCCTGCAGTGAGGATGTGGTAGTGAACTTCATTCTGCATACCCATAAAATTTTGCAGCTTCTCCCTCAGATCCCACCAGTTCTGGTTCCTCAGGACAAAATGTGTTTGTCCACAAGGTACTCTTATTCTGCCAGGCATGCTGCTGCCCTGGTTTCACAGTGAGTAAGGAGGAAGCTGCGTGGGCAGTGCCACTGCCTCATCATCCCTATCACAGTGGTGAGAAACTCTCCCTGTCTGCTTCAGCTCAGCCTCAAAACAGGAGTGTGAGGAGGCACATTTTGTACGTCAGAGCTCGTGCCGTGGAGGAACAGAGACATGATGGGAATGCGCTGACAGACAAGGATGTTGAGAGCTTCAGCAGCACTACCACAATACCACTCCAACAGCAACCCTCAAACGCTCAGTGCTGGTGTTCCTTGCATCTCACTGCCAGCCAACTGGCTCAATCCCATGCTGCTGAGCAGGCATGAGGAGCACACGCACGCGCCTCTACGGGTGCCACTGACTTCAGTGCCAGTGCTCTGTAAAAGGATGCCAGACCCCTACATTAGGCTGCTTCTGCCTCTATTTTGCAATGACTTTTCAAAACAAGCCTGGTAAACATGAGCAGGATGGGAGGTGAGTGCTGGAAAATCTGCAGGGCCCTGCTGTGCAAATTAAGGTCCTCTGAGGGGTCTTTTCTGTTGAAACTGGTCCACTGGGGAAGAACGGGCATGCAGGAAACATTACAAGGCCAAGCACCAGGCAAGACTGACTGACTCTTGTATCAAAGCCAGATTTTAGTCTCAAACCTGCCAAATTCATCCCCAACAGTCAAGGGAAAAGAAGCCAGGAAGATGCTGCCCATGGGATGGGGCCACGAGCTTGCCCTGCTATCCCATCTCAGCTGGGTAATGTGGGAAGCCAGCAGAGGAGGAAGCCAAGATGGAGAGGTAAGAGGTCTAAGGGTCCCAGGAGTCAGTGAGTGAAGGAAGGCCACCAAGGAGCCTGAACATTTTGTCCATGTGCCTCAATCTTGATAATGCAGCTACCTAGTGTCACCAAAACCTTGCAGCTTCCAGACAGGGGAACACAAATCAGGCCAGACCAGCAGGGTGAGAGTACTGCCTTGTGCCTGTCCTGCACTGTCATGTCTAATGGTTCCTCCCCACTTCACATCATCCTGAGTGTCCTTAGAGGTCCACAGTGTGCCGTGGGCTGCAGGGTCACACTTTCCACTCATCCGTGGAGTGGAGCTGGAGGAACCGGTAGATCTCCCAGACGCACAGCTATACAAGGTGTCTTGGGAAGGCTGGAGGGTGACATGTTTGTTTTATGGACAGGACTTGATGTTGTCCCAGGAGAGGGACTTTTACCTGCTCTGCTTTTACCCTTGGTGCCCAGGGATCTCAAACCCACAGCTTCCCACACCAACTTCAGCCTGTGTGTGGAGCAGCATTGACCTTCTCCTTGGGGATTTCTCATGAGGGATGGTATCTCCCTGCCTCTTCCTGATGCATATTTTGGACATGCTCTGGGATGAAAATTGGGTCCCATCCCGGTACGGGTAGGTAGCCTAGGGACCCAAGCACATCCCAGATTGCAGGGTATGAAACCCACCGTGCCAGGCGGTGCAGCTCTGCAGCCTCACGGGGAGAGTCGAGGCATCGGCTGACAGTGAAAGGACGACCGCTGCACCCGCTGAAGATCGTCCCTGTGAGCCCGAATGGAGCGGGAGTCCTGGCACAAGGGGCTTTTCCCTGCACCAATGGAGCGGCGGCCGGAGCGCTGGGCTCTGGGGGTCCCACACCCGAGGAGGTTGATGCCGGTCCGACCCCGCACCACTGCTTGTGGCACCCCCGGGGCTGCGGGGCCTCTCGACTGCTTCCGACGGGGCTCCCCGCGAGCCACCGGGACGAGTCACCGCGCGGAAACAGCGGCAAAGCGCTGTCGGGAGCGGGGCTGCCGGAACCCAGGGCTCTCTCCGTGATGGAGAGAGTCCCAGCAGGGCCGGTTCTGGCCCCGGCCCCAGCCCCGGAGGGTCAGCGGGAGGCTGGGACAATCCTTCCACTCTGGCGGCGGCGGGCACCGGGACAGAGGAGCCGAGTCCCGGCGGCAGCCAGGTGTTTATATTGACCTACGGCCATAGGCAGGCTTGCGGCTGGGATGGCAATGAAAGGTGCTCAGCCCAGCCTGTCCCCCGGCCCGATCTTTAGCTTCGCGGGGGAGGACCGAAAGAGCCCTCGGGACAGAAGGCGGGGGTCCCACGCACCCCGTACCTTCAGCTCGACACGGAGAAAGGAAGACTCCCCGTCATCTGCGCTCGCCGGAGCGGGCGGGTCCTGGTGCCGAGCTGTGGCGGAGAAGGGTTGGAGAGCGACTGTGCTCCCAGCGCGCACCCGCGGACGCCGAGTGGCTGCTTTCTACGCGAAGAGAAGGAAATAAACCACCAACGAGCTTTTATTGTTATCATAATCATTATTATCATCGCCATCATCGTTTCTCTGCACATAAATAAATAAATAAATATCTCCCGCGGGGAGGGAGTGGGACGGAACGGTACAACCACAGTTGTGCGCCTGGCAGCGACGAAGTCAAAACAAAACAATTTTGTAAAGAAAAAAAAAGAAAGGAAAGAAAAAAAAAAAAAAAAAAAGATAGTAACCCAAACAGCCTTCAACCCTCCCCGTCCGTCCGCCCACTTTTGGGCACCGCCGAGTTACCGGAGGGAGCCCGGGACAGCATCCCTCCAGGCGGGCGCACTGCCCGCGCCGGGCAGCATCCGCGCACTCCGCGCCCGTCTCGGTGCGCGGGGAGGTCTGCGAGGAGATTCTCGGGCTCGGGGCTGCGCCTGCGGGGAGACAAGTCGGGGAGCACTATGGGGGGACGCCTGGGGTCCTAGGGAGGAGTTTATTTACACCAGGGTGCCGGGACACCCGTCCTCATGGGCCGGGGGTCTAGAAAGCCGAGAAAGTCCTTCGTAAATTACACAAATTATACAAAACAGTATAAAATCCTTCGGCTGCATGTCAGCACCGGGGCAGGCAGGACTCCCTCCCCTGCCTTCGCCACAGTTTCTGCGGAGCCGGGTGGGTGTGCAGGTGGTTAGGGGGTGACTGCGAGACCTCTGTCGTCCTTCCCCGAGGAGGACGGAGACATGCGCAAGTCCTCGTCGTCCTCCGAGCACTTAGCGGTGGAAAGGGACGAGCATTTGCAGCTGTGGCCGCCCCCCCCGCCCCGGTGGGAGCTACTTTTGCCTTCTTTCTTGTGCTTGACCCGTCGGTTCTGGAACCAGATCTTCACCTGCTTCTCGGAGAGGTTCAGGTAGGTGGCGATCTCGATTCGCCGCAGTCGAGAGAGGTACATGTTAGAGGCGAACTCCCTCTCCAGCTCCAGGAGCTGTGTGCTGGTGAATGCGGTGCGCATCCGCTTGCTACTGGGCAGCTGGCTGGACGTGCTGTCTGGGAATGGAGAGAAGCGCACCGTCAGACCGGCCGGACCCTCCGCCGCCTGCCCCGCAACGCCGGGCACTCGCCAGTCCCCGCTGAGCCCTCCTTGCCGCCTACCCTGCGGGGCCACAGCCCTTCCTCGTCCCCGGGGGGCCTGAGACCCAGCAAGCGGCTGCCAGGCTGGAGTCCGAGCCCACAAGGGTACCGCGGCCGCCTCTCCCTCCCCGTCCGCACAGCCTGGATCGGAGGCTGGGCGGGCAGCAGGGGGGCTTCCCCAGCGCATCGTCCAGGGCACCGACAGAGAGAGGTGCCAGGACTCCCCGTCCAGCCTCCGTGCGCTGGGCAGGCACCCCCTCCCCAGGTGTCTTCGGAAGGGTCCCCGGGGATCCCCATCACGTCCCCGCAGCGCCCACCGCTGTCATGTAGGCATGCATCCCCCGCTCCCCGCCCCTGCCCGCCTTACCCACGGAGATGCAGTGGAACTGCCGGGGGTCGGGCAGTGGGTAGGCGCCCTGGTAGAGCGCCGGTGCGTGCCCGACGCTGACGGCGGAGACGGAGTGCTGCTGGCGGGCCAGGGGCGAGTGGCAGTACTGGGAGCCGAAGGGAGGGAAGGAAGCCTTGATGAGGGGGATAGCGGGCGGCGGCGGGTGCAGCTGGGAGGCGGTGACACAGAGCGGGCAGACGCAGAGCAGCCCGGCCTTGCGAGCGTGGCAGGCTCCGGCCGGCAGCCCGGGCAGCGGGTGCGAGGGGTGCACGGCGTAGGGGAAGAGCGGTGGCGGCGGACTGCCCTCCCCCTTCTTCTCGCCCGCCTCCCGCAGCACCAGCGAGTCCACCAGGAAGGAGCGCGGCATTGCCCCGCGCAGCCCCCGCGCAGCGCTCCGCGTAGCGCCCGCGCGGCGCCGCTGGCCAGCCCGAGTGGTGCTGAACGTCGCCCGCCGCCCGCTTTAAATAGCGCCCACGCCATGTGATGGCGGCGCCGGGCGCTCAATGGGCTTTCTGTGGCTCTTCTCTTGGCATTCACGCCGCACGCTCCCTCATTATTTCCCTTGTTAACTAAATGAACTGCATAATGTACTCTATTCTTGTCGACCCCACCCACGCCGTAGCAGGCGGCCTCTCCCCTCCTCTCCCTTTGGCGGGGTTATTTTCTCATTCTCTCGCGATTTAATATTCTTTTCTTTCTCTTTATCGCTCTCCTTCGCTTTCAGCCCAGCTTTCAGCCCGCTCCCGCTTGTTTATTTTGCCGGCTCCAGCCGCGGTCTCCACCGGCGTCAGCTTCCCCTGCCAGCCCCACGGTGCCTTTCCCACCTGTGGCACCAAGTCGGCCCCCCGGTGCCGACGGCCTCTCTCTGTCCCCTCGACTCCGGGATTTCTCGTCCCCACTGCCTCGCCCGCCGCCCTCCTCAGCCCCGCGTCTTTGTTCCCAGCCTGGTCCGGGACCTGCCACTTATTGCTGTCGCCGCCGTCGGGGGAAACCCCCGGCCACAGAGATTTGCCAGCCGATGCTCCACCGGCAAGGATATCCGCCGGGCCTCTGCGTGGGCGTGGGCGCCCTGGCACAGCTAACGGGTGCGGAGAGCCACGAGCACCTCGGCTGCGCTGGTGTGGGTACATAAAACCCGACACGCAGATACCGCTCCGTGCCGGCGGCACCCGTGAAGGGAGAAGAGGCGCCCGGCGCGTTCCGCGTGTCATTACACCTGGTCCCCGTGCCCAGTCCCAGCGGTAACACCTGCCATGGCACCGTGGCACCGTGGCACCCACGTGCGGGGCCCCGACCCCAGCCACCACCAAAGCGCGCTAGCCCGACCCCGCATCGCCACGCACAAGCGCGCCGGGAAGTCCCCGCGGCTGTGGGGACGACAGGGAAACGGCTTATATTTCCCGAACGATGAGATTTAACTTAAACACCGCGGCGGTGTCTGGATGTCTTGGCACAAGGACCTGCTAAGTTCACAGCGGTCCCCAAAGCGAGCGCACGTTCCTCGGAGCTAACGCGCACCGGCGCTCCCCGTGCCGCGCTCCTTGGAGCTCGTTGGTTTAGTAGATGAATAAGGAATGCTAACAAATAAGAAAAAAAAAAAAATTCGTGGGGATACATATTCTACCCCGATTTTCCCGTCTAATATACGGGCAATAAAAAGACAAACGCATCCTCCGACCCCTGTCAAAACGTGGGGAGATTGCTCCCTACAGTGACCTCCCCGCTTCGAAACCAAACGGACTTTTTGAAAAGGTGGGGCGGGGAAAGGGGGAAAGGAAGAAAAAGCCTTGAAAGCGGTGTACTCCGTGTCTCAGGGCTGTGCAGAGGTTGTTTTGCCTGTGGCCACATTTTTTATAGCAATCCACGTGAGTTTTGCCGAGAGACTATTGATGCCTGAGCCTAAAAATGTACTGATGTGCACAAATGAACGGCGAAAATTACAGAGCGAACAAAAACGAACGTTAATAAAAACTCCGTTCCGCAACGATATAGAAAGGATTCCCAAGTGTCCTTTCCCTGAAAGTGTTAATAGGGTTTGGATTTTTCTTCTTTGTTTTTAAGGAAAAGGTATTTTAAAACATTTTCCGCCGGAGCCGTGTCCCGGGAAGGGGCATTTTTCCCCGCTGAGAAGTGGCTCGCCACCGGGGGTGGTGGATTCAGCCTTATTCCGAGGGATTCCCGCTGCCCAGGGGCTGAACCCCGGGGCTCCGAGCCGCAGGGAGGCAAAGGGTTAACAGCTTCTGAATGCACACCAAGCCCAAAGCTACTGGGAAAGAATATCCAAAAAAATAACCAGTTTTTTTTTCCAGCCGCTGGACCTTATTGAATGTCATTGAAGAAAGTTTTGAATGCCAGATAAAGAGAGGCGAATTAAAGTGTGTGACAGCAGAGGATAAGCAAACACAAAGAGAACTCTGTCACACTTTGGGCAAAATCCGTGGGCTTTTTACCAAGCCTCTTCGCTATGATTGAATTAAGTAATAGGAAAACATTTTCTTTCAGTTTAGAGCCATTAGACAAAAACTTCAAAGCGAATAACACTTTTTAATGTGCAGCTCAACAATGGAATCTGTTTTGTGCTGAAATGTTTAAATGGTTTGTTGTGCAACTGCGGGCTGAAATAACCTAGACTGCAGCAAAATGGCATCCTTCAGGCCGTTTTATGAGCGCTTGAAACTAGCACAGACCTTTAATCCCAGCACTTTAAACCAGCTCCCCTCCCCGTCTTTTTGCGCCCCCCTCTTTTTGGGTTTTTTGTTTTGTTTTGTTTTTAAAGAGAGGAAATTCTCCTCGTATATTTGCCATCTCGAAATGATCGCCGCTGAACTAAAAGGGTTCCGAGGGAGGGGGAAAGAGATCCTCCGGCGGGGTACGCGCTGCAGGCGGCTCGGGGGGCTGCGGGGCGGCCCCCGCCCGGACCTGCCGCTGCTGTGTGGGACGGGCGGCCCCGGCCCCGGCCCCGGCCCCGCGGGGGTCCTGTCGGGACAGGGTCCCCGGCGGCAGCGGGAAGTGCCGGCGCCTGGGCTCCGCACGGAGAGAACAGCCGGGTGGTAGCTGCTCCCCCCGCGCCCTGCCCGCCCGGTCACACCCCCCGGAGAAGGGGATGGGGAGAGGGAAGCATCAGGGTGAGCATCAGCAGGGAGACCCTTAGTGAGGGGAACGTCAGGGATCACTGTGGGGGATGCAGGGGAGAGAGGGCAACAGCGCTGGCAGTGACTGAGCCGTGCCTTCCCCGCTGGGGCTGGGTGACCTGCGACACGGCTGCCGGCGAGGGGACAAGGTGTCACACTGCCGCTGCCTGGGGGCGGCTGCGCCGACGTCGGCTGAAAGGAGCTCCCTCTTCATTTTGAGGGACCAGCCATCATCATTTTGTGATGAGGCCCTCACTCTCCGAGGTGCTCGCCGTTTCTGTCGGAGGGTAGGAGGTGCGTGGCACCAGCAATCCCTAAGGCATGGAGAGGTGCCTTAGTTTGGGAGCTGTGGGGAGGTGAGGATGGAATCCCGCTGGAATGGGAAGGAATTGCTATTTCCAAGGAGACCATGTCCTTGGTAGCTGAGCAGGGCTGACGATTTGTGAGTGACTGTAATATTCCCCAGTCTATCCCGAATAATTATTTTCCAATGGCAAATACCAAAATGTAAATCAAAGCCAATACTAAGGCACAAGGCACAGTGAAAGATTGTCCAGAGAATGTGTTTACACTGAACAAACACACCCAGGAGCAAGCCTGTGAGGTACCTGTGAATCCCTTCAATTAACTTGATCACTGAATGATTCTGAGTTTGAGTAACCTGTAATAGTTTTTGGTTTACTTGGTTTACTTCTGGCCTCCAGTGATCCACAATACCAGGGAATCCAGAAACATAAGCTATGTTTGTGTTTCATTTCAGTTTTTCCAAAATAAAGGCTAAACCACAGGGAGTTTTTTGTATGAGTTTATCTCTTGTCTGTTCAATCAACTCCTTTCAAATTTATAATTGCATAATTGTTGTAGCCTATTAGCAATGGTTTTAAAAGGGGCTTTAAAAAAGGAGACACTATTTACTAGGACAAATATTGATAGCACAAAGGGGAATGGGTTTAAACTGGAAGTGGAGAGATTCAGATTATTTGTTAGGAAGAAATTCAGAGGGTAGTGAGACACTGGAACAGGTTGTCCAGAGAAGCTGTGGATGTCCCATCCCTGGAAGTGTTTAAGGCCAGGCTGGATGCAACCCTGAGAACCTGCCCATGGTGAGGGGGTTTGGAATTAGATGATCTTTAAGGTCCCTTCAACCCTAAGTCATTCCATGTTTCTGTGACTCAGCCCTGCCACATTTCCATGTGGTTCATCTAGTTTCATCTGTTTTCTATCGCAGTTTATCAAGACAATAGCTTATCTTGCCAGTAAAACCCGTGCCACAGGACCAAATCAAAGCTGCTTGTTTCTGTAACTTTTATTTTCTCTTTCCACAGCAGATACCTAGGGTAGAGATTTGCCATTTAGATCTTCTTCAGTCCCAGTGGTTCCTAACAGAGTTGGTTTATAAGGGAACCTTGTACTCATCTTCTAAGATGTTGCTTTGTTTCTCCTCCTTTATTTGACCTTTCACTGAGGAGACTGTTTCAAAGATGTAGCTGGACATAAATCATAACTAAGTAACAAGACAAGTGTGAATATGCAAAAATAAACAATTTAAAATAACTTTTTGCTTTTATAGTGAGACCACATTTCAAATTGCTGGTGACCTTGTAGGACAAAAGTACTCAAAGGATGGAGAAGTGCTTGAGAGTAATGAAGACAAGGAATTGCTAAAGAGGAGTTGGATATTAGTTTTGCAGATGTTGTTAAAATACAAAATTGTTAGAAATACCATCCTTCAACCTCAGAATCCACCCTATTTCCCAACCCTTTTTTATTGCTGTCTTCTCCTTTCTCCAAACTTCTCACCTTTATGTGTTTCAAGTCCTCTACAAACTGAAAGTTTCAGAGGTTGTCAAACTGCTCTTTGAGAAATTCACAAGGGGAAATTCTGTCATCTTGTACGGTAAGAAGCTGTATCACATCTGTTGTTTATATGAAGCATTTGAACAGTTTCCTGTAGCTAATGTACTTCTTTTTAATCCCATTAATGTGGGTGGCATCATCAAACCATATTGAACTGCAGCATGGTTGCTTGAGGTTGTGGATACCCTGGTTTCAGTGCTGGCTTCTTGTCCCCTTCCTGGCAGATTTGGAGGGTCTTGCAGTGGATGTAGTTATTGCTGAATGAGACATCTGGTTAGAGCATTTTGTAATGGAAGAGAGAGGACTAAATGTCTGTTAGATTCACTGATGAAGATCTTTCTTTGACTTCCAAGTGAAGTTCTACAGGAAGCCAACAGAAAAAAAGCAGGTTTTCCTGTCATTTAAAAGAGAATATCAGAGAGCTGAAGATACTAGAGCCAATAAAGCCACTGAAAAACAAGCTCCCAGGTGGAGTTCCCCAACACACAGAAGGCATTTCCTGGATGCTTTTGCTACACAGCCACATGCAGAAACACATCATGAGTGTTGCCAAAGGAGGAGTATGGAAATTGGGGCATGGTGTTCTGCTCTGGATCAGGTGCTGGTAGGTTGCACATGGTGAGTAGCAAAGGTTGTGAGCAAAGGAGGTTTGCTTACCTGCCCCAGGGTTTGCTGGCCACTGCTGGTGACGTGACAGAGCCTGAAAGTTGCAGAACTGTGTAGCTTGGTCTCTTCTCTGATGCTGACAAATACATGTTTCTCAAGTGTTTATCACACACAAACGTGAAATGATTATCTGAAATGTTTATTCAGCTTGTGTAAAGCAGACCTAACCAAGGTATGTTAATTCTTTTAACTTGCCAGTCCTGGCAGTAGACTGAGAAAAGGAACACTCTGAACTGACAAAATAATTTCCTTATTTTCATTACATTTTTGAGGACTTTAACACCCCTACTGAACGCAGCAGAGTATCCAGAATATATTAGGCCACTTGTGTTTATGTCTGCATATGTGGACATGAGCTGATAAATTATATATATTTATGTTTATGTTTACATATATGTTTATATATAGACATATCAAGTGTGTATGATGGATGTTTACAGCCATACACAACCATACTGTGGCCATTATATGAGAAATAATTTCCTGGAAACTGAGTCGTTTGTTGACCTCCTTATATTCGCATGCTAATCTTCTAGTTTACAGCAGATTGTTTTTTAGAGACAAAAAACCAATCACTAGTTAACATAAACAACATCAGGGATATCTAAGCCAGTACATGACAAACATATGTGATGGCACTGCCTTTTTTTTTCTGTATTTCAAATGCAAGTAAAGCCTGTGGTTTTCTTTCTTCTGCTTGTTTGTTTTGGCAAGCATAGTGACCTAACACTTAACAAAGTTTGGATTTGTAGGTGTTGCAGGCTGTCCTGGATTAGTGCCAGATCTGGGAAGTTTCCAACTCAAAATGTGGACATCACAAATCTGACTTCATGCTGTTTTGCTGTTAGATCTTCATCTTCCACATTTGGAGAGTGGTGTCAAAGAATGCCCTGTCCTATGTCCCTGCGTACCTGGTGTGTAGAATCACAGCTGAGCTACTGCTGGGGAATTGCATGAGCAAACAGACTCAAGGTTTCTCTTGAAAGAGCTCAATTTTCATCTTTAGTCCCTCCCACCGTGGGCTAAGGTGGTTCCTTCCATTGTGGTCCAGCAATACTGTCCACCACATCAGCCCAAGCAGAGCAGTCTTATATTTTGGGAAAATAGCCCAAAGCTGGGTGCTTTGATATGAAAAAGATGATCCCAAAATATGGGCCTTATGCCAGTGAAGTTCAATAGGAAGGCAGTATATTCCAAAATACAAGTTGAATTTCCCAATTTCCCTGACTTCTGGAATCCCTCAGGCTTGTCAGACCCTTGAACTTCAACTCTTGAATTTTGTGAGAAATACTTAATCATGAAAGGATAAATTCATGGCTGTATAAAAGCTGATCCCCAGTCATTGAAAATATTCTTTCTCCACTATAAGAAACAAAAGAATCTTAGCCAAATCTTATTCTTTATGTAGTTGTACTGTGGCTACATAAACTCTCCTCAGTGCGTTACCTGCCACTGCACCTATTACAGACATACAGGGAATGCAGTTTTAAGAGGATAGAGTTCACACAAGAGCTGATCATTGCTGGCTCCCTTTGCAGCCAGTGGGAAGAAACTTGTACCTGCACAGAGGGATTCATTTGACTTATTGCAGAAACCCTCAAAGTTAAAAAAAATACAAATATCCCACCAGAAATGCTTACCCAGTGCTATAAAGGATCCCTAAATACCTACCCCAAAAGCATGTGTAAGGTGAGGGCTGTGGGTGCTCTGTCTCTGTCCTGCTCTGCCTCAGCTGTTGCTTTCTCTCATGGATGCAGGCTGCGACTCTTTGGAGCATGAGCTCTGCAGAAGGCACGGAGCTGCACAGCGTGAGCTGTGTGGAGCCCCTCTGCTCCCACTTCTGAATCACTGAATCTGACAATGAATCATTGTTTTTCTGACACCTCTTGCAGCTTGTATAGACGAGGTCAGAGCCTTTTAACTCTACTTCTGTCTCAGAGTATGGAAACTAATTAGAACCCTGTGTGGGTTTGGTGTTCCTGTCCCGGGAGACCATTGATCCATTCGACTTTAGGCAGCCACTCCCCTTTACTCTGTATCTTCTAACTTTTCCCTCCAGTTTTTCAACTTCATTCCTTTCTTGGATGCTGTCCTTACTTTTCCTTCTCTTCTTCAGAGTGTCTGTAATTTTTTCCATCACTGTCTTCCCTTGATGTCTCTCTTCTCTTCAGCCAGATCAGTCTCTCAGTAAATGGCTTTTCATCCGGAAGTGTGAGAGATGTCTGAGTCTTCCAATTATCTCCTCCAAAAGATAAAACTAGAAGTACTGGTAGAGTCTTCTCCAAATTCTTCTCATTGCCCAGATGCAGGGCTAGGAAAGCAAAAACAAAAACAAACTAACAAAACCCCAAACAGATTAGGAGACTCTGCTGTCTTGCTCACAGGCACATTTAAAAAAAGCAGTTAAGCTCACCAGAAAGAACAGGCTGGGGGAAAAGGAATATGGCAATAAGGAAGTAGGAGGAGATAAATTCAGAAATTTCAGTAGATGTCAGAAGACTAATTGTTTTCAGAGGTGAATAAATATTTAGATCTAATCTTCAGCACCAACTAGAAAAGCTCAGCAATTGCACATATTGTCCATTCTTCTCAAGAGATTTTAACCAAACTTCCACTGGCTCTCTTTTGACAGATAAGATGTTCTACACCAAGAAAAAACAGATTGAAGTGTGCTTGCCATGATTGTCAATCTCACTTGTCCTATGGACACTCTCTGTCTTTTATTTCATCAAATCCCTTCCAGCAGTATAACCAACCTCACATCAGGGAAACTCCTTCTCCCTTCAGAAGGGAGGGTCTTTTTTATCACTGGTGGTCTCAAAACTACATCTTCCTTTCTGGAGCTGAGGCAGAGAAGGAAGGCTCCTGCTTCTGTGTTGCTGCATGCATCAGCAAGGCTTCTCTGCTTCTTCATAGAGCAACATGATTTAGGAAGGAGACCTTTAGACGAAATTACTGTAGTGGTTGCATGTGATAGGCAAAAAGAGCACGAGAGTACATGTGTGTTGTACCTGTCTATTCAGGACCTGTCTGTAGCTGAGATGCTCCTTTGAGACATGTGTTTGTAATCTAAGTTTGATGCCAAAAATACTTTGCAGACATAACAAAAAATCCCATGTAAAACCCGCCCAGAAGTAAGCTGAACATCCAATAAAAGGTGCTACTACAGAGTCAAAATCATGACGAGTGTTTCCTCTCTCCAAAAACCCAAAGAAATAACAACAATGCCAGTAAAACCTTTAAAAAATGATTATCCAAACCACAAATACACACAAAGATGTAAGCCTGAGTCTGAAAATCACCACTGTGGCCATGAAGCCTACCAGCATGCAGAATTTGATTTGTCTGTTCACTAGCTCAGGTTATTTGTCAGGGATCAAAACAACACTGTAATGCTCTTCTGAGACCAGTTCAGTCTGCAGACACCTGGTCACTCCAGCATGAATCACCACAGGTCCTGTCACATCTCTGTCACAGCTTGGAAACTCTGTTTGAGGGTTAAAAAGCACTTTCTTGTATGTTTGGATCATATTTCACCTGGTTTATGGGCTTGTTCAACCCAGGCAATGTGGGCAAAGCAGTACAAGTCTAACATTCCTTGTACGCGTCCCTTTGGTGGCCCCTTCAGTTATGCTTGAAAGTGAGAAATTGGGGAAGTCATCTCTGCTGCAGCTCTCATGAGATGGGGGGAAGGCAGCCAAGATGTGGAAGTGCACAAGGGGAAGAGCTCTACCACCTCCAGCTCCAACAAATATTATTTTTACTGTTTAAAAATTTCTGATAAACATGAGGGGATAATAAAGAATTAAATAATAATATTTAAAATGTTATGATAAAAATGAGGGAATAATCAAGACAAATTTTCCCTTAGTTGTGGAAAAATATCCCCAGCAGAGTCTCACAGAATAGCTCAGGAGAGAGAGGCACATATTTAATTAGAATTAAAAACTAACAAAGGACAACAAACAAAAAAACCAGCCCTTTAATTTAACATCTTTTTTAAATGTTGCCATTTATGATGCATTTCCCATTTGCTTTTTATTTCTCAGATCAACATACCATACCTGCTTTGTCACTCTTCCCCTCTGTTGTTTCACATCCTCTCCTGGGCAGCTGGGCATGGTGGATGGCTCCTGATCTTTAGCCACCTCTCAGCATCCGAACAGGACCAGTGCTGTGGGCGCTTACAAGCAAAAAGCTACTACATCTATGCTTCCTTGCCTCAAATTAAAGTTTCTTTCTTAAGGATTATCACACCTCCAGGTTCCTGGTCAGATATGTTTTGAAGTCAGTGGAAGAACTGCCATTGCTTCCAGTGGCTTTTGAATACCTATCACCTTGCAATACTTTGCAGGGGTTTGTTGTTGTCCCCTCTTCTAGGAACTTCACACCAGCTGAGTAAAAACGTTCAGCAGTCTCTGATCCTCCTTCCACTTCATGGTGCATCTTCACAAACCTCTATTTCCCATTCTGACACCAGGGAGCACAGTCCAGTCACCCTCTTCTCATCCCACAAGTGCCAACAGCAGCAGCAGAAGATGCTGAGCTGTGTTCAAACTTCAGGGGGCCTTCCAGAGTAGATACATCCTGTGTGATTAAATCCAAAGTAGGAGCTAATGTCAGGCAACACATCTTGCTTATTTTTGTGTTTATATTGTGTCTTTATAGGGAACAATATTTCAATTATCTTGGAACAACCCCCTGGCCATCTCATCATATCATACTCCAAACATATCATGCTTGGTTGACTGAATGGTTTAAGTACGTGTGAGTAGGGTGCCTGCTGGAAAAGAACAAAAAGGGTAACTTTGCCCAAGAGGGACATGAAGTGGGTACAACTCATAAATGTGGCCATGAGGACCTGAACCAGCTAATGGCCTCTCAAGAAGCAGCAAAGCAGAGGCACAGTGGATACAATGGCTCCAAATTATGTTCAGAAGATGGCCCCTTATCTGAAAATGAATGTAGAAAAATGTGTTGCAGAGACTTCAGGCTACACACCTGCCCCTACTATGCTGCATTACTGCTGGGGTGAATGCAGCCCCAGGAGATAAATGTCACCCATCCATGGGGACAAGCACATTCTCTCCAAAGCCACGCCTTCCAAATTCACCATGCTGAGCCTGTGACTTTGTTTCTAAATTACTGAGTGGATGGAAAGCTGAGCTGCAATGGAAAAACAATACATCTAAAACCTCAATTCTGTTTATTCTACTCCTAATCACTGTCTATGTTTTGACCACTTTGCTGAAAAGATAACATGGATCTGTGTCTCTAAACCCATCTTTCTCTGCTAGGACATCACTGACAGCCATGAATGAGACCTGCACAATGCTCATACCAATCCTGGAACAGAGGAAGCTGCAATCAGTGTATGTCCTGTCCCCATCTACCTGCACAGTTGTGTTTATCTCCTGGAAGGTTACTTTTATGAAGATGCATGTCCAAAACAAGAGTGTGAAGCAGAGTACATGTAGCTCACTGCTACATGCTTTGGCTTCTCTGGGAGGACAATTGGCCTGCACAATGCAGCATTTCTGCCAGCACAGGAGGCTAAGAGAGAATAATAAGATTCCTGTGTCACATTTGTTAACTCCTCATGCATTAGAGAACTGAGCACCCAGAAGTAGGAAAGCTCTAAAGAGCAAAGGTGTTAGAGGCCAGAAACAACCACAGTCTCATTTTCACCTTATGCAGTACAATACAGCCACCTTCCTACACAGACCTGACAATGAAAACAGTGGTATTTTTAACCTATGGTAGCATTAGGAGTAGGACAAGGCTCTGAATTTACAGGTTTTACATTGGCTGATATTTTACTGGCTTTTTAATTAGTATCATTAGAATAGAATAAACTTGTGGCAGATAAGGACATAAGTGCAATGCAAACAATTAATATAATTAATAAAAGGATAGTTGTCTTTCTATGGCAGAAGATGAAAACCAGACACAAACATATTCTTGAACTTCTTTTCTGCATATGTCTCAAAGGTCCCTTTGTCCACTTTCTAGATTACTCATAGAAATGCCTTTCTCAAGCAGTGACTATTCATGGTTTCACAATGGACACGGAGGTCAGTATTGGAATCAAAAAATTAAAACCTCCAAATTTTTCTTTTGCCATTAACTTCTAATATGGGACAAAAAAAGTCTTTATTTCCTTCAATAATAGATAAGGGTCAAAGGCTACACATTAAAATCCCCTCCATTAGGCACAGTCAATTGAATTTTGAAGTTGGGTTTTTTATTCTGGAGTCTTGGTTGGGAGCTAAATATAAGAAGAAGTCACATTTCCTGGAAAAAAAAAAAAAAAAGCCTGAGGACAAAAGGACCTGCTGATGAGTATTCACACGACTCCAGGCTATGGCAGCACTGCAGACCAGGTTCTGACTCTCAGCTCTGAGGAGGCAGTGATGGATGATGGCCCAGTGTGAAGGCTGAGCAGTGATAAATGAGGCAGCCACGCTGAGCACACTCAGGGTAGCATGGTAGTTTTACAACACATCATAAAACAACACTGGCTGCTGCTTTGATGGACAAAACTCATGGAGACTGGAGAGGAAATATCAGCTGTCTGTGACAAGCTGGGAAGGTCTGGCTGGCAACCTAATGCAAACAAGAGCACCTTTGATGGTGTTTCTGCTGGGAGAGCAAGAACAGCCATTCTGTAGGAAAAGACAGTTGATTTTCTCTGTGGATTGCCATCCTTAGAGGGGCTGTAGGTCAAGATTGCTGAGCAACACAGGAGACAAAACCTCTCAGGTATTTTGAGCCTTGGTCTCAGATACATAGGGATGGTGGGACATTTGGGACCTTCCTCCTGGATTTTGGAAAGAAACAAATGCCAAAACTTGGTGGTAAAATTTCAAAGAGGTTAACTGAGTGAGTTCATGATTTCATCAGTCCTTTGAGTGGACTTTCCTCATTGAAGATAGATGCCCTCAATCCTGGGAGAGAAGAGAATGGCCAGCTGATGCATCTACAGTCATAGGGGACCTGTCTCTGAACTGCAGCTCTGCAAGAGCTCCAGCCAACCTCATTTCCCTAAGACCCCATCCCAAAGCTCTGTCAGCCACCTGTCAGAGTCATACTCTGCCCCTGAGCAGTGACTGACACCACACTGCAGTTTCATTACCCCAAGGCTGAAAACTGTGGCTGGGAGGAGTGCACCGAGCCGAGTGGACATGTGGTGGAGATGTGAGGACTGTGGCCTGGCACAGGAGGTAGCCGGGGCACCTCAAAAGTCTCAATCAGAGAATGGAACTGTGAAGAAGTCTGTGACAGAAACATCATCACTGGCCTGTGAGAATGGCTGGCAAGATGTATGAAAAGAGAAAAAATGGGGGGGAAATGGCTGAAATAGAAATTCTGGTGCCAAGGAGATGGGATGAGGATGGTCAGAAGGAGCCAGATGAGGACAGGAGACTATTAACATCATACCACAGAATGGAACTTCTGCTCCTTCATTGTGCCCAGGAGCACATGGATGGATAAAGATGCCATAAGCTTTGAGCTTGGCTTGATACCCTGGATTCTCATGTTGCTCTGTGCAAAGCAAGGGAGAAAGAAACACTTCAGACTCACAAACTGCTAAATTGCAATTCAGTGCAAATGTTGCCCTGTGGCTGCCAAAGCTGAATGCAGAGTTGGATTCAGTCCCAGGCAAGGCATGTTTGATCTGATGCAAACAAACATGTTTGTATTGATGTGGACCTCAAAACACAGCAGGAAACAAAACCAGTCTCCAAGCATGAGGGGACTCTAATGCCACATGATTCAGACCAAGATGTAAGAAATGTCAATGGGGCATTTACAGTGGCAGCTTTGCAAGGCAATGGGACCTCAGAGCTACAGCTGTTGGCCATTGCCTGCACCCTGCTCTGCACCCATCCTGCTGCAGGTCTCTTGACCTGCTCCTCTGTTTAACTCTGCAGTGTCCCACATCAAGCTGGACATTTCCCCACAGAATCCTCAAAGAGAATTTGGCTTTGATGTTTTCATTTCTTTTTAAATTGTGTTTGGAGAGGAATTATGGCCTTTTGTTGTACGTTGCCTCTTGATCTGTGCTGCTGCAATGAAGTCTCTACCTGCAAAATCCTTTCTTTGCATTCTGGGGAATTAGTTCAGTTTTCCTGACAAGACAGTGTCTTTTCAGGCTCAGGATCCCGTTCAGGTTCAGAATAAGGATAGACATCACTTCTGCATCTCATCTCAAAGATAAGCAATATGGACAGCTCCATATCTCAGAGAATAAAGTGATTGTAATAATAAATCTCAACTTGTCTTCTTTGTTTCTGATGTTTCCTACCCAATAGCAGCTGCCTTTTCAAACTCTTCTCTGCAATTTGGACAACATGCAATATGGTGTTATGGCTGTTTCTTAGCCCAAGCTGAAAACTACATATAACCCAGAAATGTACAATCAGGACTGAGAAAAAATAGAAATCAAGAGATATTCACTGCATCTGCCAAACATGGTAAATTATAAAGCTCACTGTTTTTTTGCTGCTGTCCCATTTGCTGTGCTGGTCTGGCAAAAAGTAACCCAGGTAAGGACTTTCTGTTTCATTGCAGACTCCCTACAAGGAACTATTTTCCTGACTCTGTGTCCCCAAGTCTTTCCCCCACCTGTTGCTTTTCATGTGCTCCCTCCTTTCTGTTACCTTGGACACAAGGTGTGTGTTTGTAGTTACTCTGTTTCAGCTGCAGGAAAAGTCCAATCTCCAGCTATCTTTCAGACTCTGAGTTAAGCTTATTTTTTTCTCCACTTCTCTGTCTTTACTCTTTACTTTCTCTTCCCTGCTCTGGTCTAAAAAATAAAAAAAAAGTTATATTTGGCTTTTGTTACATAAACAAATAAATGACACATAAAAGAAAAAAGCACAACTATCACAACTTTCACCTTCTCAAGTGAAGCAACCCCCAGCTCCAATATTCTATTGAATGGTTATTGAATCTGGATGGAAACTCTTGAAGACAATTTTCTGTCATACAGACATCTTTGTCAAAACCAAAATGTGTCGAAGGAAGAAAACAAGCAAGAAAAATTTTCATTTAAAACTTGCAGTGTGTTACCCTGTTTTTATTATTCCTTAGTATGGAAAAATGGTTATTGTAAAATATTCCATTTTGATAAGGTCAAAACATAATGGTTTGACACTTTTATTCATTATGATGTTACTGTAGCACATATGTTTTATCATTACCTAACTTTTTATTACAATGCTTTCTCTTTATTAACATTAAATGAATTGTTAAATGAAAAGGTACTGAATCACCAAAGCAAAATCCTTTTAATGAAACTTTCCTAATAAAACACCAAAATGTTTGAACTCATCTACTTTCACCAAGGCCGTGTGCACTGATGACACCCTCATTACAGCTTAAGGTTTTGGTTTCAATTTATTGATAATAATTCCTCATTAAATTTTGTTGAAATGGGATGTGCATTTAAAGCAAACAAGGGTGTTCATGACTAAATATGTTTAAACAGCTGATTTCAAGCAAGCCTTAGCTGTGTTCTGTCACAGATGAGGCTGAACTGATATGCAGAAAGGAGATGTTTCCAGGATCTTGCGAAGATGAGACATGAGTGGCTGAAACACATCATTCTTCCTCTGCTCTGCCACATGTTCCTCTTCTTGGCTTTCAAGTAGAAGCCTGTATAGTAAAATTCTTGTTTAGATGCCCCTAAACAAAGCCAGACTATCAAAGAATAGAATCAAAACTCTGTGGAAAATAATGGAACATTTCTGACTTCAGTAGGATTGTGAGAAAAAACCCAAAATTATATTTTGATGTTCATAACAGTTTGTGGCTCAGTGGGAATACATCAATGTACTTTGAACTTTAAAAAACTAATTTTCCTGCCCAAGCATTGTGTATTGCTTCTCAGATCAAGACAACATTTGTAAAAGTCAATCTGTATAAAGCAAAGTGAACTTATTAGCTCATGAGATGGACTCTAGGGAGGAGCCATAGGTAAATTACTGTTGAATTTCTTTTTCATGGGATAATCAAACAGAGATCACCTTTCAATATTCTCTGCTCCATGTGGCTTTGGAATGAAATAGACATGATGTAAGATTTTCCCTTTTTTTTTCCTCACAGCCAGTGATGCCAGTCTGTCTTATTCACTGACTTCAGTTTTGGCCCTGCACAAGTATAAATCATTTGATGAGATACTCACAGATCTGTAACCTCTTCTGACTTCATCCAGAGTGTTGATGTCTGACTGACTCTCCTACATTTGCTCACCTGTATCTGCCTTGGCACAGAGGAAGCCGAAAAAGCTGTAACAAAAAAATCCATATCCTCTCCTTTCCATAGCAATCATAAAATATGTCATGAGACACTTGGCAGTTGTCTTGTGAAAATTCCACTGTTCACTTTTTCCAGTTCAGCTACCACAAGCAGAAATTATTGAAACTGAAACTTTTACTCTAGAGGTGCATTGGTGTCAGGGCTGGACCCTCCCTGACTCCTGTTCATACTCTGGGAGCCCTGTAAGAGATCTTTTGGTCTTTACTATGAATTCTCTGTAGACTCAAACTGTAGGGAGAGCATGAACATCTGGCTATTCCTTTCCAAAAACCTGTAGTAGCTTCTACTCCTTTCCATGCCTCCTAGAAACCATCTATCTACCTTAGTTACAACCTGGCCCTCAAACTTCACAGCAGAGAAGATGTACTGCCCACCAGAGCTGTCCACCCTGGAGCTTTAGCAGCAGTGCCTGGGCTCTGTGACTGCTGTCCTTCAGCAGGGATGCTATTTATGGCACTAAAGGGAAAGGTGAAAGGTGAAAGGATCATAGCCATCACTATGCTCATTTCCACCAGACTTTGGTTCCACTTTCTTTAATGTAGGGTTGTGGCAAGACATGAAATACTGGACAGATGGAAGGTGTATTTCTTTCCGTTGTCCAGCTGTGACTCTCTTATAGAGCACTATAAATTGCTGAAGATACTGCCTTCATGAATCTTGCATTCTTCTCCTTGCTGATGGATGTGAGGATATGTATAATACTCCATTGTCTGCCATCCTACAGGCACTTGCTCTCTACTGTACTTTGGCTGGTTTGTCTCCTCATGTGTGAGTGTATTATACACACTGTCACCACTAGAATGAGACTTGTCTATACTCTCTACATTTTCAACTACAGAATTGTTAAAATGTTTGGGGGTTTTTGGTTTTTTTTTTTATTGGAACTTAAACTTGTGAATCTAGCATTTTTGGAGAAAGCTCAGATTGTTAAGGAATCAGCAGGACACATCACCAAGCTACAATAGGTTCACTTTCATGTGGATGCTGTAGCAGGCAAGCCTTCATGGAAAAACTCTGAATGTGAATTTAGCTAGTTTTGGATAAAGACGCCTTTCAGCGTCAATAAACACCATGAATGCAGCCACGGTAGAGTTACAACTTAATGAGATGAGGGGAAGTGCACAGGGTCAGGCCTCATCTCCCGGCCTCTGTCATGCTAATCAGCTGGGCAGCCTGCAGCTGAAAAACTGCTGGAATTTTTATTTGCATTTCATTTAGTTGGAAGGAAATTGACCCAGATGGTCCACAAAGGCAATAGAAGGCTGGCAAGCAGTCTAGTGCTGCACACTTTTCTGAGGGGCTGCACTTGTCCGCCCGTCCCTCTTGGAGCCCAAAACATAAAAGATTAAAACAGCGTAAGGGAATTGATTTCATGATTTTTAGATAATTTCCCTAAGATTTCAGAAAAGACCTAAAAAACCTAATTTAATCAGCCAGGAGCTCAATAGTAATTAAAGGGAAGAAAAGCTGAGATAATGAAAGAGGTGGTGGGGATTTTTGCTGTTGCTGGTGGGAACCTTTCTTAATTAGAAAAAGTCTAAAATCTAAATGATGTTAATGACGACAAGCATGAACATTTATTGCAAAGACACTGTATTCTTGGTCAGTTCAGATGATTGATTGCCAAATCTGATAAACTTCCTTAGAAAAAGCTAAAATAATTTGCTACGCATTTGTGCAAGCTGAATATTTCCATGTGTTTGCTCAAATGAAGTATATTGGTGCCACTGTTATTCCTTTGGACAAAGCTTAGATATTTGCACAAGTGTTGTTTGATTCTACACCATCTGCTCATGGTTTCACCTATTTTGCCTTGAAAGCTTAGGTAAAGCTCTGACAAAAATAAGGACACTTCAGATTCCACCTAGTTTTTCACTGAATTTTTACAGATTACAACATTTCAGAGCAAGTGCAGCAACCTCACAGACCTGATGGCATAACCCCTTAATTGGAAGATACAAACCATAACTGTAATCATATTATATAAAGCATTTCCTAAGGGCAAACCTTCAGAGGGAAGTTGTCATGACACACCAGGAGTGCATGAAGCTGGAAGAAATGGCTGGGGATCCTTTATCTTCTAGTGAAGATACCACTGTACCAGTGAAGGTTCTGCCCTTCACCTCCACCCTTCCCTGGAAAGGGGGAACTGACTGGTCTTCCATTTCTGCCAGCGTTACTCCAGTCCAGGTGAAGCTTCTCTCTTTGTAGATAGTTTGGTGGCCTCAGCCTGCAGCGTGCTAGCCCCTCTTGTCTGGGTAGTTATTGAAGATGAGTAAACAAGTCTTCCCAGTGCAAGTCCTGGGGTACAACACCAAGGTGACCCAGACATACCACCTGGTTCCTGCTACAGTGGAGACAAAGACCTGGCCTTTGTCTTCCAAGGAATCAGTGACTCAGCCATGAATTGTCTGGAGGATTGTTCCTTCCCATCATTAAGACAGTCACACTTCAACCTTGATTTTATAAAGCTTGCACAAAGAACTTGTCCTTGGTCCTCTATGCAAAGAAGATTGGGATAATTTCCTTTTCCAGCACAATTAATAGTCCCAAACTGCTCCTAAAGTCCCTGTTAACATTTCAGTAGCTAAGAAGCAATGGAAGAATGATAGGAGGTCATTAGCTCCTTTTCTTGATCTGGTAGTGGTCCCTCTAGTAACCTAGGGCAATTTATAGGACAAATATTTATAAGGGAGACAAGATTTATGTGGTTCTGAAGACCAAGTAACCAAGATGGAACATCCTGAAATCATACCTAAGAACCATAAGGCAGCATGCAGAGCCACTGTCCACACTGAAGGTGGCTAAAAATGTTTTGGGCTCTGCAAGTCCTTAAATTATCTCTGAAGAGATCAATACTTTCCATGTGGCTTCCAACACCCCAGTTGCCCTCCACTGTGGAAAGGAATTATGCTGACTATTAGGAGTGTCTCAGGGATTGAGCACATTGCATACGAGTGGTGTTGACTTGCTTGGAAGAACAAGCCTGTTAACACTTTTATTTGCACACATCCTCCTATCCACTCAGGAGCTGGGAGATAATAGGACTTGACAGAAAATGTGGAGGCCTGAAGTATTCAGATAATGCACATTAGACCTTGAAGCTCATGAGAAGCCTCTTAAAAATGCTTAAAACAGCTCCTCCAATGAGGGTAGTGGTGGCTTCACCACAGGATGATCCCCTGGAAGTAGCAGTGGGCTCAGCAATGGTGCAAAGTGAAAGACTTAGGAAGATCAGGTCAGACATTCAACATCACTTGGACAAACTTACTCACAGATATTGCTGCTTCTGTCTCCTTGGGAGCCTTCTCAGTGCAGATACAATCCAACTTCGCAAATGAGTAGGGAGTCAGTGCTAGAACTGAATGGAGCAGGCCCTGGTACACAAGCTACATTTTGACTCGTGCCCAAAATCCAGATGTAAAACCAAAATTGCCTTCTTTTCATACCAGCAAGGCAGGAGAAAAAAAGTCTGAGGTAAAGGCAGAGCTTTTAAATTGTAACTATACCACTGCTGACCCAGAGCTGTATCATCTGCAGTGTGTGCAACATGCTCACCACTGAGCTGCCCGTTCCAGGTTTCGGTGTTGCATGAAACCAGCACTCGCTGTCCGGGGTAGCTGTGGTGTGCACATGGACTAAACTCACTGCGCCACACATGAGGGCAGCGGCAGGCTGGGCCTCAGGAGTCACACTCATAAAGCCCTGAAGGATGCCTACAGGGCAGATGGTTGACTGAGCTTGTTCTCTGCCCCATCTTGCTCATGAAGCTCATGCTGAAGGATTTTGGATGAGTACAGTAGAAATGGAAGCAAAAATATGAAAAAGGAAAAAAAAAACCAAACCAAAAACCATCTGTGGAAAACAGCAATTTCTTTAGAAATCATTCATTATGGTTGAAGAGCCTTGCTATCACCTTGGCACATGTTTCAGCAGCTATCACTAAAAAGGGTTACCAGAACAGAAGCCATTGCTGCTGGAGAAAATGGAAAGACTCATTTCAATTAAGCTAAAATAAAACTAAAAGCTATCAGATGAACTAAACACAGTTCTGGGATCAATGAGTCCAGTTGTCTCTCACTGCAAGACTCTGAGCCCTACAGGTTTCCAAGTATGTTTTAAGGCATTTCAGTATCCTTACCACATTTTCCTTAAAGACTGCAAAAGAAAATTTGTTGTTTCTGCTGGAATCCTCAGAAGGTCTCTAGAAAAAAGGGAATGTTTACTCAAACACCTAGCAAGGAGAGCTACAGACGGAGCTGGACTCTGACTAACTCTCCCTCCCTGCTCAGCAGTGATTCATGCTGCACCAGGGCTCAGCCTGAGACCTGCACACCTGTGAAGGTGCAGGCAAAATAGAGAGCCCAGTGGGGACAATAATAATGACAGCAAGTCCAGAAAGTTGATAGACAACGAAAGAACTGGAGTTGCTCTATTGTATGTCTGGGATTTTCTCATAGTATTTTTCAAATATATCAAGACCTGCAGGAAATGAGCAGAATGCTCTTGCTGCCCATACAGGACAAGAAATAACATACTTAGGTGCAGTGTAGGGGTTCCCATGAGACACTTGGAACACTTGCTAACAACGAGAACAGTGAGGGACTGGAGCTGTGCTGGAGAGGTGTGTGCTGTCCAAGCAGCTTGTGGAATACCCCATCTGACAGATAAGGGTGATCGTGTCTTATGGCGATGGTTTGTACTAGAAGACGCCTTGAAAACCCCTCCAGCCTTATTTTTGTAACCTTTCAGAGTGAATCTGCTTTGATGACTTCAGCTCTCTGGATATCATTGGTTTTATTCTGTAGAGTCACCTTACACCCTAGGTAAGGGTGTCTGCAAGGATTCATCCCTCTAAAAACAAAATAGTGTCAAGTACAGGTCTTTACTATGTGGGTACAGCTCAGCTAAATGCATTGGGTTTGCAAATTCTTGTCCCAAGTCTGAATTTGATTTTTGTGAACCCAATAGAAAAGGTGTTATAGAATTGATAAAGGGAAATTATTTCAAAAAAGCATTATTTTAATGGAAGAAAAATCATCCTAAACAGCTCTGCAGTTAAAATTCAACAGAAAGTTAATTCATTGGTAAAGCCACTCAAGCTTGACTAATAACAGTCTGAGCCAGAAAATCTAGTGATTTAAAGTGAACCCTTAGCTGCGTGCATAACTTGATGCATAAGATGCCAGCTGCAGAAATTGCCATTTCAAACCTCACTCTGGGTTGGCACAATGGGAACAAATAGCTCTCAGCTGCAGGTGAAGTCTACCAGACCTTTCCCCTCAATCCTTGTATAGTGTCAGTTCTTCTTAAAAAACAGCCATTAAATTATTGCCATTGTCTTGGGGGAATGGTGATTGATGCCTCTTCTTTTATGCTAACTCAGCTTGTCTCTCTGCTCTAAAAGGCCTTGTCTTTGGCATGGGTGTTGGTAGCACATCATTAGGTTTTGGTACTGGCTCGCAGCTCGGCAAACAAGGCTGTCAGATGACGAGGCCGTGCAGGATTAATACAACCCTCCTCAACTCTTCAATGCAGGGAGCCACAGGCTCCTACCTGATGGGGCTCAGGCAGGGCATTTTGCAGGGAGTGTCTTCCCCCCGTGAATGTTAAGGTGACAAGGTAAAATACCAGGGCTTTGTGGTCCCGTTGTATCAATTGGGTGTCATGCCACAGGTGGCCTGGGAGGATGCACACGGGAGAGTGGGAGCTGTGGGAACTCCTGTGATGGCAGTGGAGACAAGCCCAGCCATTTCAGGTGTTTATGTTGGCATTCAAGTGCTGTTGCTTTGTAGTTGGCTGGAAATGTGAGCTGCTCCCAGGTGTGCTGGTGCACTGCAGAGGATAGCCTGTGTTTGTGCACAGCTGATTGCTACTTGTGAAAGTACAGCCATATACCTGCAGAGAAGAACCGAAAAGAGAAGTGAGAACAAGGAGAAAGAGAAAGCCCAAGAGATCTGTAAGGACAAAAAGCCTGATGTGCAAACACCGGTACAGGCGCCCAGCAAGCACAGAGGTGCTGGTGGCTATCCCTGGGTGCTTTGTGCCATGCTGGATTCCCCGGGAAGCACGGCGCGGTTCCAGAGGTGACCCTGACATTCCTGTGGGCAGAGGAGAGGGTTGGCTGCCATGCCAACAGCAACCTCCCTGCTATGCCACTCTGCTGGCCTGTGCTGGGACTGGGACTGAGCTGGGAGTCTGACCTGCCAGCACTGCACTTCTGGATGAAGAGAGTTTTCAGTCTGAGCTATGATTTCAGCTCAAGTAAGTTGTTTTGCTGTGTCTTCCTACAAAGCAAGAGTAACTGTGCTATACTCACCAGGTAACTTCGGAGAGCAAATTTCTATGGAGCTGTGGGATGTCTTTGCAAGGAGATTATAGGGACAGGGAGGACAACGGTAGGAGTGTTTGAAGATACTTTTATTGTGTGAAAAATCTTTCTTCTAAGACTATAAATCTTGCAGTAAAAGAGA
Organism: Vidua macroura; assembly: GCF_024509145.1. Lineage (NCBI taxonomy): Eukaryota > Metazoa > Chordata > Aves > Passeriformes > Viduidae > Vidua > Vidua macroura. The sequence goes on along the minus strand of NC_071572.1, from coordinate 92,591,519 downwards.
CAGGCTTTACATCTCTCTGGTCCCACGTGTAGCACCACCCCACCCTTCACCTCACTGGTCCTGTTCCCCCTTTTCATCCCTTACCCATTTTCATTGCAAGTTCTTCAAGCAGGGAAAGTTTCTTGCAATGTATCTGAATCAGCATAACATTCCTCTAGTACTGACTGCAGCTTATCAAAATAAAATGAGCCTTAAATGCTTTATATTTTCATTTCTACTCCTCAAACAGCCATAGTTTGAATTAGCTGTAATCTTCACAGTTCATAGGCTTCAAACTTCCAAGTAAAGACAGCAAGTATTAAAATAAATAGGATACATCAAAATTCTTACTTAAATTGATAAAAAAATGTAGCCTATCAGTTACACATCCTACCTGGGGAGTGTGTGAGGCTTGCCCATGTTTCTGCTCTTCAGAGATGTGTGGCCTGAGCTTAGGGGTTGTTACCCAGGCTGATTTTTTAAGCAGCCTGACTCAGGAGGCAGCCGACGTGTGCTGCAGCCACCAGAGCATCCAGTAGGTGTCACATGGACAAAATCTCTCCTACTGTGAACCTTGTTTGAGCCAAAGCTACCCACAGGACTAGTGAGACTAGGACTCCTACTAGTGAGATTACTATGATGCTCGAGATACAAAATAACCCTCTACGTAGTGCATAATGTAGTTTCCTTTTATCTCATCTTGTGTTCTTTTTCATTTTTTTTAGGAAGAAGAGAGATTGAAAACCTTATTTCTCTCATGCATTGACTATTGTGTGCAGCATCACAAGAAGGATGTAGTAAAGTCAGAAGAAAGAAAAAGGCAATGAAAATTACTCTGGGGTGAAGCAGCTAATTTATGTGGAGATACTACAGAGGCTCCTTAGCTTAGAGGGGAGAGGGCTGAGGGGTTATGTACAAAGTTCACCAAACCACAAACATGATTGGAAAGGCAAACTTGGAACTGCTGTTCAGTAAATCCCTTAATGCAAGTGCCAGAGAGTGCTCAGGGAGATCAGTTTAAAACAGAGATCAGTGCATGGCTGGTAGGAAATATCTGGAAATCGTGTCCATGGGAGGCTGCAAAGCTGAGTAATATCAGCAGGTTCCCAACTGGATTAGACACATCTGCAAACAGCAGGCTCTTCAGCTGGGATTCAGGATCTGTGCAGGTACCTCCCACTAACATCCCATCACCTCTGGGTCTGGGGGCTTCCACAGCAAGTGACAAAAATCCTATGCTGTCCCTCACAGGAGCTCCTACTGCCCACAACAAAGGAGGAGTAGATGGGTGGATGAGGGATGACCAGACCTCCTCCCTAACCCACTAGGGTGTGTCTCAAGTTCACCTTCTGCAGTTTTCTTCCCCAAAGGAAGAAAAACTCTTGCTCTCCCCAGAGCCCAAAGAAAGCTCTCACTGCAAAGGGGACCACCTTGGACTGGCAGGAAAAGGGAGTATGCCATGGACTAGAAGGTTTTCACATCTCTCAATGTGGTCCTGGAGCTACTTTTATTCTGCTCTGGTGGTCAGAAACTATACTCCTTTAATAGAAACATTGTTTTAGAGTGACCCTGTTTACAGTGAACTCCAAACAGCTTTTTGCAAATGTTTTCCCAAATACAAACTAATCAGTCTTCTTTGGTGGCATTCAATTCCTTCTTCATCTCATTCCTTTCCAGAAATGTGAGGGCAATATGATTTCTTAGGATATTCATGGACACAGAGTCTGGCAAACATGTTCCTTCATGAAGAGTCACAGTAGGAGGGATCATCTGGTAAATCTTCAAAGCTCCAGGAATTGCCCAATTGGACATTAGAAAATAGTGTCTCTAAGTTACCAGTTATGACCCAGTCACAAAACATAAAAAAAAAAAAAAAATCTTGGAAATGTGCAAAGCAATAGACAAGGAATCTGCAGACAATCCAGAGACTGCCCAGTGCTGAGCAGAATGCTATGGGGGAATAATTAAGGCAAACAAAATCCTTCTACAGATAATTTTGCAAACAAGAAAATGTCAAATAAACCAGCTCTGTTCAGGACTCCTGTTCTAGATTTTAGAACCTTGATTTTGTACAAAATCAGAATAATAGAAAAGAATAGCTCAAAGGGCTGTTTTAGATTTGGTTTGGTGAGTTTTTTTCCTTAAGTTTGCAATTGCTTCTTCTGAATGAGCACTATGCCCTTGGAAGACTTCTGGGGACTACAGAATTCAATCAAAAGTTATAGAAATCTTCCTTCATACCTACATTTTCCCAGCTAGCCGTTCTGAAGGATGATGTCCTGCCATTAGCCAACACCAAAGACTTTCCATGTGTTGTTGCTGCTTCTTCCTTTCATCTTTGAGGTGATGAGATATATAAAATCATAATTCTGTGAACCTAGAAATAGAAGCAGAGCCTATTCTTTTACAGACCTACTGCTACATGAAGGGGATTAAACCTGCTCCTGGACTTTCTTTTGAACACTTAAACTCATCAGCAATCCCATATGAGCTGCTGTGTTTACTGAGTTAATTCATTTTATGGACTAGAGCACTGGTTTTGCATCAGCTCAGAGATGGATGCATTCTGCTGGAAGTTCCTGAGAAAATATTTTAACTTCTTCAAAGCTCCTGAGAGCATTGCTACTCCAAGGGACCATGAAGAGCTAGCTGTGTTCAGAGGGAACGAAGAAAAATGGTGGGTGTCAGGATGGCCAAATTTTGGCTGCACAGGAATCCAAACACAGCACAGGCTAACATCTCTCTGCTCATTCCTTTTGCTGTCTTCTCCCTCTTCTCACACTCAGTCCGCCATCTCCAAAGGCACCAACTCCCTCAGCCTTTAAGGTGAGCGGGGACCCTCTCGGTTAGGAGCTGTTATCCCCAGTCCATGGGCCTGGTGAGAGCCTTGTCCATGAGAGCCCTGGAAAAGTCAGGTTTCTCCACCAGGTTATCTTGGTTTACTCCCGTTGGATTATGGGGACTCCTGCCCTGTCATCACTGCTGCTCTGCTTTGTGTTCACAGAGCTGAGCCTGCAGTCACATAACCTAACACCTCTAGGCAGCTGAGTGTCCCTCCTAATGCCAGTCATGAAAACAATTTGTTTCTGGAAGGTTGTGCCGCCAAATACTTGGATCTTGCATGATAACTTTTATTGACATTATAAAACTGCAGATCTTCTTAAGGCAAGCTGTTTTTGAAGATCTGTGTGGCCTGTCATTTGACTAAAGTTCACTCTCATGTTTGTAATTTATTTTTATTCCACTCCACTCTTCCTGTTGTAAATAAGCCATGAACCTCTGCCAGGAAAGCAAGGTGACCAGTCCAATCCAGACTCATACAATGGCATCCCAGGGGAAAGACAGGAACCTTGGCTTCTGCTCTCGAACCCATCTCCATGGGGCAGGACCTGCCTCTGGACTGCCCCTGCCAGTTTTCAGTCAGTCTCCCCCTTCTCAAACCCACAACACCAACTGGGTCAGCCACATGCAGAAACATCTCTGGGTCCTTCTCACTAAGGCTGAGTGAAACCCCCAGGTTTCCAGCAGTTTGATGTCTGAGTCCATGTTGAAGCCTAAACTGAGACTTAAACCTATGCTTATTCTCTAAAGGCCTTAGGTTTTATGCTGTGTTTCCAGGCAGACTAAACACTAGTTGCAAAATTTGATCTCCAAATGCAGAAGATTTATTTCATGATACAGTAAAAGCTGATCACTTCTTTCTCCCCATTAGTGCGGTTGACCCTGAGCATGGCAAGAGTCTAGTGTAAAGCAACAAATCTCATCCCTGCCTGTCTGTGCACTAAAGAGATTTAAATATTATTTATCTACCCCTGAACTTTGCTATGCCCTGTTGAACAGATGACTCGGGGCAAGAAAAAATGGCCTGTGGGACTGTCTGCAAGCTTCAACTTTTTTTGTTCTCATTTTAGAGAGGGAAAGCTCTGATGAATTCCATCAAAGCTCTTGAAAAAACTGGACAAAACTGCCACTCCAGCTACAGCCCACACTTCAAATGGCCGTGAGATGGCCTTTTCTGTATGTTACATAGTTCAAGGAGGCAGTGAAGTGCTCAGTGGAAGATTTTGTATGGGAACTTTAACTTCCCATTCCATTTGACTTTTGGTCTTTAAAATACAGGTCAAATCAATGAATTTAATGAAGGCCGTGAAACACAAAGGCTTTGCCTTGCATTTTGACCTAGATAAAGGAGAGTCAGTCCAGGTCAAAAGGCTTTAGCAGCACTTTAAGTGGTTAGTACACAAATGTGACAGAGTGTTTAGACTCTTGGAGACTTGCAAGACCCAGTGACAAGCCGTTAAAAGTATTTGAAATAGCTGCTTGAATGAACTTTGATAAGGTACCGCTATTGTCTTCCATTGTCTCTTTCTTTTCATACCAAAACACCCCCAAAAGAACAAGAGTCAATGAATGTATAATGTAGTCCCACTTTTACTGGATTTGGGGCTTCTTTTGGCCCTTTGGACTTTTTTTGTGAACGGTTTATGCCATTTTCATTCATTTCCTCACATTAAGCCTTTCCAAGAAGCCAGTGATTAATGTGACTTGTCAGTAAGAGCTTTTAAAGTGCAATGATACTTTCAGAAGCTATAACGTGTCAATCGAATCTAAGATTAAGAACAAATTAAGAATAAATTTACTCTTAGTGAACCTTCTTGAGAGATGGAGCTACCCTGTGTGAAGGTGGTGGTGGCACTTTCCACCTCCTACCTCTCAGAACCAGACATCTGAGGCAAAGCTAGCTCAGAGCAGAAGACCTGTATGTTAAATTCTGGATTCATATCTTTTCCCTCACTGGGATTAAACAACCTGGTGAGACCATCAGGCACTTAACACACATTCACACACTCTATGCAGGCATCTAAGTTAGGTGTTTGAAATCAACTTGTTGGTAAAGGTAAGTTTCTATCATCAAAAATAAGTATATTTTAATGGTGGAAAGGGTACTGTCACAAAGCACAGGATCTGCCAGATCTGCCAGAAAGCAAATCTCCATTTAAATATGTAATTATTCTTCATTACCAGAAAGCATTTGTCCAAAGAAAACTGGTAAAATGTGTAACAGTTCATTATTCAGGACCAAATTTGTCTAGAAAGACCAAAGTCCTAGTTAATTTGTGCAAGGCAGAAAGGTTCAGTTTTGTTTTGCTTTTCAATTTTGTTGTAAAAAGTCTGCTTCTTGAAAGCTTTCCAGGCCAGAGATCAGGTTCCCCCTTTATAATAGAAGCTATTAATGCCTGAAATGGGCCACTCTAAAGAACCACATGTCCGTTTCACATGGTTTGATAGCTCCAAGATTTTGCTCACTGTGCTTTTGGGACTTTTCTCAGTATTCTCTATAGTGAGATTTTTATTGTATTTTACCCTTTTGTCTGGTTTTTGTGTTAGAAATTTTTCCCTTATTCATTGACCAGCAACTTTCTGTCACCCATCTTTGACTTTTCTTCTTACATCTGCATTAAAGCTGTCATTTACTTATGCTTTTTCCCCTCTCTCCATATTTGGCAGCAAAAGCCTTCATCAGCTTTTATCCCTTTTTGTTCACATTATGACATAACCTGCACAAAGTGGCATAGCTCCCCAATTCTTGTATATAAAATTTGCAACATTTTTTGAGACGGGTCAATGCCCATTTTTGGGATCCTTTTCTTTATCTGAGTACCGTGTTAAAACTTTTTGCAGATGTGAGCTATTCAGGAGCAGCCTGAGGCTGCATGCAGAGATGGGGAAAAGAAGAAAAGGCCTTCCTATTTTGTGATTGCCATAGTAACTCAAACATTGCCAGGGTGTTTGTCGGTTTGGTAGGGCACAGCCAGGGAATTTTATTTCCTGTGCAATCAAGCCCTCTACTGGAGATCATGGCTTGTATGACACAGGGTTACAGAGAGGACAGTGGGCTTGTTAGGCCTGGGATTAAGCATTTCACTTTAAAATAATACCCATTTGTATCCATTTTGTTCAACATAACAACAGCTGCTGGCCTTGGGATGACAGGCTTGCCTTTTTAACCGAAGTCTCGTATGACATTTATGAATGAGACAGACTCCATTCATTTTCACTTTGAATTCACACTGGTTATTTTTGTTTTTTTGATTCTTCCTTTCTTTAACCATGTGGTCATAGTCAACATTGTTCCTCCAATTACATTTGTGGTTTATGAGAGGGCAAAATCTAGCCTTATTCAGGGTGTCAAATTGTCACTTTCATCTGGGGGGAAACAGGTTAAAAAAGAAAGGAGAAAGAAGTGAAGAAAGGATTTTATGTCAGTACAGTGGAAGCTTTTTATTAAACCAATGATACAGATGGAGAAAGAAACCTTCAGGTGTAGGAGATTTTCTTCAGATCTGTCCAGGAACCACAGACTGCAGGCAGTAAAGGTTTCTGTCTCTTTTCTGGGTCAGCAGAAGGACTTGTTGCTCCAAGAACTTCCCATGTTTCCAGACTGTGACAGACACCACTACTCCCTGCATACAGTGCTTTGCATGCACCCGCCCATGCCACTCTTTATCCACAGTTGCTGATACTCCAAAGCATCCCAGCTTTCACCTGACCATGGCTTAGCCAAGAGGCAGCAGCTCCACCGACCTTGTCTCCCGGCCACCTTCTGCAGTGGGTCCCAAGACAGGACTGGAGACAGATGCACTGGTGCAGACAGGGAGAGGAGAACAGCAGCTTTTGGAGAGGCTCCTTCAATGTCTTGATTTCAAAGGGAGTTCGATTTTCTGCTACTTCATGGTCATGCTCTCTGCTGACTTCAGGGCTATAGGCAAAGAGCCACCTGAGAAATTCTGATGAAGCTGAGAGACACCCCTTGTCCCTCATCCCCCCCAAAAATCTTGTTGTATTGGTTTGCACTTGTGATCTGAAGCACGTTAAAAAATGAGGACCTTGTTGATGCTGGTGGCAAGTTTTCCACCCAGAGAATGCAGAGGAGCTCTGCAGCTGAATGAAGGTCTTGTGGTCTTTGGCCCTGGTGGGCCTTCACGCTGCTGTCAGGTCAACACAGGGCATTCCCATTTCAGTCAGGCAGCAATGGCACTCCTGCCTGGGGTAATGCAGAGGGGCAAGGCCAGGGTGAAACACGGCTGCCCTGAAGTCTTCAAGGAACTCAGGATATGGACACAGGTTTCTTGTTTCCACCAGCTTGTCTCCTGACTTACCTCTCCTGCAGCAGGGCTTTGAGAGACTCACAAAGTTGTCTTGACACATCTCTCCAACCTAGACTCTGCATTCACTGTAGAATTCCAGTTCCATTTAAATATCAGCCAAAGTACTTGTAATCTGGCACACTGGGAAAGCTGTAAGAGAAGCCTCCCTTCTATAAAGCAAGAGGTGAAATTTGACTTTCCTTTTCCTTGACATATTCCCTAAAAAATAACAGTCACCCTGACCTTTCTCCTCCACTGAAGCTCATATTTATGAGCTTCCCTGACCCAGGACAGCAGCACAAAGAAGTTTGGTGCAGGTGACCTTTGGCAGAGCCTTGCAGCTGCCTGCAGAAAAAGCAAGATGGGGTGGGAGAAGGGAGAGTGCTCTTGGTGACACCAGCAAGCTCAGCATCAGATCCCTCCTGAAGGAGAGAAGCTGCCTTACACCATATTAGATCATTAAAAAAGCTCCTCCCTTTCATCCCTCCCCTTTTCCCTCTCTCCCCCTTACCCTCCTCCCCCATAGTGAGGTTCAAATTTTTTATTCCTGAATCATAAGAGAGGTTCCAAACTAGGTGAGACCACAAAGCTTCCTTCAGTGCTGGTGACTGAGGGAACAAAGAGGAAAACCACTTTGGTGACACCAGAGGGGCTACAGTCTGACTTAGGCAGATTAAGTACTTGCTTGAGCTGATGTAGAATGAATAACAACGAAAAGAGTGTACATTAAGATGATGGAGTGACTGATCTTCTTAAGCCTCTATTTTTCATAAACTACCTGCTTTCAGATTGAAAAGTTTGAGATTAATTTTCAGCTATTCCCCTGAAGCAAATAGGATGGTAGCCCATTGCTACTTCTTTAAATATGCTTAAAAACCTGGATCCAGATCACTCAGTCCACAGTATCTTTGAAGCCTGAACATGCACATTACCCATTAACCCATGGAAAACCTTCCTCAAGGCCAGCTTTCCTCTGCATCACCCTGCTCCACTTTCTGCACTGAGGTGGCAAAGCTAGTGTGGGGCCTCCTGAAGAGGGTGCTCAACATGTGCACCCCTCCTGATGTGCTACCCACCTGGTGGGTGGGCTGAATGGGGCTGCAGTCCATGACCTGCCCTCTTAGTGCCCACAGCTGCACAGACCAATACTGTAACCACCTGTAACTAATAACATCACACACAATAAGTCAGGAACATCTGGAAATACCACCTCTTGGACTGAGAGCAAGATCCATCTATACTACAACCCCAATTATGCCCTGAGATCAATCCAGTGATCTCAAAAAGGTTCATATGCATATCTTCCTTCCCAGAGGAAGACTTTCTTCATCAGCATAAAGCTGTCTACATTCTGTGCTATTGTGGCCTCTCTATTTTGGCAATAAATCAAATTTCCCATTTCATCTCTTTCTTCCTCCAAGCCAAAGAAACAATCCTGTTGGGAGAGCCACCATTAATAAAACAAACATCTTTATGCTAGCATAGTTGATGATCATAGTATTCTTTAAGTATTTTCTCATTTCCACTACCAGGAATTCTTCTTGTCCCATTACAGAAGCTACAAAATATTAGGAAGTTGGCATGCTTTTATGGTATCCCTTATCTATGACAGTGAAGTCAGTCACGCTGTTGCCAGTAAACAGTTGAACCAATAACAAATCATCACAATGTGACACTTGGAGATACTCATAACTCCTTGGAGATATTCAGAAGTCTTCTGGACATGGTCCTGGTCAACGAACTTTAGGTGGCCCTGCTTGAGCAGGTGGTTTGAACCAAGTGACCTCCAGAGATGCCCTCCAATTTCAGCTCCTCTGTCATGCTAGGTTGAATGCTGAGTGTTATAATAATGCTAAGATATTGATAAACTAATGTAAACAGCTTTCAGAAAGGAAAGGTAGCAAAAATCAGCAAAGGATATTGAACTTTAAGGATAAAACAGACTGCAAAACAGCTTCACTTCAAACTTGCACCAGCATAAATTCACAGTAACTCTTTGGTTTATGGATTTGTGCAGGTGTAAAAAAGGAATCCAGACCAATTCCCATAGTTCTGAAATAGGGTGTCTTAAAGGTAAGTTAAGTACAACAATGCATGGAAAATCATTGTTGTGGAAAACTTCACTTGGAAGCCATTTCACACCTTGCCTACTTACATTATTTGCAGAAGAATTTAACTAAATTTTTTCCCCTACAATACGCTTCATTTGTAAGTTTTACAAGCCCAAGCAACTCAAAATATTGTATCTGTATGCAGCTGTTTCCATCATGGTCAGACCTATTATCACAGCTCTGGTTTGGTGGGATCATGGTCTTTCTTGCAAGTGAGTTGTGATTCACTGGGCAGCAGTGAATTCTTACAGCATAGGATTTAGGATGGTAGAGGTATACATTTGCCTTTAGGTTAGTGTCGTGGTTTGACATAGAAGTGAATTTTTTTCAGGAAGTTGGGTTAGAAATATTAAAATTCAGAGAGTGGTGACCTCTGAAATAGAGAGGTTATATGCCTTTCATATGAATTCCCAAATTTACTCTCCCAAATTTATTACATAAAATACCTACTCAATTCCAGAACTAAATGATAGGAAAAACTTACTGTAATAGCACAACACACGGTGTAATCTGATTCTAGGGAGAGCACTGATGTGTCTCAGAGCTTGTTTGCAAGGTGTGCACATCTTCCTCACTACAGTTGTCACATTAAGATTGTTATGTAACAGCTAAAATACACCTCTGAACTGGGAAAATCAGTAGATTGCTATTGTAGCTCAGATATTTTGAATTTAGCAGAGCTTAGAAGCTACTTCCATGTTTTTATCCTTTGCAGAGAGACGTTTGCCGTGGGATTTAACTAAACCTCAGTACAATTCTTCCCTGTGTTATTGCTTCACCAGGTACTTTAACATGAAAATGAAACATGAAACACAATGAAAGCCAAATAAAACCTGCAGCCAACTCCACTGCAGCAAGGTACATAGTATACAGCTCTGTTTCCACTGCTGATGGAAAGGGATGCACAGAGCAGATGCCTAATGGCACGGGAGAGAGGAAAAGAGCCTGTGCTAGCTATGGCACGGCTGTAGTTGGCTCTGGCCCTGGAAGGGTTAAATGCTTTGTGGTGAGGTAGGATAAACTTCACTTAAACTCAATTCTGTGGCCAGTCTGATTGTTTTGACACCTGCACTATGTGAGGGATGGCATGGTCTCCTTTGTGGTGCATAATGACACATCTTCATTATTGTTCTAATACTCTGAAAAAAAAAAATCCCTAATCTTTCTGTGGTGCCAGTGACTGTAACAATGCCGGGACGTTTTATTTTCCTCCTTGCTCTCTCTTTCCCTTAACCCGCTATTGTTGCCATAGCCACGATGGTGCAGTACTGCTGGTTCGGGGAAGTTTCTGTACTGTACCGCCCTGAGCTTATTGTTTAAATCTGTATTATTCAACTGTTCTGAAGATTTACATTTTTAATGGCTCATTTATGTAATCCCATAAATAAAGTAGCAGAAAAGCATCCCACACAAATGAGTGAATTGGGGTTTGAAAAAAGCTGCTGAAGCAGGTCACTCAGGGTCTCAGCTGCGGGGCCTTGATTGGTATCAGCGATATAACCACTGTGGCAATGGACTTAAGACCACCCAGTCAGCCCCAAAATGGTGCATTACCAGGGAATAGGGGAATAGTGCTATAGTTCAATCTCCCCTATTTAACAGGGAGCAGAGTTCTGCTGCAAAAAAACATTTCAGCCTCAGACTCATTTACCTTATAGCTTTGACAGCTGCACCTCTCCCGCCTTAAAGTTTAGATGATTAGCTTTTCCCTCCTTGCAGCTGATGGCGATGGGCTTTTTTTTCCTTAGCCAGTATATTCCTGAAGGCTGATAAATTCCCTCTGAAGAGCCTGTGAATTCAAGCACCTGTCTGAAGAATTTATTTTACAAACTGAGCACTGAGATGGAGAAACATTCTAACAATTCTAAGCTTCTGCCCAGTGCTCCCTTTGCTGGCTCCCTCCCCACACACAAATCCTTCATGAACTGTAAAACCTCTGAGCAGGACAAGTCTATTTAATTAGTTGTGCTAATAAAAAGATGGGGAAGATATTTTGTTTCTGGTCAGTTCTTACCCTTGAAAGTTGATTTTTGGTCGTTAACTCATAGAGTAGCCTCAGGCTGCCGCACATTTCGGGTACTCTGCCTCGGGGCATCCACTGTGGCTCCCAAAGCATCCTGCTCTCAGGACAGGCACCAGCAGACGGCTGCATGGCTGACACCTCACACCCTTATGCTACTTGGCTCAGTCAGTAGGAGAAACCCACCTAATCCCAGGCTTGTGACCCTGGCACAGCTTTGGGTGCACCAACAAGCCTTACCACAGAGGGTGCCCGGCTCAGCGTGGGCAGCTTGCCTGGGGCTGCCCCATTTAAGGTGCTGCAGCCAGGCTGATGTGAGGCGCCATTCCTGGGGCTGCAGGATGAACTGATGGCATTGCGGAGAGCTGGTCCTCAGCACGTGTCCTCATCACCGGGACAGCCTGGGCTTCAGGGGAGCTCAGGTCACAGCAAGACTGGGTAGCTGGGGCAGGGGTACAAGCCTGACAAATGGACATAGGACTGGCACTCTTGTCACCACAAGAGCTCTCCTGGGGATCCCAGTTGGCACAACATATTTGGAAAACAGTTTGCTCTCCTATCCCCTCCAGGTGGACACCCTGCAGCTGCAGAGGGAAGCTTGGCAGAGGCACAAGGTGGGACCCTGCCATGGGGAGCATCTACCCCTAGGGCCTGCCATTGCCCACCTCCCAAATGGTACTGACAGGTAACAGTGGGCACCATCCTTCCCCTGGCAGCCAGGCCCGGTCCCACACATTCCCTCCTCCAGGAGAGCTGTGGGAGCGCACGGCTGTGAAGACAATGCCATCTCTCCTCCTGGCTCTTCCCAAGGCGTTCAGGACAAGTGCCAGCCGAGGCACCGGCTGGAGGACAGACAAGCACCACACAGAGCTGGAGTTGACATGACCTTGTGTCCCCATCTGCAATACCTGGCCTGCTGTTACTGAGACACACCAATGCTTCCCTCCACACACACAAGCATTTCAAATGCAAAGAACAAGGTGTTTTCCCTAATTCCACAGCAAAGTAGCCCTTCACAGAGATGTATGTCTGCAGGAAGTTCTGCTGGCAGATAAACTGCAGCAATCGACAGGCGAGGGGCAGACCGACAATAGCCATTCCTCAGTTTACCTGCTGGATCTTGTTCTGCCTAGCTGCATGGACCAGAGTCAAAGGAAGCTGCTCGGAGGCAGGGAGCAGGCAGCAAAACAAAGGCAGGGAGAATACCAGCCAGCCCAAAGGAACAGTGGGGAAGCTGGTAATTGGGCCATGTGTGTTTGGCTTTCGCCAGGCTAGCAGGTTTGTTTTTCCCAGGCTGGAGCCTAGACTGAAAGAGACACGAAATTATTAAAGAACTCAACCTAGAAAGGATAAAAAAAGGAAAAAATGTTAGCAGCAATGGCTGGAGGTGAATCTCAAATAATGGGAGTGTGGTGGGGGCTCACTGTTCCTTTCCAAGGGCATAGATGCCTGGGAAATTATTTTCAATGGGCAAAGAAAAATGAAGTTTAGATAAAATTCATTCCAGCTGACTTTTATTGCTAATTTAACTAACTTCTTAGCTGGGAGCTTACTGGGCAGGATGCATTAGATCTTGCTACAGAAAGGTAGAGCTGTGCCTTCCTGATCCCTTTCTTGTTACAAGAAGTTTCCTGCAGAGATTCAAGTCTAAATGAGACCCATTGATGAGGCAGACACAGAGCCACCCTCAGGGATTCCCCCACAGTGGGGCTGATCCTCAGTCTTTTTGCCAGGCAGACATTGCAAGGAGCTGTACATCTACCTGCAGGTCTGCAGCACTTCTAGCAGGCAGGACATGTGCAGGAGCTCAGTGCAGCAGAACTTCCCTGATTCACACCACCTGTGGGTTTACTCATTGACACAGTACCAGGCACTTCCCTAGGAGTCTGTGCTTTCTCACAGATTTATTTAACTAGACTAACTCAGGTGCTTGATATGAAGGAGGTCTTTCCAGTAGCCATGCCCCACACAGCATCTTGCTGGAGTCCTCAGGGAGGGAGGTGGAGAGCCAGAGCACGGGAAACTCCACCTGCCTCTCCTTGGGGCATCCCCCAACTTAGTAAATGGACACTAGGAGAGAAAGAAGGGGGTAACACTCAAACTTTTATAGACAAAACATATTCTTTTCTCCAGGGACTTAGCAAGTACCTTTTCTGCATGGAGGGGTTCAGAGAGGTACTGACCATGCAGCACTGCCTGGAGGAGCAATGGTAGGTAGAGAAAACGGTATTTGAATATAATATACAGAATCAAGACAAGGTAACAGCTCATATTATACTCTTTTCTTAATACTCTTATTATTTAACTTAAACAACAGTTCCTTACCAGCAACTGTCAGTTGTTACTGGTCCTGATGAATTAGCTGCTTGCTGGCCTTTTTCTTTGAGAAATTTTAAATGACAAGCATTAAGCAAACTTTCATCCCTCTAAAAGACACAGGCAATTCTTTACCAGGGAAAACTGGAGAATTCAGAAGACAGAGTCTCAAGCAGAGAAGAATGCCGACTCAAGTTCCCCAAAACCAGACTTTGGTTGTAGTTACATAATTGATATTGAGATGAGTGGTCACATTGCTGCTATAGCACCTTCTGCAGGAAAAAAAATTAAGGCCTTCTTTTAATCGGAGCTATGTGCTCTTTAACATTTACTCTTGATTATTTCCTATTGACAGTCACTAAAACAAAGTGTATATTAATGTAGACAGGAGTTTCATTCATAGATGGTGAGCTACAACAGGATTATTTGCAAGTGCAAAGATCACTCACATGAATAAAGATTTGGTGGATCAGTGACTCCACTGGTAAAATGACTAAAATCCTTCTTCAAATACAATCCAGATATGTTTTCCTTCTACTTATCCAAACAAGTATGCTTTTGTGTTGTCCCAGCTTAATTAACTGAAAGCACATAATTATTAGTGAGAGCTTCGACAGGACAGGAGAGGAAACATGCTTCTTGGTGATCAACTTGCAGCCACAACAAAAAAACCCCCAAACCAGCTCTGTGCAGGAAAAGCAACCCCCTCCTGCTACATTATTCCATTGATCTACAAACATTTACATCTCCTTTGTTAACTAGTTTTCTGTAGAAATTTCATGATCACTAAGGAACACTCTTTCAACTGCACCTCAAGAAACTTCTGGTTTAGAGTGATCCAGTCTAAAAAAAGAGTGTGTGTTTTTGCTCTAAAGTTGTGTTACACATGAAATCTATCGGGCTTTTCTTGGACGTTCAAGATTCATTGTAAATAATTCAAATTGGACTTACAAAAGAGAAGAGGCTGTACAATGAATGCAAGAACTGCATGTTACTATCTCTCTGACAGACAAAACTAACAAAAGCATTTCATGATGGTTACATTAAATGTTTTCTCCTCTTTCACATTGTTTTATGATCTACATTCAGTACCAGATTGATGAAAATTAACATTTGGAGGATTTCTATCTAACTTAATAATAAAGTCTAAAGAACAAATTGTTCTGGCTATGGCAAGAGAATAGTCTCACCTGAATAAACTTTATCCACATAATGTGCACTGAAACGATACACAGACAACACTGGTAGATTAACAAGGAACACCTGTGAAGTACTGCTGCAGCAACACTTAAGGTAATGTGCATTCCCTTCCCATGGGAGTAACTAGGGAAGCTGAGACCAAAAACATACTATTTATTTACATACTTACTTAACAACAAGGCACTTTTACAAGTAACAAGTGCACAGCAGTTAGTAACACATTTGGAAAAGTCATGTACAAGTCTTAATTTTCAGGGTTAAATCCTATCTTTAGGTTGCCTTATAAACATGATGCTGGGGCTGCACAATATGAGCAACTGCAGATGAAACACAAAACTGGCTTTGTGCACCCAAATTCTTATTAAAAAATCATTGTGCTCCCTTCCAGTTTACCCATTCTGTGATTCTATAAAGAGTTGCCTTAAGAACAGTTAATGAGCAGCAGAGGATTTTGTTTTTATTACGTACACTTACAAAAGAAAGCATTAAAGATGGAATTAACCAATGGAAGCTTAATAATTTGTGTGTATTCTGTACGTCAGTAAAATGTGGAATTGAATCTGAACCTACCACGACCACTGATGAAAAGCTTTCTCCAGTTATCTGTGCAGGTCATGTCAGATCCTTTAGCTGAGCATTTCCAGTATGCAAGCATTATCAGCAATCCAGACTAATATGAGAGCATGCTCTAATCAGTTTCCCTACCTGAAAGCCTGGCATAAATTAATACAGCATCCACAACAGCCCTTATCCCAAAGTGGTGTCTGAAGGTCTGAGAGTTGAAATCTCTCAGGACAGCATATACCAGCACAAGCCAGACCAGCAAGAAATCACAAAAAATTGTTCTGTGGAACATCTCCAGTCCAAATTCTGACCATTAGTGAGATGAATTCTTTGCTTCAAAGTCACATCCATCCAGCACTGTCGCTGCAGCAGAGCTCAGCCCGTGTTATAGCTGCTGTCCTTCCAAAAAGGGTTAATAAGGAGTACACAACAGTGATCAGCAAAATAAGGACTGCAAACACCATCTGTTTATTTACATTGAAGATAGTCCTTATATTCTCCAAAGATACTACTTTTTCATTGATCCCACTTAAATAATTGTAAATTTTCTGAAAGGCTGGGAGTTCTATTTTAGTGCTGTGGGTCTTTCAGGGAAATAGAGGACCGGTATATAACTCCTCTGGGGAAATGTCAAAGTACCCCACTTCATTGGATATGTTGACTCTGCCAGTCTCCAGAGGGCTCAGCACCAGTATTTCTATTTTCCCACTACTCAGAAGAGTAATTCCCAGTTCGTGCACCAAAATCCAGCCAGAGCAGACCTCCACCGTGTCCCTCCCGTGCGGAGCTGACACGAGCTCCCCGAGAGGCAGGTATGTGCAGAGAGAGGCGAGGCGCTCACACGCCGATAGGTGGCACTCTTGCTCTGACTCAACACGGACGGGCCGTGGAGCCGCGGCCCTCCTGTCCCTCAGAGGGGCACATCTCAGTTAAGAAACCCATTAAAAGCATTAATTCCGCAGGGCACTTTCAATGAACATCTTCGATTTTATTGTCAACACACTAAAAAACATACCTACGTTGAAAACAATTATTTCTGAGAACAGTAAAATACAAAATATTTCACATAGAAGTTTGTTAATGCAACACAAACAGAAGTGAGACATAGAAGATGCCAATGTGTATCATTTATGCTCATCGTCACAGGTTTAAGAACTGTACCACTCCAGAACTGTCACACAGGCTTGGAAAGTGAGCATTTGACAGTTTAAGCATCACCTCTGTATTTCTAGTATTACATATTCACTTGGAAACTTTCTAGCAGTGAACAGAAAAGATGAAAATTTTGTCTTCAGGATTTGTTTTGAAAGCACCATGACAACAGACTGTTCCAACTACTTCCTTACGGAGGGAAGTCTAAACAGAGACAATTATTGCAGTTGCAGCTTTTTAGGGTTAATGTTTATTGTTATCTATGATAGGTTTCTGAATATACATTAACAAGCAAAATCAGTATTCCCCGGCAGTTCCTCCTGGAAAGCAAAACCAGCATTGCCCAATTTAAATTTGTTCTTTTCGTATTAAAGAAAGCAATCTCTTATATTCTATACACAATGCATGTGCTTGGCCAGGTACTGACCAGCTTTCTCTTCTTCTAGATTCTAACCCAAATAAGCAAAACTTCTTTATTGGTTAGCAGCAAAGAAGTTTTGCAAACTTCACACAATAAATAGAATTCTACTTAATTTAAATTTATTTCCAGAAGAGTGACATGACTAAATGATTTGTATTAGACAGTGACACACGTATCACACTCCATCACCAAGACCCTACCAAGACCCTAGGCTTAGTCAGAAGGGGAGAAAGGAACAGAGTAAAGGGAATGTCTGTTCTAAAACAACTGAAAGTTTTATGCTTACTTTGCTTTTCTCTTAAAGGTCCCAAAGAAAAGTTCTAAAGCTACCTCAAGATTACTTCTCACACAGGCAACTTGGTTCAAAACTCAAGTCTGAACATCAACTCTTCTTGAATAACTGAGACTTCCCCGCTTTCCTATACTCAATGACATTCCTGACTTGTAACAACACATTCTTGTCACTCTCCTCTCCTCATCGCTTGCTTGATCGCTTTTCATGTTTATCCTTTGTGTGCTGGTTCCTGCTTTGGTGCCTTGGAGGAGAGTAGCTGACTCTCCTTCTGGATTGAAAGCTGGGTGTATACGGATGAATTCTGCGTTTCTTTGGTTTTTCTTCTTTCCTGCTTTTGTTTGGTTCAGACTCCTTATCATCTTCCTTTTGCTCACGCTCTTGGTCTTGTTCTTTTTGAGATGGCAATGTGTTTTTGATGGTATTAATAAGAAATCTTTTATTTGTACCAGCAAGAGGACATTTCAACCTGTAAAGACATTTAAAAGTCATCAAAAGACAAGGTAAAAACATCCTAAAATAAGTCTGAGATTTTAACTTCAGTGATTTTAAGACAGGTTTGTGATTTTGGCTTTCCTTGCATGCCACCTAGTGTAAACTCCCAGTACAGAAAAGTAAGTTCCAGATCATCACCATTCTTTTATTATTATATATCTTACTCTTTATGGGAAGAAAATTATTTTACTTCAATACAGTGAAAATCCACATGATTTTCTCAAGGTAGTGTGTGGAGGGGGAAGCAAAGGATGCCAATATACTTTAAGGTTGATGGTGCCTAATTTAGGTATTCAGAAATCAAACATTTAGTAACATACTCTTAAGTCAAATCAGAATGGCTTATAGAGATTACAATCTTCTAAAGTCAGCATTATCTAGTGAACTGCAATATTCAGAAAGTAAGATACACATGCATGAAGAACCCAAATAGCTGTAGCATAAACATACACATGAGACTTAACAATTTAAACTTATACTTAGCAACCACCAAAGTGTTTTAATTATTTTTCTTAAACAGTAAAGATATGTATCCAACTATTTTCCATTTTTTTTACTTTCTCACTTGCAGCTAAGCACTTTTGCACATAATTTATCAGCTAGTTTTGGGAAACAAGTATTGTAAACTTCATTTATCTTGTTGGTATCAGCTGTACTCTACTTATTCCCAATTTATCATCTCTTAAAGAATGGAATAAGAAAAAACAAGTTTAAATATGTTCCTACATAAAACAGAAATCACTCTGAAGACTTTGTTTATAGTTGAAGTCACTGTGGTGTTACTCTTCACATTTTTGAGACAAGTTACAGGATTGCTTTTAAAAAATCAGAGCTGTTAGTGATCACAGTAACTTACTGAATCAACCACAGTGTCATGGAATCCTAACAGCACAATGTTAAGATCATCTATTATACTTGAATATTTTGTGTAAGTGTAGAAATTAAACCCTAACTAACCTAACTCAAAAACCTTTGACACTTCTAAACCATCAGAGCTATGAGAACAACAAGCAAACTACAACAAAGATCATGTATGATTATTTAACGTACTTCATGACTTAACTGGACATGGAATTTACCATGGTGTTTTGCTTCAGGTCTGCCTACTAAGCACTCCTAATAATTTTTCTTGTGCTAAATCCTTCAAGAACTTAGGAGAGCAATTTTATAAGTTTACAGCCACACTGTTTTATTTCCACTAGGTATTTTCTGGTACACATCTACTGCATAGAATTTTAGAATTTTCAAAACTTTCTTCATATAAATCTACACTATTTTTCTCAAATCCCTGTTTTAAATAAATAACATCTTTAATCTAGTATAACTCTTTTGTAAATTAGAGGAAGTATTTACCTATTAATTGTTTTACTGAGTAAAAACATGAGGCTAATAAATATTAGTAGAACAGGGTTTCTATTTGAAGCTACACCACAGATGAACATGGTGCTGAATGAGTCACAGCACGGGTTACACTCAAGACGTAACAGAAACCAGCCAACGTTAAAGTCCTTTGTATGTCTTATGAGTGCATTAAACTATTGTACCTCAACATTTCCTACCAAGGAAGGTAGCCTTCTCTAGGCTGCATCCAGGCAAAATCTATTTCACATCTGTTCTTCCTCTTGCTTTTTCTTAAGAGCTAATGCACTGATTCAAGCACTAATATATAGTGCTAGAATGAGACAGTCAATCTGCCATATAATAAATCCATCTGGCTGAAGCATTTATTTCTTTTTGACACTATAAGCGCTGCCTGAGCTATACTAAGAATGAAAATTGATGAGAAATGCTGGACTTGAGAGTCAGCTAAGAGATGCCATTAGTTTACCATCATACTGTGATTAAAACGAGCCACCAGGCTTTCATGGAGCAGCAGTAAGTCATGGCACTGAAGAAAAACATTAGTTCTTAGTTTTGTTGACTTCAGACTTCAACAAAGCAAATGCTGTCTTTAAATCTTAAAGCAAACAAGATGTATGGCATGTGCTACATTACATGCACACACAGAGCACATTTACATATAGCTATGGTATATATGGAACTGTGAAGATTAAAAGTGAACTGTATGAATCCACTAATATCTTTGAGAGCATCTCTAATGGTGAGGAAATTGACATCTCCAAACATCGGCCATGGGTTTGCTGTAGGGTCTGATCCTGCAGTGCTCAATTCATAAACAGGTTTGCCCTCAGGTGAGTTCTGAAGGGCTGGAAGGCAATCTAACCTGGGCATGGTGGAACATAATACTGCTGTGACCAGCAAACAGTGCCACAGAACTGATTTGAGAAGCTTTGCTTTAAAACAAACCAACTAACCAACCAACCAACCAGTAAAAACCAAACAAGTTAAAGAAACATTAAAGTTCTGAATTGAAATGTGCCGCAAGCAGGGCTGCAGGCATGTGTGAGGCAAGGACACAAACTGCAGTGCTAGAGCGTTCCTGTCTACCAGACTCCAGTTCTGTAGCAGAGTATTCACCCATTGTAAGGTTCACTTTTTGCTGAGTGCTCCAAAAGCTAGACCAAGCTATTCTCACTGACAGAATCTTGCCTCCCTCCATGAATAAATCTCACACCCCTCAAAATCTCTCCACCAAGACAATGCAACATACTGCATTTTGACAATGATATTACCTTTTGAGAAAAAAAAATTAAATCTGTCATTGTGAACATAGGTCAAATATTAACCCTATTTTTGACCCTTCAAGTCAACTTCTGTGCAGTAACACAGAATTTCCAACCAGCACCTGTCATCCAGTGCAGCAGTGTGGTTCAGCACAGAAATGTACTATACGAGTTCTTAACAGTAAAAACATGCTGACACCATTTAAGACACAAGAGCACAATGCCATGTGCCAGTCTTGTCTCTGCTGAGTAACTGGACACACCAAATAGGATTGACACAGTCAACCTTATGATACAGAGCCATCTTTCCAAGAAAAAAAGTTCACTGTGGATGAACTGACAAGTACATTTCTAGCATTTCCAAACTATCATAGAAAATACCATATTTCAATAGAAGAGTGACTTAAGGAGGAGGGGAAACAGCTGGAGGTTGTTTTGCCAAACCAAGTAATCAATGCTGTTACCCTGTCATGGGGGACCTTACATAAGAGGATGTCTCAGAGGACACTGAAAGCTTTGAAATATGGTCTTGGCAGCCAGGTACAGCTGGCAGGACTTTGTAGGATCATAGAACCATCTGGTTTGGAAGGGACCTTAAAGATTATTAAGTTCCAACCCCACAGACACCTTTCACTAGACCAGGTTGCTCAGAGCTCCATCCAACCTGGTCTCAAACACTTCCAGAGATGAGGCATTCAGAGCTTCTCTGGGCAATTTGTTCCAGTGACAGCTTGACTTAGGATGTGCCCTGATTACAAGATTTTAACATATTTACTTTTCAATCTCTATCTGTACCCTGTTTCTCCTCCTCACATTCAAATGAAAGCTGAGGGGAATCCATTGCAGTGTTCCTGCACACAACACCCACTCAAAGACAAGATGTAACACAGCACTTCACAGTTTCAGTATCTTCATCATCATCATCATCATCATCATTTTGTATTCTGCTGTACTTCTAACAGATTTGGTATTGAACAGAAAGCTATCTACAGGAATGAAAGCAATTTTAGGATTGTTTTACAAAGATAGAGTTAAAAATAATGTAATGCTTCCATATTTTTCTAATTGTAATTTCCTCTGCTCTTACAATGCAGAGCTGAACAAACTATCCAAAAATATAATGTTTTCCTGTTCTTACTTTACATAAGCTTCTCAAATAAGATGAGAAGCTACATTTGATTTAGCTTTAGCTCATGTTATCAGCATCTTTGAAGATCAGACCTATACATTGGAAAAAAAGGCATCTAGAACTTTTTTCACACAGTAACTTTTGTGGCATTTTAATTGCCTTTCTTAGTCAAAGCAGAACAACAGCTTAAAATGGGACCTACATTCACTGCTATAAAGAAGCTCATGAATTATGTACATAGAACAAAGAGAAACACTTCAAAGAAACTGGCTTTATTTTAACTAGAAACAATGGAAACCCCCAAATAGTCTATTTCATCTATGTTCAATAGCCTCTGATGAAACAAATTTATCTAACAATTTCAAATATTCTTAGACTATTTGTCCAAAACTTCTCAGCCTGGATCCAACTGATCCTCCAAATGTTAGCTTCCAGACAACTGCTCTGCTTTTATCATCTCAGAAGTTCCTGCATTACAGCATCATCGCTAGGATTCAACCACAGATTCTGCTCTGTTCTGATTAACATTTCCAGGATTAAGACACCTTCAGAAGAGGGTTCTTCCTTACCCTTCTCTCACACATTTCCTTATTTGTGATTAGCTGTACTAATGCTTGAGCGAGATACATTAACAGCAGGATCTACATAATGTGTTATCATAGGATTCAGGAGACCCCCCCCCAACAAGAATCACCATGGCCACAGAATACATACAAAAGCAACACTGAAGGAACTAGAAATACTGCATTGCTGAATGAAATCTACAAATAAGAATATCCAGCATTTCTTGGATTCATTTACTATGGACCTACATACTGCCTATCTGAGCAGTCCTGAGAGTATGGAGGTCAATGAGCTGAGATTCTTAACCAACTACGAGATCATGCAGCCCTCTGGCAATACTGACAGTTGTTCCATGTCCAAAGAGCCTCAGATTATTTCCCTTCCCGAACAAATTCTTGGTCAATATCATTGCCAACCTCCCTGCTGGTTACTTGTCCCAAACAGGGACAGGCCTTTCTTCCACTAGCCTCTAAGGTTGCAGCACCTGTCCATGTCATCCACATTAAGCTTTTAAGACAATGTAAAACCAGCAAAACATTCCCAAACTAGAGGAAATACTAACAATACTGTCCTGTATTTCAAAGCTCAGTCTTTGTATGAGAGACTAGGCTGCAGGTTGATTGCTTTGTACATTTTTTTTGTACCTGTCAGCTAAACTGGTTTGGATACTTGTATTTTTGGCTCCAGCTACCATCATCTATCTCAAATGATGAGACAGCAAAAGGTTATGCAGGGTGCTTGGGGAACCTTTTCAAACAGTGTACTTGAGCTACGGAGAACTAATCACTCTGGACAGTAACAGAGCAATGGCTTGAAGCTGAGAGCAGTCCCAAAACAGTGTTGAGAGGCTTGCTGGCTAAGGTTTTGCTGCCATCAATATTCACCAGGAGACACTACTCCTTTGCAATGGTATGCACAATATAATCACCCCACCCAGGAAAGCCACTTCTCCATATACCTTCCTTTGACCAACTTCTGTCAAATGCCACTGACTCCAGAAATGTACTTCCCAGTATTCAACAGCTGCTGGAGAGCAACATGAACTGGAATCAGTGAAGTATGAGCAGTAGTAGCCTCTGCTTCTCCTTACCCAAAGACAGATGGCAGAACAAATCTTTTCTTTATAGGTTGAGCTGCTACAACTTTCCAGTGCCAGTGCAGGACTGATGGCCTTACACTAGATGTCTCCAGGGTGTGTGCACCTCTTCTCCAGGACTCCTCTGACAAAGGGCTGAGGAATCCCAGAAGTCCTCATGAAACACACCTGTAAGCATTTTGAGTTTGGCATGGAAGGAAGGTTTTGTGTTTTACCTGTTAGCACTGTGCTTTTAGACAAGTTGGTGATGACCTTGTCTTTGCTTCTATCACTTATGATTTCCTTGATCTGGTCTACTAATACACATTTTCATGAACTAACTCCTCTGCTCATTTCATTTGCTATCCACAGAGCTCTGAGCAGAAGTTACTTTCTTCTCAGTAGTTTACACCTTGCAAGGTCACATGTCTATCCTGATGTAATCTCTGAAGCCCTTCAGGATCAGTAACACTTGACAACATTTTGCTGGAGTGTGATACTCAACTGAGCATAGTTAAGTTTTCTTCCAAATATCTTACCCACCCATGTGTTTATGCAATACTTAGCTGTTGGGCCAGTTCAGAAGCACCAGAACAGCATAACAGAGCATAAAAAATGTTAAAGAGGTGACAGCAGTGGCAGTTTTTGTTCTGTCTGTTGTGCCTGCAGAACTGGACAGCAAAGACTTATTGAGAGTTTGCCTTTGGGGGGCTTTATACTTTCCTTACAGCCACACATACCAGCCATACACTAGCTTATGCCAAACCCTACAGCAGTAGATTTGTCACAGAAGAGATTACTACCAGTCTCTCTAAGGATAAATTCAGTGAGATAAAAATCCTTGGAGGTGCATTACATACAAAGAAATCATCTCTAAGAGCATGATATCCTGAGCTGCAGAAGAAGTACCTTGAAGAAGGTACTACTGAGCATATTCAGAAACAAGGATATTCAGCAAATCACTTCCTAGGCACTGGGTATGAGCCACTGATGGACACAGGGCACTGCAGGGATGGATCCTTTGTTTGACCCAGTACAGCTGTTTACATGTACCTCTGCAGTCGAAAGTACTTCAACAGCCTCAGCTCAGGATATCACCATGCCAATCCCTATGTCAACAGTCTTCCTCTGCCTGAAGCAGTCTTGAAAGCCCTTTCCTTCTAAAACTTTAACAGAACACTAACCCAACCAGACACCATTAATCTGCAACTGCTCTGAACAACAGGTCACCCTTGCCTATCCCATTCCCTGGCAGGCCTCGGGCATCAGGCCCTAGCAAACTGCATTCTGAGCTGATCATCACAGCCAGCTGAACAGGACCACCATCCTCTTACAAACAAGGAGTAAGAAGGAGCCACATTCAGGAGCAGATGCCCATACACTCTCCTGGCAGATATTCCAGACTGCACAAGTGGCAGCAAAATTGTACAGGGGCACCTGATTACCTTCACAGAAATCCAGATCCATATCTGGATCAACTTGTAAATTCACAGTGACTGGATGCATACATCACTTCAAGGTACTAATTATATGCACTGGGTTACCTGGCCACGTGGCTAGGCTGCCAGGGTCAAAGTACAGTGGATCAGGACAGCTATAGCCACTCTGGGAGATTACACGAATTAAGCTATTTTAACAGAAACGGTATGAACTGCATCCCTGGAAGAAATACTGAGTAAAACATACAGAAAATCCCAAACCTGTTTGAAAACATAAAGGAATATGCGGGGATTGCTGGACTCCAGGACGGTTTGGATGGGTGGTGGTGAAGGATCTCTGAAGCCCGGTCTTTAGAGCATATGGTTTATTGTAAAGGATGAAGGGCCCTGCTTGGAGTTGCTAGCCGCAACTCGTGGCAGGCCCAGGGAGAGCGGGGGGAGAGAGAGAGAGGGAGAGAGAGATGGTGCCAGGTGGGTGTCCCAGCAGGAAGGTCCGAGAGAGAGAGCGCGTCCGGTCCCTCGGCCACACCTTATCAGGGGGCTTCAAGGTGGGCTGGGACAGGACTTGGGCCAATGGGGTTACAGACATCGGATACTTCAGGGGAGGGTTACAGGTATGGGATGAACCATACATTGGGAGTGAGACAGGACATTCCATTTGACCTTTGGGTCTATCAGAAAGGGGGGATTGCTTTCAGCTTGGCTGTATTATTGTTTTCGGGATGCTCAGTAATGAAGGTTTGGTATTTCAAACCTTGTTTTCATCTCGATATCTGTATTCTCTGATTCTTTTGCCAGGCCATCATATTTATAGGGCCTTGCTATTTCATCTTCCCCAACAGGAATAACTTTTTTTTTTTTCAACAAGACACTATTTTAATCTCTTCAGAGCTATTAAAACAAACAGACAACTGAACTGAGACCTTAATGAACAGTTCAGGCTTATCTCTTACTACTGTTGATGGAGGAAGACAGACCTTATCTACAAGTGCATTTAGTGCAGTCAACTGGTGCACTACTTGTGTGAATGTCCCTAGATCCAATAGCTTCTTATCAAAGTCATATACATTATTTTATGATGAATGACTGTCCCCAGCATGTTATTACTTCCCTAATTACAATTACATGCATTACATTCCATGTCAATCTAGCTGTAAAATCTGGAATACTGCATTGAAGAATTAATGCTGTATTCCATTTAAGATTAAAATACTGTGATTTTTTTTCCCAGTTACTATACAAATTAGCCCCTGGGTTTTAGTTTTTTTTAGTATTAGAAAGTAACCCTCTTCCAAAACTGGATTATACTTTTGAGTTCATTGAGCAGCTTTTTGGCTACAGTTTATATATGAATTGTCTACTAAAGGATAGTTTGTTGTCTTATTAATATAAGGCTTTAGGTTTCTTTGTCAGGTTATGAATTCCTTTCACATAAAACAGAATCTAACCCGGTAACATGTAGACAGTATGTAAGTACATGCACAAAGACTCATGAGATTCCAACCCAAACTTTGCAATTCCATCTATTATAAGAACATATTCCCAATTTTCCAACTGTTCTGTCTTCAACACATTCAGACAAACAATTTCATGCAGACAGAATTTACCTGATCTTCTTTCTTATTTAGACTGGAATTTTTGCCCAAGTATGTGGATGAAGACAAATTATTTAAACATGAAACACATAAAGGTAGAGACTTCTGTCACACATTAAGGACAAGATTTATTTTGGCATCAGCATTCATCTCTTACTGGCACAACTTACCAACCCATAGCTCCCATTGTTTCAGCTCTGGTTCTCCCACGTTTGGCCTCTTTAAGTAACTCTTCCACAGCCTTCCTAAATAAAAGAAAAAGGAAAAGGTCACCACTTGTGGAACACAAGAACTTGCCACTTTATGCACTTAGGCAAATAAAACAGATAGTTTTATTCACTGAAGTGAATTAAGCAATAAAGATGCTACCAAAATCACCTTGACTTTTAAGATAATTAAAATTCCCACGCACCAAGATTAAAATAAACATTCTGAGATATTAAAACCAACTAAAGCTGTTGCAAATACAAAACTGTAACACTGGTTGAAGAACAGGGCTTAGGGCACTTCAAATCCTTTTTAAGCATACTTTTGCCTGTGAGAACAAGTTGGGTATCCTGTCATACTACAGGCACTCATGGAAAAGGAGTATCTCCCAGGTAAGCCATCATCTGTTGGAGATACATTCTCCAAGATGCCAAGTTCAGCGCCAGCAACCTCACCAGCTACTGCTGCCTTCCCAGGTAAGAGAAGTGATGGGGTGGGATGGCTACTTGCAGGAACATTAAAAAAATGGTGCAAAACACAGGCTGTAGCACTGGAACATGAGAGATGTTGCATACTCAGGTCTTCATGAAATTGCAGCAAAATCTGTTTTTTCCCCAGACCCAGAATTTGCTATCTGAGCATCCTGAGCTAGGTTATAGCGATGATGGTGGGAACACATGGCTTTTATAGAAGCTTGCCCTGAGCCTTCAAACAGTAATGTCAGACAAAGGTGAAGAAAGAGGGGAAGAAAGTGTCTGACTTTTAATTACCAGTTACCAAACTTGGTGATTCACTTTTTAAGAAACCTGACTGAAAGATTAAAAGCCTGTCATTGTTATTGTACTACAAAATCTGTAACAATTTATAATTGAAATAAGAAACCAAATAATCTGAGCTACAAAGCACTAATAAAGCACATACATGGGTATTTTAAACAGCTATGACTCAGTTTTAGGGAAAACATCATAATAAATTAATATGGTGAGACCAATTGTAGGAATTAGGTAGGAATGACATGCCTTTAAGTATTTGAGACTTTTTTTTTTTGTTATATCAAAGCTCAGACTGACTTGGCATCCACCGTAGCAGCCTTCTAGTTCCACACCTTCATTATCAGACA
The DNA here is from genome assembly GCF_024509145.1 of Vidua macroura. Taxonomy (NCBI): domain Eukaryota; kingdom Metazoa; phylum Chordata; class Aves; order Passeriformes; family Viduidae; genus Vidua; species Vidua macroura. The sequence goes on along the minus strand of NC_071572.1, from coordinate 92,564,068 downwards.
TTGTTTCCTAATACTGTACTTTCAACATCGCCCTTATTCACTGCAGCTTTACAAAGCCCTTTTAGCTTGCACAGACAAATTAAATGCAATGCCCAGATCCTCTCTGAAATAATGTTTCCACTCACTGAACTTATATCCTCTACACAAGTAAGCCAAAAGCTACACAAACAAGTTTTTAAAATTTGCTTTTAGAGGCCTCGTGGGACTCCGTATTCCTCGCTCTCTTCATTTTTACAGCTTGGTTACAATACAAACAGTTCCATGGCTGCCAGCTTCAATTCTAAAGGCAACAGCATGAGCAAAAGGAATGCAGCATGTAACTTTCACATGAGAACCATGCAAACACTTGGGGACTGATAGGAGGGAAAATTAGGGACAGGGGCACATTTAAGAACTCTGTCATCATTTTGACATCTTTTATAGCAAGCACCACTTAAAACTTGCTGTGGCAATTATTTCTGGGCAATCAAGTTGCAGAATTACAGTAACACGAAGGTACAAGCAGTGATATTTTTATCTTCAAGAGTATGGTATAAGACCTATTTACATTTTTGAGTGATTAGACTTTTTCCTCTCTCCGTATTCCAAGGTTACAGGCAAAGTTCCCATTGCATATATCTTAATAACCAGTATCATAAATGTATGTGTCAAAATAATAGAATAATTCCTAGTCAGGCAAAATGAGAAGTGTTTTCTATTCCTCACTCAGGGGAAGAGCTTCATAATTTTTTTCCAAAAGGTCAAATGGATAGACTGAAAAAATGAAAAACTGGTAACAAAGAGGTATGTCTGATAGTTACAGGCAATGAAAACACCACGTTATTACAGAGACCACCCATGGTTTGTGATTACAGATGACTGTCAGGAGAAGATGTATGATGCTGCTGAGAGGCCAGGCAGCCACAACTCCATATCCAGGTCCAACCAGCAGCAAGGCTGAAAATCAGCTCCTAGGAGGCAGATGCACACACCAGGCACTTACACTGCTGGCCACATCCATCACAGCCAGACACACAGCATGCTCAGACCTACAGCTTCATCCTGCTCTTCTCTCCAGCCAGATGTGGGAGCCCCCAAAACTTCAGCCCAACTGCACTGGCAGTACAGACCATCACACAGGGTTGACTGGGACACCCTGGTGCCCCAGTATCCAACCCCACTTCAGTCTTGCATGTAGAGACACACAGACACACATACACATCTCACCCCTAACCCTACAGTCTCTTCAGCAGCTGGCCAGGACTCCCTGGTGGCCCCAACAGCTAGCTCCTCCTGGCTCTTGGAGATACAAGCTCACACTCCAGCTCTCTCCTTATTCATCCACTTATCAGCTATTCCAACTTGATCTTCACCAACAGACACACGGTCCCTTATACACCCATACTTGCTCCAGTACTACAACACAGATAAAAAAAGGTTCCCAATGTGTTTTACCCCATTTCAGGGGCTAACATTTGGTTTTACTCACTCCATGAAATGTCCCCAGTTGCCAGCACTCAGGCCTCCAGCCCAGGGCCCAAGCCCAGCTGCTGGCAACCAAACCTTCACATGTACCAGTTGCTGGCACCATGGTCCCTCCAACCCCATAGTCTGACTGTAGCTGCTAGCACTGAGATGTACACCCCCTCCCCTCAAACAGAGTCCTTCCCCCAAGAGAGAGTCAGAAAGGAATTTAACAAGAAGACAGGACAGACTGTGATGATTAGGCGCAGGGCACAGCCAGACAAGAGTACCAACCAGCAGCCTATACACACATGACCAGACCTTTTTATTTCCTTGTTCCTCTATTTTCCCACTCTCAACTTCTCCCCACATCACTAGAACATCATTAGACTTTCCCTGTCTTTGGTTTCTGTCCTATACATCCCATAATAAGCCACAAGTGAAACAACACAGACCGGTAACCAGGGTGACCACCAAGCCACACTGATATTCTTAGTATTCCCAGCTGCAACATCATTTGATCAGAACTACTCCCCTCTTGCTAAATCTTCCCTTTTTGACCCTTTCCTCCCAAGAAACCATACGTGATCACAAAATGCTTTTCTTCTGCATCCCATAACCCCTCCCACAGCCCTATGCAGCATTGCCCTTAAGTCCCAAAGGGACTTAAGTCCCAGGACTGACTCATCTTGATGGGTATCATGCTTGGAGGCCCAGGCTGTCTCTTGGGATGAGCCCTGAAGTGGGAGGGGGGCCCAAAGAAGACCTTATTGTGAGTTCCCACCTACTGTATGTGTCCCCATGCTCCTTTGGGCTCATGGAGATGGAGCTCTGACAGGCTGGTAATTCTTGGCACGGGGATTGGAGAAGCCAGGACCAGGTGATGTTTGGGTTCCCCCCATCCATCATGGTCTCTCTGTAGTCCTCACTGGGAGCTTTTGGCACATAACCTAAAAAACTCTGCCATCTCCACACACGCCACCATCTCATTAAAGATCCTGATGAGAGCTGTAATGAAAATATATCTACTGGGATTCCTTCACAGCACACAGTCAGCTACAGAAGGGCACAGATCTGGAGTAAGAGGGCGGTGTTCATGTCCAACATCTCCCAGTCGGAGAAGGGACATTTTTAACAAATAGATCCTCATGAAAGCATTAGTAACTGTTTGCAGTCTATTCCACTACTATTAAAGCTCAAAGACCAAGCTTCTCCTCCACTGCAACTGGCAAAAATCACACTTAAACCTACTTCCTGAGGCTCTCCAGGTCCTGACAGCAAGCTGCAAGGTCAGGAAAAACAATTAGCAAATTTTAAAATCAATTTTCTCAAAGCAGTTTTATACTAACTATACGACTTATTTTTAACTGTGCATGGGACTAGAAATAGAAGTGAATGTTGGTATTCCAATTACAGCTGAATAATGGATATCAAGACCTTCAGTCAAACAAGTGACTGAAGACACTGACAGTGTTATTTAAAATTAAATCTCATGAGCTGGTCCTATCCGCTCATCCTTACTAAGAAAACTGATGAAAATGAAAAACAGGAATAAAACCTAGGCCACAACTACAAGAGCAAGAATGAAAAGAAGCACAATACACCACAAGCTTCCTGACATTTGTTCAAAGTCAAAGACATCCCACATGGGGGATACGAATGCTCTCATTCTTTGCTGATCAGATTTTGTACTTATTTAAGTATTCTACTTGCCAAGTCTTGTGAGTGCTATTTGCAGCACATTTCGGCGCTGATATTCTCACCAGCCTGAGTAGTGAAGTGAACGTATCACTCCATTTCAAACACCAATCTTAGCTTGCAGACTACTTTTTCTTTTTTTTTTTTCCCTTTTCACCAGAGGTAAGGAACACTGAATCCTGACACTTGACTTTAACTGTTAAAATCAATAGTAAGTACCGTTAATTTTCTCCAAGGCACAAAGCTTGCTTGCTAAAAAGTGTAGTTGGGCTGCCTATACAGTAAAAATATTAGATTAATTATTCTCAACTCAACTACAGGCCTCTTGTTACAGAATTATAGCTTTCTTTGTGATTCAGAGCAGCATCTCCTTAGGAAACACTTAATCCCAAGTAAATGATGCTCTAAATAAGCTTGGCAGGTACTTCTAATAAAATATGATATCCAAGGTTGTGAAATATTTGTAGCTATTGAAAGACAGACTGGATTATGGAAGGATATGGACACACAGTATAACAAAGCCACTTCCTCTGTATTTGAAGAGAAATGATGCATTTTCTGTGCTTCAAACACACAGAACCAAAATGACAATACTTTAGAAAGTAGAGGGGGAAGAAATATTTAATTTTTTATATAGGAATGAAAATTGTGACCTCCATAATATCTCACTGTATATTTAGTTGAAATAAACTAGGAAAAGCAGTTTCAGGTGCTTGCAGAGGAAACAAACTGAACAGCTCCTGCTAGCTGATTCCCAACTTTTTCCACCTCCTTCTTAGGTCATAACTTCAAATACCATTAATCATATGTTAACATAATTTAGAATTTTCTTAAGAATCACATGGAACCTTAAGGCTCAGGGTCTTCACTGATGTACCAGCAAGTTCACAGGGGAAAATCTCAGTTCATACTTCCATCAAAGGTTACAGGGTGAGATGGAGTAGAGGATGTAGTTCAGTAGAATGCAGCAAATATTACTGTTTTACACATCTGTGGTATTTATAGCTTTTAAAGTTTTAAAATCCACAGAATGCAACAGTCACACAGGAACTCATAAGTAAGTACTCAGCTTCTAGGAAAACCTCACTTCATATTAAAGTGAGGAAAACATCAAAAGCAAGATCAAGTGAGAGTCAGAAACAGTAAAATTGAAAAATAATATCAGAAAATGTGGCAGTAAGGATAAATTAAAAGAAGCTAGATGAAGAGACTTCTCCTTAGATAGTAACAAAAATATAGGGCGATTGACTTAACAGATCACTTTTTGGAATACTGGGACACAAAATTCATTTCTGACCTGAAAAAGCATGCAGAAAAATATTACACTTCTTTTTCCCTCATGGTAAATTAAATAAAAAGCACATGAACAAAAACCTTAAGTTTATATTTAAGACCTGTGCATTGCAAGACAAGTCTGAATTCAGAGACAGACTTCTCAAAATATTCCACATAAACCCATTTTTAAACACTACAAATCCACTCAAAGGAGTTAATACTGTCGCTACAAAACAGAAACGTTATTATTTGTATGTTAAACCCATAACATAAAACCCTTAAAAATTATAAGCCTAAACTACCATTGCTACACTATTCACAGGAGAATATGATCAGTAAGTTATTGAATACGAATCTAAGGCATAATGTCTGTAACCCAAAGGATAAAGAAAGGTCTGTACTAGACTGGAAGGGCTCTGTACTGAAGACTGTACAGGGAAGTACTATTTAGAGTGAGTAATACCAAAGTACACCCTCTAAATGCACACAGCACAAGCTGAATTCAGGGTGCTACTACCAAATTGAGCTGTTATGAAAACTTAAGGTATGAAAAAGTAACTGATGATAAGTGGATCCAGGACAGGAAGAGACAATTGTCAAGCGCACCACACTGTAGTTATAATGTGTTTGGGGCCGACTAAACACCCTCTGAGGTGCACAAGGAATGACATGGATTGGTGACACCAAACAGCTAAATGCTACTGTGCCACTTTGGTAAGTGACACTGTGCTTCATCCTCATTATTTACCACACTGCCACAGAACAGGAATAGCAAATCCCAACTTGGACTGAACCTTCGAGGAAGAGTAAAACTTTGAATGTAGTTCCTGGGAAGAAGAGCATTAGTCAGGAGGTGACTGTGGAGCAGTCGGCTACAGCTGGTGAGGTCAGCTATGCCCTGAACTGCCCAGAGAATCCCAGGTCCCCAGCACGGCAGCAGCAACCAGAAGGCAGCATGGAAGAACAGTGGCATAGTTTCAACTTGGCATGAATGAAAAAGGTTTAATGGCACTAGTAAAAATAACATTCATGCATACACAGAAAGAAGCTTTAATTATTAAACTGATGATCTGAGAGCAGAAGTAGCTCAGCAAGAATTAAAAGCCTCTTAGAAAGCATTAAGCGCTCTAGTCCCTCCACTGTCTCACTACTACTGCTTTTGGCACATTTCAAATAGCTGCCAGATATAAACAGAAAAAAGTTGTTTTCGGTAAGCATTCCCAGATACGGTTTCTTAAAAGTTAAAGGAGGAGAACAGTGCAGAAAGCTTCTGGTCATCACTTCACTGTAACAGCTGTTTTAAACAGCCATAAGGAAAGTGAACAACCCAGAAATAAGCTTGCAAAAAAAAAAAAATTCCCATCACACAAATAGGAGTATTTTGCAAAACATTTGTGATATAAACACCAAATGTCTATTCCTAAAACAAAAGCAAGAGAGGCCTACTTTGAGTATCCAAATATAGAAATCAATGTTTTATTCCTCAGTGTTTGCTTGGGAGCACTGCAACTCAAAACGTGCAGCACGACAAATCCACTGATCCCAACGAAATGCCAAGTAGAAAACAATTTTATTTTTTGACAAAACAACTACCAACCATTTTGTATTTTTTTGATACAAGAACACGACAATTCTAGCAACTAGTCAACGGGCACATATCCAGCACTGAAAATTGAAATTCCTAACAACACAAGGTATTTTGGGATTTTTAAAATTTATTTTACCGAGTCCACAACTCATCAAATTGTAGCTAATGAGGGGTGAACCATCCAAGACATTCCAATCTTGTTTCTAAGCGACATCAGCACGCACCCAAAGTTCTGTGCGGAAGACACGGCAGAAGCAGCTCCAGGCCGCGCTGCCCTCGGGGCGCACCCTGACCGCACGCCCACAGGAGCGGCTCTCTGGGGACAGCGGGCAGAGCCCGGCGGAGCTCGGGGCCAGCTTTACGGCGCGGAGCGGTCGGGCCGGGAGGAGCCGCCCCCGGCCCCAGCCTAGCGCTGCCCGGGCCTCGCGGCGCGGGAGGCGCTGCCGGGCCCTGAGCGGCGCAGCAGCCCCGCAGAGGCCGCTCGCTCTCGGGAGCGCTCCCCACGCTGTCGCTCGTCCCTCACCTCTCCAGCTCCGGGTCCTCCTCCATGGCTTCCCCACCGTCCCCCGCTGTGGCTCCTCAGGGGCACGCCGGCGCCATCACCCGCTGTCGACCGGGCGGGGCGGGGCAGCTGGGCGGGCGTAGGGGACGGCGAGGACCCCGGCGGGAGGAGCCGGGGCGGTGCGAGCCGGGCCCCGCCACACCCCGCCGGGCACCTGCAGCACCGGTGGTCGCGCCCCCGGCCAAAAGGAAAGCGGGGGCCGTGGGCTCACTAGCGGGCAGGACCCCCGTGCACCTCCAACAGAGCGGGGGAAGCAGACGCGGGCCGGTGACTGAGTGTGGGGAGGGCGGGAGCGCCGCTGGGGCTCTTAGTCACGGAGCCGCCCGGGGTTTGCTCCTCAAACACGGCCGCAGGGCTCGGGCAGGCGGGGACAGGTCCGCGGGCATCCCCGGGCGGGCAGCGCCCCACCCGGCCCCTCCTCCGCGCCAGCCCCGCCCGCGCTCCCCACCGCTCCGGGCTCCGCACAGCCGATCAGGCGAGCGGCGGGGACACCCCGGCCCGGGGCTCCGCCGCGTCCCGCCCCGGCCCCGCTGCCATAGGCTGCGGTTCGCCCGGCCCCGCGCCCGGGGCCGCCGCCGGAGTGGCGGAGCGCCGCTGTCACTTGGGCCGCGCCGCTGCCCGTGGCGGGGGGCGGAGGCGGGAGCACCGGCCCGGCCCGGCGAGACACGTTCTCCAAGTGCTGCTGCCCGGAGTTTGCTTCCCGTAAGGCGGGGCGGGCGCAGCCGGCGCGGCTGAGGAGGAGAGCGCTGCGCGGAGCCGGCGCGGTGAGTAACTTCCCTGCCCCGCGCGGTGCCGGGCGGCTCAGCCCCGCTCAGCCTCCCTCAGTGGTAGCGGCACCGGGGTCCCCGCGGGGGCGGCGGCGCCGGGCTGAGCCGCTCTGCGCAGGCAACAAGTACGGGAGCGGGGCCGAGCCCCGGAGCCGCCGTGCGGGGCTGAGGTGGGATCCTGGGAGCAGCGTCCCCGCCCTGGAGCCCCTGGCTCGGCGACGGGGCTGAGCTCGGCGGCCCCTGCAGCGCGTCTCTGCGAGGCTGAGCTCTGGGCTCGGGTACTGGAGACCCACTTGGAAAGCGCGTGGTCCTGGTTCCCCCGATACACCTATGCTGCTCTCGTGTGGCTTCATTAAAGAAGCTCTTTCTTGGAAAGGAGTCAGATTACTGTGTGCGGGGGAGGCAGAGAACAGCTGCGAGCGAACCCCTGCTGCAGGAGCGGGTTTCAGGTTGTGTGTTTTACAGCTGCGCCAGAGGAACTCGGGGCTGGCTGCGAAATGCCGCTGGAGTCCTTGTGGTTGGCAGCTATTTCCAAAGGTTCACTCTAGCCCTCGGAGCTCTGACCCACACTCCCTGGTTTCTCCCCTCATTAGTTAGCTCTTAGCACTGAAAAGGTGGTTAGAAAAGTTTTCGTCTTTTATACTTTTAATAAGGCATGCTTTAGAATTATCATTCTTTTGACAGAATCATAGTACTTGGTCAACTAACTGAGAAAACCGTTCCTGGAGCTCTGGTGGGGATGAATCTGGTAGTCCCTGGTGACTTTTCCTACCGTGTTCATAATGCATAGTGCTGATTGTTTACTTCTCTAGAAATCTATTAAGTACTTCTGAGCTTCCTTTAATTCCTCTTTTAATTACGTGATTTAGGGGTTTGGTTTTTGTCTGTGTGCAGAGTAAAAAATGTCTGTGGGGGATTAGCTTTGGACTACATTTGATAGTCTCTGGAAATAAATTTCCAATCATAAATACTTTCGAACTTATGTTCAAACTAGGAACTTGTCTGAACCGCGCTCATTAAATAAACACTTTGAATTACTGATTTTATTTTTTTTATTCCTCTACCCACTTCTTCTGGCTTTGTAATGCTTTATTCTAAGCTGCAATCCAGCAGCAGATCAAGGAGGCTTAGGAAGAAACATCAGATGGTTTTGGTTAGTGTCCCTTCCACTTGGAAAATAAACATGTTAGTACCATATGCTGCCCTGTCTTTATTAAAACAAATTTTCTTAAAATGGAAACAAGTTATATCAGTGTACTTGCTAGAACTGTAAGACTTAATAGGAGTCCTTTATAATTACTCTTTTTTTTTCTAATTATCAGATCACTAAGGAATCCTCTCCCCTGAACACAGTACAATATAAAATTATTAACTCCAGAGTCAGCAGGCTGCAAATAACACTATTGTGCCCAAGTAGATTTTTTTTAATAAAAAAAGGTTGTAATACTATGTTTTAAAGTGCTTGTTCTGTTGCAATTCGAAAATGTATGGATCTTAAAACTCATTGTTTTGCCATGAGTTTTCAGTACTGAATTTCTAACTGTACTGACCCTTTACTTTGCTTGGTGACTTCAGCAAGAGGGAGCCCAGGGCCTTGGACTCAGGTCTGAGATTTGCAAAGATAGTATCTTTTCCTAAGGCTGCACCTGAATTTTCTGTTACCAAAACAATAAAAAATGTGACTGTTTAGGGACAAAACTTTGCAAGAGGAATGTAAGCCGGTGATTGGGTGGAAAAATACTGTTAGGCTCCTGAGATGGGTTAAAAAATAAGCTTACTAAAACCTGTACTGCCAAAAAATGGTGGCTTTGGCATTGCAGCATTTGGCATTTGTTTATTGTGTGCTCTCATGGAAGCACTGATCATCACCTCAGTGAAAGTTTATTTTTTTGTAAGCCTTTACCCATACTGAGTGGTCTCAATCTTGGTATATATTTATGGTATATATTTTAGTACTATATTTATATTACTAAAAACCAGCAGAAGTTTGTTAGCTACTAGTTAAAACTGTATATCTGAAAATATACCAAAATATCCCCCTCTTCTTTCATCTCATTTTTCTGTACTTCTAAAAAATGTTAACATATTTGAGAGCAACTGGAAAGAAGTTAGACCAACAATATCAAAATGAAATGTGTACTAGATGTTAAATAAATATAAATTATTGCCTTGCATCAGTAAAATGTTGCTTGTTTAAAGAGCTACTAGACATTAACAGCTGTAACTAATAAGAAAACAACACTTATTTGGTGTTAAAATGCTCCCTGGTTTAAAAGGCGCCAGAGGAAGCTGGTTGCCTATTTGATATGGCAGTGGCTTGTCTCTGGTATTTGAAAATTCTGTGTTGATTTGGTTTGCAGAAGCATTTTTAATGTGACACCACTGAATTGCCTGCTGTTTAATTGCTTTCTTAGGTCAGTGGAGTTTGTCCTTTAGAAATTGTAGTGCCTTTTGAAGATGAAAATGCTTTTAAATATTAGTATTAAGTTATATAATTGATAGGTCAAGGTTTCTATGGAGCAATAAAAATTAATAATATTGTGGCATGTACTTTGTGTGTTCTTTTTGTTCTAATTCTGTAGATATTTGTGCTTGCATATGCTTAATTTTAAACATCTAGATATTTCTTTTGCAATGAGAGGGTCTGTTCTTAGGCTTAATGATAAGCCTGCATGTATGTGTTTTCAGGATTTATGTTTGCTAAATTCATGGGCTGAACCTGTCATGTGTTTTCATACTGACTGCTCTGTATTCTACATGAGATAGTTTAGGTGGCTGATGGGACTGGGCTGCGCCTCGACACATATGGAGATGCTCCCAGCCCCACTGTTGTGTTGTGTACCCGAGCTGGCTTCGTCCTTGCAATGTGCTCTGCAGTACTACAGGCATGTCTTTTATTTCTGAAGCACTTTGGTGGTACCAGAGATGTCAGTCCTTTATGTTCTCATGGATGCTTATTTCAGCTGATGTCAGTTTAGCAAATAATTTGCGGGCTAGAACAGGAGCAGAATCTCTTGCAGAGTCTTTCCTGCTGAGCTGTGTGTTAGGTGGTGAACACAAAAGCCAAAGCATGCAGCTGTTTGATATAAAATCAGATAACTTGTGAATGTACAAGATTTCAAATTGGTTTGCATATTTTCCATTCAAATAATGGGAACTATTTTTGACATGGAAACTTGGGGTTATATAGCTGAATATTTGCAGTCTCATTTTTGCTTCAAGTAAGCAAGTTGATATTGCTCTGGAGTTGTAGCATGTTGTTAAGAGTGCCTAGAATTTTCTCACTGTCATCACCAGATCAAATATTAGATCAAATACCAGATCAAACCAGATCAAATATTAGATTATAAATGAGTCAGAGCAATGTTATATGGAATGTAATTTTACCCAGGAAGAGTTGGTTCACTTTGGGATGGAGTAATAGATGTTCTGTTTTGCCTGGCTGTTCTTCCTTAGTTCCACAGAGAGAAATCATTGAGTCATCACAGAATGGTTTGGGTAGAGAGGGACCTTACAGATCATCTAGTTTCAATCCCCCTAGGAAGGAGCACCTGCCACTAGACCAGGTTGCTCAAAGCCTCATTTTGGAGGAGGTGATCTTTGAATATTAACCAGCTTTTTGGGGCTCCTCTTCCCTCAAGGCCATTATCCCATGATGCTCAACCAAGCAGATCTCTGGAGAGGCCAGTCTGCTCTCCTGAAGCCTGGGGTACAGAGCCTGCTGTGCTCACTGCTTGCTGCCTTAACATCCTCAAACTCCACCATTCCAAGGTCACTGCAGCCAAGGCTCCCCACTAGCTTCACATTCCGTACCAGACCCTCTTTGTTGGTGAGAACAAGGTTCAGTATAGCACCTCTTCTTGTTGGCTCTTCTGTTACTTGGAAGAGGAAGTGGTTTTGTATTTCACTGGAGAGACTTGACACACTTGATCACTGTTTGATGGACTATACAGGATTTTTCAGAAGAACCCTTGTTTGTAGAACAAAATGCACTTTGCTCAAGTAGTATATCCAATATATGAACTAATCCAGTTTTAAAATGTTGTAAATGGTAGTAATAAGTAGTTTTCAATAATGAAACAGAAGGAACTATGACTTATTTATCCATTTTCTAAAAATAGAGCACAATGAAAAGTGGTCTGTGTTAATGGAGAACCCATAAGTGCCTGGCCAAAGGAAGGCACCCAGTAGCTGCAGAAAGGCAAACCAGGACTTTTGGATTGTGTTGCCTGGAGTGGTGTCGTGCTGTCAGATATTATTCTGCAAAGTGGGGGAAAATGAGCTACATGTTTCCTGCTTCTGCTTTGTACATTCCTTGCAGTAGGAGTGATTTTGAAGTGTGATACAGGCTGTGTTCCCCAGCCCCCGAGATCACACTACCACTGTGTGTTCCCATGACCTTCTCCAAAGAGGTTGCACAAGCCCAGTGGAAGATGTCAGGATGCCTGTGTTGTGTATTCCCAGGGGCTGGCTCTTTAGAAGACAGTTGGGAGTAAGCACAGTTTATTATTGGGTTCGAGTCAGTGTTCTTAAATGCTGACGCTTTTATTGACTCTTAGAGTTGTATTCATTGTGTAGATTTTTGTTATATTCTTCGCATGCAATTTTTTCTTGAATCTGAGCTCTCTGCCACAGACAACCCTCTCTTACTGCAGTATCATTGTCAAAAACTGTGGCCTCAAAAGACCAAAGAATACCAGTGATGGAAGATTTTTAAGCTGTTACCTTCCTGTGGCTTTCTTTGTTCTTCAGATTGGCACTAATCCTTCTTTCAGAGTTCATAGATAGGAAGAAGAAAGCTGGTGCAGCAGAGGTTTTTTGGCACAACAGAAGAAAACTGAAATTCAACCAAAGTTGATGGAGGCTGGCTTGTGTACCGAAACCAGTTTGTGGGAAGCGATTTTCTGTGATTGCTGTCTTATGCTCTGACAAACTGTCGTGTTCTGCCACAGGAATGTTATGTTTGCTTTGGAAGGACCAACCAGGAGGTTTTTATTATAATACAAAGCAACATTTCAGAATCCAGGTGTTGTGATTTTTCTGGACATGGAGTTTTGGCTGGCATTCCTGAATAAAGTCTTAAATTAAAAAAAGCTTGGCTGGTATCAGTGAGCCACCTTTGTTGGTGCGTTTTACTTTGTGAAAGTGCTTTGGTCTACATACCTCATAGTCCCCAGATGAAATGAGCTACGTCGTAGTGGCAGTAGAATAGAGCCTCTGGTGGGGGTTTCTGCAGCTATGGCCATGTCATCCAAATAATTCCCCTAACTGACCAGCAAAACCAAAACACCAAGAAGAAAGCCCATAAGCCCTACAAGGCTCTTAAGCTAACCACGTTCTGACTTCAACACAGCTGGTTCTTCCACTGGCGTCAGTAACAGCCTGTGCAGAGCAGCAAGTTCAAAGTCTATCTTAGGGACAAGTAGCCTCCATCTAAGCAAGTCACATTTCAAGGAAGACGCTGGAGACATTAATGTCTGGGTGTGCCTCATGGATACTGCACTGAATATCTGTGATAGATTAAATACTTAAGTTTGCATCTTAAGTTGCCTCTACGTGTTTGGAGGTTAAAAGTTACAGAAAAAACCCAAACCAGTTACTATTATTGCCTCCTCTGCATGAAGTGGATTCCTTGTTACTTCCAAGTTGATGAATTTTTTTACCCATGGCCCATCCTTCTTTGTCTTCTTGCCTCTTCTTACTGGATTTATTGCCCTGGCCCATGTAATTTTCTCTTGTGTTGCCTTTTTTAAATCAAATTGTTTAACGCTTGTTTTTAACCAGACTGAATTAACCATAAGTGAAAGCTGGTCGATGCATCACAAGACCACATAGATCCTGACATGTTGTGTAAGCGTTCTGATCGTGTTGGAGAGTTTGCCATGAGCCCCATCCCGATCAAACAGCTCTGAGTACCCTTGACACAGTGCATGTGCACCACAGCTCAGCCAAACCCATGCTGCACCCTGGGGGCTGCCCCAACTCTGAACTGAAGTAACTTGGTTTTTAAACTTCTCAAAAAACATTTCAGTCAAGCTTCTTCCGGAGCAGGTTGATGAGGGTTTCCTTCTGTCTGGCCTCTTTTTTCCTGTTTTTATGTCTTGTTTGTTCTAGAGCAGTTTTCTCAGCCTTTTATTGTTATTGACAGAAGCTAATGAAGGCTCACCCCGTGAATTAGTAAAATAGTTCTTTCCTGCCTTTATGTTAATTAAAAATTAGTACTGGTCAATTCCTGGACTGTTTTTACAATTAGTCCATTGCTAAACTGTCATTTCTGCTTCAGATGAAGCTTGAAGGTTTAAAATTCACAGGGTTTCCTGCCTAGTATTAAACTAGTATTGAATGCCTTCAGATTTTAGGTTTGCTTCTTAACTATTTCAATGCCTTTTAGATGTTGAAGATACGGCTAGACTAATTCAGATTTGATTAGGCTAAAAATACTTGTGAGTCTGTCATGCATTTCATGCCAATGTCTTAAAAGTGTGTAAGTTAGGTCTGTACATACACATAAGAAAGCTTCGTAAGAATTCAGTGACAGCTCCCAGATGTTTTTTTGAAATCACCAGTAAAAAAGGTATCTTTCTACTTTGTCTGACAAAGTAACTACTCTTCATTCCTGTTACCAGGGGGTTTGCTCAGCATGTCTGTTCAGCACTGATACTTTTACATTCTGTAGCTGGAAGGGACATGAACTGAATTGGACTTCACCACATGTACAGCAGCAAATATACGTGTTGTGATGTATTTATACAGTGTTGGAATGATCCTGCATAAATAATCTATAAGGATTTAGTTGTGAGGAGGGTGTTTTCCCACTTTGAAATCCATTTTGACTGTAGCTGCTGACTTGCTATTGAATGTGGCTCTACGGCTTTTTTGCAGGGAAAATAACTTTGCGGTGAAGCAAAAGTGAAGGTGATTCAGTGGTGGTAAAAAGGAGAATCAGCAGCACAGCTTGTCTGAGCACTTGACCTGAGCTGTCTTGCCGTGTAAGCAGAAAAAGAGAATCTGTGGGAAAATTAATGCTAAAGTGAGTGGTAACACAAGATTTTGGGTTACTGGAGTGTGAAATGAAAACTGTTAACAGTCCTTTCTTTTGCAGTAAGGGATGTGTGCCATTGACCAGAGAAACGCTGTAGAAGTGTAATGCTTTCCTAACTCATTTTGAAAAGTTTGGAAAGCTGTGAAGCCAGGAAATGTTCTGAAGTGTTGTGCTGTTACAAAGTTGAAGATACTTGACTAGGAAATTTCAGGTACAGCTTGACTTGCTGCCTTCTACAAACAATCACGTGTGAGTTTCACAACAGGTGAAGCCTTTAAGTAAGCCTCAAGTTCAGTGAAGGCAACTTACTTTACACAGTAATGTCAATGTGTGCTGAGATTTTTATTTTTGCCTCAAATTGTCAAAAAGGAGAGAGTTATGTTTTAGCTGATACTGACTTTGAGGATAAAGAACATGGTTTGTTCTGAGGTGTTCCTAAAGGCAAGCCTGTCTATACCCGAAAACCTGCTAAGCAATTTAAGTTGATATGCAGGAGAGAAGGGACTTTGCTACAATGCACCCATGTGTGTTAGGAGCAATTGCTATCCCATATATATAATTTTTCAGGTGATGTATCACATGTTGAGTCCTATTTTGCCATCCCTGTAACTTGACCATACAATTGAATCCACAGTGGTGACTCCATAGGGTCATTTATGGGCATGAGGGTCCTTTTGCCTGCTTCTGCTCCCAAGGAAGTCACTGAATTCAGCACAGTTATGATGATATGGTTACAACAAAGCATCCCTGATGGGCTTTCTTTGCTAAGGCTCAATTGCTGCTTGTAGAGATCTGGTTAACATTCTGTTTGTCTGCTTGAACTTTACGTGTGTGTGTATATATAAAATTAATTTCTGTATGTGAAAAAGTAAAACAGCATAAAAAGGTAAAAAACAAGCCCTTTCTCTTCTCTTTTCTTTTCTCCCTTCCTTCCCTTCCTTCCCTTCCTTCCCTTCCTTCCCTTCCTTCCCTTCCTTCCCTTCCTTCCCTTCCTTCCCTTCCTTCCCTTCCCTTCCTTCCCTTCTTTCTCTTAGAAATCCTGCCAGATTTAGCTCTTCAGTATTTTTATGGAAGAATAGAGTAGAAATACAGTAGTGAAATATATTATAGAAATATGATCCAGGATGTTTTTACCAATTGAATAATTGTTCAGTTCTGTAGTGTTTACTTTTTAGTTGTGAAGTAAATAGTCTTTTGATGCCGTCAGCAATTACAGCAGTGAGGAGCTTCAGTCATGCGCTGTTTAAATAGAAGAGCAGTACTGTTATTTGTCAGCATTGATTATAGAAAATATCAGGAACAGTTTATGGGTTTCATTGTGGGGATTTTCACATAAATCGCCACACCACAACTTCAGAACACAGTAAATGGGTGATGGAAAAAGATTAACCTTTGTAAGATAAAAGGAGTTATTTTCTTAATTTTCCAGCTGATGAGTAAACATGAAAGGAAAGACATCAAATTTCTTTTGCTATCGTGATATATTTTTATCTGACCGAGGCAGTCCACAGGTTGTTCTGTCCTCATTTTATATTAAACTTAGTTTTTTAACATAAAATTATCCTGCTTCTCAAATTTGAAATAAATTGGAAGCAATTAATAAATGAAATAATCAAGCAATCATTTAATCAGAGTTAAAACTTTATGTAAATATATTAAGTATTCATATATAAAATTGCATTTAAGTATAGTGATAAGTCTTTATTAGAAAGAGTGCTCTGATTTAACACAAATTGACAAGGATTAGGATTTAATAATGAATTAATTACTGTTTCCTATTTGAGGGAGAAGATACTTTCCCCAAAGATTTTGCTTTTAATACTACCATCTTTTTTCCCAGATGTTCTTGAATACATTCTGCATTGTTTTAAAACAACTCTAATCTTTAATACGATTATCTGTAAATTTCCTTTGTTTACTGAGGGATTTTTTCAGATTATCAAATCATTTTATATACAAATCCTCCTTTCCTTGGTGCATACTGTAACTCTCCATTGCACGCCCAAAGCAGTGCCCCAAATGAAACAAACTGGCATCAATTATTGATGATTACTCTGCCCACTGGGAAGTGAAATCAAGTCTCCAGTCTCAATTCAGGATTTGTTTCAAACACAGGGTAATGAGAGCAGGTGCAGGGAGACACTGGAGCGTGTGCATTGATTTGCAGTGTAAGCATAGGCAGGTGACTACACGGGATTGAGAAGAGAAAATGATTACAGCCGGAGTTGTCATTGCTTCTGAAGAACTTGGCTGGTGTGTTTTCCTGGTACCAACGCACCAAAATGAGAGGCACTTTTTTTTCCTCATCATGGTGGTAATGTTGCATTACACTGGGGCATGTGATAGCACTTAACAGGAGGGGAGAGCCCCTCTCTCCCTCTTCATCTGCCTAAATTGGCCTGATTTGATTTGCTCTGACTCCATCAGGCTTCACCAGCTATAACTGTACTCCCTATTTCTCATGCACCAATAACTGTCTTTCAGTGGGGTTTCCTAAGTGTGAAATCAAGTAACTTAACAGTGGAAGTATGCTTAAGCATCCTTTATGCCACTCCCTTTTGTGTCTGTCCTTTGTGTGGGGTTGAGTTGCAGGGTTAAAAAAGCTTCAGAGCAGAAACCAACAACTGAGTTACAACATAGGTTCAGGAGAAGTGAGGGAAAATTGAAATGCAGTGGATAAGCTAAAGCATGGCATTTCTTTGTTTTGTAAATTACCTCCATGTAATTGTAGGCATCGTTTACATGTAATTTTTGACATAGTCTTTTTAATGCATCAGTTGCATCAACTACATCATTAGTAAAATCCTTATTGCTTGTGAGGTTTAGAAGGAGTTGGAAATACTGTCTGAGCTACAAGACCGCTTAGAGACAGCTGAAAACTATATTATCATTTAGGGGAAAATAAGTCTGCTTGATTTGTTTCTGGAGGACAAAGTAATGAGTGAGGATTTCGGTCCAGCCAGATTTCCCTCACTGCAACTTCTTTCCAATGCTGGTAGCCTCTTACGGGCCTGCCTGGATGTAAAGCATTCACTCTTGCCTGTTGTTTTGGTAAGCTGCTTTCAGAACAACAGACAAAAGAAGGGAAATACACATTGTTTTTCGAAACGCAGTGTGGAATTTCTTGGGACAGAGCAAGCTGTGCAGAAACATAAGCATTTTTCATGTTTGAGGTTGTCAGAATCTGTTGCAGGAAAAAAAGGTCGGATATGAATACAAGAGTCTGATATTTGCCTATCATGACTGCCCCTCCATTCTCTGGATTCAGGAGCTCCAATGCCAAATGTTAGGCAGGAGTAAGAAGTAAACGAAAGAGGATGCATCTTTGAAGGACAGAGCAGTGCACTGAGAGCTTCCCTTGTTGGCAAAAGCCTGAGTAAGCAGGTGGGGCTGGCAGTGTGCCCTGAAGGATAATGCAGTCGGTCACCAAGCTGGAGGGGAAGGTGAAGCCCTCACTTCTACCCAGCTTCTCAAGAAAGGGCTTCTGAGCAGGCTTCTGGCTGCTGCCTCTTATTTCACCTTGTGTGCTGGGAGAAAGCAATGGTAGCTAGGACTGAGACAATGCAAGGCTAAAAAAAGCCAACCAAAAAAATCAATGTATATAGTATTGATGGCATTTAGAACCGTGTTGGTTTCTTTCTTTGGTGAGTTCCAAGCAGCAGCAGGGCCAGCGTTTCCTTTCTTCTGCAGCTGAGCTGCCCCAGTGCTGAGAGGCTGCTGTCCGCCCACCCAACCACCCCAGCTGCATGTTGTGTTGGCTGGGGTTTTATGGTGCCCCTGAGGCTATTCCTGGATGACAAGTCAATATTAGAGAAATATTTCTTTTGTGCTAATGCAGGGGCAGTCTAGCTGAGCACAGACAGTGTATTGTTAATTTTCCAGGCTGTTGCTATCTTACTCTCAGCCGTCCCTAGACATCCTCACCATTTTATGTTTCCTCTCTAATGGCATAAGCCAGGATGTCATAATATTCAAAATCAAATGTACCAGAAAATATAATAAATTAGAGTTGGGCTAGCAGAGTAATTGAAGAATAAACTGAATTTAAACCAAACAGGATTTTGTTATGAACTGATTGCTATTCAAAAAATGCACCAGAGGAGTGTGACTTCATGTAGATTTACTATTGATGGCAGCATTTTCTAGATGGCTATTGGCAATAAAGAAATGAAAACGGTGTGAACTTATGGGTTAGTACCAGAACATAATAATGCAGTAAAGGAAAAGTACCGTTCTTGTTACACTACAAAGCGATTCTGGAAGAAAAATTTCCCAGTGTTTTATTTATTTATTTATTTAAGATGTTTACATGTATTTAGAAATCCTTGAGTTTATGAAAAGGGAATGCAGGCCTTGACATGGAAATAACTGAATTTTTCCTTAACTCTTAATGTAATTCTTCTGTAAGAAACTACTTAGGAAATGTAGCAGTAGAGTGCGTTCCCCTCAATTCAGAAAACTGAGTTTAAGGACATTTGCTGTCCTTAAGGAATCTTAATGTTGTTTGCCCAGACAGTTTTACAGCAGATAGTCTGTGTATTTTTCTTTGAGTAGAATTGTCTATTTTGTATTCCATTAAAACCAGGTAATGTACATACATAAAACATTTTTAAAATAACCCTTCAGCTGTGATGCTAGTAGAGATGTAGGCAGATGGCATAAGATCTGAATTTGTGAGCTACAACTTACCTGAGCTGAGCCCTGTGTTCTTCTCTTCTCTTGAAATGTGAAATGAGATAGAGCCAGTGAAAGGCACCCTGAGGGTTGCTTGTACAACCAGAAGCCATGGGAAAACCTGTGCAAATAGAAGCAGTCAGCAGCAGGTACTTGGTAAAACATAGCAAGTGTTGTCTGAGCTGCTGGATTGAGGAATCTGGGTGGGTTGTGCGAGAGCCAGCCCTGTGCTGAGCAAGCCTGTTGGTGTTGAGGCAGTCAAACTGAAAAACCATGCTGGACAATACTTTATTTTCTATTTATTCTAATTTTGAGAATGCAAATGTAATTTTGGAAGGAAGAGATTGTGGGGGGCTATGATCCAAGCTCAAGGCAAGACTCTGCTGCTTTCAAAATTGTGTGCTGTGGTGGAACACCAGCAAATGGAAGGGCTGTTCGGTGGTAAGAATTGAACAAGCCTTTGGTGGCAGTAGGGGCAGATGGGGAAAAAAGCAGTATTACTGCACCAAAATAATTAATTTTGTAATAATAAACAATATGATTTTTTTAATTGAGCTCTTTTAAATTTAAAGGTTTAAGTTGTGTTTAAATGTGAAATGGTATTGTTTATTTTCATTATTCTTGTAAAATTTAAATAAGGTTCTCTACCAAGAATGGTAATTAAATCCATTTGATTTTTAAACTAATGCTACAGAATAGTTAAAAAAAAACCCAGCTCTTGTGAGTTAAATACTTGAATATATACAGTAAGGTTTAGCATTATTAAACTAATTGAAAATGCTGTTAAATCCCTTGATTTAAATTACTTTGCTGTGCCATGACCTGATGGAATTAGAAATTAATCCAGAAGATGCTATTAGTAGACTACTTGTATCTCTCATGTAATACTTCAAATGAATTATTTTTCACTTAATAACTTATCTCCTTGCATCCATCCCATATCTCATAGAAGTGGGCTGAAGGATCACCCCAGGAAGGAGGACGGGCAGCCAGTCCTGGGCTGACTGGGGAAGGCCAGTGAGGGCCAGTGTCATAAACAAGCTGCCAACAACCTTGTCTCTCTCTTCAGACTTGTGTAGGAGAGAACTTGGGAGAATGCTGTTATAAAGGAAAAAATAATCTTCCTAACAGTAGGGGGGAAATAGGCAGCATTTAACCCACTTAAAAAGAAACAGGCAGTACAGGAATTCCTACAGGAAGGTTTTGTGGAAGGTAGCCTTCTAGATCTGGTATTTCTGCTTGCTGCAATGGGAAGTTCTGGTACTTTGTGAAAAATTAAGAGCTCTTCTGTGCTAGTGAGGACTCCCTGCTACTTTCCATCTGTCCTGCATCCCAGGTGAGTTACCAGACTTTTGGTGAGTTACAAAACACTGCTTATCTTTGAGAGCTTTCCCCAGTGGAGCACAACACTTGTAACAAGCATTGTCTGATTAAGTTTTTTTTCTAGCTGTGGTCAGTCTCTTTCCTGATACTTTTTACCTTGTTAACTTAGCACATGGAATCTGTGAACTATGGGTGGGCTCTTAGTGCAGGTAAGACCACTGGAGAAACTTTGAGTGCAGTTGTTAGGGAGAAATATGATAGGTAAATGGGGTTCTTTCAGAGACTTGTGGAGCATGATTTTCTTTCAAAATGCAATGGCGGCTTTGAAGAAAGTAATTATTTCTGATAAAGTTCATTTCAGTAGTAACATTAGAAACAGTAATGTTCAGTAAACATTAGAAACAACTCAGTTTGAGCAGTCCAGATTGTTTTGGAAGCTGCAGGCAGTTGAATGGTGTATTAGAATTTAAGCACTATATTTTCTATAACATTTGGAAGCAGAAAATCGAAACCATTTTCACAGGGTGAATGCATCCTGGAAACATGCAGCAGTTACCATGATTAACCATTGGAAAATACTGTAGTGCTCCATCTGCAGTAATGTGCCCAAAAGTCCTTTGAGAACCAAAAGGTGCTGTTGCTGGGGTGTGGGGCACAGGCGGTTCCTGGGACCTGCCAGTTTCTGATGCGAATGCTTTCAGTTAACACGTGAAAGCTGGAAGGACTTTGAAAAGAGAAAAGTTTAGAAAAAAAATTAGAGGATGCTTTATGGTATTTATTCAGGAATGCTTCTTTCCTCATCCGATTGGTAAGTAAACCACAGTGCATAAATGTAATAGAAGCTTTCATAATTTAAAAAATATGTTTATATATCTGCTGGCATCACTGATAGGCAGCTAATCCAGCTAGGTATGCCTCGTAATGGTTTGCTACAGACTGAGTAAATATCATAAATACCTAATGATGGGA
Source organism: Vidua macroura (assembly GCF_024509145.1). Lineage (NCBI taxonomy): Eukaryota > Metazoa > Chordata > Aves > Passeriformes > Viduidae > Vidua > Vidua macroura. Next base: position 92,542,727 of record NC_071572.1, on the reverse strand, counting down.
AGCCCTCAGAAGCAGTTAACATGACCAGCTAATACCACTAAGTAAAGATTTCACTCTTGGATCCAGAATTACAGAAGCGTGTATTTAATGTGTACACGTGAACTAATTGCTTCAGGTAGTTCCATTGTATAGTGATGCTGTTGGGATCAGCATTTAATGCTGCAATTTCTGTTGAGGAATGCTTTTTCTGCATTAGGTAGGCAGGGAGACAATGTTATGTACAGTCATTGATGTCATTGCATGGTGGCTGATAAGGGGGACAGGTGGGATGAGAGATCTGAGACCAATGTGCAAAACATCTCTCTTTGTACACCCTGCTGCTGTGGTGGTGTTGGACTGCTGAGGATCATTGTATGGTATGTTGTTGAATCCTTTTAAGGAAAGCCTTTTAAAAGGAAAAGCCTTTTAAAAATCTAGCAAGTCAGCTTTGCCATGGAGACTTCTATGCCTGAAGAATTTCTCCAGTCTGTTATTTTAAATTATGTATGCCCCAAAGCAAGTATAAGTAATAAAATCGGAAAATACCAGGGTGGAAGAGATCTCAAGGATCATCTGGTCCAGCCTTTCTTGACAAAAGTACAGGCTAGACAAGATGGTGCAGCACCCTTTCCAGATGCATCTTGAAAGTGTCCAGCATTTGGGAATCCACAGTTTCCCTGGGGACATTATTCCAATGGCTGATTGTTCTTGTTATGAAAAACGTTTCTTTTGTGTCCAATCAGAATCTTCACAGAGGTAACTTGTATCCATTGCCCCTCACATTTTCCATGTGTCTCCTTGTAAAATAGGAGTCTCCAGCTTCTTTGTAGCCACCCTCTAAATACTGGAACACGTTGATAAAGTCTCCCCTAAGCCTTTCCTCAAGGCTGAACAAACCCAATTCTCTCAGCCTCTCCACATACAGCAGACTTTCCAGTCCTTTGATCATCTTTCCCCTCTCTGGGCCTTCTCCTGTTTCTTCACATTGCTTTTGAACGCTTCTAAGTGTGTCCATTAGATAGGCAGATGAACAGCTCATAAATTCAGATGTTGCTCTGTTTCATGTTCAGTCAAATAGACTTTGATGGTTTTAATGTAGCAGCACAGAGGCATTTTGAGTTTTGTGAATGCAAAAAGGAATATTAATTCCAGCTTTATCTCTGAAAGGTTCAATGAAAAAACAGGGAAGAGCCTTTCACATGTTTTGCTATGTTCTTTTCCTATCTTGGTAAGAGCTGCTTCTATTTAGTCTTTATAAAGAATGTGTAGTAGCTGAAAGGAAGCTTTCTTCATGTGAAAGAAAAGAAAAGAAAAGTGATGAGTTTAGAAGATCATCAGCAGAAATATTTAATGGGGCTTACGGATGGTCTCTTTATACAAAAATGGGAGAGCTACAGATACAAACTAAGTCCCTGAATGAGACAATAGTTTGTTTGAAGTGGCATACCAGTAAAATTCTTTTTTTTTTCTTCTCAGTCCTTCCACATTTCTGAAGAGGGTGTAGAAAAGGCCCATCAGAAAAATTCATAAAGGTTAAAACCTTTGTGATTGTCAGTGACTTAGAGTTATTGGGTAAAGGTGTTAAATAAGTGGAGTATACAGTGACTGTATCATTGGCAGTATGTTGTTCTGTTACACCTTACAAAGTTAAAATGTCATGAGTTGAAAATGTGTTTCCTCATATTTATGCACAACATAGACCAGCACAATTGCTCAGCTAAATAAACAGGACATTTTCAATTATAAGGTGCCATTACCTTTGTGTGTTCTTGTCATTTATGAAATCAGTGGGTGGTTAATTAAATTGCTCCTTTGGACTCTCCTGAAGGCTGTGTATTAATTATATTTTAGTGGTGGTGTGCACATTTCTCAACTTTTTAATGAGGGTAAAAGTTGTTTACCTCTTCCTTTGTGAGTACTTTTTTTTTTTAGGTAGGTATAATATGGGGTTTTGTGGTAGGTTTTTCTTTCTTTCCCGTAAATCTCATTATTCAGCTGCTCTTTGCAATCATGTGGCATGCCTTAGTTTAAATGAAATCTTAAAATGTTAAATTTTGTGTTGCAAAGTACTACTAAAGCTACAGAGTCTGTGTGTTAAACTCTGTGTTGTTGGAGGGAACAGGTCCAACACCCTGGAGAACAGGCTTCCTTCAGCCACTCAGGTCTTTTGAAGGCATGGCTTCTGAAAGCAGTTCTGGGGCTCACACCCAGAATTCTTGTTCAGCCTGTTGGCTGAGCAGGCAGATTTTGGCTTTCCTCCTCCTTTCCTCAGTAGAAGGAGCAGCACTGATGCTTGCAAGTGCAGAGGGAGGCTTGGGGCTGCAGCGCTGAGTTGGGGAGCAGTTTTTGTGTGGCAGGGTGAGGGCTGTGCCTATATCCCCTTCCTTTGCTGTGTGGTGTTTCACCATGCTGTTCCATACAGCTGAGATCCTCATGGTAAAAATCGTGCTATCTTAGCAAATGCTCTTTCCAGCTATGACTTTAATTAATGACACATTTGCTGTAGGAAGCCCCTGCAGGTGTAGCACTGGTGTGCTCACAGAGTAGCTGGGATTGGTTTGTGTTGGTTCTTCCGCTGAAATGGGGCTTTACAAGTAGATGTTAAAACCCAAAGAAAATGCTGCTAACCTAGCATAAGTATCATTGACATTGTCATTTTAATGCTGTTGGAAATGTCTCTAGCAGAGGTCAAAAGTTTTCTTAGTGCTATGTCTTTGAAATACCATCACAGGTTTTATTTCATGGGAAGGAGCAGAATTGGCCTTACTTCTGACTGGACAATTTATTTAACTGGTCTGATGGTCTCACCAGGGATGATGTCTCATCTAGGCCATGCAGCTATTCCGTGAACCAGAACGACATCAGTCCTCTTCATTATGCTGTTTATCCAAGCCTGTTTGTTTAAAGCCATACCAAGCCAAGAAGAGGCAGGAAAAACAGTTTTGCTGCTTTTTCATAGGGATGATTTACTTTGCAGTCATATTTTCTCAAGTGGAGGGTATTATAAAGGCCACCCTGAAGTCTTCTGAAGTATCCACTGAGACCTTAGACTGAACCCTTTGTTGCTGGAGAACACTCTTCTGCTGCTCATTTATCATGGTGTTTGTAGATTGGGTTGGTTTTTTGTTTTTCATCTACTTCATGGAACTAAGTGAAGGAAGAGGACAGTCTTGAGGGATATGGTAGTTATCACATTTAGCTGGTTGACAACTCTCCTGTATGTAATTTGTATAATGTCCAGTATAAGGGAAAAATAATACTGAAGTATTCAATTTGCAATTGAAGTTACTAGACATTATAGAAGCTGCTGTGGAAGATAGTTGTTTGTAGTTTGTGAGTGTGCAAATAAGCATGATTTTATAGTATTGAAAAAGCCAGAAACTTACTTAATTTGAAAGAAAACCATAATAATTTTCCCCTTCTTTTTTAATTGACAATTTCAGGTATGTAAAATGGACAGTAAAGCAATTTCAGGATGTAAAATGGACTTTCTGCATTGAATACACCTCTAGTATTGAGATAGTGAATTATAAAACTGTACAAAAATTTAGACTTTCAGAAAGTATGTGCAGTTTTGAGAAGAGTTTCAATGTTCCACTTTAATTTTCTTCTTTAAAAAAGCAGAATTTTCTGAAATAGGGGAGTGGAAGAAAGAAAAAGAATGTTACATAATCTACTTTGTTGTTTTTCTTGCAAACATTGTGTTGCTTTACATAATATTTATAGCATATAGCATGACAGGGACTCGAAATGTCCCATCTGTGTTGTAAAGCCACCATACAAACGGCGTTACTGTAAGGATTCCTGCACAGGTCATCCCCGCATTCTGCGAGGTGTTCTTACAAAACTGATGTGCTACGTGGAGTAGCTTATGCATTCACGAGAAATTGCTGGCAACATTTTAGCCTGCAGTTAATTTTAATGTTAAATTTAGGTTTTGAAAAGGACACAGTGTAAGAGAGTGCCTGCAGATCTTTTACGCTGGCTTCTGCTCCGGTTAATATTTACTGAGCCACCGCTGTTAGGGCTTCACTCATATTCGTGTGAGGTTAGGTGATTAATTTACTGCTTTAAGGAAATCAAACCCCAAGAGCTGCTTAGTGGCTTTAGGAGGAACTGGTCCTGTTTTAATTACCCGTTGGTGAATTAATTTGTGTATACCAGCATGCCAACAACCTTTTTCCGTGGAGTTCCTTGTTGTCATGTGATATCCCCTCCTCCAGGAGATCAACAGTATATTCTTCTTTTCCTGTTGGGCAGGTGTTCTGTGTTGCCTCCTCATCTCCACTGGGATGGAAAGCTAAGAAATGTAGACTAAAAAGGTGATGAAAGGAAGGGGCTGTCGTGCTCTGTGTTGCAGGTTTTGTAACAGATCCTGGGTTCCGGCTGCCAAGAAATCGTACCAGGGTGTTTCCAGAGCTCTGCTCGGCATTTTAAGGATGCTCCTCTTCAGAGGCTGAGCGCCGAGTCCTTAACTGCAGGTTAGACCCTGTGATGAGAATTGCAAACAAGAAATGTGGGGGATGCTTTTGATTCGGCTTGTTTCAAATGCATAGGCTATTCATACATGAAGTGGAAAGTGAGTCTCTTTTAAATTAGCTGGTTTGTGCTTTTTGTTTATTTTTTAAAAAATTCTTTTTCCTAGACTTTTTCCTAAATTATATTGTTCTCTGGTATGGGTTTGTTTGGTTTTTTTTTTAACGGGATGATGCTTTGCAAAATGTTAACTAAATACAAAGGCTCTTTCTGGTGATTTGTATGTATGTGTGTGAATTTTTAAAGATTAAAAAAATTTTAGCTTTGCGCAGTTGTAAAATTCAATTCTAAAAACGCATTTCATGCATTACGTGAGATAATCTTACAGAGTATCTTTGTAGTCAGAATGTGAGAAGTGGTGAAATAAAATGAAACATTTATGCAGATACAAGCAGAGGTTTGTGTACCTTCTGCCTGAAATTAAACCAATCTCCTCCTTTCTCATGGCTGTTTGTATTATTTATAATTGCATGAGATGTGTATCGAGAGGGTGGCTGGGAAATAAGCTCTTAAATATGAAAGCTCTTTGGTCTCCTAGGATACGTATGTAGTAATAGTTGTACAGTTATCATAAGGTTTTCCACTGGGCATCCTAGAAACCCTGTAAACTTCCAGGTAGCCTTTATTAACCACCTTGCAAAAAGAAGGTTGCTCATTTTGCTAGGTGCCATGCAGAGCATGCAAACTTTAAGTAACATAAGTCCTTTGATTAAGACTTTTTTAAAAATTAGGAAGAGATTACATGCTTCTGAAAAATAGAATGAGAAACTAAAGATCATTCAGGCATTTTCTCCTCCTATTTTCACTAAATCTGTTTGCCTTCAGGATTTGTTGATATATAGGAATTTTGAAAAAACTGCACTTAACATTTCCAAGTGGAAATGTTTGTCCGAAAGAGTACTTCCCATTTTGCTGATTCTCCGGGATTTGAGGAGGTGAAGGAAGGGAAGAGAAAAATGGAGGAGCAAGTGGGGTGTCAGGTCTGGCTGTCAAGAATTGTTTTTCTTAATTGAAGATAGGAAATTGTTGAAGAGGTTCAGTGGTTTTGTTGTTGAATTTTCTTACCCCAAGCATACTGTGTATCAGTGTTAAACCTAATTATTTGGGATAAGATTTTATAGCAATGAATAAGGTTTTATAGCAACTTCAATGCACGCTTTGGCCCCCAGTTTTCCACTAACTAGGAATCTCTAAGCCAAAACACCCCCTTGGTTGCATTTGAAAGTTTGAAGGGAATCAGGAGGTCAGTGGAAAACAGGGGGTCTCCAGCCAGCCAGAGCCTCAGCAGATGTGCTGTTCTCCAAATCTATAATCTAGAAAAGACCACACCTTTTATTATATATGGGAAAGCTGCAGTAATTTATTTTCATGTACTCAGTGGAAACAAAAAGAGTCTTTGTAAACCCTTTCTGTTTTAGATTCCATTTAGTAATAACGTTTGGCTAAAGCTAAAGCAACAGAACATGCTTTAACAGCAAAGTATCAGTTCAGAATTTAACTTTATTGAAACTTAATATTCAGTTAAACTGGTCTGTGTGGACAAGCACTAAATCTGAGTTCATACATTTCTAGTCCTGAAGTTTACAAAGGGAAATGTATGCAAATTACTCCCTTCAGCCAAAGTATGGTATATTATTGCAGTAGCTTTCCAGGGTAACTTCTTGGTTCCATGAGTAGTTTTATCTTTTCCATCTTAAAATTCTTCAGCTAGGATGGCCTTTTCACGACTCTGTCCTCTCTATGTCTTTTATTAACAGTGTCAAGTTGCCTAGGATATTATCTGTTGTTTCTGTGTTCTTATCCCATATGACTGATATTAAAAGGCAGTGTTGCTTGTAGTTGAGTCTTCTGCTCTTAAAGCAAATTGTCTCCTTTGAATGAAACTCTTGTCATGTTCTTGCCTGGACTTCTGGTTTTCAGATTGCACACAGAAAGGACAGGATAAAGGCTTTTAATTATTGTGTTTCCCTCCTCTTGGTTCATTAAATTGAAATTTTTAGCTTTTTCACTCTGAAAATCAGTGGAAATCAAGGCTGTTTTCTTACTACATTGTTAAACAGTTCTTCACTGATGTGTGAAAAGCTGGCTTTCTGACCCAAATGTCTGTGTCTAGGTGGAAACTGGTAACTGTAGAGCAAACTGTTGTTTCGGGATCTTTGTGTGGGTTCCCTCATACTTCCTTGTATTAGAAGCTTGATGCAGAAGGAACCCTTCTCAGGATAGTGTGCACTTGTTTTCTGGGTATTACTTAGCTTTTTTAGTGGCTGTCAAATGAAGATGACTAGTGGCATTGTCTCTTTGACCCACTAGACCCTGTTCCTCTGAGTCACTGCACTACTCTGAACTTGATAGTAAGTTTGAGTTACTTCTTAAAAGCTCTGGATTTTGCAAACAGGAAGTTTGCAGGTGAACTTCCGAGTAATTCCTTGAATCCTTGTTGCTGCTGATAGGAGCAAAAAAGCTTGGAAGTCTTCTATTTCCAAATAATCCATTGCATGCTAGGTCTGCTGCATGAAGATCTCCTGGCCATATGAACACAGCAGCTACTGCTGCCACCTCTGTACGAAGGGTAGGCAGGTGTCTACAGTTCCTCTAGTCCATGTGTTGCATTTCTGGCATCCCACAGTCTCTGTGCACAGCACTGCTCCCTTTTTGAGGAAAAGAAATACGTCCCATGGGAATGTGCATACTTATCTTGGAGACCCCGTAATACTTTGGGATCATTTGCACAGCTCCCAATGGAGCAGGAGTGTTGTTGGGGGTTGTTTCTTGCTTTTGGACAATATAGCAATTAAAAAGGAGTTTAGAAAATTTAAAAAAGATTATTTAATATAAGTATCTGGAATAAAACATGTGAAAGTGTTTAGTATGAGTTGGGAGTTAAAAAAAGTATAGAAATAAAAGGTGGTTTGAATTTTTTATGTCTGTGAACCTCACCTAACTTGTTGAGAAGTGCTTGGTTTGGGAAAATGAGAATTGTGGTTAGAGAGTGTAAAGAAGATGGACTCATTCCAGAGGGTGAGTTGTCTGCCTTTTAAAGACCTTTTACCAAAAGCACTGCTAATGAAGTAATATCCTTCAAAGCAAGACTGGTATTTTAAAGCTAGCTCTTAAGGGTTGAATACATAGAATAAATGAGGAAGCGAAAATTGTATCATCCCCCACAGATGCAAAATTTCAGCCTGCTAAGAAGAGATTGGACAGGGAGGAGGAGGAGAAGGTTGGCTCCTTCCCGATGTAGCATGTTTTTGTCAGTCTCTGTTGCTGCAACCATTTTGACCATGGATACAGAAAAGTGGTGCCTGAAGTTAGGAATCTGAACTGGTAGGGCTCTTTAGCACACCGCTCCTTTACCATTGTCTTCCCAAAACATGGTGAATTGGAATTCCTTGCTGATGTGAGTAAATGTCTTGTATATATTTTGCAAATTTACTGTTAACTACTTTAAGAAGTGAAATGCATTTTTCTTTTGTAATTTCGTGCCTTTGGTTTTTTTTAATAACTTACGTTTTGTTTGCTAGTTGAGTGTAGCAGTTGGAGTCCCGATGCCTCCCCACCCTAGCAAACTTCTGAGCTTTCCCCCTGTTTGCTTGTAGCCTATGAGGACTTAACTCTCTTTTATTGAGCAAATTTATTCTAGTTTATTTCTTGATTTATAGTTCTGTTAATATATCTCTTCTGTATAATTTCTGCATATGGCTACCAGTTTGATGTTTTACATAGATGCTGCCACTTACCTGTTTTTAATGTCTTTTTTTTTCTTTAGTTTTAATTTTTGCTACTCACTTAGAAGGTTATGATTTTAATTTTTTGCCTTTCTTTAGGAGTATTACCTTTTCTTAAAGAGAATGAGACTACCAAGGAAAGCAGACAGAAATGCTGCAACAGCAGTTCAGCTTTCCCTCTTCCACATTATTCATTCTGCAAGGGGGAGTTAGGAGATTACTGCTTAACATTTAGCCCCTGTCACTCCTGTGAGAACACATAGCAGGGCCTGCTGGCCTGCTTTGTGTGTGCACTGCTATGCAGCTTTGCTAATATTTCTCGCTTGAATCTTAAAGAACTGTTTTTCAGCAGTGTTACCACTGAGGTAGTTACTTTCTGAGAGCACTAACAGGAGCCAGAGGACATGCTAAAGCAACCAAACTTTGCACCTCAGGCAGGTAAAGAGCTGCACCATAGAAGCTTCCCTATGTAATAGCTAGTATTTTTTAGCATACGTGTGTGTATATATATATATATATATATATATACACATATATATAAAAAGTGCAATCAGCCAAGCTAATAGGTAATGTGAAACAAAAAGCTGGCAAACACGGCTAGGGGATAGAGAAGTGTTTTTAGAAAAAACGTTTGTGTTTTTTTCATTCAGTAACTGTTGTCTCTACTCTTTCTTGGTGGCTGTGTAATTATAAGGGCTGAAGTGGAGAATATATAATTCCTATAGCAGGACTAAAAACAAATGCTTCCATATTATTTGCTTCCATATTATTTGTGTCTGTCAAATATATATAATATAAATATATATAATAATTATTTATAATATATATTTTATATATATATATAATATATATATTATCGAAATATATATATATATAATATAGCTAATAAACCAGACTGGATTTTACATAGTCACAATGTCCACTTCCTTTTCTGAATCCTGTCTGGAGGCCTCAGATCAAGCCCTAGTCTACTGTGTATGTAAAGACCTGTTTGCATACAAAGTATTTAAATGGACTTTATTTAAGATAATATTTGTATATTTTAAGACTATAACTTCTAGATCTAACATGTTCTTATTATGTAAATTTTGCTAATGTGTGGGGTCATTTATTTTCAGTATCTGTACAGAGTACATCTGTTGCAGTATGACAGGTAGCCTAATTGGAAGGTCTCAGTGTAAAGGTTTTAATTTCTGGAAAGCATCCTGTGAAATAATATGGGGCTATTTTGCACAAGTCATGTTCTGCCTTTTTTTTGTGTCCCCAAAGCTGGGTCAGGCAGCTGACTCTGAAAAGAATCTTTTTACACATATCAGAAGGGAAGTTTCTCCTGGAGATTAACTGGAAATCAAGTTATGTACAGCAGCAAAGTGAAATGTCTTCAGTAGACTTAACAGGGAGAGGCACAGCCATCATCCTAAAGGGTTAAGAATCAAAGAACTTGTCTTTATTGTGGCATTAATTCAAACATTGGCTAGTGCATGGCATCCTAACATAATTCCCAGGCATGAGTAGAGACTGCTCAGGCATGCCAGTGCTTTTTGGAATGAGTCTCCTGCTTGCCAAGGGGTAGCCAGAGCCAGCCCAGCTTTCCCTGATCCCTGGTTGTGCTGGGCTGCAGACCAAGTGGGGCAGTTGTGGTGGTGAATCGGTCCCTCTGCGTGCAATACCCCTGCTCATGGGCAAGTTGTAATTTGGCCTGCATGTAGGTAGCTTGAGTTAAATGCTCTTGACTATGGGTTCAAGAAGGCTCTTATTTTCTTATTTTCTTTGAGAGTTCTGATGATACTTGTTTTATTTCATTACGGAGAAAATAAGCAGTCTCTAGGCAGGGCAGACCGGTTTAAGGGGTTGCCTTAGTTCACCAAGTGATGTTCCTTAGCTGCTGGGGTTTGGCAGGTTGAGACTGAAAATTGAAGCTGCAAGCTTCAGATCAAGTCTAGACCATTCTCTGTGCTCTTTCTGCTGTACTTTCAAGTTTCTTTCTCTGGCCATGGGTTGTCATGGGCTCCTTGCAGGCCACAGGCATGCACTCCTGCAGAGGACTCTGCCTCCTTTCCTGCAGGAGGAGGACAGTGTGTAGCTTATCATTTATGTGAGCTGTCTCTAAACCACGTCCTCTTGGCTCTGTCTTGCACAGATCTTAGATGCTTGTTTTCAAAGAGATTGGAGGTTTTTGTTAGCTTAGGAGGTGGCTTCATTTTTTGCACCCTATGTCAAAGCTAAAAAAACTGCTTAGTAACAGCACAGTTTACCTTTGAAAATAGCTTTCACCGTCACTCAAGTTGTGATTGATGGGGGAAACCAGCTGTAACAAGTTATGCAAGGTGGCATATGCCTGAAGGAAGAGATGGGATGGTGTTTCTCCCTGAAAATAGTTAAGTCCTACAATTTAACAATTCAGAAAGTTCTTTTATCCTTTCCACCCCTCCACCCCCAGCTTCTCTCTGTCATCAAAGCTATTTCATTATTAATCCCAGTGCTGTCTCCCTGAGTTTCCTCCATGCACACCCATAGGGATGGGGGCTGGTTATAAAGAAGTGTGGAAAAAGGGAACATAACTCTCCAATTCCTTTATTTTCTTTGACTCAACTACTGCTCTTTAAAATTTGAATTAATCAAATCAGAGTCTCTCTGTACATACCCAGGAATGAGCGAAGTTTAATCTAGTTAAGTGTATTCTGTTCATCCACAAAAGTCCCTGTTTCAGGGCAAAGTGCATAGGGGAGGGCTTTCCAGAAGGTTTTAACATCTTGATGGACAGCTTTCTGCTGCCTTCATCTCTCCCAGCAGAAAGGGTGGCACATATGGCAAGGGCTGGTGGACAGATTGCATGGCAGAAAATATCCATGGCGGATAAGCAAATGTTTTACTCTTTCTTGCTCTTCTCTGCTCCATCAGTGAGAAGAAAGCCTCATTAATTGTCTCCTTTTCTTTTTGACTGTTGGGGTACTTTTTTCACTTCCACTGGATATAAAAGCCTGCCTGTTATAGCAGCAGTAGTTAAATACTGCTTTCCTTATTCTTTTTGTGCTAGGAAGGAAATTTGTTTTCAGGTCTGCTGGCAGGTAAGTCTGTTTTTCTTCGCTTCTATTTAATTATGTTTCTTTCAATTTACTTTTTCACTGCTGCAAAAATCCAGAAACTAGTTTAGGTACTTGGAGGTTTCTTGTAGGCTTTTTTAATACTCTTAAGCCTAAAAGTTGCAAACCTGCTTGATTGCCTAGAGTCCTGGGAGCATGTTGAACTCCCCAGGTGCTTGTCTTGTGTTTGGGGGTTCCTGGCATGGGGTGATTTTTGACACAAAGCAGGGTTAGCCCCCAGAAACAGGCACTACACTTTCCACTTAACAGAAAATTTAATGTACCTACAGAAAATAGATCTTCTTGCAAATTGTAAAGGGAGCTCCTACCTCTCTTATGAAACATGATGGCAGAGAAAGGCAAATACTTGAGCAACACTTTGATAGAGTGGGTAGCAGTGCCTGACGAAGAGAGGGTGCAAGTTCAAGTACTTTCGTGGGGTTTGTGCTTCCTGCAGACCAGGGCACCTAACTGGCCATCCAAACCTGGGTGGCTCTAATCTAGCTTGGTTTGTGTGTCATATTTCCTCCTTTTTCAGCATTACTCTTGTTCAGTAGGACTATGCAAAATTTAATCTGTAGATGCGTAGCTGTATCTTGGTTAAAGATTCATACTTGTCTCCTTTTCTTCTATTCCGAGATGATTTATTGGATGTAGCTCTGTATTTGCTATAAAGAATGGGTATTTCATTGCAGGAACCTCCATACAGTCACAGTCCTTATCTTTCCTGTCTCATTCGAGACCAATTTGACTAAAGTAAAGCTATTTTAATCTCCTGGTCCCAAAATAGAAGCCATTCCATTTGTGCCACAGAAGATGGCTGCAGCAGGATTTTTGCCTGTTTGAGCAAAACCTTCTGCTCACTTGTTTTATCTCTGGGCGCCGAGTCCCTCTTTCCTCCTGTCATCCCCTGATGTTGAGCATCTCTGGTTTTGGGAGGTGGGCGTCATCCGTCATCTCTCCTAAGGATGGTTAGTCTTGTGCTGCCCCTCAATTCCAGACATTCCTTTGCTCTCTGGTGTGCCAGTAACTGGGATCCCCTGGACCTCTGCAGGCAGCTGTGGGGCAGAGAGGGGAGCGCAGGCAGTGCTCCTGTGGTCCCCCTGCCTGGCGGTGTCTCATGCCCCTGTGCAGCAGGGACCTTTAACGTTGTGATGGTAATTAAAGCCCATAGCCCCCAGTTGCCACGGAAACGCAGCACTCCACAAATACAAAACACAACTTAGTCCTGTTAATTTTCCCAAATGCTCCTTATTTGTCAGATTTAAGTAGGGTTTCATGTCATGTCCTTGAAAAATACCGGACTGTGAAAATACCCAGCAAGGGAGTGCGTGTGCACTTTCTTTTTGAGGAATTGCATATAAAAACCCTCACCCCTGGGGCAGGGAAGGACAGTCGTCACCTGTGACCTGTTGCCTTTGCAGTGATGGTGCCACATCAACACCTGGTGTAGGGCTGACTCCTCGTCTGTGAGGGCATTCCTTTTATGGAACAAAAAGACTAGCACAGAGGCAAAAAATAATCTCTGGAGAGGTGGTTTTACTGCAAGCCCAGCATTGCCTGGTTGTGGTTCAGTGGAACAAAGTTGCCATTCAGGCACCATACTATTTAGTTTGAATACAAAAATTCCAATCATTTTGCTGAACAACTTAAAAACGTGGAAGAGGTTGCTCATCAGCACTAAAAATAGATGTGTTGGGTAATTGGCATATGGGGCTGCAGCAATAGCAAAAAGTGTCCCAGGCTAATTGCTGTGCCCTGTCCATCTCCTGTAGATTTTTGACTTGGAGCTGCCAGCTGTCATGCTTTGACAAATCTTTCATTTGCTTGCATTTTCAAAAGAGGAGGAATCTAACAGGATTATTGCCTCATGAACTGGGTTTTGGTGTTTCAAGGCAGTGCAGCCTTTGGATATCAGTATAATTAACATGGATATTGTAAAGTCAATACGTGTTGCTAGTACTGCTTCACTTGTTTGCTATATGACTTTTAATATTAAAGCAGAGATTGTATCTAATGAGCTAGGTCATGCTTACTGGGAGATGGGAAATAACACTTTTCCCCTATGGTGATGTTTGCTAGCTATTTATTCTCATTATGTTTTTTATTAATTTCTTCTGTCTTTTATTCTTTCACTTCAGCTAGGGGTCTGCTTTGAGAACAGTTAGAAGTCATCATCCTGATGCTGTAATTCCTTTGAAGAATACTGGACTGGGAACTAAGAACTAATGTTTAATTAATGTCATGATGTGGTTTTAAGCAATGGGTTTAACCACTGTCTAGTTTTTCTTTCCTGGGACTTATGTCAAACACTCCTGACTTCTCAGAGATCCTGCTCATAGCTGTGGCATTTGCATAAAGCACAGGGGAATTTCAGAATTATAAGACCCTTCCTATCAAGCTTAGGCAATCAGGGACTATTGTTCATGGAGAACAGATTGTGGAAATCTTGTGACATTTTAAAATTAAGCCAATCTTTCCTGAAATCCAGGGTGACGACAGTGCTGTTGTTCAGAGTTATTGATTGGTGTGTGTTTTGTATTACCCCTCAAGGTCAAATCTGCCTGGCCAGGACAGGACTGCCTGAATTTAGGGTCACATGAAATCTTCACCATAGCTGTTACAATTTTTTCCATATGCTCCCTTGCCACGCTGGAGAGGAATAAGGCATTCCTGTGATGCCAGCTGGCAGCAAAATTTTGGGATCTCATCTCCTCTGGGATGAAGAGAAGAAGCAACCAATACCAGTGGACAATTTTCCACTTGCAGTTGGTTTAAACTACACAGAAGAAATTAATCATTGATTTAGTGGTTAGATAGATTTAAGTGCAAATACATCCCTTTGGTTAGAGAGTTCTTAGGTGCAGAACTGAGATTTGCATCCCAGCCATTTTGGGATACAGAGAAAATGGAGTCCTCCAAAGGAACAGGGGTGTCATTCATCTTAGGGCATTCTTTTGACATTTGCTTTTGGTTGAGAAAATTGCATAGACAGTTGTAAATGAAATAAAAAATTGGGGTATATTAAAGGTAATTTTTAAACAGAGTAGTTGGTAAGATGGGTATTTTGCATAGTTGTTTACTTCTGGAATATACTTGGGTTTTTTGTAAAATTTTGAACAGTCAGTAAATGGGCTGTAAATCTCTAGGATTTTAATAAGATAATGTAGAAATAGATTGCTTAAATCTGTGAGAGCATTAATTGCAAAATACATGTTTACATTAACTTCAAACTGGAACTAGTGTTAACTATTTGTGACTTACATAAAGACAACCACAGTTAAAAGGTTAACTTACTGCTACAATTCCAGTTTGCTTGTGGTTTTCCTTTTTTTTTTTTTTTTTTTTTTTTTAATAGCACCCATTCGGAGAGAAGAAATAAATATTGTGAAATCTGATGTAGGTATAAAGCCTGACATGTAATGCTTTTGTAAAAATGTGTTGAGCTTCTCTAAAGAATGCTCATTGTATCAATAAATCAGAACTAGAGGCCTAAGGATAAGGCTGTCTTTTTCAGTCTAAAATCACTCTTGTGCACACTCCACTTAAAAAAACTAATAATTTGCACATAAAATTTGCAGTTGGGTGTCCAGTCTTGCCCAGTTCCCAAGTGGATTGTAATTTAAAACTGAAAGCAGGGCACCACCTGCACTATTTGACTGTTTTAATGAAGTCCTGGGAAAATTATTTTCTAGGGAATGACTTGAATAACAGGCCTGGCTGGCTCTTTTACCCACTTCGTATTTTTTATAATTCTGGTTATTTTTCCTGTTTGCAGCTTTCCTGGGCTGTTATCATCCTGTGGAGCTATGACAGGAGACATAGAAAATAATATAAGGGATGCAGAAAGAGGGTTGAAGTAGGGTATTATAAATGGCAGTGCTCTGGTATTGTGGATTTCAGGGATATAGTACTTTACATCAGGGAAATTTAGACCTGACCTGTCATCTCAGCTGTTGCTCAGACCACAGACTCTGTGTTTGTGAACTTTGTAAATAAACTGGTATTTTGCACTGGGAGCAGATGGTAAAATGTCTTTAGGTCAATAATTAGGCAGCCACAGTATATGATCAATAAAAATCCTCGTGATAGTTTCCTCGGTCATGGAATGGGCTTGCCCCAAGTACAGCACAGCAATGTGAAAATAAAGAAATCTTGATTTTTTTAAATTTTTTTTTTTCCCAGTGTGGTAGTGGTATCTATTTACTTATTTATTTTTGTTGGTTTAGGGGTTTTTTTTGGTGGTGGCATGTCGCAGCATGCTGTCACGGGGGCGTGCTGGGCAGCGAATGCAGGGGCAAGACCGTCCCCCTACGAGTTCTGCAATCCCAGTTATCAGCAGGTTCGGTGCAGGGACAGATAATGAAGACCTGGGTCTTGGGGTAAACCAGAGTGTATTTATTGGACGGACAAGATGGAGCCCCAAGATGAGACTCGGGACAGGAACGGAAGTTTTATACAGTAACTCAGGAGGAGGGGTGCAGGAACATTAACCAATGAGGGTAAAGCTGGGGAGTGGTCTAAGGTGGGACTAAACTATTATAAACCTATCAGGAGAGATAAGGGAGTGGAATAACACAAAGTAACAAATAGGGTGTCGAGTATAACAAAATAGGGAACACTCTGGAAGGAGGGGTAGGGATAGGGAGGATTGACAAGGAACATTCTGGAGAAAGGGGTGGGGAAAGGGAGGACTGACAACTTGGAATGGAGGGGGTTAGGGAAGACCTTGGGAAGATTGGCAGCTCAGAAGAGGAGGGGATTAAGGAGGAGAACAGGGGGCAAACATGAATTTTAAACAAAACACACTACAACAGTGGCAGTGAGATTTTTCTTTTCTTTTGAAACTTCATTCTGTAATCCACTATCTCTTTCTTCCACAGCTCTGCTGGCAGAGAGGTGGTGGAAGGGTGGTCATGTCAGCTGCAGAAGAGGTGGTGGACTTAGTTTATATGGCATTTATTGATGGTTTAAGTTACCAGGGCAGTGACAGCACTGAGGCAATGTCGGCTGCCACCAGGAACAGCCTGTCTCTGGCTCGGGGTAGCACCTCTCTAGCAAAGCACAGCCCAGGATGTTTGTCCCTGCACCAGCAGCATTCAGACCCTGGGATGGGCCAGCAATACGAACAGGAGTGTCTGCTCACCTCCTGCAGTGGTGGCCATAGAGTGACTGCCTGTGTCAAGCTCTTGTGATTACAGTAAATAGAGCCTGTCTCTGCGTATAACTTTCCTAAGAGAGAAGGCTTGTGATTATAGTTTTTTACGTGGTAGTGAATGCGTGGTTACTCAGTAACTTCTCTGGTTTTATGTTTTGTTCAAAATTTAAAGGAACTCATTACAATTTTTAACACAAAAAATGATTACTTACAACTTCCTAAAAGAGAGGTGCAGATTTCTTTGACCACAGCCAGTTATAAATGTCAAAATATCTCATGGGTATATGTACTCCATGACACTGATTCATGCTCTGTCACAGACTGCCACGTGAGTTACACAGACTTCAAGGGATAGAAATGCTAGAAGCCTTCAAGGAGGTCAGTTTGGGATGGTCACAGTCAGGAGTCTCCATTACAGTAGTGACAGAATGGTGTTGGTTTTTCCATAGCCTCAGTGATGGTCTTCAACATGCTCATGGTGGGATGGGGAGGGGCAAGTACCAATATCCACACTCCTCATGACCAGTGACAGGACTCAAGGAAACAGCATGAAGCTGGGCCAGGAGAGGTTTAGGTTGGATATCAGGAAAAAGTTTCTCACCCAGAGGATGGTTGAGCACTAGAATGGTATCCCCAGGGAAGTGGTCACAGCACCAAGGATTACAGAGTTCAAGAAGGGTTTGAGCAAATGCTCTCAGGCACATGGTTTGACTCTTGAGGTGTCCTGTGCGGGGCCAGGTGTTGAACTTGATGATCCTAATGGATCCCTTCCAACTCAGAATATTTTATGATTCTATGTATCAGGAATTTGTTCTTTCTTGAGTTTTGGTTGCTTGGAGAAGGAGGAAGAGTCCTGGTTGTAGTCAGTAGTAGGAACAGGTGTACAATTTGGGCAGCACACTTGTACAGTGACTTTTGCTGCCTGATCTGTGTGTCACTTTGCTCTGCAGGGCCTGTTGGTGTTGCAGGTACAATACAACTCATGCCATATATTCCTCCCCTGCCTTGACTGACAAAATAATTTGGTAAAGTCACAAATCAGTGCTGTGTTTTTCTAGAACATTTATCTGGTTTATTTTACATTACATAAAGACCAGCCATTAGATGGGTCTCATCCCTTCTGTGTTAATCCAGCAGCATGAATGCAGAGTGAGAGAGCTGTGGTTTGAACACAAGGGCCCCATGCACTGCTCTTATCTGCTCTCCAATCTTTGAGCTCTTACATAATATGTTTAAGACTGTTTTTTGACTAATCTCTTTTGGGGTCTCATTTTGTGTTCTTAGTCTCCAGCAACAAAGAACTGCTATGCTCTTCCCTTGTGAAATCCTTTCCAGAAGGTGCACATTATCTGCTACAAGACAGGGCAACGATGAGCATCAATTTCCATGGTAGAATAGAAGCGTGGATTACAAATTACTATTTAATCCTTTTTGCGTCAAAGGATATAATAATCCTTGTAAAATGTGCTCTAAGTCTTGTGCTTGGCTGTGTGAGGTTAAGGGGCAAAAATCAAAATAGGGAATCTCATAAAAAGTAAGACACAGGAAAATGTGTGCGTTCCACATTAAATTTCAGAGTATATGTTTAGAACTGCATTTCAACAGTCGGAAATAAAGATGATGAGCTGATACCTAGACTACTAGTTTTCATTTCTCTGTATCTTTTCTACTAGTCTGCTAGAAAACACTCTCTGTTGTGAGAGTTGCTTGCTGAATTGCAGTAAAGAATTTTGATACAAAGTAAGCATTGCTCTAATTTGATTTTTTTTTCTCCCCCCACAAGTAAGAACATTTACCAAAACTAACAAATATGGAGGTGTCTTAAGACTATGAGAGAATCTGTTTTATTTTCTAAATCATCATGCTGTGTGTGTCAGGTGTTGTGATTCTGTAAGGGAGAGAAGGATAAATAAGCTTGGGAGGGATAAGGATTTATTGTTTGAAGTTGCAGACTGATGGCTGCACAACTTCCTGCCCAAGCAGCTATTTTAAGAGGGGCAAAGTTTAATAAAATAAAAAGTTTAGAAAATAAATCCCATGGTGACTGACCTAGAGTTCTTTCTTGCCACACTGAGTGTGCTGTAACTTTTTTAGGTAAAAAGCAAGACAAGTAAGTTGTTTGAAACCAGTAGTTTCATATTATTAGTTTCTTCCATATCATTATTACTGGCCTCTGTACTAAATCAAATGGGTATACTGGATAGAATCTGTCCTTCTTACTGTGTAGCAATCCACATAGAAAACCTAGAAGTAGGTGATGATATATTTGCAGTATTACTAATGAAATGAACTGGGCTAAGCCGTTTGCTGTTATTTTCAGTGCAGTGTATTTAGAACATTACTAATAACCAAATATTCTGTATGGTCAAAATCCAAATAACAGAGTAGGACCAGATTAAAATTGTTATCTCATATTAAAGAACACAATTATTTGATCATATAACCATCACTCCACAATAGGGTATTTTTGTGCCAAATGCTAATTGCATGCTTCTAGTGTGACAATGCATAATGTGGTGTCCTTGCTGTCACAAAATGGTCATCTTGCGGGTGAAGACTGTGCACTGCACCAGCCCTTAGGACGCCATAAAATGTTTGTGTTGTAAAAGGATTCGTATTTGTAGAATTTTTGCTGTTCTTTTCTTTGACAAACTTAAAAAAACCCAGGAATATTCCCCTGATCTACCTTGGTCTTGGACATTTTGGTAAACCCAGATGTCAAATGCTTTAAAGACAACACCCATATTTCCTGCAAAATGAATAATTTGTATTTCTTTATTTGTTGCAGAAAATGACTGAAGAGCATATATAAGTCACCCTGGAAGAAGTTGCTTTGCTGTGAGCTTTACATGAGCATCCCCATCCTATGAGAAGGAAGAGGAAAAGGATCCATCAGCCTTCTTAGCTGTAAAATGGGGACTGCAGGTGATGACATGGCTGCAGTGGAGCAGAATGCCTCCTTGAACCCTCTGTGCTTTGAGTGTGGCCAGCAGCACTGGACAAGGGAGAACCATCTCTACAACTACCAGAACGAGGTGGATGATGACTTGGTCTGCCACATTTGCCTTCAGCCCTTGTTGCAGCCGTTGGACACTCCCTGTGGACACACTTTCTGCTACAAGTGCCTAAGGAACTTTCTGCAGGAGAAGGATTTCTGCCCACTGGATCGAAAAAGACTCCATTTTAAACTCTGCAAAAAATCCAGCATCCTTGTTCATAAACTGTTAGACAAGCTCTTTGTCTTGTGCCCCTTCTCTTCTGTGTGTCAGGAGGTGATGCAGCGATGTGACCTGGCGGCGCATCTTAAAAACAGGTGAGCGCTGCAGGTGCTCGTGTTGCGTTTTCCCTACACGCTTGTTTGTGGCCAGTTTGTGTAGCAGTACAAATTGTGGGCAGGAGAAGGGGAGAGAGTTGGTGGTGGCTTTTAAATTCACAGCAGAACTGTGAAGAAGACCCTAGGAAATGGTCAAGTCTGTAGCTGTGCACAGGCAATGCACTGGATTACCCTTCTTTTGTACATCACAACAGAAGATAGTGAAGACTACTTGGTGATAGCTATAGGGAAAATGACATGGATCATTAGAGGTCTGAAGAAAACTATTTATCAAGAAAAATACAATAGTGAGTGATTACAGTAGGAGAAAAAAGGTTGAGGGAGTGGAAAAACTAGAGATGTGCAAACTCTGTCTGCAGAGAGGAGAGAACTGGTGCAGTAGGAACAAAGAAGATTGAGTTCAGATTTTAGGGGAAAAAAGCTTTATAGTGGTCAGGCACTGGCATAGCTTGGTTAGGTGGTAGTTGTCCATTCCCCATTTTTAGAAGTGTTTTATGAACATGTTGAACTTTGATCAGGAATAGTTACATCAGAATTGATTCTGCTTTGAGGTAGGCAGATGGACATGGTATCTCTTAGGACTGATGGGCCTTCTCTGCCTGTCGCCCAGTCCAGGGACACTGGTGACCACCCAGACAGGTTTATTTGAGAGGTGTGTGGACCTACTCCATGGATTTGTTTCCAAGTCTTGGTCTTTGTCCATTTGGAGACTCTTGGAGTCTCTCTCTTCAGGTGGAGAATGATGTTGCAGAGGAGACTGGGAGTGTGTGTGTGGTGCGGATGTGCCTGCAGGCAAGTGCTCTGCAGAGAAGGGGAAAAGGACAGAGACCACCTGCCTTGGAAACTGTTTGCTCACATTCCTATTTCCAGTGTGCCCTCTTCAGTTTTCCACACATCCTGAAGGCTTCTGCGGATTCAGAGGTTGGGAGGACCCTGGGCATGCAGAAAATGCCACAGCCCTGTGGACTGTGGTGAGCGTGGAGCTGCCTGGCTGTTTTTTATTGTGGTAGTATGGTGTCCATGTCAGGGAGGTACAGGGACTAATTAGGAGCCTTTCTCTCTAGGTTTTTATCTTCTTTCTTTTTAAGTTCTCCACATGGCTTCCATGTTAGTTTAAGCACTTGCTTGTTTACTAGTGGCAAGTATTTTCTGATCTATATGATGACTTGGGGGTGGTGAGGAAGCCTAACTGTTTTGTGATTCTATTTTAATAAAAGGCAAAAATTAACTGATTAGATTTTAATAAAAGGCAAAATGCTAGCAAGACTACTGCTAAATATTTGATTCTTCTTCTGCTTTCCCAAGTCATATCCCTCACCTCTTTAGTCCTTTTTCCTTGGCTGACATAGTTTTGAATGATATTAGGGCTGTTTAGAACAGGGTCATGTAATTTACTTGTACATAGAACACTATGTATGTACTCTTTAAGTATACGTGAAATATCCATTTACTTAATGCACACGGTTATAATGGAATTCAAGTGAGCTGAGTCACAAACTTCTCCTGTTTGTCGGCTGGAAAAAGCTTTCAGTTGCAGAAGGCTGCTCATTTTCAATTCCTTCTGTTGTCCTGGTTATCTTGGCTGATGCACATTTTGAGTATATGGTGATTTACAGTTTTCAATTAAGTTTATTTGCAAACATCTGAACACCTATAAAATACCATTGCTGACATAAATGATGGCAGCAACTGCATAATTCTATAAGGATTAGTGAATCCAGTAAGCTTCTACTACTGATCATTACATTTAGGAAAGAAATAAAAAATTCAGTATTGTTGTAATTGTCGGCATTGATTAATATAAACCAGTCTCAACAAGCCTTTACATGAGGTGGTTTGTGTTTCTGAAGAAAGCTGTATGGTTGCTTAATTTTCACTGTCTAAAAACTTCACACTAGGGTTTTCCAGTGTTTTTTTATTGGCTTCATTTGAGCATAAAAGCTGGAAGAAAATGTCGTTGTATCCACCAGGTGCCTCAGAGTGTAGGGAGCATTACTGTAAGATGCTCCCACAAGGAGATGAGAGGCATCAAACACAAACCTGATTACTTCACAGTCACTGATTGCGCTCCGTGATACCTCATTGCACAAAGAAAATATTCTTGATTTCTCAAACTCTTGAGTTTCATTACATCACTTGCAAACTTGTTTTTAAAGTTAAACACAGTGCATGTAATATATGATTTAAAGGGCAGAACCATATGAGTCATGTACTGTTTTTCAGTCACTTGGTACAGAAAATTTGTTAGGGTTTAGTAAAGTAAGTGTCATTTTCATTCCCTGGAGTTGTTTAAGGAAAGACTGGATGTGGCACTCAATGCCATGGTCTAGTTGATATAGTGATGTTTTGTCATGGATTGGACTCTATGGTCTCAAAGGTTTTTTCCAACCTAGTTAATGCTGTATTTCTGTGATTTCTAGATATCAAAGGTATATTTATGAGAAGAAAATCTGACAAAAAGTTAATGACATTTTCTGTGTATGATTTTAATTGAGGTAATTCTTATGGATTATTCAGAAGTGAAAGAAGTCTATTGTACAAAATCATATTGTGAAATTCTTACAACTTTATAATGAGAGGGTTGAGTATTGTGTTTAGTGCTTTTTAGTTGGGTTTTAGCTGTCACCTCCTGTATTTCCCTATGGTAGCTTAGAGTTACCAGTTTGGATGGAGACATTTTTCCAACTGGGTAACATTGCAGGTAATTTTATGTCAAATTAAGTTTGACCTTTATGTAGGGTTGCATTTTTTGGAATTGAAGAAACAATTGAGCTATTCACTGGGTGTCACTTAGCATGCTTAATATATGGATTTAGAGTAACAAAATCCATGGGAAGACAAGTTGTAAAGATACAGAACTTTGTCATTCAAAATCATGGCAATGCCAGTTAGTTTGGTTTTTATGTCAGTGCTGGTGAGCCCTGTTCTTCCTACCCTCTCCCATTTTAGCTGCAGGTACTGTCCCTGCCTGGCACTTCGGAACACCAGAAGTGAAGAGGATCTGTGGGATTTAACCCTCTTTTGAATAAGTGGATAGGCAATAGATTCATAGTTTTTACATGCCATATGGACTCTAGCCATTGCTGGAAAGGTAAACAATCTCTCTGTGGTTGTTCTCTGCTCTGAAGCCACTTGCCTCCTTGTAAGCTTCTCACATTGTTGGGTAGGAGAGGGAAGTATTCAAAAAAGCACTCTTATTTTTCCTTAGTCTTCTCTGATTCCCAAACCTAGATAACTCCTGGTGCCCCATTTCCCCCACTTGCATATTTTTTTCCTTTCTTTTTTTTTTTTTTTTCCCTGTCAAAAGAGAAACTAAGACCCAGACACTTAACTTTCCTACACCAGGAAAGCTACACCAGGTTTTACTTTAAATTGTAGCTGTAAATCTTGCCAGAATTACTGCTTAAGGTCACTTTGCTGGCAAAGTTTTATGAGCAATAGCAAAGGCACTTGGGTTGCTTCTTTGCTTAAATACAGGTCCTGCTTGGAAAATGATTTAGTGCAACTGGTTTGAGGTTATTTTGTGTGTTTGCTTTTATCAAAACCACTGGACTGGGCAGAAGCTGATGGCATATGTTACAATGAATTCTTTCTTTTCAGTAGTCAGTGAGCAAATGTGTTTTTCAAGCTCCTACTGTTATTCCACAGAAATACCCTGTAAACTACATCTTAATTTTGTATGAAAGCTCTTTTTATCAGCAGAGAGGGATTGCTGCTAGTGTTCCAAGAAGTCAGCTTTTAAATGAGAAAGCCAGCAGACTTGGCTGTAAAAAAAAAAAAAAAAAAAAACAAAAAAAACAACAAAAACCCACCAGACAAAAAGACCCATTTTTCTTCTCTGTCTGATAAGAATTAAGAGAAATTGAAGGTAAAAGCTATACTTTGTCACTGTCCAGAACTGAGCAGAAGCTGGTACTGAAGAGGGTTGAGGAAGAAGCTGAATATAAGCAGAAGCTAATTTCACATCCCTAGAATAACTGTCCTTCAGTCTTCCCATTAAGTAAGATCACGCTGTTGCTTTAGCTGGGTAGTTTTACTATCATGGAATAGTTTGAGTTGGAATCTTACTCTTGAGCATCTTGATTCATGAAGGAAATTAAAGAATTTCTAAAAATTTTTACAACAGTCCTCCCTTTGTTTTTGCTCCTAGACAAGATGTTCTGGCTTTATTGGTAGGTATGAAATACCGTTTCTCTAAGTTTGAATTCAACCCTTATTTATGCAATTTGTTTTATGAGAATGTTTTTATGAGTAAAGGAGTCCAATATTCAAAGCTTGTTTTGATCACAAGATGCCCATCTGTGTCCATAACGTGTTACAAGGTTTAGTCCAAAATGCTCTTTATCCCAGATATTTGGTGTTAGTGAAAGTGTGCACCTCTGGAGATTTATTGGCACTTAACTGTTACAACTGCTATATGGTTTTGCTGTTTGTGAATAATACTTTCTTACTGCCAACAAAAATCTTTTTATGTTGCAAGTGGGAAAAAAAAAAAAATCTCCATATAGATGTGCTTGAATACCAATACAGGGCTTTGCTGATTGGAAGGTGGCATGCTGTGTTTAAAGACCTAGGAACTGGCATCCCATGAATTAATGTCTCCACTAGACTGCTACTTTCCTGGCAATGCAGTTGCACTGTACTAGACTGAAATTCAGAGTCTATTACAATTACTGGTTAATTTGGGTAAGAATCTGTGGTGTTTTGGCCTTTTTTTGCCTCATACAATGCTGCACAAAAAGGATTCCACTGAACTGAGTAGGTGTGCTCAGGAGGCTGTTTAGATTTCTTGGTACTAGCTTTTGAAATTATAATTAAATATCATTGGCCAAAATAAACCTCAAATCTATTTATATTTTGTGTGATGACTTTCATCAGCTGCCAGGTAATGATGGGAGAATGTGCTGTGTGAGGGAGGGTGGAGGAGGACCTGGCTGTGGTTTAGGAGGCTTTGACAGAAATAGGATACTTCCAGGGATGAGTTTTGTGCTGTCCTGGTTTGACACATCTTAAAAAAACCCAAAACTCTAAGGTGTGCTTTTCTCTACCTCGAGCAGGTCCTTTGGGCTCCTCAGGCCTTGTGAGATGGCTGAGTCAGAGTCAACAACAGTGCAGTGGTTTGCAGGAGGTATCTAAGGAAGTGTCTGGCTCACAGAAGCAGTCCAGTAAGGCTGAACTCTGCTGTCAGGCTCAGAGGGATTGAGGCGTGGTTCTCTGACAGTGTTGGTTTTGAACTGTTCATTTACTTCTTTGCTGAGAAATCACCACTTCTATAGCACAGCAGTTCAGGGACAGCAAGGACACGCAGCTTGGGGTGGTTTTGTTCTAAATTCTGGTGAATCAGTGTGGGAGAGCTTGTCTGTCAGAGCTCCCAGCAGACAAAAGGTTTTCTCTGCAAGAGCATTTACCCCTTGCTGTGTTGCTGCAGAAGTGAGTGATGTTGGAGATGGTTCCTTTTTTTTTGCCCTGTTGCCAGCACTAACATTTGAGGGACCATGAGGCTAACCCATCAAGTTAAAATATGTTAGAAATACTGAGGGAAGTGATAGCATCTTTCCTTTTCTTGGTCTATTGGGGCTGTTGTTTTGAGGTTTGCACTGTGAAACGATCAGTGATAGAAATTTCCTGCTGATTTTCACATGTAATTGTGTGTCTCTGGCCACCAGACAGATATATTGGCTGATCTGTCCCTATACCAGTGATTTTCTGTAGTAAATACTGTCTGGGCAAAGCCAAGAAATAGGGTTATGCTCCATCATTAAAATAAGATAAACATTTTCACAAAGCAAAACCTTTCAAATAATTTTCATCTTTCCCACTTACACTTTCTTAACTTTGAAGAACAAAATGATCAGCAGTTTCTTTGGGAAAAGCCCCAAGGAATTATTTCTGAAATGCATCGTGTCATAATATGAACTGTCTCTAATGTATGTTTTTATGCATATTTCAGAGCATATTTGGGTTACCTTTTCTACTCTTCTGAACATGGAGAACACAAAGGGAGACATGAGACAAGGGGAGAACACATAGAGAACTCCTCTGGGAG
The DNA here is from genome assembly GCF_024509145.1 of Vidua macroura. Taxonomy (NCBI): domain Eukaryota; kingdom Metazoa; phylum Chordata; class Aves; order Passeriformes; family Viduidae; genus Vidua; species Vidua macroura. Next base: position 92,516,866 of record NC_071572.1, on the reverse strand, counting down.
GCCTTATAGCCTTTAGATACCTTTAGATACCTTTCAGTATCTAAAAGACATATAAGAGCTGGAGAGGGATTTTTTTGTAAGGGCATGTAGTGATAAGTTAAGGGGAATGGCTTTAAACAGAAAAAGGGTAGATTTAAGTTAAATAATAGGATGAAATTCTGTACTGTAGGGGTGGTGAGGCACTGGAAGAAGTTTCCTGGAAAAGCTGTGGATGCCCCGTCACTGAAACTGTTCAAGGCCGGGCAGGATGGGGCCCCAAGCAACCTGGTCTAGTAGAAGGTGTTCCTGCCCATGGCATGGAGGTTTAAACTAGATGGTCGCTAAAATCCATTCCAGCCACAGCCACTCTATCCTTCTATGTATATCATTAAAAAAAAAAAAAAAGGTATTTTCATATATATATCTATATCTAATATTATGTATGTATAACATGGGTGGGGGTCACAAAAGCTTTATCAATGTTCTTTGGATCTGAAAACTTTGTAAGCAGGTTGTCTTCAAAATCCGTGCTGAAACAGTCTAACCATATAATTGCCAGATTCTGCTTTAATAACTTAGGATGTCATTAGGCTTCTGCTGACTTTTACTCTGTTAACACTTTTCTTCTCTTGCAAGAATAAATAATTACTTCTTTTTTTATAACAATTTGACAGGTTCCCAAACACTGAATCCTTTCAGGAATGTGGTTCCTTTTTTTCTGATACTGCTACAGTATGAGCATTTTGGGGTGGTCAGCAGCTTCAAAAGCAGGAACTTTAAGGACATCAAATACTGTAAGAAGTGATTTATCAGACACTGGTAAAACTGTCACAGAGGTAGATGTAAGATTGATGTCCACATCTAATTATGTGCATATAAGTGCAAGACGATTCAATAAATGAAGGCTTTCTATAAATTTGCAACATTGTGGCCCTTTTTTTGCAATGATCTATTGTAGACTTTTAAACATAAGCAAAAAAAATACTGCTTTAAGAGTAATGGAAACTTTAAAAACTGAGTTTGTAATGAAAAGCATCAAATACTGTTACATAAGGGAAACAAAAATTGCACCTCCTATGTTAAGTCAGAAAGAAAAAACAGGAGACAGGAGGGAGATGAGAACACCTTCTATTGGCCCAAGAGACAAGTGATGAACAGAGTTGTTACTTTTGCTAAACCTCTCATACAGACTTCTGGAGAAGCAGAATTTTATTTCAGTATTTTAACACTTAGATTGCAATATGGGGAAATTTTTCATCTCTTTCCTCCTTTGAATAAGCCCAGGAAAATATAGTGCTTACTTCTTTTGGCTTACTAAGGTGAAAGGAGATGGTTTCAGTAGGTCTCCAGTTGTGTCTTGGAACAGGGCTTCTCTTATGCAGATTTTTTTTGCCATCTTTCCAGCAGGTTATCTTCCAGAAACTGAAATGTACAGAATCCACCTTCTAGTGGAAGGTATCCTTGTCCATGGCAAAGGGGTTAGAACTAGATGATCTTTAAGGCCCTTTCCAAAACCATTCTGTGATAACAAAATAAGTCCACATTCAAAAGGTGTTACGGCACATTGAGTTCATGGCCAAAAAACTACCTAGTAGAAGTTTTGTGAAGAAAGCAGTATTGGGGTTTTGTCCACTAAAATGTATTTTGGCCTTAAAATTCAATGCGTTTAATATTTTTTAATGCTGTGTTTAAAGCTATGGCTTTGAAGAAGACTGATTTAACTCAATGAAATACTTGGGCATTTTGTGCTACAAACAGGGCTGCAGGCTTGAAGCATGATATCAGTGTTGCCTTTACAGGTGTCCTGGGGCTTCTCATCGGAGAGTTGCTCTGGAGAGAAGGAAAACGAGCAAGCTGCAAGCAGAAGCAGAGGGCGAGAGTGGTCTCGGCGGGCAGGAGCAGCCCAGCAGTTTATCTCCGGATGCTGATCAGGGAATAGTGCCAGCTGAGCCAAGCTTTACCTCGCCCGCCCTGCCCGCGTGGACAGACGAGCCTGGCATCGACAATCCGCCTTTCGAGGAGAACACAGTAGCAGACAGTATGTCATCACTTATCTTCTCAAGTCTCTTTTATCAGATGTGGAAACATTTGTGGTGTCAGAGCTTGTCTCTTACCTACTGTGAATGTGCATCTTCGTCTGTGGCTCTTTTCTTTTGCAGTTTCTGGAGAAATATTAGTGGATTTTGATTATGTGCAAGTTTACAACTGAGATAGTCTCAGGAAGGGAAGAAATATCTCAGAGTGTGTGCCGGCTAATGTGGTACTATATCATCATTTATTGTGTCATGGTGTAGTAGTTCATGTTAATTTGCTAGTGGGACTGGCCTCACAAGTGAGATGGAAGGAGTGTAGTTTCTGTAAAATTACAAAAGTTGTTCTCTAAGATGAGATTTGTTTTTCCCTGTTCACCCTTTCCCCCCAGCTGGATCAGCAGCCTTCTCTACACACTGAGTGCTGTCGTGCTTGAGCAAAAAGGCAGCTGAGTTACTCCTGCACCCATCTGCACTGAATGAGCAGTAACACCTTTAGCATCTGGGATTTTAGAGAGGAAGTGCTGAGCCTTACCACAGAGGAAGGTGGTCCTGTCCCCTTTCTTCTCCTCTATTTGCCATCCTTTAGCATTCTCCTTTTTCCTCTTTAGTTGTCTCCATGTTTGCTCCCAAGAAATGGGCTCCTTAAGTTGACCCAGTAACTCAATAGCAGCTCCTCATGCAATTGCAAGACAAAGAGGTTATAGTGGGCTAACCCCTAAAATACATTTTTATCAACATCACCGAATGCAAATCCCCAGATGACCCAATGAAGGATATGAAGTGGATTATAAAGCATGGGATCCAAAGGGTTCAGAGTATCCTATTCCAATCCAAATGACCCCATTTCAGGAAGCATGGATGCTACTAAGTCATTAGCTGCTTTCTAACAAGCTAGGGGTTTCAACAAGTAGTGGAAGTCATCCATTTGCACTGGTTTCATTTTTTTGTTAAACTGCTGCTTTGTGGCCTGTCTACATTATCTTTTGGTGGTTTATTATATTGGAAGTGAATGAAGTAGAAAAGATATTAATTGTCTTTCTTTTTAAAAATAATTGGCAGCAAATCAACAGCCACCTACCTTGCCTGAAGGAGAGATCACTACTATTGAAATTCATCGGTCCAATCCTTATATTGAATTAGGAATTAGCATAGTGGGTGGTAATGAAACACCTTTGATCAACATTGTCATTCAAGAGGTTTATCGAGATGGGATCATTGCCAGAGATGGAAGACTTCTTGCTGGAGACCAAATACTTCAAGTATGGAACCTAATTACATATTCTGTCTGCTTGCTTTCTGTTCCTTGCAGAATTGTTGTTAAAATGAAATGGAAGATTTTTCTTGTCAGACTATGCTGTGTCAATGTTAGCTTTGCAATTATCAGTTGGAAAGCAAATTAATATTCAGAGCAGAGCCTGTTGTTGTAGCACTTTTGGCTATCACGCTTTATGTTGTTTGTCAGACCAGTCCCTGGAATTATCTTTCCTCCCTAGCATCTGTTATCAACATTTAAAATACAAGTTTATTTGTCTGTTTTTAAATGTTGTGGGACTTGGTCCTTATTTCAGCTTTACTCATGCATTCCAAAGGAGCCCAAGGTTATTTCTGGCTAGCAAGTTGGCCTAACATGTCCTATGTAAGAAGCAATTTGTGGATTGTAAGGCTGGCTTTATCTAAACTGTTATTTTAATATGGCTTCACAGTTATCTTCCAAAAGCTGAGGCAGTTGACCAGCATCTTTCAATATGTATAAAAGTCTCAGTGTTAGGCTTCAGTGAAAGAATTTAAAGCAAGATGCTCTAAGCATTTAAAGAAAAAAAAATAAGCAAAATGTAAGTTGATTTTGATTGTGTACTTTTGTTTTGGTTTTAAGTAATTAACCACAGGCAATTTAAAAAGATCAAGTTCTATTAATTTTGAACTTTTGGTTTTTATATTTGGGTAAGGGGTTGTTTACACGACACTAAAGTAACCGAGTGCTGCATAAACAGAACAGTCACCCAGCTTCTATTTTTAATCATTACACCTGAAACAAATATATTATTGTCAATTCAAAGTTATTTCAGTAGGAATGTTGGCTTTTGATCTGGCAGCCTAAGATCAACCTAAATGTAGTTGTAAGCCTTCTTCATTTCACTGTTTTGAAATCAAGCTGATAGAAGTAGCTTAAATACAGTAGTTACCCTTGGAATAAAATTAGTTTGCACTTCAGAAAATAAAGTCCCTTTTGAGAAACGTGCCTTTTTCCACTCTTGGAGTGTAAGCATTGTGGCTGGCCAAGAAAACAACCCAAGAGCTTTCCAAGATGTTTCCTTTTCAACAAGTAATTGCAGACACTGATTGAATGCTGCCTCATTTATTTTTATACTAAGAGCTCTACTTGTTTGACAGAATAGGGAGCTTGAGTTCCAGTGAAGCTTTGGAAATTCTTGCTGTTTGGGCAGGTGTCAGTTACAGTTTCCAAAGCCATAAATGGCAGCGAATTGACTGTAAACAGGAATTTACTAGCTGCAGTGAGTCCTCCCTACCAACAGCCTGGCAGTGGGGCTGTCACATGCTAAGTGGGTGTCCATGAGAGTCCTCCTCTCATGCCAAGGGAGAGGTACAGAGGGTAAAACCTAAATTTTGAGGGGAGATAGAATATCTTTATTTCTTTGAATTTGCCTGTGCAGGTGCTGGACTGTTGTATTAAAATGATCGGGTTCAATCTCTGCCATTTGTAATTTGGTGCACTTAGGTGCAACTCAGCATGGACAATTTGGTTGAATATTTCTATAAATGTCTTACAGGGCTTTTATGAGCTGTAAAGGTGTAAAAGAAAGAGCCAGAAAGGACTGTGAGATGAAACTCAGCATTTTCTTGCCCAGTCAAACAAGAAGTATTACCCTTTTAAGAGCTGTGGGAACAGCATTTAGGAACAGCTACATAAAAGCTTGTGTTGTCTGCAAGGTGCAGATAGGTGCCTAACAATTTCAAAGTGCTCTGCAAATTGTCTCTTTTTTGTGCTGGACTGTGACTGTAATTCATGTGAAGCATGTCCTAATGAGAATATCTTTCCCCAAGAAGTGCTAAGGCTGTTTTGTTCTAAAATTTTAAACAGCCTTATATAAAGCAGAATTACATTTTATTGCATATATTCTTCTGTGCCCTTTGAGTGCTCACATATTTTATGTATTTACTTTAGCTAGCTACAGTTAAAAATAAAAATGGATTTAATTTAAAGGCTCTGATGGATGGGCCCTAGTGGTTTTTGCGGGAGGCAGCTCTAAATGTTATTTCTCCTGGCTGTGCCCCTTTTCCCTCTGCCCAAGGTTACAGTCTGTCTCAGGGCAGTAGCAGAGCAGGACACCACCACGGTTCTGTCTGAGCTCATGGTGCTGCCAGCAGTAATGGCTTTGTCCTGGGTTTTGGGCTGGAGGTGTCTCAGGGAGGGTGCAGTCCTCCTTCACCATCAGGAACCACCACAGCCAAGTGGTTCGGCACAGACTTCTGGGAGCCCCTCAGCTCAGATGTGTGGTTTAAATATGGCAGCTGTTGTACATAGATTACTTTGTATATTTTTATAGTTTAAGTATTTTTATTAGATGGTGAGAAGCTACATGTTTGGTTTTACTTACTTAGGTTGCAGTGAGGACTATTAAAAGGCTTAGGTAAGGCACATCAATCAATATAGAGTCTTTGGTGTTATCTTCTATCTGCTGAAATTGTGGGGGCAGGAGTTCCTCCACCAAGGCTAAGGATGAAATTCTAGTGTTAACTTTGAATCCTTTCTTACAAAACAAGGCAAACACAGCTTTCATGCTGAATTTTTGTCATACTCCTCTTTTCTACCAAATCTCATTGTACTGTCAGTTCTTACTTTAATAGTGCAAGAAATGACTGAAGATTACTGATCTTTGTATCAGTGGGCTGTATAACAAACACAATTCTTAGTTCTAGGTAGAGAAATTTTAATCTGTTTTTCATTTACAACTGAATTTTGGGTGATACAAGTTATAAGTCTGAAGCTCTGGCCTACTTGAAATCTGTGGAAAATCTAAGTTTATGCTAAGACTAGAATTAGTACAACTACCTTTTTTCTACTGTCTTAACCAATTTCGTTATTATTGGCTTCAGTTTTTTAAAATGTTTTTTCACATAATGGAAATACTGCATATTGTAAGACACAAGCTTGCTTCAGAGATTTGGATGCATTCTTCTTTCAGCTATTATTTTGCAGTTTTAAGTGATGCTGGGCTTGACACTGAAAGCACACGCCGTGTTCTTGTCCTGGAGAGCAAACAACATAAAGATCTAAGGAAGACAAGTATAGGAGGCAAGGAGGACAAAAACCTTGGCCTGTGATGGCAGAGGGTGTTCACTTTTGGGGACATGTCATCTTTGTGGGAAAAGGCCTAAAATAGTGCAAGGGGGAAGGTTAGACTGGATATTAAGAAAAATTTCTTCACAAAAGGGTTGTTAAGCACTGGAACAGGCTGCCCAGGGAAGTGGTGCTGTCACCATCCCTGGAGATGTTTAAATGTAGATATGGAACTTGGATACATGGTTTAGTGGTGGACTTGGAAGTGCTGGGTTAACACTTGGACTTGACAATTTTGAGGATCTCTTCCAACCTAAAAATAAGTTTGTAGATTGAACATCCGATGTAAGTTTGCAAGAGAGAATGGAAGGACAAGAGAGGAAGCCTAGTGAAATCAGACATGTAGTTTGCTCCAAGGCTGGTTTTGCAGCAAGTGAATTTGCAGCGAGTGAATTTTGGGAAGGACTTAACTAAACATAGGAAAACATCATTGTGACCTCTTTTGATGTTGTTTGCAGGTCAATAGCTTTGACATAAGCAACGTGTCCCACAACCACGCTCGAGCCGTGCTGTCGCAGCCGTGCTCGGTGCTGCACCTGACGGTGCTGCGGGAGCGGCGCTTTGGCAGCCGCATGCACAACCACGCGGACGCGCCGGGCTCCGGGCGGGAGGACAGCTTCCAGGTGACCCTGCACAAGCGCGACTCCAGCGAGCAGCTCGGCATCAAGCTGGTGCGCAGAACCGACGAGCCAGGGGTTTTTATCCTTGACCTCTTGGAAGGGGGTTTGGCTGCTCAGGACGGCAGGCTCTGCAGTAATGACCGCGTGCTGGCCATTAATGGGCACGACTTGAAGCACGGCACACCGGAGCTTGCTGCTCAGGTTATACAGGTAATTTGCTTTCCCTACCTGAGCCCTTAGCTTGGCTTTATTTCTAGAGTCTGTTCCCAGACAGAACAGCTTGTGTGAGGCCTAAAAGCCTGTGTCAATATAATTTACAATTATTTATGTTTTGAAAATAATAGTAAAGAACAGGATCTGTTTTGGCACCTACCAGAAGAACTTCACCTCCTCAGAAGTGAAAAATGCATTAGTCTTCTCTGGAATGCAGCCTGAAGGCTAGAAGACAGTTCATGTAGCAAGGAGAGTAGTCTATTGTAGCATACTGCTTAGAAGGAAAGAAGAAAAAAAAGAGGATTATTATTATTATTCTATTTATGTATGTATTGTATTTTAATCTCTCAGTAAGCTCTATAGAAGTGGGCTTTGTTTTTTATTGATTTGCCTGTGTGTGGAATTGAGTTAAAACAAGAAAGTAATTTGTCAGACGTTAGAGTCAACAGGTAGCAGCTGGGAAGTCAAATAGAGGTTTTCCATGAGTTCTGCATGGTACAAATCATTTTCTGAGTGTTCAGAAAAGGGCTATTTCCAATGTCTGGTTATGTCCTGGACACAAATACTACCCAAAGCTTGTTGCAGGGTGACATATGACCCATCTGTGTCACCACAGGAAAACCTTTAATCCGTGTCTTTCTCCCAGTCTGTAAGGAAACAGATGCAGCACTTTGGTACTTCCTGCTGATGGGATGTTGGTGAAAATAGCTTTGTTTTTAGGAAAGTTAGAATATACCAGTAGTATGTTCCTGCAGTCTAGTGCAGTCATCTTCGCTTAAAGCACCACATAGGAAACTCTGGTACAAATGAGTAATAAATACTTGTTTCAGGAATAATTTCAAGAGTTTTCCTTGCAGTGAAATTAAAATAACAACCATCTTGGGAATTGTAATTTCAGTTTCCCAATTTCTGCATACAGTGATTGGAATTTAGTGCTGGGTAACTTTTACCTTTCAAGGTGTGGCTTTGCCGCAATAAAAAGAGTTGATGTTTTATTATCATCTAATAACTGGGTCTCCCAGTATTCCCCAAAATCCAGAATATTATGGTATGCTCATGTGTAACATCTTTCTTGCAGATATCTTTGGGAAGTACCAGAGGTGTTCAGGGCTTTTGATCAAAAGCTGCAGATCTTGGAGCTATCACATAGGCATTTCTTCCATTTATTGCTATGTGTTGTTGGAGTTCACAGAGGCTGCAAATGGAATGGGGTGAATTTTAATGTTTGGAGCTTTGTAACACAAAGTGAGAAATGGTCTTTTTGACAAAGGATTTTTAGCTGATGTAAAGGTAACATCAGAGGTGAAGGAGGAATGTTAATTTCTCCTCCATTTTGGGAGAGATTGCAAAAAGAAGCAAGTAAAGGAGTGTGCAGTCTAAAAAGGAACTGGAAAACAAGGTCTGCTGTTGTCTTGTTTCACAATCTGTCATATGTTTTCCTCCCTTTCAATCAATATCCTGTCAAACTTGATGACATTTGATGACCTAATGTATTCAACAGGCGAGTGGGGAGAGAGTGAACTTGATCATCTCTAGACCCCTGAAGTCACAGACAGTCAGCATTATCCGAGACACCGGGACTCACAACAGCAGCTCACACCAACACCAGTCCCAGCAGCTGTTTCACAACAGACCTAACTCACATAAGGTTGGTGCTTCTCCTTCTGAAAGGAAAAAATACTCACGTGGTGGTGTGTGTAGCAAGGCGAAGCTAGAAGAAAGGATTATATTTTTTTAATCTAATTAATAAAAAAATGATGATGACTTTCAAGTTCTCAAGTCCTGCATCACGTGTGGAGTAGGAACAAAAGATACACAACAGGTTTTCAGTTTGGTTTTGGATTACAGTGACTACACTGAAAGAAGCAAGTTCTGTGAGTTGATACAACTGTGATTGTTAGACCTTGTCTAAGACAGTGGCTGGTACTCCTGCATGGAAGGGCTGTCAATTCAAGACTGTTACACTTATTGTTGCTCTGTGCTGGCTGCAGCCAGGAAAGACGTGAGATGCCCACCATCCAGCATGTAAAGAGCATGTTGGAGGGATGTGTCATCTCCTTCATGAGTCAACAGTCCTGGCTACAAGGCTGCTGAGTCTCAAGCAGGGAGAGAAAGGCAAAATGAAGAGACTTTCATGAAGCTGGTATTATTTGGAAGACATGTTAAAATAGAGCTTGTGCTCAAGATGTTCTTTTAATTAGAAAAATGCAATGTCTCAGTTTTAAGTTGACTTTGTGAAATAATTGTTATGTTGACCATGTCAGTAAATCCACCTGTCCACTCTATTTGCTTTACTATTTAGCATCATATACTTCTGTTGGGATAACTAACATGTGTTGATAGTATTTTCTTTTAAAAGTGGGGATCATTTCAGAAAAGAACAAATAAGGCTCTAGGAAGGTTGTTTTCCTCCTGAGGGACAAAGGGGAGGCTCCTGAATACCATGGCTACAGCACTGGGCCATACCCACACAGTGATTAGTTTGTTGATGTCAGAGCTTGAAGCAAATTTGCATGTGCCAGCAGGAGCTGTGCTCTTAGCACAGTTGATCCAAAGTTGGACGAGTGGATTTTTCTCACGGATCAGTGTTATCTGTGGGCTCTTTTAAAATTAGAAGTCCCATGTAACAGCAAGTGAATGTTTCTTGTATTTTGTATCATTTATCTTTCTCTCATTTACCAAGGCTTTGAAGCCTTGTGGCTCAAAATACGTTTATATGATTGTGTGGTAGCAGCCAGTCCTGAAGCCTGAAGCCCTAGAAATGAACTATCTTTATAAGCTATGATGTGTTTACATATAGCTACTTCCATGATAAATGTGTATGTGAGGAGCAGAGCCAGTCAGGAGCACATGGCATTGGAGGTCAAAGAAGACAATGTTGTCATTTTTCCAAGAGAAGGCAGGAGAATATATACATATATGCATTTTCAAGAATATCCCAGGTTATTTCTTCCATTATTTTGGATTCCTTGCAAGTATTCTCTCAATTTAAGATGCTACTACAGGTGTATGTGCAGTGGTTTGAATCTTTTACTTAATAACCTGAGGGAAAGGCTTCAGCAAATAAAATTTACTTTGATTTAGATTTAGATCTTTTTTTATTGAGCAGAACTAAATACAGGCTGTACTTCATCATTCAGTTGTTGGAAAATTTAATATAGGATCTCTTCTTATTTCAAGCTTGAGTCTTCATTATAATCATTAGGGAGGTTGCCCAAGGTACCCATTACAAGCCATTAGCATCAATTGACCTTAGTTTGTGCTCTGGGAGGTTCTACATACCAGCTGCAAAAGGGAACATGATGCATAAGGGCTTTAAAGGATGTCTCACTGTCATCATGAAAATACATTTTCATTTCTTAGGAGCTTCTAAGCTCCTAGTTCTGGAGCATATTCTACTGACAAATGAAGTAATGCTGATGTTCACCAAGACTTTAAAAGACTTTTATCTGGTTTGTCTCCAGACTTCTGACCATATGGTTTCATAGTGCAGTCCTAAAATTTAGCCTCTTCCAGTGCAGGATGTTAAGAAAAATTAGAGTGAGATTTCAAAATAGGCCTTTATAAGCTTTCTATCTATGTTTAAGTATGTACATCCAGGGGGCTTTTGTTGGCAGTTTTAGGATTTTTTTGGAGGGGGCAGGGATCTGACCTAGAAGAAATCCAGCCAAAGCTGATTTTTGTTACTTAGTCCTTTGAAACTGTTCCATTCAAGTGCCAAAATGTGGCTTTGGGGTGTATTTAGTTGGCTTGTTCTGGTTTTCAGTTTTGGTTTGCTTGGCTTTTTTCCTTAGTTTTAACAATATTATTTATCCTTATTAAACAGGATCTCTCCCAGTGTGTTACATGCCAAGAAAAACACATTACTGTGAAAAAAGAGCCACATGAATCTCTGGGAATGACAGTGGCAGGAGGCAGAGGCAGCAAAAGTGGCGAACTGCCCATCTTTGTGACAAGTGTGCAGCCTCACGGGTGCTTGGCAAGAGACGGCAGGATTAAACGAGGTAGGGTTTGGTTTCCCTGGTGGCATGCCTTCCTCTGGATGCTTTTTGATCATTACATTCTCTGGAATCAGGTGGTGTCAAAAAAATCTTCTCACAGATGCAGGAAAATGCTTATGGATGCTGTTCTTTGTGATTTAATAATGGAAATACGGTATTTAGTGTTGCACTTTCACCCTTTATGGGAAGGGGATGTTTACAGCATGATAGCAGGGGAAGTGGATAAGATCAGGAAATGTATGGTTAAATTCTTTAAAGCTGCTGGTATTCCCCTGAGCTGAGGGTCTGCTGTGATGCAGACACATCCTGTTTTTGTGTTTGATTTAGTGGGTTGTATCACATCTCTGTCCAAGGAATCTCTGCTCCCTGGTATAATATCTGAACAGCAGAGAAGCCCTGATGACAGGCCACAGTTCACCCACACAAAATTTGCCCGAAAAGCCACATCAGTGCTATTCCTGGTTCCCAAAAGCTTTCTTATCCTCTGAGACATCATGAATTTGCTGGTCTTTGGAGGTGCTGCAACACCTTGTTCCCTGGCTTTGTAAAAGAGAATGAGGAGGCAGAGGTTAGGCTCAACATAGGTGAAGGCAGTCCTGCATAATTGATAGCAAAGCATTTGATGATTAAAACATATTATGTCATATGTGAATCAGAGACTGCCTATGGGATCTCTGTGATTCACAGTTCCCAGAATTATAGAATGTTTCAGGAAAGAAATTTAGGGAAAAAACTTCACAGATTGAACATTTAAGAGAACAGTGTAGGAGCATCCTTCTATGCTTCTGAGAAAGGGAGATTTACACCCACACACCAGCAGGTATGCTTTCTTTTTCTGTACTACTATGAAAAACACACTTGATAGAACAATCACTATTGTTCTTTCATTATATAACATTAAAGTAGCCACAGAAGCTACTGGGAGGAAAATCCTTTCCAAAACTGAGCCTCATACCACATGTTTGCACTTTTGCTCTGTTTTTTCTGGCTTTCATTGTGTGAAAAAGGAGTCTGCCACTGGATAGTTAATAACATTCTTGTTTTCATCCTGGGGCTTCTTAAAAAACGTAAAACTAAAATTGTGGAAATCTTTTTCTGGCTTTGACTCTTTCCATATTAGCTTTGTAGAGATGCTTCTTTTCTTTCTTTTAATTAACTGAGTTTTGTACCAAACTTTCCAGTAGTTTTTGAATTCCATTTTCTTCTCCCAAGTTATTAAAACCAGATGAATTAAAGCAGTCTGTGGAACCTCACCTGTCTACAATAATTGGTTACTTGGAAGTGCCTGCATTGTTCCTGCTAGCATTCTTCCTTCACTTCTAAAGTTAGGGTGAACCCAAGATCCTCATCTGGAAACAGTTGTATCATGGCATCTGCAGTAGCAGTTGCAGCTGAGCTGGTGAGGTACTTAAGTAATTTCTGTTTCAGATTTTCAGGGCATTATACATAGGAATCAGTATTTGGTGTGTATGTGGAAATAAATTGCACTGATCCAACTTGATACAAGCTCAATACATTAAAGTTTCAAACTGACAATATAAAGGCTTCAGAGCTACTAGTCTGTTAGTTCAGACTGTCTCAGGTCCAAAGACTCCTGTAAGGAATGAAACCCTAGCGTGGGAGGTGCCGTGGGTGGGCAGGGCTGTCGGACTGATATGCTCTCCCTTGCGGCTTTGTACAGGTGATGTGCTACTGAACATCAACGGGATTGATCTCACCAACCTGAGTCACAGTGAGGCCGTGGCCATGCTGAAGGCTAGTGCTGCCTCTTCAGTAGTTGCCCTGAAAGCCCTGGAAGTCCAGATTGTAGAGGAACAGCCCCAGGCTGATGAGGAACAATTGAGTACCATCAGTGAAAACGAATACGATGCCAGCTGGTCGCCATCGTGGGTCATGTGGCTGGGACTTCCAAGGTACAGAATTAATCAATTAAGTACTTACTTAGCTGTTTCAAGCTAAGTCCTGCAAGAGACATAAAGAAGCAGAGACCTGCATAGCTGCAGCACATCTGCCCTTATTTCTGCCTGGCCATCTCGGCTGTATTCAGTTGGCAGTGTGCTTAGGAAATGGGCTCTGAACAGGAGCAGTGTTTCCTTAGGAAACTTGAAGATGAATAGACTGGATTTATCCCTTCACAAACCATAGTAACTACCCATGTGAAATCTTCTGTTCAGACACAATTCATCTTTTTTATTGTTTTATTGTACTGTAACTTTCTATAGAATATCTAAAACCAGAGCAATTACTAATAAAACCACAAAGTACATATCCATCTGTCTCTTTGCTAATCTGCTACCTAAGTTTATGAGGCCCAATACTTAACTTCAGAATATTGCATCAGATTTTGGCCATTCTGACAGACTCTTGACATGTCCTGTGCCAAGACTGTAGCCGTGTAACTACAGGCTCACATTGTTTTTTTTTCAAAAATCCACTACCATCTCTGCCAAACACAAAAACTCTTAGAGATTTGCAGCAAGCTCCCTCCCCTTCACTACTCTGCAATCTGCTGGACATCACTTCATTTGTACTCCTCACTCTCTTGAGGCTGCAGCTATAATCTCATTCTGGCATCACTTGCTATCAAGAAGAGCTCCTACTGCAGCTAGTAGAGTTGTTAACTTCAGTCAGGCCATGGAGGTTAATTCCTTTCCCTCTGACGGATTTACCAGATCTGTACTTAAAGTGTAAAATCACAACATGAACCAGACTGGGAGCAGAATGCAGTTGAAGATAACACAGCCATGCACTGGCCCTCCAGAGGTTTCACTTTTTCTGAGTTTAACTGTCAATGAATTTATCTTCTAATTAAGTATTAATGAGTAATCTCAATAAAAGGCTCTTGGTTTTGGTAAATATACTTTCTTTTCATGCTTTGGCAGCAGTTTATTTCCTACCTAGTGGTTTATTTCCTACCGAGTGGTTTAGTTCTTTCATGCTACAGATGCCCATGTGTGGCTCCTAACATTTTGCTATGCATTGTGCTTTAAAGCAGTGCCAACAACCATAAAGAACTTGGTATTTTTAAACTGAAAAGTTAATTTCTATGTCTGTTTACTTTTTTAAATTACAGTCATTGCCAACTTCACTGGCAAGAATTAATTTTCACTAGGGCTGATAACATACAGTTAGTGAAGTGTAATCTGAATTATTTACATTCTGTATAATAAAATGGTTAGTCATTTATATTTTCATTACTGGTGATGAATCAGTACAGAGGTAATGAAGATTGTGCATGGATTTTTAATTTTTACTTAAAGTAGTAAAAACTTAAACTGGCTGAGGGTGGAAGACAAATGCTCTGCATTTTTGACTTGCAAACTGAACACATCAGGTATTGATTTTCCACCCACATTGTTGCCACCTGTGGAATCCCTAAAATGCAGTTCTGTTAATGTCAGTTTACAGAGTTAACTGTGTTTAAGTAATTATTCTAGCACTGTGTTACTTCTTTTAAAACATTTTTCTGTCTCAAGATTGTGGGGGTTTTCTGGTAATTGGTTTGAATATCGCAGAATGACTCTGGAAGCAGAGGTCTAATCACCATCCCTCCCCTTCTCTACCACACTTAGCACAGTGGTAATGATGAGATAGCAGATGCTGTGCCTACTGTAAAACCATACATGGCTTTTTCTCTTGTTATCCTGTGCTTCCATTCCCCAGCTGCCTGCATAGCTGCCATGACGTGGTGCTGCGGCGGAGCAATTTAGGGAGCTGGGGCTTCAGCATCGTCGGTGGCTACGAGGAGAACCACACAAACCAGCCTTTCTTCATTAAAACCATTGTTCTTGGAACTCCTGCCTACTTTGATGGGAGACTAAAGTAAGCCAACGTAACAATGGGAAAAATAATAAAAATAGCAATAAAAGCAACAGTAATGAACCACTTTTAAATAGTTATGTGCAACTAATTGCTTAAGGAAATGCACTGTAGCATCTTGTGCTGCTGGATCATACAGCCCTGTAGTGCTTTGCCTCCTTGATGAGTGGAGGGAGGTAACAAGGTGTTTCTGTTGGGGAAGGGGCATCTCAGAGGTGATGGCATCTCCTGTGATCTTCCCCAGCTGTGCTGCTGATGTCACCTGCTGTCTCCCTGTTGAATTCCACTTTAGGCCAAGAGACAATGTGCACTATATATGTGCAGAACTTAGCTAGTTTTTGTCTTTCTATAAAATAGCTAAAAGTTAGAACTTCACTTCTGCAGAGTGGGCAAAACTGCTTTATGCTTTCACATAGCCTTCTGAAGCCACTGGAAACTGATGCTGAAGATGGGTGCTGCTGCTTTAATAGAAGGGCAAGAAAGTAGATGATAAAGATTTCTAAAAAGATTTTTTACAGACTCAAGTCCCCATGGCATTACCCTGTCATTAGATGGCAGGAAAGTCACTGATAAATGAAGCAAGTTCAGCAGAAGCCCCCGAGATGGTGGAGCTGGAGCACTTGCCCCACAGGAGAAGGCTTCAGGGGCAGCCCCTGAAGCCCCAGCAAGCCCCTTCCAGTACTTACCTGGAGATAGTCAAGGAGACAAAGCGCAGTGGTGCAGGGTGAGAGGATGAGTGACACAGGCACAAATTGAACTAAAGAGCTTGAGACTGGTTATGAGGAGAAACTATTTCCCTATGAGGATGGTCAGGCAATGGCATAAGTTGCATGGTCTCTGCCTTTGGAGGTTTCTGTGACTACTGCGTAAAGCCCTGAGAGTCTTGGTCAGAACGTATAGCTGACCTTGCTTGCAGTAGAAGGTTGGGCTATGGACCTCCTGAGGTCCCTTCTGACCTTAAAGATGATATGACTTTACTTGCATGTTATGTTTGGATGCAACCCCCAGGTTTAGTATCCAGATATACATCTTAGCCTCGTGTAGGATTAGTTCAGAACTAGGACTTAAAATTCCCGTTAAGGGTTCTCTTGTTCATAAACTTGATTTTTTGTGAAGGTGGTAGTCAAGAATATACAACTTGAAGTTTCATGGCATGATTTTTACATGCAGATTTTCTTAAAAAGTGACTTAAGAATGTGCTTATGCCTAGAGCCTTGACAGTAATTGATTTTTCAGTTCAGTGACTACATAAATAAATAAATAACATGGCTGAACATAAAATTACTTTTTTTTTAAACTATGGAACAGTTTGGATTAAATTAAAGATCTCAGTTCAACTCACATAATTTCAGATTGCAGACTTAATAACTAGAAGTCTTCACACAAATGGAAATTCAAGCATCATTCCTAAGAAAAATGGAAGAATCATCATGGTGACATTTACCCCCTTGTAACCTATGGAAAATATGCTCTTGTATGATAATGAGGTAGTACTCTCTTTTCAAATGTACCATTCCACTGAAAATACGGACTTAAAAATGGGCCATCAACAAGGGAGAGCCCCTTAGTACCTGCAACTTGAGTTATTGTGGGGCAGGTCTCTTCTAAAGCTGTTCTGTTTTGTTTAAATTATCTAAATGTTAGTCTGGAGAGGAAGGGAATAAATAACTTCACAGTTCAATAGTTTAGACAATTTTCTGCTTATATGATCTGTTTGGTGTGATTTTATAGAAGGCAAAATGGCTTTCTTGGAAAGGCTGTGGGAGTGAGATGTCATTCAGTGAACTGTAGCACTTTGGTTTGGGTGATGGGGTTCCTTGGTTCAGGCAGAGAAGGACTTTTGAGTGCACATTTGACTGGTGTTGGTAACTGCTCCCTCTTCCTCTGCCCTGCCTTAGGGAAAGCTCAGGAGAGTTTCTTTTTGCCACCCATTTTGGTGCCTTCAATACTTGAGTGGATCAGTTTCAGGAAAAGTCCTGTTTGATCTCCAAATCACATTTGACTACTCTGGGGATTGTCACACACTCAAGTTGCAAAGCAGAGGTGTCTAGAGAAGGAACATGCTCAATACAGAAAGAAATTAGATGCAGTTTTGAATTTTCTCTTGAGGTTTTAAAAACCAGAACTTAACCCTTTAAGGTCAATTTTCTCAGGGCCAGCAAATGGCACCCTCACAAATTTCTGTTACCCATTTCAAAATGCAGAGATGCTGTAATTGAACCATCTGCTGAGGGAGATTTCAAGCCAAATGGTTATATTTGACAAAATCATAAGCCATTGAAAACAAGGTTCTTAGTTGGAATGTGGTTGGTTGGTAACCATAAGTATCTTTACTTACACCTCCTACAGTAAAGGCATGTTTGGTGTAAATGTGTTATAATCCACACAAACAAACAGAAATGCTTCTGTCATGCCCATGCTATCTCATCTTCTTTTGACTCCATTAGGTCTTCCCAAATGTCTCTTCTCATGTTTCTATACAGGTCAGCTCTTAATGCAGAACTATCTTGGTATAAGAATGGAAATAGAGCGATTTGGGAATTTCCCAGATGAGTTTCAGATTAATCCTAGAATAGCTGTAATTTGGAAGGGACCTTTAAAAAGTTATCTAGTCCAACACTCCTGCAATGAGCAGAGGCATCTTTCAGTAGTAGGACAGACTTCAGATTGAACTGCTTTGGGAATTTTAAGCAACACTTTCCAGCCTGATGCAAAGGAGGAAATTACCTACCACCACCCCAGCAGTGAAATGCTGTTTGTTGCTGCTAATTACTGCAGACCAGGACTCATAATGTGTTCTTTTTACTTCTTTTGTTTTGTAGGTGTGGTGATATGATTGTTGCTGTAAACGGACTATCCACGGTTGGAATGAGTCATTCTGCACTCGTTCCCATGCTGAAGGAGCAGAGGAACAAAGTGACTTTAACCGTGATTTGCTGGCCTGGAAGCCTCATATAGAGTTGTGAATCACTTTGGTTCAAGCAGCATCTTTTTCTAGATAGCTGGCACAAAAATCTCCTCTATCTTTTTTTCCTTATTGATACAGCTGGTTAAAAGCAGGGCCAAAACTGCTGTATGTTCATTTTTTACAGGCCTCTCAGACTTATTCTACCTGTTCTGCCATCCTGAAATAGCTATTTCTGTTTGCTATGTCTATTGCTGACACAAATGCAGATATATTAGAGCTCACAGAGAAACCCCCACTCCACTGTGGCTGTCACTGAGCTTTTCCCATCAGACTTGTAGGGTCTGCAGAAGAACTTAGCGGTTCTTTGCGTTTCTCTGCAAAGTCCTCAAGTTGTATTGTGATATATAAATGTAACATTCATGTGCCCTCTCTTCCTGGCAAAGAGAACGTGTGTCAGTACCAGAAGGACACATCTGTCTGCTGCTGTGAACCGAAACCTGTTTCCAAAGGTTACATCTCTTCATTCCGTAAACCTTTCCGTTCTTGCTCCCGTATTTTGGACTGATTCAAGTATTCCATCTTACCCATCACAAATTACTTGGTCCCCCAAATTTTTCTTACAGGGCATCAATGTTCATAGAAAAGTAGGAAAAAAGCCTGATATTACTAGAATTTTTATAAAGTGCAATAATTGGACTCTTTGTTAGGAAACTTTAATATATTACAGAGTTTGTACCCTATACAAGAAATACGGAAGTAATTCCCGTTGCAATGCTGGCAAGGATTCATGTGCCCAAGGTCGCCTTTGAGTGAATGGCTTGCAGTATTAGACTTTACTTATGAATGTTTTGCTATGTCAGAGAATTTTGATGAACATTTTTATGAGGATCATTTTTACCGTTTCTATTGTAGTTGTCAGCTCTCTTTATTCAAGTGTGGAAACAATACTTTGACTCTTACTTTCTAAATAAGAGAAGTATTTCCAGGGAAAAAAGCAAGCTGTTAAGAAACCATATGTTATGGTTTACAGATGAGCAGGCTAGAAGGAAAGCTCTTTGATTTCAAGTCCAACTGCAAAGTAAGCTGCAAAGTTCACTCTTACTGTCACTTCCTGACAAATGTGCAAATGCCTTGATATCAAATGCTGAAAAGAGCTCTTTTGCATTTCAGGATATTTTTTTTCCTTTAGAGAGCACCTGCTATTAAGTTGTCAGTAATACTGTTTGTCTTGGATTGTATTTAATATTTTTACAAACCAACCTGTAACTTCTAGACTTTGCCTTTCCACGATATTTGCAGGCTAAGCACCCACTTGTTTAAGAAAAGAGGGGTGGAGCACAGAAAGAAATGTGCTGACCTGGAGCTAACCCTGTGTGTTGTCAGTGTTCTCAATATTTGAAAAGAGCTTCATTTATAAACCAGGTTCCCAACCTGAACTGATTTTATGAATGACCTCTGTATTGTATTATTAATTACCAGAGAATGTATTTGAGAGTCACAGCATATTTCAATTGTGAAGCATGAACTTTATTTTCCAACTTAGCTGGTGTAATATCGGGGCATATTATCGCATGTCATGAATTCCAGTAGCATTGTTTTCAAAAGAAATAAAAGTTACTCTTTTGCAAAAAAAAAAAAAAAAAAAAAAAAAAAAAAAAAAAAAAAAAAAGAAAAAAAAGTTTAAAATCTCATATGAATGGTTTTATTCCTCTCTGTAATGTATACTATTGGTTTAATTTCATAATATTCAAATACAAAAGAATGTCCTCTCCAGTATATTACTGTAGTGAGAATCCTTGTTTCTGAAGCAAACACCAAATTTATTTGATACTCTAACTGATTTAAGAACCAGCTTTCTCCCATCCCCAGATGGTGTTTAACTGTATGCTTTGCCCTTAATGCAGACTTTTTTGTGAAGTACATCTTAGTGTGTAGGCTCTAGGGAAGTTTTTGACATATGTACTAGATTTAGTGGGTTTTATTTTAAAAATTACACTTTCCATTCAAAATGCTGCAAAAAAACATTTTTAGATTTTTTTTCCTTTTATATGTTAAATGTAACAAAAGCATGGGTTAGCTTAAACTGTGCAGTTTTGTTTCTGTGTGCTGTAGCTTTTGATCAGAATATCTAAGCGATAAAACTTCTGAATAAATTCACTTCCTGAATCATTTTTCCCCTTTCTCTTGTAGCAGCATAGTTGGGTTTGGTTTTCTGTGCCTTCTGTTTTAAATTATTTCAATATTATTTTTTTTCCAAATATTGCTATCTAATTGTATGGTATTAATGAAGGATGAATGAAAATAAAAGTTCATTCTACACATTGTAATAACTCAAAAGTGTCGTCCCTTTGCAAAAGATATGGGGAGCTCGGTGCAGACTTGGTATAAAGATAATTTTTTTTCTTCTGTGATTTATCATAAATTACAGTTAATGAATGTATCATAAGGGTCTGTGGGTATGCTCATCCTGCCAGGGTGACATACCAGCTGTTAAACCATTAATCTCAGCACTGAGAAGTGTTTCTAAAGTGGAGGTAAGATCTGTGCTCTATGGTGCTTTGCCACAAGTAGTGTTTCCTCTTTCCCCCTCCAAGCCAGCTGGTACTGATCAGCTGGAGGATGTTTTCACAGCAGAGACTTGATGCAAGGAGACAGTCTTGCTGGAAACATCAGTTTTACAGCTGATACTTGAGCCTCCTGGTTATCAGTTCCCATCTCCATCTCCTGCAGGCAAGGATGCTCTATCCTTAGATGTCTGCAATGCTAGAATAAGTCTAAAAACAATTTCTCAGTGATTTGCAGTAAAGTTGCCAGACACTGTATTGCTGCTCCTTGCAGTAGTTAGGAATAGTTGAGTTCCTTTAAAAGAGAGCTATGCCTGTACAGAAATGCAGAATAAACCTGCCACATATGCCAGTAGATTATGAGGTCTTGTATTTCTTGTAAGGTGGCAGCCAGACCATCAGAGTTTTGGTTTACAGACAGATGAATGAGTTCATTGCTGCAGGGGGAGGTGCACAAAGCTTTGTGTAAGGTGATGGATTTGGTCATCTGTGTGCTGGTGGTGTTTCATGGAAGGAGCACCTTTTCCAAACAACCCTAGGGATCTCCAGTTAAGAATGTAAAAGAGTTCATTCTGCATCACAGCATGCCAGTAAAGGGAAATTTAGAAAGCTTATTTGCCATACTAAACTTTCTTCTTACAGTCATGAACAACTGAGGGGAAAATCAATGTCACAGAAGAATTGAAAATATGTATTAAGAATATATTTCCAAATTCTATAATAGATCTGGGGTGGATACAATGAAAATCTAAGCTTGATTCTCAAAATGTGACCCAGACAATATCAGAAGCAAGGCAAGTTCCTTTTTTTAAAGAAACTTTTCTGAGGCAATTTTAATGGATCATAAACATTCATTAACAAACTAAGGTAGGAGATCCTGATGACTTAAAAGGTACGTGTATGCCAGGCAGGACAGCAGCGATGGCAAACACTGAGTTAAGGCAATATATGCCACATGGCACAAGGAAAAAGGCGGTGTAATGCCAAGGAAGGTCAGTGAACATCCTCATCCCAGTTGTCTCAGGCAACTTCTAGGTGAGCTTACTTACCTAAAAAGTGGTTCTTTGTAGACACACAGAGAAAGGAGGGACCTTGTCACGCCTGAAATAAATTTGTCTTGCTAATGAAGAGCAATTCTTAAATTGCATGTTGCTCAGAGGATGAGAAAGTTTTAGACTTTATGCTTCTGGAACAATTCAAATAACATTATATGGATAAGAAAGCTTACTCTTAACTAAATGTTGATGTTGTCCTTCTGTTTGTGGCCATACCTCACATGGATGAGTCTCCTGAATATCAGCAGGGTACAGATGCAACACCCATGTCAGTGATGCATTGCAGCTGATACAGTGGTGATGAAATCCCTTCTGTAGAGTTGCAGAGGTACTCAGAAATCAAATTGGCTCAAGAGTCTGGTTACAGACAGCCTGCTCAGCATCAGCTACGGCATCCACTGGGCCTAAAGCTGGTTAGAAGGAGAAGGAATATATTTGGGTTTTGGGGTTGTTTTTGTTGTTGAGCTGTGCTGGTAAAGGCTGGCTGTGGGCGTCTGTGGGTTGTAAGCACATCCAAACAAATAGCATGCTCCTCAGTGGGGAAAGCCAAGTTTGTTGGCACAAGGAGGGATGAGGGCCAAGTGCTCAGGCTGGGGAGGAATTGGGCATGTTATAGAAGGGCAGAGCCTGCTCTGTGACTCCAAAGGGCAAATACTGCATCTAGGAGGGGCTGCCCCTCTTTGCTCTCCTTCACAAGTAGTAGCCTTGACTTCCAGACCTTTCCTACCGTGGCTTAGCCACAGCAACCAGGTGTAGAGACCCTGTAGAGACCATGGCTCATGTTTAGAGAGAAGAGGGAATAGCTTTGAGGCCACTTTGCATCTCACAGCAGCCTGCCATGGTGGTGAGTGCCAGCTTCACCTTCTTGAGAGCTGGTGGTCCCAGTGGAGACTCAGTTTTGGGGAGTCTTAGAGGGAGGTGGTCTGCAGAACAACCACCCCCCACTTTTAAGGTGCAGGTACAGGGGTTGATACAAACACATTAGGAGCACTCTCTAACTCGGGTCTTAGAGCTATGCTTGCTAACACTATGGATCCATAGCACACAGAATAACTTCTGCTGTGTAGGGAGTTCACGTGCCAAATCTCTTTTTACCCCAAAGCAAAACGGTGGTGCAAAACCAGCAGGCAGCATCGCCCAAAATGCCTTTTTTTCTGCCCATGAACAGGCAGCTATTGAGCCTTAAGAAGCCTTAGGGCAAGCCTGGGCATCTGATTCCACAGCCCTTTCTCAGTGAACAGCTCCACTAAAGCCAAACAAGCCGGGTTTGCAGTTTGGACACAGCTTTGTAGGGTAAGGAATTAAGTACACAATTAAGGAATCAATTTGGTATTTTGTTTGATCTGGGACAAACCAAAGTACTGGTTGCTTTGCTCCCAGGTTTTGCTATAAAGTGATTGTGGAAAGCTACAGAAGAGAAGCCTTTTAATCAGATTAGAATAGATAAAGAGTATAACCCCTTGGTTATACAATTGAGCTTTCTAATCATATTAAACTTTAATTCCGGCATCAGTGCCATATTGGAACAACAATAGCAAAAAGCTGTAAGCATAAAATATTACAGATCCTTAAACATATTACAAAATGTCATCCACTAAAGTTGAAAAATGTTATCGTGTTTGGGGAAATGTGCCAGCTGAAAAAAAAACAACACCCGCGAGGCTGAAGTCCTGTGTACATGTGCAGATTAAATGCAGCACAGCAGAGGCAAGGCTTGACCTTTTTGTTTCTTACATTTCTATTAATTAAATTGCTTCCCAAGCAGCTACTTCTGTCATGGCTATTACCCACCTTAGCCCTCATCTACCAAGATTCTAAGTACACTTAACTCTTTTTGCAATCAGTTAAAGTGTCCCCTGTTGTAGGATGCAGCAAGAGGTGGCTCCTCTTTATTGGCAAAACCCCTGGAAAGAAACATCTTCAGATATCTTGCCCCTCCACTGCTTCAGCCAGTGCTTAGCATCCAGCAGTGCTTAAAGCCAGAGAGAACTGAAGCCAAGAGCCAAGGAAAGGGATGTTAATGCATTTCAAATGCCTGATTTAAGTGGGTTGACTTTCTGGCATCTCTGTGTTCCTACAGAGCTGAATTTCCTCTGCGAGTCAGGTTTGTGAGTACAAAGGACCCTGCTTGGAGTTGTGGTCTTGCACTGCACCTCTGCCCGTGGCTGCGAGTCCTGCCAGGACGCCTCCGGGCTGCAGCCGCCTTGAATCATAGCAGATGATTGTGGCTGTGCCTCCTTGAGCAAAACAGCCAACAAATAATTGAAAACTGAAGGTATTCCTTTCTTCTTCCCTCCATCTGGAGTTGCCTTTTCCCCCAGACGTGCCGGAGGTGCTGTGCGGTTTGTTTTGATGGAGCAGAGTCAGGGTACCAAAGACCTCAAATTTCAACCAGGCAGTCCTTTCTGCCTGCAGTATGAGTGTGGCTGGCAGCTTGGCATGGGGTGATGGCTGAGAGGGCAGTCAGGACAGGCCAGGAGCCACCATGCCACTTCAGCCCTCATCCCATCCTGTGGAGCTGGTCAGGGATCCTGGGTTAGCTGTCCAGATGCAGCAGGTTTTCTCCTGTTTTCACCCCAGGGTGAAAAACACACCAACCCATCGATGGTTTTCACCTTGGGGTGAAATTTTATTCAGCTGAATATTTTGCACCTCACTGAGTCTTTCTCATCCTTAAACTAAATAGCATTTAGCCTCAGGTATTTCTTCCCAAACTTTCCACCATTTTCTAGCCCTTTTGTGAATTTCCTGATCACTGTTCCTCTGCAGTCCCTACAACTGCTGCTTCCCTTCAATGTCACTTGGCTGATTCTCTACAACTGTCTCAAGTGCTGTTTTTTCCAAGGCATCTTCCAGCCCACTGATGCCTCCTCCAGGCTCCCAGGGTATCCCTGCCTCATCCTCTGACACGTAGCACACAGGGAGGTGTAAAGGCTACTTTGAGCTGGGGGTTCAGTGTGGCACCAGGACAACTGCTTGATTTTCTGTTCCCCATCCAGGGCAAGACTTGGACCCACCACAGCTGGTTCTTGGAGAGGTCCCCCACCTCTGGTGCCCACCCCAGCACCCCACACACCGCTGGCCCCAGGTTGGGGTGGGGCCCACTCTCTAACAGCCTGGGAAGTTTGGCTCTTTGTGTTTCTTTGTCATTGGTGCCCTGGTAATTATGCACCTTATGAAGATATCTGATGTAATCATACCCTTCTAAAAATGCCTCGGATTAAAAGCTTTTCCTGGGTCTTTAGGTGATGGGCCTGCAATTACAGAAAATGAACTGCATTTTAGCGTTCCATTGAAATTAATAACAGTGGTTCTTCAGTTGACTCTGTGAGTAGTTAATGGAACAAACGGGATGCTCCACTACAATGAGGGTTTTAAAGCTATTTGAGAGAGATTCTGTGTTTCAAATAGGAAAATAATTTGCACAATGTAAAATCATTTTGTGTTTGCATCTTTGAGAAATAATGGCTCTGTGTAGCTTCGAGATGCAACTATTTATCAATAATTGTTTCAGTGTTCTCTTCCATCCTTTGCTGCACTGGAAAAGAATGACCTGCAGAGAAGTCTGGAAAAAGAAAAACAAGTCAAGGAATTCATGATGCAAAGGAGCTCCAGCCTGGGCTGAGCTCCATGAAGGGGTTTTACCATGAATCTTGAAAAATAGATTTGTGTGAGTTTGTGCAGGGCAGAACAACAAATATTCTGAGACTTGTTGAATTTCAGTTACTCCATCTCCATCTCGGCCCCATAAAACTCAGCCTCTGAGAGCTGGCAAATTTTGGAGTGCTGCTGGTGGGTGCAGCTCGTAACAGGGAGAGAGGAGCCAGCCCCTCTCCTACATCCCAGTTAACCTGACCCATAGGCAGGGGCAAAATAGCTCATACATCTTCTGCTGCATCAGCTTCCTTTCATAGATTCTTGCCAGCAGAGTAGAGGTGTGTTTAGTGCATCATTCTCCAGGGGAGTGGAACAGCAAGTGGTCCCTCTGTCCCCAGTGCCTTTTTCGTAGGAACTGGGTGGAGGATGGATGAGGATCCAGCTCTGCACCTCTCACAGTGAAACCAGTCCCACTGCTCCTCTGCCCTGGGGATACAGGAGTTTCAGAGCAGGTTCAGACATTCTTCCCATGGAGCAGATGTACTGCAGAGCCACCCTATCTTTGCAGACACTATTTTGGTGTCCCCGGATTTATCTCCCATCCACTGAACACCTCTGCACCGTGATACTGCAGCAGAAAAGCCACTGAGGGGCTCACTGGGATTGACAGCAGGGTTGGCTCCCTAATCCTGGTTCCTTTAGCAAGACAAGAAGAGCCCTGAGCATTCCCACCTCCTGCACAAGCAGTCCTTCCTTTGGGCTGTCCTCCCAGGGTGTGGGGCCGGTCCTTGCTCCCACATGCTATATCCTGCCAGGAGCTGCTCATCTGTCAGTACTGCCAGTTTTACTGCCTTTTCCCTGGGTGATGGCATCACCTATGTGAATTTTACTACCTTCCCTGACATCAAAAATAGTTCTGTTTTCAGGGCAAGTGTCTCAGCTGACCAAAGCAACCTGAACTGCAATCTAAAGAAATTGTGTTTTGCATGGAGTTCCTTGAATGAAACATTCACTCTTTTTTTTCTCTCTCCCTCCAAAAGTATCTGCCAGAAATCCAGTAAGACAATCATCAGCGAGACAGAAGAATCATTTTCATCAGCTGAGTCTCCTGGGACTCACAAAACCACAGGAAAATGTTCCCTCTATGAGTAGCCATGTATGCAAACCTGTAATTCATCTGCCTCCTCAGGTACCCTCAGGAAGGGTGAGAGGCACCAATTTCCAGTAACAACCCAAAAGCTCTGGCCTGGGCCCAGAACCACTAGTAACAGCAGTTCTTGCACAGGAACAGGTTTTGGCAATGTCTTGCTTCCCAGCCAGGTCAAGAATGAGGGTGGGTAACCAACCAAAACCTCATGACATGAGACTGTCTGTAGTTTTATAGCATATTTATGGATAATATATTTTCATGGCCTATATGTTACTAATTGCCCATATATTATAATTATCCATATAACTAACTGAAACTACCTATATGATATAGGTTACAAATTGTGGATAATTACCTACAGGTTTGCAGCTTTTGGGTGGCCCGGTGGGCAAGACTGAGCTTTGCTTGTTTGTTCTCCTTCCAGACTTGCTGTTCCTCAAGGCACAGCTCTGCTTCCTTATACAGCTGTAAATCAGCCTAAGCTAGGTTTAAAAAACCACCCACAGTCAGCTTTCCTTTTTTCCCTTCTCTCTTAATTCACCTTTCCCTCACTGTTTGTACAGCCTACCTTTTCCAGAGGGCCAAGACCTGGGAAGGTCTGACCCCACCACTAGAACTGCTGCTGCAACTACAGCCAGGACAGGTAACCCCAGCACAGGCTTTGAAGGCATCCAGCATCAATGCTTCTGTTTACACTTATTTGATTTTATGTCTGTGTCTCATTATTTTTGTTGCAAGGAAGGCACAGGGAGGGGTTTTTCATCAGGAGTGGAGTCAATCAAGAAGCACCACAGAAACATCTTTTGGCAGCTGCTGCTGCTGGAATCCCATCTTCTGTGAGACAGAGGAAATCCTGCCTAATCTAATGAACTCTGATGTGTTTGCTTTTAGAAAATCCTTCCTTTATTGCTGTGATTGGTTAATTCTGTTAGCAAATACATCAACTACACCCACATCTTCATGTGTGTGTTACAGTCTCATGTGCCACACAACTGCACTGCACCTGGGTTATTAACAGGAGGTCTCTGTAATGACTGTGCCTTAATTTGTGCTCTGCCAGCACAAGAAGCCACAGCTCCTCAGCTGCTGCTGGTGGTCATGGCTGGGGTACTCAAATGCCTCTTCTTGGAGATATAATTACACAAAAAAGCACGCTCCCTCAACAAACTCCTCTGTGTAGAGCTCCAAAGTAAATCAACCTTTACACACATGTGCTGAAGTCCTGGAAGAGGAGGTTTAAGTGGCAATGCTGCCAGTCCCCTTCTCAGAGCTACTCTGATGACTGGCTTCACAGCCATGACCCTACCCAATGCTGGTGGCCTTGTGGCCATCGGCTGCCCCAGGCTGGCAGGGTCTTCCTGGGCACCAGCCACAGCTCCTTCTCAGGGACTCCAGGTAGTCAGTCAGAGTGAATGAGAGGTGGGGCTCAGGCTCATCCTTTGGTTGTTATTTTCCAAATGGGCAGGCAGATGGACATCTTCCTTATCTCGGGTGGAAGGCTGAACACAGAGATGCATCTTTGTGATACAAATTTCCCCTTTGTCTAGCGTTATTTTTCATTGTGGAACAGATAAAAGCTAAGCAGGGAGCAAGGAGCAAATCTGGCATGTTGTGACAGGCACTTGCAAACAGCAGACAAAATGTGCCAATTCCAGCTTCAGCCAGGTGTGTCTGACTGTCACTTGGTGAGTCTTTGGAAGACTTGAGTAGCAGATACTTTAATTATAAATGCTCAGCCAAGTCAATACATTTTTTCAGTCCAGAAACAGTGACAGACAAAAAAAAAGGATTTTCTTAAAATTCAGCATGCACAGCAACATCCACAAAATTTAAAAATAAGATAAGCATATCTTTAAAGAAATGTAAATTAAAACTCATATATACAAACCAGGAAGAGCAATGGTACACCTATAAAAGAGTACACCTATAGGGAGACTCCAGGTAAGCTTCAGCCCAAACTTAGAAAGATACCTTTCCAACCTTGGAAGCCTGGAAAAACTTGCCATTGCGTAATTATGCTGCACTCCCATACCTAGAAGTAAAACACAGCTGTGCAATCTTTGGGCCACCCAGGACCTTCATGATGGGGAAGAATTGCAGCAGATGAACCTCTCTCCCACCCACGGTCCGGGAGTGAGGCACAGGACAGGGATGCTTTGCCCTGGCACAGGTATCTGTCATGTTGATACCTAATGTTTATACCAGGGAGCTTGGGCTCCCTTTCTCCTTAGTGAAGAGGAACTGCCACTTTCAGGTGCTGTTCATCTCATCCTAGTGTAGTTGTCTAAAACAAATCAGATGACTCCACTGTGGGCATAGCTTTTCTTCTCCCTTTTTTTGAAAGGGAGCAAGGATGAGCAGAGCAACTTTTGCACAACAGTGTCTAAAGCTCGGTGAGAGAAATCCTGCCATAGACAGCAGGAGTTTTCCAAGTTAGTCAGATATAAAGCCCCTGAGAAGGGCTGCTTTGAGAAAAGCAGCCAGGAAAGCGTGCCCTCTGACTGATGAGGGGGTTAGCTGAGCCCTGAACCCTGATGAGTGGGACCATCATCACACTGTCACAACCAGGCAGCAGTGCTGGGATGTGGGCTTAGAGGGCAGACATTTACATCAGACATAAGCAGTGTGATTTTAAACACAAAAATAATGCATTAGTTTGACCATCATGGTAATTCATGGTTTCTCAGGGCCATATGTTGCCTGCTGTACCTAAACTGAAGCAATGTTAACTCCCATCTTGAAGATATTCAGAAGCTGGCTGGACATGGCCCTAGAGAGCTGGTTTGAGGTGCTGGACTAAATGACCTCCAGAGGTCCTTTCCCACCTCAAACCTTCTGTGATCCTATGAAATAAAACAATTTCCTTATTAAAAATAATACGGAAGTTAAGAATGTTCTCAATCAAGCTTTTCCTGAAAGAAAACTGAGGTTTTCAAAAATACTTCCATCACTTGGGAGCACTTTGTGTTTGAGATTTCATGAAAATACACTTTAGTGGAAGCCTGCCAAGATCCATAGCTCACTGAGCACTTTCCAGCAGAAAGGATCATCCTCCTCCCACCTGGCTGGACAGGGGGTCATCACCACGTCTGCTCAGCAGGGAGGCAGCATTAGGGTATCATCCTCTCCCTCCCCTCCCGTCCTGCCCCCGCTCCCTGCCACATGGTGGGGCCGTGGCCGTGGTGCCAGGCATCCCGCCACAGTCACCCCACGGCAGCCAGCCTCTCGCCTCGTTCCTTCTCTTCGGATTTTCATGCACACGACAGACGCACCGTGAGATACGGACGGCAAAACCTCATCCCTTCCTCTCCTTCCATGGCTCTGCACCTGCAGGGGAAGGGGATACTGATGTTGTTTAGAGACAAAGGTAAGAAAGAAAGAAAAGGAGCAGGAGGCAAAATAATTCTTCCCTGATGGAAAGCTCTTCTGTTTGTTCAGATCATTACCATATCAGCAAACCCACATAAAAGTACTGTTAATTTTAATACTTTCCCAAGACTAATTAGGTTTAAATTGGGTAGAAAATATTGTGCAAATAACTAGCCATGCATAAAATCCTCGGTGAAGTTTAATCAGGAGGAGGAGAAACCAGGGAAAATAGTTTTTATTAATGCATTTACACCATCTTAGAATTTCCCTGAATTGTGTTTTACCTTGGCTATAAAAATGAAAACATTTAAATTTCTTTAAAATTACATTTTACTTAATTACAGCCAATCCCTAATACCAGCAAACAACCCATTTTGCCTGCTTTTCAGCATAAATAGCCACCAGCCTCATCATTTCATAAAGAGTTGTTTTCCTACATGATGTTCTCTATGTGCAGAATGTTAATAGCTACTATAGCTGAATATGAATAGGCTTTGTAGCTCCACTTGAAATATAGAAAAATGGCCCAGACATTAAAAAAGATAAAAGGGAAAAGGGCAGTAATGAATTTAGAGGAAAATGAACATTAATGGTACTAGCATTACCTCATGTTCCACATAACAAATTATTGGAAATCTGTCAAGCACACCAAATTATCTACTCATCTGCTGTTGTGGGGCCCTTTGGAGCCATCCAAAACCAGCAAAAGCAAGACAATTTAAGCTAATTTTACTATTTATAACAATAGAACAGACCATTAAGATAAATTAATGTCATTATCAAGTTTCTATGAAAATGACAAATACCGCTATTTCAAGCAGCTTTAGAAGCTGTTGACTATAATGAAATCTGCTGTACAGGTACTAAAAAGAAACACTCCAAGTAATTATTTTCTAGTAGCTTGTTTGTTTCCTTCACATTCATTTACTTTCACCACAATTAGTTCTGTACACAATATATGGTAACTAAACAGTCAACACTACGCAGCATTAGGACTAATTAGACAATTATGATGCAGTTTTCAGCCTTTTAGTTCCTAAAGAGAGCCAGGAGTAAACATTTTAGAGGCAAAAATAGCGGCACCACATCGATTTGCAGGTTTGGAGTTTGAAGGAATACAAAGCAATGCGAGAAATAAAGCCAGGTAAAATTCTTTACTCAAAACAGCCTGAATTGAGATGGTTATTAAATGATCTAATTGCTGAGGCTCCAAGCACGAGGCTGGACATGGCCAACAGAAACCAGCTGGGGTTGGGGTGCTGGAGCAGGCTGGCTCCCGGGTGGGCTGTGGAGCTGGGGGTGAGAGCAGTGGCAGGTCGGTGCTGGCAGCCCCGGGCTTGGCTCAAGGCAGCCAGCTGACCAATAGCCAGTGTGGCACCAGTTGTGGATGGTGGGTGGAAAAAAATGCACATCCTGGGAAGATTTGTATGCATCCTTTCAAAACTTCCTCGATGTGGTAACTCCACGTGTTTCACGTGTACCAGCCCATCCCTTCAAACCTCCGGCACCACTGCGCTGGACAAAGAATCCTGCAAAAAGAATGTATTTTCTTATTGGCAGTCCTGACTGTCTGCTTCAGAGGATAAAGAAAACAGAAGCTCATGATGCCTCCTTCTCTACCACTCAGGATTTCCTAGACAAGGCTACGAAGGATCCATATGTACTGCAAACACAGCACAGATGCCACTTGGTACATGAGCACATTCCAGCCAAAGTATCCATGTTCAGCTGCATTAACCAAGCACACTGGAGGTAGCCATGGAGTGCTAGGTGGAGATGTCATGCTTTCCCTGGCCAGCCTTGAGTGTTTTTCCCCACCTCACTCACTCACACAGAGGGCAAAAATAGGATGAGGAAGCTTAGCATCCCTCTTTGAACTCCTTTTCACTTTCCCCATTTCTGTAGCTGCCAAGCTTTTATCTGCTCTGTGTGTGCCACTTCATGCCAGCGACATAATGAAATAATTTGCATATTTGCACATAATTTCCAGGGAACCATCTCCAACTTTGAAGCCCCTGTATGGCTGGGTTGTGGGGCCAGCATGAGTTGCAGGGATTGCTTCCCTGGTGTGATGCCTGGACAACAAAGCTCTGCCTTCATCCCTGCCTGGGGACAAGCAAGTTGGGCCAGGAGCCTCCTTCTTGCTCCAAACACAGCAAGGGGTTGAGCTGGGCCTCCCCAGATTGCTGTGGCACAAGCCACAGTCCTTGTTCTCAGCTCCCTGCTGCAAGGGTAATGCTCCACAGGGCAGACCCCACGTGGGGCAAGCTGTGCCAGAGAACTCCAAGAGCCTGAGGACAGGGTTCCCTGCTCCCAGGCCCACAATGTCATCTCCAGCCCAGCAACCAGTGAGGAAGGCACCAAAAGCAGCTGCTGATGAGAAGACCCCTCCTTTCTCCTTTTCCTCCTGGCCATTCCCTGTCCTGCATCTGGCAACACCACCATGACTCTGAGATATCTTAGTTTGGGTGCTTATCAGTTCTGTGCTAATGATAATGAAATGTAATTAGTCTATAAAAGCATTATCTCAACATTCATTGTTATTTATGACATTTTATTATTATTATCAGGCAGGGATTTTATGAAGCAGAGATTTTATTTTTCCTTAATTAGATGTTTATGAGAGAATATCAAATCTGACAGTCCATTTAGGAATTTATTACAGAATAAAGAGACTCCAGCTGAAAGTCAGCTTTGGTTTATATGACCAGTTTTGCACTGGATTTAACAGAAGCTGCATCTGTCTGCAAATTTGACTCAATGTCCCTGACTCATCCATCAATTTAGGGAAGGCTGAACCATCCACCTTGCTCAAAGCTGCTTCTGAAGGCTGGAGATGCTTAGGTTGTGTGGGCATGCAAGAGCAAAGGTCCTGGGAGCTCCTGCAACAGGATATTTTCTAATGCTTTTTTTTACAGTAACTGCCTACATGAGTGCTTTTAAAAAGTGCTTAAAACCTTCCCAAAGCTCTCCCAAGAGCAGCTGGAGCCCAGCAGCCATCACACAGTAGGGCCTCAGTGAGCTCAGTCACTCAGATAGATGCCTGAGCCCTTGGGATCTTCACTTCAATTTCTCTCTTGTTACAGTTTTTGGCCCTTGTCCTTTGTCCTGCATTTTTCATTACCTGGACAGATACTTGCATTGCTCACCTCAGAAAGATGCTAAAAGGAATTAAAATTTGGCATCTGGAAGGGGTGATGACCTGGCTACTGGTCCCTCATCCTGCAGCTGTCAGCAGCACCAGGGCATTCAGCAGCCGGGCGCAGGGTGGGGTGGCTTTGACAGGAGACAGCAGGGGCTGGCAGTCCTTCTGTTGACCAGGAGAGCAGCACCTTTGCAAGTGGCTCAGGAGCAGCTGCAAGGCACAGGACAGCCAAGGTGAACTTCTCAGTCTGCCAGCCCTTACAAAGAAAAGGCTTTTGAAGCCTGGAACTATATGCAGAGCAGTAGGGAAGGAGGCAGAACAGCAAGACAGTGTCCAAGCAGGGATGAGGAATTCAGGGAAAAAGCAAGAAAACATGTCCCTTGTGTGCCTAAATGGTCTCTGCATACCCAAAGGAGCTGAAAGGGGTACTTTAACTGTGCACATTGATCACTGCAACCACTTCTCACCTCTGCAATTCTGGAAGGTGTTCGATATTTAAAAGTTACAGGAAAAAAAAAAAAAAAAAAAAAAAAAAAAAAAAAAAAAATTTCAAGACTTGGAGAAAACATTACTGTGAAAAACCTGAAGTGCTTATAAAGGATAGTGATAGCTGACCTTGCTACAATTTGTATGAACTTTTGTTCAGGGAGAAAATAGCATTTGCGAAGGAACAGATAGAGAGGAGAAAGCCGTAGCAAAAACTGAGGAATGAAGCTGCAGCCATACAAATTCAGCCTGTAAGTGGAGTGCAAACCTCCACCAGCCAGGGTGCTTAACCATTAACTCTCAGTGCCAAAGGCAATAGCTCTTGCCAGCTCAAGGCTGGATGCCTGTCTCCCACACAAATAACTGGGCTCCAGACAGAGGGGAGCAAAGGGAATGTAATAGCCTGTGATAGACAGGCAGTCTGCCCAAGCGATTTGAGGTTCCTTCTGCCCTTAAATACTGCGGGTTTGTGAGAGGGATCTGCAGGCTGAAGAGCCGGGTCAGCAAGGAGCTCACCTGGGCACGCCCTGAAAATACACACCAGAAAGGACTGTGATGGAAATACCACAACAGTCGCACATTTGCCGATTTTTTCAGAATTTCAGCTCTGTAAATCAAATACACCCTGGGAAGTTTCTGAGAAAGCAGGGTTTTTTTTGTGTGGTCCTCTGCAAGCACAGGATTGTGGTGGAGGCAGGAAGGGAGAGATTTACCACAGGAGCCGGTTACACGCTTAAATACCAACTCTCCTTGTTCCATTACAAACAGATGGAGCCCCACAGACACCCACACTCATCCTCGCCTCCGATAAAGGCGGCTGGAGGTCAGCTCGGCTTTGGCAGCCGCGGACGCTGCGCCTGCCGTCGGTGCAGAGCAGCAGACCCAGCCAGAAAGCGTCAGATGCCCGACAGGCGACCAGCCCCACGTCTCGCACCTCAGCTGCGCTGCCAGGCGCCTGGGGCTGCTCTCTCCTCATGGAGGCTGCTCAGCATTGTCTTTGTGCAACAGTAATAAAAATTAACACTTTTTCTGCAGCGACCGACCCAAGTAGGGAAACGAATATTCTTCTCCAATCCTTCAACCTGTCTCTTGCCAAAGCTGCTTTTATCTGTGTATGTGTGTTAAGGACAGGGACACAGACAGATGATGGAAAAAGCTGCAGGAGCACTGGTGAGGATACAGAGAAAGATAGAACAGAGCTTTTCCCCATTTCTCCATGCTTTAGCAGGAGATGCAGGACACCATGGCTGGCCTTTCCCTCCTGCCCTTGCCTCTGTGTGTGCAAAATCCAGAAAGCCCCAGTTCACCGGGAAAGTCCCTCTGCCACGACATAAAGTACAGCAAATTATCAGCAGATTTCCTGTCCATCAAGCTGAGACTTTGCAACAGATTCAGCCTGAATAACCCAAAAAAACACGTGATCACTGGTTTATGTTGTTCTGGACTTTTCTGAATTTGTGTTTAAGCTTTCCCTCTACACCCCAGAAGCACAGCCTGGATAGAGACAAAGAAATCTCCTCCGCCCACTACCACAAGCATTTTTTCTTTCCCCCTGCTTGTAGCTGATGCAAGCATGCCATGATCAAGGAAATGAGATGGTGGTCAAAGTCTGCAGGCACTCTGGCACAAGCCACTCCAAGGCATGGGCTAGCACGGTAATTTAAGCAGCAGTGAAGTAAAATCCAAAGTCATCAATGTGCACCTTACTGAAAATGGAAGTCTGTGAGCACAGAGACAACACAGGAGTGTACTAGCAAACCAAAAAGCATCAAACTGATCCTATTGCATAGTTACAGTCAGGTGAGTTTCATCAGAACTCTCCATTTTAAGAAACAGATGGATTTTCAAGGACTTTTCCATTCGAAGAGCTCAGGCAGCAGGAACCTGGTGCAGAGCTGACAACCAGCTCACCGTGGTGCTCAGCAACCTGCAGACACGATGCTAATAGCTGCTTATTACATCTTTCTCCAGGCTGGATGCAGACATTCAGCCTCTTTTGCAGGAAAATGATCCATAGTACAGGGTGTGCCAGGCTGTACTAAAGGAAAAGCTGTAGTCTCCTTAATTGTCTTTAAGCATCTCTCCTTCTTCCAGGAGAAATTAACCACTGCTCCATTCTGAAGATGGACAAAAGTGTGTTCCCTTCCATAAAACCAACAAAAGATTACAACTACTGAACAGTTGTCCCCCAGATGAATGGATCATCTGGCAGTAATTGCTGTCCCTGCACTGATGGAGCTTTTTAATCCCAGCAATGCTTCCTGCTCCCTCCAGAGAAGCCTTTGAGAAAGCTGCAGAGCTGGGTTTAGGGGCTGCAGCCCACATTTGCTGCCCCTGTGAGCAGGTGACCTCAGAGGTGCTTTGCCATGGAGTGTATTTCATGCCCAGTGGATGACAGTGGATGACAGCCTTTTTGTTCACACCCTCTGCATGCAGGCAGTGCCAGGCTGTCCAATCCCCTCTCTGGTGTCCTGCTACCATCAGGAGCTTCTGGGCCTTTGATGGCCAAGCTATGCCTGGGATGTCCCAGCACTTCACCCGCATTAGATGCCACTGGACTCTGCTGCCCTCAGAGCTGGAAATGCTCTCAGATGGATCCACCTGGGTGTTCTTGGCCTGAGAGGGATTTGGGGGACAGCACAGTCTGATTTATAGCCAGCTTGGAACAAACGACTTTAAACTGAAAAATTATTTGGACCAAGAGAGTTTTGGAACAGTGTCGGGTGACATGGGGATTATTTGACTTGCTTCAACAAGTTAAGGAAAGGAACTGGCACAAAAGTTGTCTAGAGAAGCAGATTTCTGATGTACCTTCCTGTGGGGAGGTGAGCAGCTCCTGCCATGCCTGAGGGGACCCTGACCTGACTGCTTCAGGGCTGCAGGAGGGACCTGCCGTCCCTACCCCTGCAGAGCTCTGCTGACAGGCAGGGTACAGACACCTTGCCAAGGCGGAGGGCTCAGGGGCACCCACAGGCTGTCAACTTCCACAGTGTATCCGTGTGTGTGCCTGAGCTCCTGGGGAGGGCTGGAGCACCGATTATTCTGCCCTCAGTGAGGAGAGGAAAGGCACACACACACAGAGAAAGCTGACATGGAAACCTGCTAAGCAGCCTTGTCTTGAGTCTCATGTCCTGGAAATGGCTTCCAGCTGGAGAGCAGAGGGAAAGGCACTAGCATGACCACATCAGTGTGCCACTGTGGTATTTGAATTAAGCTCTTTATCACACAGCAGCTGTGGGACACAAGAACATGTGCACAAAGACTCTCAGGTATCAGGGGCAGCCACTGATGCTCTGCCTGTGTGTTTGGGCTCCAGAGTAGGGATGGGAATACATGGATACCCTGGAGGTATCACAAGTTCAAACATTCCCGATAGCTGCGCTGCATGTGGGGGATTCTGGTGTCTCCATGTGCGACATGGTAGGACCTTGGAAACATGGGAAGCACAGAATGTGATTCCTGGGCTGTACACATTTCAAATGTATTTGTATTGTGTACATTTCTAATTGCCACTAACAAGACAGTCAATCCATATTTCCTCCCAAATCCATCTTCAGCATTTGCTTCTGCTTCTGATCTGCCCACCAATTGTGCCAGCAGAGTCATTTGTGCAACACAGGGTGAACAGGATCACTGTGCTTACTTGGATGACAAATAACCCACCTTTTTGCAAAGTCATTTTTCAGCTGTTTGGCTCAGCAGTCATGAAGCTGCTTGTGCCAGTACAGCACAGGTGGTAGCATGGTGGGTGGGCATGAAAGGGCAGGGAAAGGAGACGAGAGCAGTGGCTGATGAGAACTGTCTCCACATGAGGCTGCAGCTTTGTAGCAAGCAGCAATGAATCTCTGCCCCCTCATTCATGCAGCACATTCCTTTGCCCTCCTGGTACCCTGTTACATCATGGATCTGGAGCAACCATTTTGCAGCCACATTGTGAATTCAGGTACTTTTGGCCTCGCCTCTAAAAAAAAACCTCTGCAAAATACTTATTTTTAAACAGGATCAGCTTTTTAGTCACGATTCCCAGCACAGACGTAAGTCTCCCACTCAATTCAATGAGTGGTGTGACATAGCCTGGGCTGGAACAAGGGAAGTGCAATTTACAGCAGCTGCCGAGACTGCTTCATAGAGTAACACCATTGAGCACTCCAAGTCAGGACCAAAGTGGGATGTGTGGGTCCACAAAAGACTTCACAACAATAATCACAACATTCTTCAACACCCCCACATCCCTTTAAGCTTAGCAAGTGCAATCTGCTGAATGGCTAATGATGTAAGGCTTCTTAAAGGAGTCTGTGTTTCTTTTAAGATTGGTGTGATAAAAACAAAGGAAGCAGGAGATGTACATTGTCACACTTCATGATGGGGACTGAAGAGATAAGAATGGAATATTGTGGTCCCTGAACTTTATCTCAAAAATCAAGTTCTATAAATAATAAAGCTTAATAAATAAATTAATACAATAAATAAGGTTTAGCAAATAAATCTTGCCAGCTCCAAGCTGGACCTGCTGCTGACCAAGGCTGAGACAGGCACAGTAGTAACGCCTCTGTGATTACCTGTTTAAGAAGAAAAATGTTATTTTGCAGAAGCACTTGCAGCCAGAGAAGAGAGGAGCAAAAATATGTGAGAGGAACAGCTCTGCTGACACCAAGGTCAGTGAAGAAAGAGGGAGAGGAGGTGCTCCAGGTGCCAGCACTGAGACTCCCCTGCAGCTCGTGGTGCAGACCATGGTGATGCGGCTGTGCCCTTGCATCCATGGAGAATCAGAGAAGAGCTGATGCTATTTCCTCAGTGGGCCTAATCTGCTCACACTGCTGTGCCCTTTCAGTTAAGAAATAAATCCTCTTCTCCACTAGTAGGTGTACCATGATGATGAACTGCACCCTGGAGCCTCAGTCCCACCTGGGGAGCTCACCGCACTCTCCAGACAGAGCATTTTGCACAGCACCTGTGCCACTGGCCTGAAGGACACAAGTCATGACTAAATCATGAGATGGCAGCTTGAATTAAACATCAATTCACTTTCTTAAAGCCCATTAATAGCAAGCCATCTCCAATTGCAATAATTTGTGGTAATAAATGACAATTAATATCAGATTTGACTGGGAGAAAGATAATTTTCTATCTAAAATGAGGGACATGAAATGAATTATTATGCAGGTACTGCTCAAAGATATGATTTGGTTTGCTCATGGGGACCATCACAGGCTAGGCCAGTGCTATCTTCGGTCAGGACAGTTATGGGAGATCTTGACAAATGAAACATTCAGAGTCGCAGCTGCTGTGGATGGAGCCTATGGACTTTGCACTGACTGATGAAAAGTAATTTAAAACATGGATCTTAGGGCTTTCTTCAGCCAGAGTGTGAAACTCTGCAAGGACTGAGATTTTCTGGCTGCCTGGGAGAACATCCTGTCTCCATGGAGCATCTTTACATCCAAAGAGTTGCCTTAGATATTTCATTCCCCACTTGCTTTCATCTTACCTCAGGTACAACAAGGCCAGTAGGAGCTTTGCTTCAGACACCTTCATAACTACTTTTCCCTCTGGGCACAAGGAACTTAGTGCTGTTACCTTTTGTTTTTCTTCTTTTCTCCAAAAAGCTCCCACTCAGATCCCTCCTGAAGAATCTTACAGAAGTGGGGCTGTCACAAAAGATCCTCCTATGAGGATTAATGACTAATCTAAAGTGGTTAAAAGATGTGAAACAAAAGGTGAAAAAGATGAGATAGTTTTTCACAGTGAAGGAGATAACCACTGGAGAGCTGTGCTGGCCAAGATTTTCATAAGTGATTTGGACAAGGGGTGAATAGTGAGGCGACAATGTTTGCTGATGTTGCAAAATTGCCTGGGAGTAACAATGACAACTGGGTATGAAGAGCTGCAGATGGATTTTATGCTGTGCAGTGACTTTGAGGATAAAACAGGAGATGAAATCCAACACTGAAAAACGCCAAGTAATGTGCATGAGGGAAAACAATCCTAACTATGGATGCTCAGTGATGGGCTCTAAATTAGGTATTATCACCAGGGAAGAGATCTTTGAACAGCTCTCTGAAATAACAGCTCATTACTCAGTGGTGGTCAAGAAGGTAAATACAGTATCAGGAGTTATCAGGAAGCAAAGAGACAGCAAAACAGAAAACACCATTATGCTCTGGTATGGATGTACTCAGACCCTGGATATTCCATCAGTTCTGTCTCACTACCCTAAAAGCATGTGCTAGAGCTGAGAAATTATGAGATAAGGATATGAAAGCTATGGAATTACTTTTATGGGAAATGACTACAAATATGAGAACACTGAAATGTACAAAAAAAAAAAAAAAGAAAACGGATATTGATAAATTATTAATGAATCATTAATAAAGTTATTAATAACATTGAGAAAACAGAATGGCTATTTGCTGCTTCTCAAATAATAGGTTTTGAAAGGAACAGAAAAATACTTAAATTTGGCAATTGCCACAAGGTATGAGATATATAAAGGCACAGATGAGTTGTAAAAGGGATAAAATACAAATAGCATATGAAAAAATCAACCTCTATTAAAAAAAAAAAAAGAAGAAGGCAATGCAATTTTTAGCTCGAGAAACTAGAAGTACACATTTCCATAAATGGGAATGGATATGAAAGTACAAACATGTATATGAATGCACACAAACACAACTATTCCAAAGCCAAAAGGGCACCCCAAGGAAGAAACACCACGTACTCTGTCAGTACATCCTTCTGTAAACATCCACCCTGACCACTGTCAGGGGCCTCACTCTCCCAAGACTCAGTCCCATGTCCCTCCTGTTCCTTTCAGGATCGCTGTCAAGCACAGATGTCAAGCACTGTTCTCTGCCCTCGGGTCTCTCACTGGAATTGATTCTTCATATACAACTGCTTCCTGGGACACTGGCAGCTGTCTTGAGCTTTTAGCAAGAGAAGGTGCTTTTGTTTGTGACCATCTTTGTTCACACAACAGCATCTGTGCATTAATAAGAAGGGCGTGGTAAAAAAGAAAAAAATAATCCACAATTTATTCATTTGCTGATTACTCCTGCCAGAAGGAAAATAAATTGCAAAATCCTGAATTCTGCTGGGATCTGACAGGTAAGAACCTTGCTTTTCTGTCCTCACTTGGAAGCTTGTAGGACAAAATTAAGTCAATAAATACCATGTTTGCAGAGGAGCTCAGAACAAAGGATCTAGCAAACACCAGGAGGAGGGTCCAGGTCTCCTTGGACCTGCAAGGGCAGGATTGATGCATGCAAACAAATGTTTTAGTATATGTCACACTCTTGGCTTCTGTTATAGCCAAAGTGAGCATCCTGTTGCTCTTTTCCTTTTATGACACAAAATAAACCTTGTGACTGGGAGGTGCAGGCTGGCAGGAAAAACATGTGAGACTGCTCTAATGACACTGCACGTTCATTCCTTCCTCATGACTCAATGGACAGGTCTGGAAAAGGTGAGCCTAAAAAAGGACACCGCATTTCCATACTGTTGAGAAATGAATAATGCATTGGAAAGCAAGTATCAGCATCATTTCTCTTCTAATCAGTATCTGATGGTTTGACCCGGGCTGGGTGCCAGGTGTCCACCAAAGCTGCTCTGTCATCACCCTTCTCAGCTGGGAAGGGGAGAGAAAATACAACAAAAGACTTATGGGTCGAGATAAGGGCAGGGAGAGATCACTCACTAGTGACTGTCACAGGCAAAACAGGCTCAGCTGGGGGAGGGGGAATAATTTATCACCAATCAAGCCAGAGTAGGATAAGAAGAAATAA
The DNA here is from genome assembly GCF_024509145.1 of Vidua macroura. Classification (NCBI taxonomy): domain Eukaryota; kingdom Metazoa; phylum Chordata; class Aves; order Passeriformes; family Viduidae; genus Vidua; species Vidua macroura. The sequence continues at coordinate 92,475,786 of NC_071572.1, read as the reverse complement.
ACACAAATCTTCAAACACCTTCCCCTGACCCCTCCCTTCTTCCTGGGCCTAACCTTACTCCTGATATTCTCTACCTTCCCCCCCGCACCCCGCAGGTGGCTCAGGGAGCTGGGGAATGGGAGCTGCAGTCAATTCACGTTGTCTCTGCTACTGCTTCCTCCCCAGTGGGAGCACTCCTCCAGCTCTTCCCCTGCTCCAGTGTAGGATCCCTCTCACAGCAGACAGCTCTCCATGAACTCCTCCAATGTGAGTCCTTGCCATAAACTGTAGTCCTTCACAAACTGCTCCAGCAGTTTTTGCACCACAGGGTGCAATCCTTCAGGAACAGGCTGCTCCAGCACGGGTCCCCTGTGGGGTCACAGCTCCTGCCAACAAACCTGCTGCAGTACAGACTTCCCACAGGTCACAGCCTTCTCTGGGACACCCACCTGCTCAGGCGTGAGGCCCTCCATGGGCTGCAGGTGATCTCTGCTCCACAAGTCTTCACAACTGGCTGCAGGGGAATCTTTTCTCTGGTGCCTGGAGCACCTTCTACCTTTCCCTCTTCACTGGCCTTGGTGTCTGCAGAGCTTTTTCTCTTCTCTGATTGCTATTTACTTCTGCCTAACATCTTTTTTTCTCTCTTCTTAACTGTGTTATCTATCCCAGAGGCACTGCTGCCATCACTGATGGGTATCAGGTCTGTCTTGGAGCTGGCTGGCATTGGCTCTGATGGACATTGGAGAAGCTTCTGCCAGCTTCTCATAGACCACTCCTGTGGGCCCCCACTACCACAACCTCGCCATGCAAACCCAACACAGTAGCATGAAGCACATTACAAATTAACCACTTTCCCCAGACACTTGGTGAATTAAGTAGCTCTAGGCTGGGCCCCTGTCAGGGTGGACCATGCCATATGCATTTAGAAAATTGCCCATACATTTAGGAAAGTGAAATTCACCCATTAATTAGTCCTGTCAGCATTTTCCCTGGAAACTGTCATTAGCACATTGAGCTAATTACTACTACTAACAGCACTAGTGGGTGTGTGTATGTGCAGGGTGGGGAGGAGGAAAGGTTATTCTAACTAAATAAGGGAAAGGACACCTCATTCTTTTTACATTAAATTCAGAATAACATCAGAATGAGATAAACCTGCTATTTTATTTACCTTCCATACCGGAATCTTTGCTTGTAGGTGGAAAAAAATATTCAAAGCATGGCAGAAATCTTCTGAAGATCATAAACCAGAAGGAACAAGAGTCTTCTAGTTATCCTACATAACTCTGTGATGTTAAGTGTATTTTGACCTAAGAAAAGGAAACTGAATTTATGAACTTGTTTCAATACTACAGCAATGCTACTCAGGTCCTTTTCTACACATATCCTTGCTCAGGATATTTTCATACTTCCTTGTGTGAAGAACCTGGCTGGATAGGAGGACTTGAACATACCACAAAGCTATCTTGATCTGTCCAGTTCCTCCTGAGAGGTGAGCCAGGGGTGAATGTGGCAAGGCCTTGGTGTGACAGAACCAATTAGCAGCATTAACATGAACCTTTTTCATTGAGGTGTGCACTAGAAGATTTTCTTTGTGTGTCCCACAGGTTAGGAGCAGCTGTGCAGTCAGGGAACTGTGGCTCAGTTGATGGACAAACTTTTTTGATGCCATGGCAGCCATGTATCCCTATGATGAAGGTCACTGTATGAACGTCAAGAGAAGCACAGTGAAAACTCCTTGGGGAGCCTGCTGGCTAACCCAACAAGGCAACAAGTGAGAGGGGAAATGGCAGTGTAGAGAAATGAAATTACTTTTAAAGGTCTTGGGGTAAGAGGAGGCAAACACTAAATCCAGGAATCTTAACTTCTCATTGAGTTGGTGTCATGGTTTTGTCTGGGACAGAACTAATTTCCTTAGTAGCTGGTACAACCCTGTGTTTCAGATTCAATGTGAGAATAATGGTGGTAACACAGTGATGTTTTGGTTGTTGCTAAGTAGTGTTTACCCTAAGTCAAGGATTTCTCAGCTGCACAAGAAGCCAGGGGAGAGCACGGCTAGGAGAGCTGACCTGAACAGGCCAAGGGGTTATTCCATCCCATGAAGCATTATGCTCAGTATATTAACTGGGGAGTGTTGGCTGGGAGTGGGGTTGACTGCAGCTCAGGGACAGGTTGGGCATCAGCCAGTGGGTGGTGAGCAGTTTTGTTCATCAGTGTGGATCACTTGTGTTTCTTGGGTTTTGTCACCCTCTCTCCCTCTCTTTTCTATTATTAATAGAACTAGCATTATCATTGTATTTTATTTTGTTTCAATTATTAAACTGTTCTTATCTCAGCCCACGAGTTCTATTTTCTTTTCTTTCCTCACTCCTCTCCCCATCCCACAGGTGAAGAGTGTGTGTGTGTGGGAAGGGGAGAGGGTGTGTGTGAAGTGAGCGAGCAGGTGCGTGGTGCTTAGCTGCCAGCTGGGGTTAAATCACAACAGCCACCTTGCCAGCACACCCAGTTGCCCACCCTAAGCACCTCACAATTTTTTTCCTTTTTTAGAAATTCACCTTATGCTGCACGTGGATACAAAGGAAAAAGAATTTTAACAACTCCTTTCCATCACGCTCTTGTGGCGTAAGTGCAAGTACAGCTGTAACTGCCAGCATTGCCCACAACTCTTCCACATGGACAGCCCTCCACCTGCAGAATGGGAGCAGTTGGGAGGGGAATGGCAATAGTCAGATCATTCACAGCAAAATACAGCTGGCAGATGGACACATTATCCAGCTGACAGGCCCAGAACATGCATAGGGAGACCAAAGGAATACCCACACACGTGGGCTTTCCAGAGTCACATAACAAAAGAGGGTGGGATCTGAAAGCATTTGGTAAAAGTGAATGTTTAGCGACCCAAATGTCAGAACTGATGTGTGTGCTGGGAACGATGTCAAGCTCCACAGGCCTGCATCCTCAAGAGAGAGAAATAACTGCTAGTCACACTATCCATGGATTACACAAGTGTCAGAATTGAGGATCCTCTCTTCTCAAGACACTGCAGAGCACAGCACACATTTGTGAGAGACTGTATAAGGTCGCTGTAAAAAACATTCACCCGAATTAAACATCATTTGCTTTTACTAATTTCACTGTAGTACAGTCCTTGTAACTATAACTATTCAAAGCTCTAAGCAAAGATTTGTGCAGGTACATGCCAGTGAGCCCCTCAGCAGTCCCAGCTCTTCAGCACTCTCTTGCATACATAACTTTTCTCAAGCTTTTTATGCCTTCAAAGTCAGTAAGACAGTCTCTATGTGTAAAGCAATTCTAACACACAGAATCAGACCTTAAGTAATGCTTTGTTAGCCCAAAAGCATTTTCTATTTAATAAAGACTAGCAAAAAGTGTTTCTTTCTCAATGAAACAAAAATATTTTAAATGAAATCGGGTCTCTGACATCAAATAGGGAACTGGATTACTTAAACTTGCTAGGATTTTCACTTGCATTTCCTTGCCTTCTAATACTGGCAAATATCAGCTGTATTCCTCTAGCAACAAATTGATTCTCCTGTGGCTAAAATAATTGTATAAATACAGTTGCTAATCTTTCAACTCCTTTCAGCTGATTAATATCAAGTTGTAGAGACAGTGAGTTCAGCTTGTACTTGTGTAATAATATCTATTAACTTCTGCCCCCAATCTCTATGTGAAGATACTCCAGTAGAGAAGTAACATGAAATAAGCACAAGGTGAAAAACAATTCTGGTGTTGAAAAATGAAAAGAAAAAATTAAGGAAGAACTTGATCTGCGTCATTCATGCCAGATGGCTGCTTATTTAAGTAATCAAGTTAAGCAAAATGTATTTAGGACTATCTTGTTTAATTTGATTATTTAACTGAATAAACTGCCTGTAAGGCAGTGGGGTTTTGCACATATAATCAGGTCACATTCTACTCTGGTACATATTTGCAGATTTTGATATGGTTAGTTCATAATTTCTCTATGTAGCCAAACTGTTTTGCTTGCATGAGGAATGTTTTAGATCAGATGAGAATTACTCCGAGGCACCAACTGATATTATGTTAATGCCTAGCAGATTAATGCTGCAGCAAATTTGCATATAATGAACACAGATCACAACCCTTTGCTGAAGTGCACATCCCTATGTGCCTGGCCCAGATAATGGGCCCTTTTCCTATCAACAGGGAACCGGGAAGGGAGGAGAAGCAGGTTCTTTAATTCCTCTTTTATGCATTCAACAAAACTACCACCATAACTGCAGAGGTATCAAGTAGTTACTGCTACAGGAGTGATTATGCAAATGACATTATGCAACTCCAGTGACTGAACTAACACCACCCTAGGACTCTACATTTGTTCAGTCTACAGCAGATATTTCCAACCCATATAGTCTTCAACAAAGACAAGTGCTTATATGGTCAATAAACAATGATATTCTGCCCTTTTTCCTGGCAAACTTTGTAAGCAGTTATTATCTAGGGGGTTGTCCAAAATTTTTCCACTGAAACTGTTTTTATGGAAAACTTCAAGTTAAAAAACTGAATAGCTTTTTTTTTTTTTTTATACTGAAAGGATGCGTCCTGTCTGTGGAAAATTGTCCCCCTTCTGTCCCAGTGAATTGTGTCCCAAACAAAGCACATTTCCACAGGGATATGCTATTCTGAATATTCAGAGAATATTCTCAGAGTGGAGATCCTTTGAGCTGAGTGGGTTGACTCACCACAGGGTGGTCAAACACTGGGACAGGTTTCATAGGGAGGTGGCTGATGCCCCAAGCCCACCAGTGATCAAGAGGCATTTGGACAATGCCCCTTCTAACATTCTTTAACTTTTGGTCACCCTGAAAGAGGTCAGGTAGTTGGACTGGATGATTGCTGTATGTCCCTTCCAAATCAAATTGTTCAATTCTATTTTATGCTATTTCATGCTATTTATATTTATATTTATATTTATATTTATATTTATATTTATATTTATATTTATATTTATATTATTTTATTCTTTTCAGGGCTCAGATTAACTATTGAGGCACAATTTACTGAAATTAGTAATTGGTAATTCATTAGAAACTAATGAAATTAGAAACTAATGAAATTTAGTTCAGCTAGAAAACCCAGCCTGCAGAGGGCAATAAAGGTATGAAGAGCCTCAGGGCACTTCCATATTAAATCATTTGGCTCTACACTTTGACAAAATATGTTCAAAACTAAAAGATCAGTAGCTTTGTCCACTGTGCAAAAATATACTGCTTGCCAACCAAAAGCTAATTTGTGAATTTCATTGACTACATCCAAATTTGGAAATTCTGTATGCTTTTTCTGTTTCTCCTGCAGTTTGTGAACGTGGGAATGTGGAAAACAAAGTTTGCATACCTAGCCTGACGCAATGAGAGACCACAAATTTTGACATGAAGCTGATAGAGTGAAAACTTGAACCTGTCTTTTGTTCCTCTTGAGCAAAGCCTTTGGCTCCAATGAAATGCTACATTATATACTATATTTAATTTTATCAGAAACACACCAAAGGATCTACGACTAATACAATTAAAACAAAATAAAATACTGTGGGACAGCCTTTATATATTTATTCAGACATTTCTTACCTTTTCATGATATAAATCACTTTGCTTGGCTCATGACTGGCTTTTTTTTTTTACAAAATTAGGAGAAACTGTTTAGCTTTTAGGGCATCAGTTAATTATACTTCAAGCTCATAAATTACAGTTGTTTTTCATTATCCACATATGGAACTGTAAAAGCAGAGCAAATGCTACTGTTATAACACAGCATTCCTCTCCAAAGTTTACAAAAGCAGGGTGAGCTAATGGAAAAAGAACCACTAAATAAAGCACCAACTGGCCCGGTTTCTAGGCTTGCTTCTAACTTTCTCCCTTTTTTGGCCATTTCAGAAAAGATACTGTGATTTCTCCCACTTTATTTTTAACCAGACATGAAATAGCTAACAAAAACTCTTATCTTTTTCAGAGACATGTTGAAACATGTTGGTTCAGATTAATGAGATTTGCATATTAAGAAAGTTATTCCAGCTCTGTTGCTCTATTTCCTTGTAAATAAGCAGACAAACAAGAAACTTCAGTTTCTCTGTGTATGCTCTTGCCCTTACTTGTTAGGGCCAGACACTAAATTTATACTACACTGAACAGAGGAAAACATTATATCACTGCAGATTAAAAAAAATCAGATTTTTTAAAAGATAGTGTCGTGGTCAATAAAACTTACAGAACTGCTTATTAGCATATTTTGCAGAATTATTTTCCTTCTACAAATTTAAACAGAATAAATGTATGTGAGTCTTTACAGCATGAATAAATGCTCAGTCCTTCTAACACCATCTATGTCTGATGGTTACTTGGTCTTAGCTGAATATGGGAATAAATTGTTTGATTTCTGAGTACAGTTACATGCTCTGATGCAGAGCTAGTTTCTGAATTCCTTATAAAAACAATTACCTCCCGCGGTTCTTTAAAGAAAAAATTATGACTAATTTCTGTGGCTCCATCATCCAGGTTTAATTTATGTAAATAACTTATGGTCTGATACCATGTAAGCATCACTGCATATGAATCCAAATAAATCTATAAACTGATTGGAATGCAGAGTTTTCTCAGCACAACTGAAGTGCTTTAAAATTATTAACAAGTCTTCAATGTTCTATTTAAATACAGATTATTTTCTTATATTGAAGTGGACTGAGCTTGTAGGACTGTAATTGCTTCTAAGAAAATGTATACAAAAGGGTCTCCACCCTTCAATTAGAATGTAAAAGGGTAGCATCGTAGAATCACTCAGGTCCTGCTGATTCCTGAATTGATTCATACATAAGTAAGGGTTTTTTTTTTTTTCATCCGAGTTGAGGTCATAGTCCAAAATTCTTAGTATACCATTGGAGCAGACGACTCCCCTGAGGTCCCTTCCAACCCAAATTATTCTCCAATTCTGCACTTCTATCACAAAGTACTAAATTGTCTTTGACAGCCCTTTCTCCTGAAGCCAAAAACTTGTTCTTATAATCCTACATGATGTGGACGGAGGACAGAAGGGAAAGGGGAGAGAGATTATGAAAGTTAAACATGAGGTAATGCACTGTGGGATCTAGAACCACAACTGTACAACTTCTGGGATCAGACAATTTATGCAGGACGCTGAAAGCTGACACAGCTGTGAGAGGTTTGCTGTAGATGCTGTCTGAGAGTACACCTGGTATAAAGACAAAAGACACATCACTGTAGGAAAATGTGAAACACAAAACTCTGGATGATGAATTTCCCTATGAATCCCATGGAAAAATCCAGTCTGAATTCTGGTTGGAACAGAAAGAGATGCAAGGGCAGATATGGATTATTGGTATGTGTGCTTTGTTGCTGAAGGATGTAATCTTTTTTCCCAAGAGCATAGTAGGGATTTTTGATATGATGTTGACATCTTGGACCAGGTAGAGCAGTATATACAAGGAAAGTTGAACTTAAAGAACATATCCAATTTTGCTGAGATCACATTGCAGAGCCAGTTATCCTGGGACTGGACCCCATCCTTATGGGGGAGTCAGAGGTACTGTGTAATTAATTCTGAAGGAGGCTTTGTCCCTAGTCTCAGGCACATGAACTGCACCTCCATAAAAGAGCAAAATTAAGGAAAACCTATCAAAATGAGTAAGATATATAGCAGCATGCTGGTTTATAATTCACTTTGAAGAAAATTAGGCACTGTGAAGTACTGAAGTTACCACTGAGATTTCAAGAACAAAAAAATATGTTACCAATAATCAGGAAGTATGAAATACTATAAATCATTATTTCCTGACAAGCCAGGGATCAGAATTTATGTTTCTTCTTGTTCAAGATGCTACAGAAAAAGCAGGCAGTTGGGCAGTAAGCAGGGACACTCCGTCTTTTGAAGGACTTTTATTTTATTAAGGTTGTCAGTGAAACCCTGAGATAACAGGAGAGCCCTGGTGAAGTGCTCAGTGCAGGATTTCTTTATGGTTCACTCAGACAATAACAGTGCCTAACCTGAGAGCTGAGCTGCATTCTGATAGCCATGGTCCAGGTGTATAATTAGGGAAAGACACTGCAAGGAAAAAGGGAGAGAGATTCTAAGTGAGCAAAAAGATGAGAGGAGAAGCATGGGGATGAACAGACTTGTCCAAGGTCACAGGGTATGTCAGCACTGCAGACAAAACTCACATCTCCTGACTCCCAATCCAAGAATCACCCAGACAACAGAACCATGAGACAAAAGATGTAGCTGAACTTTAGGCTGTGTGAATCCAGGGCTCTCTGGGCTGCTCTAACTCTTCTCTGCTGCTCCATCATTAAAAGCAAGCTATGATCAGTGACTTGTAACAAACAAATAACCTTGCTTCCATGTCTGCAGCCATCACCCTCACAACTTACTTCGCAATTCTCCTCCCCAAGCTTCCGCTCAGCCTGGACTGTTTGATGCCTGCTGTTTTTGTGAAGCTTTTGAAATTAATGCTTTAAAGCCTGTAAGAGCAGCTCAGAAGAAGAAAATAAAAAGAAGATAGTTTTACATTTTTTAAAAGATGCTCTTATTCTCCTCACAGCTGAGTTTTGGTGGCACCTTGTGAGCAGAATAGTAAGTTGGAGTTTTTGTTGTGTTTTTCCAGGCCAGTCTGTCTGGGGTATGGAGATCCATACTTTTTCTCATCTGTTTTTCACTGCAGTTAGGCCTTTCAAAGTCACCTCTTCAGCAGAGGCTGCCCCTATGTGGACCAGAGAGGGGGATACACAGTGCTTAACTGGTTGAGCCAGATTGTGCCACTTTCCCCATCTTTGGGGACAGAGAAGGCCCTGTATTTCTCCAGCTCCCTTTTCCCCTTCTCTAGTCCTTAGCCAGTCAAGAGTCTATACACCTGCCTGTACACCATACCAGTGCAAATGCTTCTGTCCATGATCTACACAGACTTTCTCCAGATGTGCTAGCTGTCTGTTAGGGAAGAATTAATTCTACACCAACAAAAGAGCTCATACTGATTCCAAACAGAACCCTCCCAGAAAAGTCAAAGTGATCACGTGCACCAAAAGGCATAATCCAACCCTCTGGAGAGCAAAACCAACTCTTGGTTCTACAGCTGGGAACCCAGCATTAGCCTGAGTTAACACCAATTGGATTGGAAATTTCAAGCCTTCGTCACACTGATAATGACACCACAAATCAGATGAAATAACATCTGTGAGCAAATGAGCACTGAAATAACTGATACTTAATCCTCAACTGAATTGTTGAGGCTTGTCTTGTCAGTTCCCAGCCTTCTTACCTTCTACAGCAGACCTACAGTATAAAATACCAAGATTATAGATCCAAACCACCCCGGCATATTCCCTACACCTCGCAATTGTTGTCAAAATGCTCTGGCTCCTTCTCCCATCTCAAAATCCCCCTCAGCCTTATGCATCACCCGTGCAGCCCCTGAGCAGCTGGCAAGGCAAAAGACACTGTGGACTGTAGCTGATCATGGCGTCATAGAATTATGGAGTGGTTTGGGCTGGAAGGGATCTTAAAGATCATTAAGTTCCAACCCCTCTGCCAAAGGTAAGGATGCTACCCACTAAATTGTGTTGCTTAAGGCCCCATGCAACCTGGTCTTAAAAACTTCCAGGGATAGGGCATCCACAACTTCTCTGGGCAACCTGTGCCAGTGCCCTGCTACCCTCTTGAGTAAAGAAACTCTTCCTAACATCTATTCTAAATCTCTCCTCTTAGTTTAAAACCATTCCCTATGTCCTATGTCTTTCTGCCAGGGTAAAAAGTTAATTTTCCTCTTTTTTACAAGCCCCCTTTAAGTACTGAAAGGCCACAATAGCATCAGGTCTGATAACACCTGTGTGCTACCTGGGCAGCCCACACACATATACAGCCTGGTCAGCTGCATGAACCCTTCTGCCAGAACTAGACAACCATTTGAAGGTCTCTCCATGGTTTTCACAAAACTTGACAGAAATACATTTCGTCATTATAAATGTACAGTATCTTTGAGGCTCCTATTTCTTTGCCAAACTGAGCTGAAATGTCCAAGCAGTTAAAACTGCTGAGAGAAATTGCAGAGAGACAGATGGATAGGGAGACAGGATGATCACATAAGCCTTTTTCCCCCCTTGAGGAAAACATTTTAAAAAGAAAAAAGAAACCTACCAAAATGCATTGTTTGTACTTATGAATTGTTACCAGACTTAATTAAATTTTAAACTGAAATTTTGATTTCAGTTCTTTATTTTGTATCAGGATAAAATAACAAAAAAAAATTAGTGATTTTATTAATTTTGATTAAAAATAATTGGAATATGATCTGTACAAAAGTGTGAAAAATGTTACTGAACCTTTTAAAATTATTTTTCTTCAATAATTTTCAGAAAGACTTAAACTTTCCTCATTTTGCATTCCAAGAATTTGACTGAGAACCTAACACTGTGCTACACTGAATGCATTTTCTAGTTTCTGCTTCTTCACTAAACTAGGAGAAAAAAAAACACAAAAACCCCAGCATTGTACATTATAGACTAAAATATCTTGAAGGGAGATGACAAAGACTGTTGTTAAAGGCATTTGACTTTGATCATCTTTAGAGGGCAATAAAAAAGAAAATAAGATTACCTTGGGAAAAAATACATATGAAATCAGGCAGATTGTAAGGCTTCTGATAAAACACCACTCTTGGCAAGCTACACTGGAGAGAAAAAAAAAAAAAAAGGCAGTTCCTCTGTCCGTAATGTGTATTTTTTTTAACATTTACAAATTATTTTTGACTTAGCCACGCAGGGAGCCTACTTTCAACCCTCAATTTGAAAATCATGGAGGCTTTATAAAGTCTTCCACCTGCATCTCTTTTTTGCATCACAGTTCTTTATCCTCTAAAGGATGAAAACCCTGCCATATAAAAACTTTGTTAAGCTGTCACTATCAATAGAGTAAAAAAAAATAATGGTCGACAAAGAAGAAACAAATTGCATCTTCGAATAAGTTTCCTTCATGCTCTTGTTAAAAGCTATAACCTCTGATGTTAACTAAATTTAACCCATTCTGACCCTTGCGGTGGCCCTTAACCTTTTCTTTATTCTTCTTCCTGTGGTTGCTGAAGAAAACTGGCCCAGTCATTGGAAAAGCGCTCTCTGTTGCACACAAAGCCCCAGCCTGGCTGCTAGTCTGTCAGGAGGGATAGAATAGACGGGGAGGTCAGCACCTGTGCTGAGAAGCAGGTGACAGGGAACTGCTTGGACCATTCTAGGGCAAGTTGTAATAGTTTCTACCCTTTAAATATCACACTGTAGTTTCGGGTATTCAAGGCAGCGAAGTTCACATTTTCTTTGTGAATGCAGACTTTAAACAAATTAATCTATTGCTGTTCAACTGACTGTAAAATTAGTAGATTTACTGTTGCAAAAAAAAAAAAAAAAAAAAGAAAAAAAAAGAAGAGAGCTTTCACTTCCACTTTAATAAGGTCACGGATGTGTCCTAGGCTGCCAACAAAAGCAGCTTTTAAAATCTTTGCAGCTGAACCCAACAACTTGCAAAGGCTGTAGAACAATGTCTTCAATGTACAGTGAAAACTCCTCTCCCTACAGTCAAGATGTAAAACTAGACAGTTAAAAAACTTTCTATACTGTGAACTTTTAACTCTAATTGCATCTCGCCCCAGGGACCCTCAGGCTTGCTCTATGATTAACATTTTAACAAATTCAGTCAGCCTTGCTTTTCAGGGAGCAAAATTGGTTCTTTGCCTGGATTCAGTAATTCAGCCCAAGCAATTTAATAGCAGAGCATGCATCTTCAAAAGATTTGTTTTAATTCCCACAACAGGGACAGATTTCAGAAATGAAACAAAACTTTATCTGCTTCAACTATATTTGTACATTCTGTGCAGGGCATCAGTTAGCAGTGATCATTTACCACTCACTACAACAAAATTCTGGAGTTTGCTTTAATTTTTTGCTGTCTCTTGCTAGAATAAAAATAGAGAAGTTTGTGTAGGAAGCAACTTTCAAAAGCTGTGGATGGAAAAGGAGTAAATGAGCTACTGCAGATCCAGAAATCTGGACCTACTACACACTCAGAATTTCTGTGTCCTTTAAATACATGTTTACTTTGACGTGTTCTCTGCCATATGGCAATGCTCAGCTCAGCACAAGGGAGTTTTTCATCTGAGTTATGTGCTAAAGTCTTTCATAAATACTAACGGGAAAAGGAACACTAAGGAGTGTAAAGGGGAGGCTACGGCCCCTCTCTGAACCAGGGGTCTGCAGAAACACACAGCCACGATTATAACCAGCAGGAAGGTGGAGGGGGGCCATGCCAGCTGCCAGCAGGACTGGGGAGTGGGGAGGAGTAAGAGACTCTCTCCAAGTCTTCTCCAAAGCTTCCCTGCTGAAATGCCCTGTGAAGGAGGGAATTACACAGAAAAAAACAGGAAAACAGAGGTGCACAGGGTAAGCAGCCCTCCAGATGCTCAGTACTTTTGTAAGCACAGTGTGCAGGAGACTAATCACAGATTTAGTAATAAGAGTGAGAAAAACCTGCTGTCCCACCCACTGCAACTGCTCCATGTCCAAGGGTCCCAGGCATTGCATAAACCCAAAAATATCAGTAATGAATTCCTGATGATCTTGTTTGGCACTTGAAATTTTTTTAGCAGATATTCATATGCACAGCTCCAGTTTGGGAAGCAGCAAGATATTCACCATGGACCAAGGAAAGACCAGTCCTCCACCCAGAGCCAGCAGGTAAGAGCTCCTTGCAGGTGTAAGGCACTTTAGCAGCTTGCTTCCTGCTCCCACAAAATGAGTGATGAAGTCTGAATGACAGTAAACCTTAGTGAAAGTCTGAATGACAGTAAACCTCCAGGTGAAAACACTGTCATCCAGCTAAGGGCATCCTCACTCTCTGCTGAGCATTAAAAACTGCTCACTGTACCCATAATAAATAGCTCTGGGGGGGAGATTTTAAGTGGGGACTATGCTGGTGCTGGGTTGATAGCTAAACTAGATGATCTTGAAGGTCTCTTCCAACTTGGATGATTCTGTCATTCTTTGATTTTGAAATTAACCCCAAAACACAGAAGGACAGGAACCAGTTTCCAGCATCCTCAGGGAATACTGAAACCATCCCCCAGAGATCAGTTGTTAATGTGAAAGAAGTTTCTCAGTAGCATCTTGAGCCTCACAATAATTACTAACATTAATAACATCCACACTAGCAAATCCCTGCACTGCTCATGTACGAGGACCAGAAATCTCTCCATCCACCCATCCTTTCCCCTTCTCATATATTTGCATTTAAAATTAGCTGGGGAATGAAATATCTTCAGTTTGGCACAAGGTCTAGCAGAACAGGCCTTAATATGGCACAAAAAATAACAAAGTGAAAACAACAACTTTGTAAGTAAATGTCAAATAAAAAAAAAAAAAAAGAAGAAAAAAAAGGCAAAGATTAAGGAATTAAAAAGCAAATAAATGCTCTGAGTGTATTGTCAGAGGTGGGCAGAAGATGATGTGCATCAGGCAAAGTAGAAGGAAGAATGTTATTATTAACTGCACTTATTATAATAGTGTCTTTCAAATAATTAAGACTGCAGTCTCGCTGTGGCAGGCACATATAAAAACATGGCCCCAGGACAATTACAGTGTAAACAGACATGAGACAAAGAACAAGGAGAAAGAATAATAATAATGAACCCCCAGAAAGATCAAGTTAATTGAGGACAAACAGCATTCATTAGAAGGCTGCACGGTTTCTTGGCACGTATTTAATTAGAAAGGCATGAAGTAAAACAAGCATCAGGTTTAAACTTAACAGAATTAAACAATGGGAAGAGAGAAGGAATGTGAGGTGTATGCACTGAAGTACCTTGCTTCCATGCAGGTAGTTTTTATCACAGTGAAGAGGATTATTAGCTTTTTTGCTGCTACTAACACTGCTGAAAATTACCTGTCTTGTGGTGATGCTTCTCGGAGTGGCAATAGTCGCTAACTGCACAGAGGCTGCTGACACGCTCTCTTCTAATGCATATTGCAGAGCTGATGATGAAAAAAATATCTCTACAGGCCTCAGCTCTGCCAAAATTTCCCTTCATGCTTATTCAAATTCCACATTTGATTTCCAGACCATGAAAGGAATAGTAAAAATTTTTTTGTTCTGCCTTTTCTTATTGAGGAATATTTCACTCTCCACAACTGGATACTGTAGAATTTCAATGATTTATGTTTCAATAGCATCAAACTGAGATCCAGTTTTCTTAGGCATTCCACTGATGTAAGTGACAGTAATCTCTGCTCCCAAAGAGCTTACATCTCTAAAGGCATAAAGCCTGAGTAAAATAAAATAAAAAAAATTTAAAAAAAAAAAAAAAGAAAAAAGAAAAAAAAAAAGCACAAAAGAGCAGGTTGGAAAAAAACAGCTCTATTTGCATATAATAGGAGAAGCAACAGTTGTCATTCAGGATCTTAACACAGCTCACCATCTACTTGGCTATTTCTGTTACTGGCATTTTTCCAAATTCATTACTGCCAGCAAGGACTTTTAATAAGGATAAGGTGATGTGAATGAACTTCATATTGTGAACTGATTTAGGGAAGTTTTCTGAGTTTGCACACGATTACCACATGACATCTGTGTAGATGGAGAGCATTAAGCAATGACAGACTGTTTTTTACCACAATGACAAAACAAAACCAACAAGCACATGAAATGAAACCATTCTAAGACCACAGTTAAGAAGAGAAAGCTTTCAACCCAAACCCATAAAGGTCAGGTTTTCATTGCATTTCTTCTTCCTGGACAGAAGAGGGGGAGAGGAAAGAAGGGTCACTTAGCTGTGGCCTGAAGCATATAAAATAAAAAGTTCTGATTATTTTTAGGCAGGAAGGACAGCTGCTTTCCATAGCTTCATTTTGTACTAAATTCTAAACACAAGCACATGTTCTGTCTGAGTGTTGCTCCAGCTCCTGCCCGGATGGCTAAACAGCATCCCTCGATAGACACGAACCCCTGGGCTCCGGAGAGAGGTCCTCAGCAAACTCCCGTGCTGTTCAGTGGCTGACTGCCTCAGCTAGCGTGTTCCTTACAGCTGGGGACACGGCGCTTGCACATGAATTTCAGCTTCTCTTTCAAAGGTTTCTATCTCCAAATTGGACGCAGGAGCTTGCAAACCCGAGGCAGAGCCTCTCCTACCAAAGAAGGTAACAAATCCGTGCACCCGAGACGCCTTCGGACTGACTCACGCCGCTGCAGAGCCGCACACGCTGCTGACCCCTGCAGCCTCAGCTGTGCCGTGCGCTGCCCGCACCCCGCACACGCAGCCCCGCGGTGGGGACAGGGACAGGGACAGGGACAGGGGTACGGCTGTGTTACACAGCCCGGTGCAGGGCTGCATCCGCCTCTGGGGTCACCAGCACGGGAAGGACACGGACCTGGAGCGAGTCCAGAGGAGGGACACAAAGATGCTCTGACGGCTGGAGCACCTCTCCTTTGGAGATAGAACTGGGGCTGCTCCGCCTGGAGAAGGCTGCGGGGAGACCTCACAGCAGCCTTCCAGGGCCTGAAGGGGGCCTGTAAGAAACATGGGAACGGACTTTCTGGCAGGGCCTGTAGTGACAGGACAACGGGTTATGGTTTTAAACTGAAAGAGGGTAGATCTAGACTAGAGGTAAGGAAGGAGTTTTTACAGGGAAGGTGGTGAAACATTATCACAGGCTGCCCCGAGGTATAGATGCCTCATACTAGGAAGCATTCAAAGTCAGGATACAGAGGGCTCTGAGCTGAGAACGTCCCTGCTCTCCTGCTTATTGCAGAGGGATTAGAGTAGATGAGCTTTAAAAATCCTTTCCAACCCAAACCCAAATTCTATGATTCTATGCCTCTACACACACACAAAGCACTCGGCACCCACACAATGCCCTCTCGCACCAACAAACTGCCCTGCTGGGATGGCCCCAGGGCACAGCGCCGTGTCCCAGCTGCAGCCCTCACACCCACGGCAGCGTAGCAAAGGCACAGCGGGAACCCTCAGAGCCGCGCAGGGGAGCAGCAGCTCCCAGCAACGGCGCGCACGGAACCGGGCACGGCACGTGTGTCGGCCTGGAAATGCGGGAGCACGCGGGGACCGGGCACAGGGACCGGGCACAGGGACACACGGGCCCCGCTCCCACCGCGCGCGCTCACGCGGGCGCGCGCCGGCGGAGGCGCGCTCACGGGCACGCGCGGGGCGGGGGCGAGAGGCGGAGGCGCGCTCGGAGGAAGAGGAAGAGGAGGAGCAGGAGGAAAAGGAAGGGGGAGAGGCGGGGCGTTCCGCAACTTCCCGGCGGCTCGGGCCGGTTCCTCGGCTGCTTCAGCGGGCCGGGGCCAGCGGTTCGGCCTGGCCCGGCTCGGCCCGGCCGGCAGGTAAGGGGGTCACAGGGAGCCGCGGGTCACGCACACGGGCACGCCACAGGCACGAGCAGTGACCTCCACGACACGCAGAGCCGGGAAGGCGGACACGACAGGGCACGGTCACACACCCACGTACAGGCCTTCTTCCCTGTTTACAGGAGGGACAGCCGCGGGAAGCAGGCCGCCTCCCACGGGATGCCACCCCCCTCCCGTGACGGCCGCCCGGCATAGGAAGCGGGCTGCTCCCGCGGTTCCCAGTGTGCCCGGAGCTGCCCGCTCCTTAGAGCTCCCACCCAGCGAAGTCAGCCGGCCTTGCCAACACAAGGAGGAGCGAAACGTACAATGCGAAACACACGTGTCTGCCGTGTTAGGCAGAGAAAAAGCCTTCCGTAAAAAAGGGTTGTTTTCTTTCAGACAGCTACGGCTAGATTTATTAGATTAAAATAGTGTCAGAAAATGAAGGAGAATATCAACAACACCATGTGTTTAGCAGAGCGAGGTCAACATTTCCTTAAAACAAGCTGCTGTTCCATTGCTGAGATACTGTTACTTAATTTTATAAATCAGTTGCTCTCAAAGGCAAGCCAGGCTCCTTTGCATGGAAGATTACTTTAATTATATCATTCTATAATGGAGCAGTGATGTCCAGATTGAGGATCAAGTCTGCAGTGCATGATCCAGAGCTGGTTTATGAAACCATTTAAAAAACAAGGACATCGTGGCTTTTGTGTGGCTGTGCACAAAGTCACTTGGGTGTTGGCAGTGGGTGTTCAGGCATAGGGCTGTTTTTACAGGGAAGACAAAAAGCTGTTTTTACAGGGATCTGGACTGGGCAGAGGCAGAGCCCAGGGCAGGAAGGGAAGGTAGCTCTGACAGCTGGTTTTTGGCTGCTGTGGAAATCATCTTCCTTCTCTTCTGTGCCATGTGGCTAGCTTGAGTTCTGGATCCAGCTGTAGCACACAGTTTTTATGAGACTGCCCTGTTCATGAACTCATCTGGTTCCTTCTTCAAGCAGTTTGCATGTACATTGTCCCTACTGCTGAGGTATGCTATCCGTCCCAGGCTCCACACTGTCCCCTTTTCAGACTAAGTTTATTCACAGGCAAGTCATTTTACTTGTTCCTGTGCCAACACTGCTTAGAATTATAAATAGCTTTTTATCCTTGCTGATGGTTTACACCTTTTCCAGATGTATGTATGCACATGGCTGCATGTTTATACCACATCATATATGAGTGTATATAAATGTGTATGCATGTATGTATTTATAGAGCAGAGTCACATTCTCTCCTGCGCAAAAGGGGTCTCACTCTTACCAACTCCTCTGGTGTGATACGTTTGGTTTCCTGCATCATCCTTGGCTTTTCCTGTAATTGCTTCCTTTCAAACATAAAATAGGAAAACTGCAGAGAATACTCACAGATTGCTCTTTATTTCCAAAGTTTTTTGCAGCTGTTAGAAAACGGACGATTTCTGAAGATTTGAACAAAATGCAAATAATGGGCAGCTGCAGCAAAATTGCCAGGGGGATTTAATAAACCGGGAAGAATGGGAAAAAGAATCCGACAGAAGAAATGTCTCAAAGATGAGTTTCAGTGGTCTTCAAGCATGGGTATATTTGGAAGCATGCTTGAAAGTTTATAGCTTTGTGAGTACCATGTGAGGATAGATGCCTGTAACTATTTAGATTAAAAATTGAAAGTGAGGAGAAAGGAACTAGAAGTGTTAGATTCTTTAAAGAAGTTCAGGCTCAGGTTTGAAGATACTGAAGGTAACATCAACTCATACATTTTGCTCATTTGTCATACTTTCTCTCTGGATTAAATCCCTTTGTTACTGTAAAATTACTGTTGATTGATGTTTCTGTATAGTTGTACCATGTATCACTTTAAAAAAGTAGTTGCAAACACGAGGGTTTACTGAACTGAGGTCAAGTCTTTCTAATATAACTAGAAGAATCTGACTGATGGGGTAACATGTGTTTTCTTCTTTCTCAGAATGACTGCCTTGTGCACAATGAAATATTTATGTCAAGCGACCAGAAATGAGAGCAGATATGCAAAAAAGTTCTTTGGTACTTTTCTGACACAGACAGCACAAAAGTGGCTCTTTTCTCCATTCTGGATGGTAGTACCTGACCCTAGGAAGTCAGCTGTGTTTGGGCTTACTCAACCATTTTGTACAGATGAAAAATCTCACGCACAACGAAAAAGTAAAGCAGCATTTGGAAGTGTTGGGCGAAGAATTCCCTATCGTATTTTGCACGTAATCAACCAGGATGGGGAGAGCTTAGGAAACATGCACCGAGCAGAGGCACTCAGACTTATGGATCAAAATGGCCTGAAACTGGTTCTGCTTCATGAGAACGTAGAACCTCCAGTTTACAGACTAATGACTGGGCAGCAGATTCATGAAGAACAGCTTAAACGTGCAGAGAAGAAAAAAGCAAGTCCAAAGCCAGGTATGTGCACTGTAAACACTACGACACTGAGGACTTAGAAAAATGCTGCATTAAAAGTGGTTTCAACAGATTAAATCCTCTTACTTGTATTTGTATAAATCCAAAGCAATGTCACTGCAGTCCACACTATTAAGGATTTGCAGTGGTGAAAATAAAATTTTCCACAGAGGAGCCTTCTATTGCCCTTTCAGGATTTGCTATTTTGGCATCTGCTGACTTGTTAAAAAAATACCTTTATTTGAGTGAATATAACTAGGCTGTGGTTCCATGAGACTCACTGAATTTCTGTTCTTTTACTAAGGCATAGAGTGAGAGGCAGTTTTTCAAACTAAGGACCACATTCACCAATATAATTATATAGTTTGTCACCAGTAGTCATGAAACACTCTCTTCCTCATTTGCTGCTAGGAAGACAAAGTCTGGAGCCCTTTCTTGTACAGAGTAAGAGAATTTTTTCGGTATTTAACACTTCAGTTTGGGGTTTTTTTTTCCTTAAGACCGCCTGCTTCAGCAGTTTATCAAACCGAGTTTGGCAAAGAGGTTTTAGAAAAGGCATGTGACCTTGTATCCTCTCATATCCTCAGGCTAACAAAGATAGCTGTGCTTTTGGGTACAGTTCTGATTTTAGAGGAGTACATTATTGTGGTAGTGAGTTGCTCTGTTTAAGAAACCACAAAATTATTCAGATGGTAACTACTTTAGAGAATCTTGAAGGAGGAAAAGACTGTAGATTGTTCGAATGTATTACAAGGCATCGTCGTACTTCCAGTTGAATATTGCACTTCACCACCCAATAAAATGGGCTTGAAATGAAGAGCTATCTAACATCAGAGCTTTTACCTTCAGCTGTCCTATGTGCAGAACGCAGGAATTTGCACACTAAGTCTTTAATTCCAATCCAATGCTTACCTGCTTGTTAGACCTACATTGTGGATCATATGAACAAGACTGTAATTAAAAATACCTTAAGCCTTCTGACCCTGAAGAGATTTCCCCTGTGTGCTTCAAACATTCACTCAGTCTCCCATTTGCAGCAGTGAGTGTGAGAGTATCAAGGCACCACCCTCTCAGGTGAGAGTGGTGCATGCTGAGACAATGAGATCGCTGCTCTGAGAAAGCAGCATGGGAGGAGGGAGTCAAGCAGACAAAGCACCATAAGCTGATAAAAGAGAGCAACTAGTACAGGTTTGTCAAATGTTAAGCCAACAGAGTTTCAGTTCTGTTTTAAACAGGGGTGGTTCAGAAGGAGTTATCCTTTTCTTCAGCTATTGCCAAGAACGACTTAGAGACCAAGACTAAACAGATAGCACAGTGGATTGAAAAGAGACACCACGTTAAAGTTACCATCCGGCAAGCAAAAGGTAGCAGTACAGACATGGTAAGTGCACTCCTGAAAGTTGGACCAGTCAACGTCATTAAATAGCTGCAGCTGTATTGACCTTCCTTATTGGGTACTGCCACAATTTTTACTATCTCAGTGGAGATCTAGGTCCCATGCAAGTAGTGGTTGCCTGCCTTAAGCTGCTTCTGTTCAAACACTAGTGAAGAAAAGTAGTCCCAGAGAGACAGTTCAAATTCCATGCTTCCTTAAGAATCCAGCTGCAGTACTGGCTTGGACAGCAGAGTCTAAGCAGCTCCTACTCCTATGCAGCACCACCCTATTAATGGGGCCAGTGAAATTTTCCTCATCTATGACTTTAGCTAGCTCACCCACTCTGAAGACTTCAACAGTGTGGTTTAAAAAAAAAAAAAAAAAGTAGTCTGTATTTTAGCTGGATTATTTCACCAACAGTTCTTCTGGAGCTGCATTTATACATCTTTGGCTAAGGTTAGTTGTCCATTCCTACATGAAAAACTATTGGAATGGTGTTCCGAGACTAGCAAAGTGAACATCGCTAAAAATGTTAAGCAGCTGATGGCAACTTCCCAGTATAACTGCAGGGCCTTGAGACTTCACTGTCATTCACAAAAATAGATTTTTAATAAGTACTCTGTGTAATTTTTTCTCCTCATAATGTAGTGAATTAGGTGTTCTTGACAATTGTCTCAACTAAATTGCTGGGGAAAATTGTGATAGCATTTCATCCAAAAAGAACAAAACTTTTTATAGGAAATTAAATTCACAGGGAAAGAGTAACAGGAAGAACTCATGATGGGAGGGAACAGAATATTTAGTGACATAGTCGTGATTTACATTGTCCTTATATTTAAAGGCTTAATAATGAGGCAAGGAATTCAATGTGTTACATGAATGCACTGTTACTCAGTTCAATATTACCAGGTCTTTCTAACCTTAGAATACTACCCCTTAAGAAAAAAGCCTCATATAGTAACATATCTGAATCTAGAGGAAGAGGAGGGTGCAGAGGAGTCAGATGCAGGCCACTCTAATGGACATCCTTAAAGAGAAAAACACTGAGTCAGCAGTACAGCCTAAATGTTAGGAAATGGCTGAATCCCCCTCTAGTGACTTGCCTAAACCTGCTTATGAGTAAAGAACAGTTCGGAAGGGACAAGCTGAAGTGCTCAAACTACGACTTGGAACTAGCTTGTTTCAGCTAATAGCTAAACTTAACAGGTCATGTTATTATAGAGCAGCTTGAAATATTTTTCTACCTGTATTTGGGCATTCATTTAGTTCTATTTTTCTCCTCCTTTTTAGTTCATGCTTTTTGATCAAATTTTGGAGACTGTGTCTGAGAAAGCAACTTATCTTTCCAAGCCAAAAGTTGCTAGAGAAGGAGTGAGTACCTGTGTTTTCAGGCATATGTCTAACAAAGAGTTGAAAGAACACCAGCAGATGGAAATCAAGAAAAACAATACAGTAAAGAAAGATGAAAACGAAGATCTGAAGTCAAATGAGTTGCATCAATGACTTTCTGAAGTGGTGTAAACAATATATATTTATTTAAAAAATAAAATTTAAGAAAAATTAACTTATCTAAAGTTATTGTTGAGTTCTGCGTTGGTCATTCCATGAAGAACACTGTCTTGGTTAATCTTTGCTACAGAGTCTGAATTTCAACAGCTGATATTCCATTTTCCATGAGCTTATCTGCTGTCTTGCTTTCCATCACAACCTCATCCTTTCTTGGCTGCATTTTAGGAGGAATGTAGCCACTGAGACGAGAGGCTAAGCTCCTTTTGGGACGAGAACGCTTTGCCTGGCAAAAATAGATCCAGAATTAGTAAACTTAACATATCTGTGGAGCAAAGAGTTCTGTTGTGGTGGGGAAAAAAGAAATAAATGTAGAGGATAGGACTGCATTAGCTAAAGGAGCTTCATAAATTAAGAATCTCACAAATTACCTAGATACTTGACTTGTTTTCCTGGTTGAAGTCACATTCTAAAACAGGTAAAGTTTACTCTACTCTCCTCTGCAGTGACAGGGTAGGGGTGAGAAGACTTTTCCAAGCGTGTTACTTACTTTCAAGTTCAGCTTTCTCTTTTCAGGATCATGTACAACTGCATGCCTTGCTAGGCTCTGCTACAGTTACAAAGAGCAGGGGGGGAAGAAAAAGGAGTTAAGTTTATAATTTCAGATAATGGGATTCAGATCATAACAGTTAAAAAAACACATACCTTCATTGCAAACACTTTTCCACAGCCTGGATAATCACAAGAGAATGGTTTTTTCTCCTCATGAAAAGAGAGGATGTGGCTTTGAAGGTTAAATAAAGTTGTGTAAGTTCTTCCACATCCTTCCCTGGGGCAGCGGCAGACTTCCCTCTCCACAGCATGTATCTTTTGATGCTGCTTGAGGTAATCCTTCCGTTTAAAAGTTTTGTTACATTCACTGCAGACTATTGGCTCTTAAGTGGGAGAAAGAAAGGCAGAGTATAAATAAACAATTTCTTACAGAAGCTCAGAATCAAACCCTAGTGGTCTATTAGAACAATGCTAACATCAACACAAAATACAAGGAACTTAAAAGACTTCAGGAGGATAATGCAGTATGAATTATCCAGATCTGAAATCCTACATAAAACAAATTTTGTTAACTGAATCACAAAGTTAGTATACTGAGCAGCATTTTCATCAAAGGTCTAGCTGGAGTGACAGCCACTTTACCAATAAAGTTAGTAGACAAGTTTGGGACACGCTGACAAGTTGATGAAATGAGTACAGCAAGGCCTCCATATCAGCAATTGGTTTCCTATTTGTATCATAAGTTTACTAAACTATTTGGAATTTACCTGCATGACTGACTTTATTATGTTTCAGAAGCTCTGTCCACGTTTTTCCGATATACGAGCAGTTTTCCTTCTTGCACGCATAGCCTGTTGGATGGGGCAGATGTTTACAATCACAGAGGGTCTGGCTAACAGTCCAGTTTTATAAGGGGCAACTCCACTTCCAGCATTTGAAAATTAAAAGCCAGTTATTCCTTGTCTCTTCCCATATTGCACAGTAATGGGATAAGAGACAATAAACAATGAACACAAATTAGAACAAGAGAAAATCCTAACAGTTTAAACAATGAACACAAATTAGAACAAGAGAAAATCCTAACAGTTTTAAGTAAGAAACCTTGTATCATTGACACCAGTTGTCCAGAGAGGCTGTGGAAGCCCTAGCCCTGGAACCATTCAACACCACTGGATGTAGTCCTCAACACCCTGGTCTAACTGGCCCCACTTTGAGCAGGGAGCTGGACCAGGTGACCTCCAGAGATCCTTTCTGACCTAAATGATTTTGTGAAACTCTCTCTCCTTGCTTCAGTAAAGCTAATTCCTCCCAGCCATATGCCTTCTCTCAAATAGATGAAAATAATTAGTAATATATCTTACTTCTATATAAATATTTGTCTTGCATATTAAAAAGAAATACTGACCATACAGTAGTATTCCAGAGTCTAAAGAGATTCTACCATTCTATCAAGCAGGCAGGAACCACAGAAAGTCAACGCTATTTAAATCCCAGGACCAGAATCCTCAAAAATGTTATGAACCAGTCCTTGTCTTAAAAATAAGGAATCACAGTACAAATCACAGCCTTCTGGGTACTCTTCCTAGTCTGTTGGGTTTAATTGGTTTGGTTTTTTCCTATCACTGGAAAGCTGGTTATCATACACGGCCACATTATGATGATTTCACTTAAAAGCCTCTCACGTACGTTAACAACTAAAAATACACACGGTTCTGCCAAGGCTCCATAGGAAATCTGTGGCAGAACTGGCAACTGAATCTAAGCTCTGGACATCTAGGCTAATGCCTTTACCACCAGCCCATCTCCAAAAGATGAATTATTTGCAAGGAAGCACCTCAGGAGAAGAAATAACTGAAGTAATCCTGAGCTCTGCTCAGACTGCCACAAACACACCATAACTGAACACTGCAATGCCCCACAGTTATTTCCCACTTTACTATTCAAAATGGGTGTTCTTGTCTTGTCCAGATCACTAGGCCCAGAACACTTCCACATTCTGTGCATCCTCTGCACTGGAAGCAGTCCTTTTTCCTTTGCTGAAACATAAGAAAAAACATCCACTTTTACCTTCATGTATCTTCTCATGTCGCTTTAGTCGACTTGGAGTAGAGAAACACTTTCCACATCCTTCTTTATTACATCTAGGTACAAAATAGCAGTAGTTTTGTTTCTTTCACCGTATCTACATATTTTTTGTTTAGTCAAGAACTATTAAAATTAACAAAATAATCAAAGTTTCCCTTCGCCTACAGATCTGTGTGTGTCCCCCCACCTTGTAAAAGTAAATTCCATAATAGTTTTTTAATAGACTTGGGTGACTTTGAGAGTTAGAACTATAGTATGATTTCCAAATATACAGCAAGTTGAGCTTTAGCTGAAGAGTCGTGCCTTGTATCATCTCTACACAGCAGGCTCTTCAAACACAGAAGAACAAAAAAGTGGAAGGTTTAGGTGGCTTGTGCAGAACCAGCAGAGCACTGACATTTTTGTCTGTCATCCAACCATCGTAGTTCATTTCACTGAAGTGGAATGAACACTCATGTTAAGTGTGACCCACCTGTAAGAAATACAAGACTGAACTTTTAGCAGATCTATAGTCATGTGTTACCCAAATGAAGCTGCAATGCATAGTTTCCAAGATTAGTGTCTAAGTCTCTCCCCTTTTTCTAGGTACTATGCACTACTCAGTGTCAGCCAAGTCACTGCTTCTTACTGGGAAATAAAGGTAGCTGCATTTTTCATTACTGTGCAAGCTCTTATGCCTGTATTTCAAACTATGAACTAAAAATTGGGGGGGGGGGGGGGGAATGTTGTGTTACTTTTTTATAAAACTGGTGGAATGCTGAAGTTACAGAGCACAAAAGTTGCTGAAAACATATCACTGAGAAAAGGACTAATACAAGAAATATTTTTGCAGCCCTGACTACAAACTAATTTCTTTTTTTTTACAGCCACATCAATGAAAAGACTGAGAAAATGCACCTATTTTCATCTACAGTGTTTAACTGTTAAGTTCAGTATTAAAATTATCCACATACTTGAAGGGAGGTTCATTGGTGTGGTGACACTGATGAACTTTAAGTTGTTGATGCTTCTTGAAAGACTTGTTACAGCCTTCAAAGTCACACTATTAAGGAAATTAAGTTATCATTAGAGGCCAAAAAATAACAGTTCAGTTCACATGTTTGCTGAAATCCCAGTCATGGTATTTGAACTTATACAAGTATCACATAATAACAAGTTGAAGTATTTAACCAGATACACAAGAAGGAGCTTGTTTAGCCTCCACTGTACAGTGCAAAGGTAATTACTCACCACATATTGCTTTTGCTGATTCTGATGCTTACGCTCAACGTGCTTCTTCATGTTTGATTTTGTTCCAAATTTCTCATTGCACCCATCAGTTGTGCACCTGCAAATGAACTGCATTTTTTATTACTGCTGTCACACAGTGACTTGTTCCCTAGGCAGATACATAAATCATTGTACAAGAACAATACACAGAAGAATTACTGAAACTCACAACTCAAATACAGACGTTTGCTTTGAAGACACTAAAAGCCAGAGACTAAGTTAGCTTTTTAATAATGTATTCTTGGGGGAGATCTGCCCATTCCTTTATGCATTTGTTACAGATGACTGCCAGAATAGGGGTTTGATCCCACCCTGCGTGCACATTGTTATGGCAGTGCCCATGACACCAAAGGCATGCATGCCCTCTACCAGCGCCCTAACTTCCTTTCCTTACGAAAAACCGCACTTCAGCTTAAGAAGTAAAATCTTGAGCCTTACTCGAACGGCTTTTCCCCGGTGTGCGTGAGGAGGTGTCGGGCGCGGTGGAAGTCCCTCGTGAACCCTTTGCCGCAGCCTTCATAATCGCAAACATACGGCCTCTGAAAGAGAGGAGCTGTTCCAGGGGCGAGCCCACCCCCTCGGCGGCTCGGCCGCGCCGGGGAGGCCGCCGTCAGCGGGATGCCGCGGCCGCACCCGGCCCGGCCACAACGCGCGGCCCCGGACGTTGTGGCACCCCGAGGAGGTGAAGCCGCCCGTCCGATCCCCCGCGGGGTCCCAGCGCGGCGCCCACGCCTCGGTCATACAGACCCCTCCCTCCCAGCCGCCGCGGCTCACCTCGCCCGTGTGCCGGCAGAGGTGGGCGGCCAGCCGCCAGGCCTTGTTGAAGGTGGCGTCGCAGCCGGGGAAGGAGCAGATGTACGGGCGGACGGGGAGCACGCTCCCACCGCTCCCGCTCCCGCCGTTCCCCCGCTCGCCGGCCATGCCGGAGGGCACGTGACCGGGCGGGCGGGGCGGCGGCGGCGCGTGCTCGGTGAGGCGGGCGCGCGCGGGGCCGGGGGCCGGGCTCGGGCCCTGAGGGGCTCTGGGGGAGGTGCCCGAGCGGCACGGGCAGAGCCCTTCGTGTCGCTGCGTGCTGGGAGCCCCTCACAGAATTACAGAACGTCCTGAGTTGGAAGGGAGTCGCAAGCGTCATCGAGTCCAGCTCCTGGCCCTGCACAGCACCATCCCCAAGAGTCACACCATGAGCCTGAGAACGGTGTCCAAATGCTTCTTGAGCTCTGTCAGGCTGGTGCTGTGACCACTTCCTGAGGAGCCTGTGCCAGTGCCCAACCACCCTCTGGGTGAAGAACCGTTTCCTAATGTCCAACATAAACCTCCTCTAACACAACTTTAGGTCATTCCCTCTGGTCCTGTCACTGGCACCACAGAGGAGAGATCAGTGCCTGCCCTTCTCCTCCCCTCACGAGGAAGCTGTAACTGCAATGAGCTCTCCCCGCAGTCTCCTCCGGGCTGAACACACAGATGGCTGAAGAGCAGCTCCTCACAAGGCTTCCCCTCCACACCCTGCACCATCCTTGTTGCCGTCCTTTGGATACTCTCTAATAGTTTAATGTCTTTCTTATACTCTGGCACCCAGAACTGCCCCCAGCGCTCGAGGTGAAGCCTCCCCAGAGCAGAGCAGGACAATCCCCTCCCTTGCCCGGCTGGCCATCCTGTGCCTGATGCCCACCCCCTCTCAGGACACGGATGGCCCTCCTGGCTGCGAGGGCACTGCTGACTCTTGTTCAACTTGCCGTTGACCAGGACCCCCGATCCTCTTCCATGGCACTGCTTTCCAGTGTCTCATTCCCCAGACTGTATGAACACCCAGGGTTGCCCTGTCCCAGGTGTAGAATCCAGCACATGGCAGAGGAGATCCGGTCATGCAGAGATTAACATGTCTAATTCTGTGTTCCTTGCCACACATAACAACCCTCCTGCGGTTTTAGGGACATAGGGGCTCTGCTGCTTCCCTGAGAAGCATTTCATGGCTTTTGCAAAAAGCAAAAGTCTTGGAGCAAAGGCTCTCTGAGCAGGTTTGGTTTGGTTCCCTGCCTTGCCTGAGGTTGAGTCTGCATAATGCTGCTGAGCCTCTGGTCCAGACCAGGGGAATCTCATGGGCTCTGACATCAGCCTCTGCTGGATGCTGCTTACCACCTGCCCCAAAATTCAAGTGTTTTCAGGTGGGTTTTTTGGGATCCTATGGCAGATGGCCTGTCACTCTGGCCTGTGGTCCTGCTGTGTCCCCAGGCCACCTGAGGGCACAGCTAGAGGAAGAGGATATGAGGCTAAGTTGAGCTGAGTGTCTGTGATATCTTGCCTAGCACATTCCTGGTACAGACTTGGAGCTGAGGGATCTGGGGTTGTTTAATCTGGGTAAAAAGAGGCTCAAGGGGGCACATTATAGCTCTCTACAACTGCCTGAAAGGAGTTTGTAGCCAGGTACAGGTAGGCCTCTCTCTTCTCCCAAGTAACAAGTGACAGGACAAGAGAAAATGGCCTCAAGTTGTGCCATGGGAGATTAGATTGCATATTAGAAAAAAAAATTTCAGGAAGGGGTTGTCAGGCATTGGAACAGGTTGCCCAGGGAGATAGATGGTTGAGTCACCATCCCTGAAGGTATTTAAAAGATGTGTAGATGTGGTACTTGGGGACATGATTTAAAGGTAGACTTGGCAGTGCCAGACTACTGGTTGGACTCAATGATCTTAAAGGTCTTTTGCAACCTAAATGATTCTATGAACTCATCATTTGCTCTGTTTTGCTCTATTTGAGTTTTCACAAGAGCTTTATTTTGGGTGACATCCTCCATCTGCTGCAATTCTCCCCTCAGAGTGAGTGTGAGGAGCAGGGTAAGAAAGCTGGAGCATGATTGTGACAAGGGAACCATCCTGTGGAGAAAAAATTCCCAATCCTTCTTCCTTGTTTGTGTCCTCAGAGCTGTACAGCCTGAGCAGATGGCAGTGCTTGGAGCAGGCTGGGGAACTGGGAGAGGAAAGACAGGGGGAATAAGGGTCAGGAATCTAGTGTATGGGGACTGGAGGAGCGAAGGGATGCGTGGAGTCAGGTGGCAGGAGTGCCAAAGGATGGGAAACCTAATGGCTGTGCACAGCACATTGTGGGAGGGAAGATTTTGGGCAGATCGAGAAGTTCATGCTGGCCCAGAGCAGATCCCCACGGCCCCGGGGGATGTCTCTTATCTCACTCATCTGTAGCAGGATTAAGGGGAGGGCTGAATCAGTCAAATCATCAAGAAGCAATGGCAAGAAATCAGCTTATTTTCAGCAGGCAAGTCAGTCTGAAAAGATCTCAGCTTCTAACAAATACTAACCAAAATACATAAAAGAAAATGTTGCTGTGGTTTTGGTTTTTTGGGGTTTTTTTTTGGTCTGGGAATTGCAATAAAAAACAAACCGGAAAGTTAAAAAAGAACTTACAATGTTCCTTTTTTGAGAACATTTTTTTTTCCTTTCCTGTGAAAACGTGATATTGCTTCAGGCCACTCTAAAACAAGTGAGGAAATAGCATGCAAGGCAGAAAACTTCGGAAATGTTGCTATTGGCTATACAAAGAACAAACGTTCTTCACATTGGATTTTGTGCTATGCAATGCCAGTTTGAGATTTCAGCAGAGTCCTCTGGGAATTTTAATCTGGTTTTGGAAATACATAGGTAATGGGTGACTCAAGGCTAGAGGGCTTCTCGTTGTGTTGTATTTTTGATGTCTTCTGACTTGACTATGAGAGGGAGGATTTTGAAGAGTTCTCTAGTAGAGCTAGAGCTAGAAAGAGTGTGGGTTGCCTTTCAGATTTGTTGTTATAATTTTCCACTGTAGGAGGTGAAAGGTAAACTTGCTAAGAGGTAAACATATGCAATGGAGAAAAATTAAATCTGAAAATAAACTTTTCCAGAGCAAGGTCCACGCTGCAGCTGATAAATGTTAATAATCTGTAAACTGAAAGGGAGCAAAAACTCAGAAAAATGAGGCAGTTCATTTCCTCAAGAAAAAAAAAACCAACACAGAACTACTTCATACACACGTAAAACACCCACATGGTAGTAAATCCCTCAGACTCTGATTGAAACTATTTCTTTAAGCTATGAGGATCTACTCAGAATTAAGTATCAATCAGGGAAAGACTCCACATAGTGCTGTGAATACTCATATCCCTCTGAAGAACTGCTGAGTGAATGGGCCACATATCATTTGCTAACAAAGGCTGTTTCATTTCCCCATCCCACCATTCTGCTATAAGTAGTGGTATTTACCTCATCTCCAAGGTAAATTGCTTCTCTTTGTGCAGCACAGTTGAAGTCAAAAGATCTTACGTTTATGAACATTACACAGACGTTATTTGAATTTATATTAAAATGAAGATAAATATGTTTAAATGTGCATCCAAAGTAGCTCTGTGATTGCAGAAATTATTCCCCTGCATGAGAAACTTTGGAAACTGAAAGATTACTTTTTTCTCTAGGCTTACTGCAAGCTGAATATTGTTTGCTTGAGGCACCATATCTGGAGGTCTCTTGGCATGGTCCAGTGGCGGTGGGATGCAGAGAGACTGTGATTTAAGAATGACACTAACTACTGTTTTTGTGTTCTGAGATGGTCCCAACAAGTTTTGTGACCCTGACTGCATTGGTGGTTCACAATCCTGCATCAAGGTCAGACATATGTCTAAAAAATAAAAAGCCTTTCTACTTCCCAGAGTAAAAGGAAAAATTGTGACGAAGTTGGCAAGAGTTGTCAGGAAACTTACTGCAGTTTTTGGAGAAGTCCCTCAGTTATGCATGGTGAACTGTCACCTGTAAGGTAGGACAGAAGTAAAATGTAGCAAAGAAGAAATTTTAGCTTTTTTTATAGTGGTGAATCTACCAATGTGGATGAAAAAAGCAGGGGTTGGAAGAAGGGTCCTGGTGGGTGGTTGCACTAAGAAGGATCAACCCAGACACACTGGAAATACTTCCTGTGTCTACTGTATTACTGCTCTAATCTTTTCTGCCAGCTTCCCCTGCTCCAGTCTATTTGCAAGGTTGTATGGACCCCAACTCTCTTTTCCTCAACAACAATCACTTTATTCTTTCCTTCATCAAGTGTGGGCTCAGTCTTCCTTTTTTTGCTAAATCACAAGCCTGCCACACAGTTAAGGGAGCATAGAATGAAGTACATGTGAATTATGCAACCTGGATGCCAGAGGTGAACTGCAGTCAGGATAATGTTTTCTTCATCACTCTGTTTACTGAATTATAGCTGGCTTGTAATGGTGCCAGTGTCCTCAGGAGCCCTTTCTAGGGATTTCAGGGAACCACAAAAGCATGTTAGGAAGAGGATGGAGTTAATCAGTTGGGCTTTCCTGCTGCTATATTCAGCCCAGCAAGCCGCCTCTGACAGATGTTTCTGCTTTTAGGCCACAAGGAATGTTATTGACTGGCTTTCCCTGTGTTCAAGAAGCCTGTAAAGCTATCAAAGGCTTGTTTTCCATAAGAGCATTTTCTTGTCAGGTGATGTTTTTCTATCTCAGACACAGTGGATTTTAATGAATTTCTCAATAGACTGATTCCCTGAAGAGAAGAAACGGAAGAAATCTGCATTAGTTGATTTTTCCCCTGTCTCTGGGAAGCATGGAATGTAAGCGATGGTGAAGTTGCACAGCAGAGCTGTGGGGAACAACACACAGAGCCCTCTGCTGCCTATCAACCCTCCTGTCAACTATCCTAACCCATTTAGTTTTAATAAAATTTTCTGTATGTCCTACGAAGCAAATTAGAACCAAGTCCCAGATGTTCCTTACACAGTTTGAGGCCAGTCAGTTCATATTGCTACCTGGGTCCTGAATCTCTACCAGTCTCCTATGACTTGCATGAAATGAAGAGAAAAACCTGACTCTGTAATCTGGTTCCCCATGAGCTCTGGGTGGGATGGGGGAAAGGAGGACTTTTGCACAACCCCTCCATGGGCTGTGAGATAATGGAGACTCCCTCTTCTGGAAAATACCTCTTTTCTCACCCCATTTCTGCATTCACCCTGGAGGATTTGCTTACCCATACATTCAGCTCACCCAGCCATTGGACAGGATAAGACAAGATCAGGTTAAAACAAAATGTCCCCAGTTCTCCTTTTCACCGTGGTAGTCCCCTGAAGTGAGTAGAGATACTCCTCAGTTCCCCAGCTCAGCTCTGGGAAGGAATTGCCTGCTGGAAGGACCTTGTGTCAAGCAGTAGGACGGAAGGCAATTGACAGAAACAGACGGACAGGAAGTTCAGATGAACATGAGGAAGAACTTCTTTACTGTGCAGTGATTCCACACCAGAACAGAACGCCCAGAGAGGGTGTGGAGTCTCCTTCAGTGAAGATATTCAAGAAGGGTCTGGATGCAATCCTGTGCTGTGTGCTCTGGGATGGCTCTACTTGAGCAGGGAGTTTGGTCCAGATGACCCCCTGCGGTCCCTTCCAGCCTGACCCATTCAGTGATTCTGTGATTGATGGGGTTATACTCACAGCACAGGCAGTTTTCAGAAGGGACATGACACCCAGCATTATGTCTGCTCTCAAATGGTGCCTTTCCTAATAAGCCACAATTATTTGTGCTTGCAGCCCTGGCCTCAAGGCATCACATGATGTGGGTCAATAAGGGCTGCAGTTATCCATCTGACTAAAACTGCAGGTGCAAAATTATGCCTGCAGCTATCTGAGGCCATAAAAGCAAGGCATCCTCTGAAGCTGCCACTCCTCTCCCAACCATGCCCCATGGGATGCTTCTCTGGTACATTGTCTGTTCACTCGGACGAAGGAGAAACACAATCTTACCCTTCTTTTCCTGGCAGTAGTGTCTAGGAGGGTTGGTTTTTTAGTGGACCATGACTATTGTTACAATTGCTGCTTCATCAGACAGAATTATTAGTCTGTCAGTAATGTGTTAGACAGCAAAACTAGTCTCAAATGCCTGCTAATTATCTAAATAAGCAAATTTGCTTCCTTTCCCACCATGGTCACTCGTGTCTTGTGTCATTTGTGCAGCTGAAGCTGTGATCCTTCAAATACCCCTGCAAATAGTTGTTATTACAAGGGTTGTGTCCTCAAAGCACAGAGGCTGCTGATATGAGGGGAAGATGCTGGACTAGTTCCTCAGGGCCTAATCCAAATCCTTTCGAAATCAGTAGAAAAATGCTCCCAGTCTTTCATGGCTTTGGATTATATCATAAGATAGTAACTTTTTCCAGGCAAGAATTTTGCTTCAATCATCACTTGAATACATTTGAGAGATCTGGCAGTTGATAAAATACTCAGCCTTGAGCCAATACAGCCAGTGAAAGCCCTGAATATATTGGTGGTTTTTGCAACATAATAGTATTTTTCCTGGGGAAAGCAACAATCTGATCTGCTTGTTTGGCCAGAGTCACACCTGCAGTAGCTTTTCAGTTGCTTAGAGACATCCAAAACATGAAAATGTCTATCAGTGTAAGGGTTTGGGGCAGCAGATGTCCACAGGGCTTTAGTGCATGTCCTCTGCCTACTGCGCAGAGTTCAGTGTGCCGTCATTTAAATGCCAACACTCTGCTCCAACAGGCAGAGCTGCCTGCCTGCTCTACCTCACAGAAGCCAAAATCCCAGAAGAGTGCCATACCACTATCATGGGTCAAAAAATGGGATGACTTCCCTGCAATGCTCTATCCCCCGCTGCCTCCATTGCTCCAGACCTTCCTTCAGGCTGCTGTGTGTGGGCTGTGGCAGTGAGCTCCCTGTCCCTGGATCTTCAGAAGGTAAATTTGTGCCTTGAAGCCACAGTCCCCAAGAAGATACAGCCCAGAAGCAAGTGCCAGGGGCTGAGTGTGGGACAGGATGGCAGTTGCTGACATGAGGGCAGTGACACTTGGGCAGGGGCCAGATGACCCCAGGGGTGGCTGGTGATGCACAAGGAACCTGAAAGGCCTCATCCCAGGAGTCATCTCAGGAGTGTACTGGGAGGCAGCTCCTCTTTGTCTCCCACCTAATGAAAGATTGAAGAAGAGAAGTTCCTGTCCCTCCACCAGCCTGCACCTGAGTTAAATGCCCAGTAGCTTCTCAAATGCCTCCCTTTTTTGTTTAAATCTGCACAGCATAGCTGCTGGAGGAGTCTGAGATGAGGCAATCACAGAACTTCTCCACAAGGGTACCATTTCATACAAATCTCGAAGCATGAGTTTTCTTGCAACAGTATTCATTTTACTCAGGGAGGTTACCAAGGACATAATGAAAACCATCATCAAAGCCCAGGTGAATTTTTCCACCTCCCAGAGATTTCCCTTCCCAGATGTGGCTTATGATCCTGCAAG
Source organism: Vidua macroura (assembly GCF_024509145.1). Classification (NCBI taxonomy): domain Eukaryota; kingdom Metazoa; phylum Chordata; class Aves; order Passeriformes; family Viduidae; genus Vidua; species Vidua macroura. Next base: position 92,441,864 of record NC_071572.1, on the reverse strand, counting down.
CACACAGCTGTAAGGCTGCAGATCTGGGGCTGTAAAAGAAAACCCTGTGCGTTTAGTGAAAGGAGATAGGGCCATCTAGTGACAAGAGAAACTTGCGTTCTTCATTCCGTTCATTCCATTCTTCATTCCATCCTTCCTATCACAAGCCCATGAAAACCTGTTCTGGCCACTAGGACTGGCACGGGCAGCCCCTCGCTCAGGACGTGCATGCTGAACCTCATGAAGTTCACATCGCTGGAGCTTTGCATGGTCCTCAGCAAAGCACAAAAGCAAAGCTTTTGTGAGCAGAGATGGCAAGCAGAAAGGCTGCTTGGATCTCTGACAAAGTTTGGGTTTGGGAAGAGCCCGTGGTGCCTTACGGGCAGTGCAGGAGACCAGGCGCAGGCAGAGCTTGACAGGATGGACAGTGGGAAATAGGGCTCTTGTGTTTGTTGGGAAATGGTTTCCCCAAGATTTTTTTTTTAACTGCTGTAGGCAAGCAAGAAAAAATTCAGGACAGGAAAGATGTTTCTTAGGGAAAAAAAGAAAAGAACAAAAAGCATTTTGTTTCAAAATACACATGAATTTTATTTCTTAGAAATAATTAAGAGGTTCTAGAAATTGTGGAAATTGTGTCCTCTTTAAGTAAGTACTTGTGCATGGCATTCCCTCTGACCTAAACAAGTCTTCCATAATATCATTAGCATACTGAAAATTTTTATTTCTTATCTAAGGAAGCATTTTCTTTTCTTCTTTCCTTTACTTCTCTCTTTGTCTAGAACATTCCTCCTTTCCTCTGAAGAATTCACACAACTTACCTTGTTATCAGTTTAGCTAATTACATTACTGCACTTCCCAGCAAATTAAGATCCAAAGCCTGCCCGTTTACAGTAAACTCCACAAAGAAAGGGATAATGAGGTTACTTTGCAGGTTTGTTCCTTGGGTAGTTTCCATACACTTAGTTTATAAAGTGAGAGATAAGGTAGGTGCCATAGCTGTTGTGTTACCCTTCCCAAGCATAGTCCAGGTCTCCCAGCAATTCTGGGAAGGAAGGGATTCTCTTGCTGGAGACCCAGAGGTGAGGTCGTTCTCCCCAGGGTAGAGAGGGAGACAATATGTGTACTGAAAGCAGAGCCAGAACAGGGATCATTTGTATTCCTTAGGCTGTATCCCTGCTGCTCCTGAGCAAAGTGGTTCTGTTCCAACCACAAAGCCCTCAAGCCCAGGTCTTCTACTTACGCCATCAGATTTCCCTATGAACAAAATACAGGGGTGTCACCTTGTGCTGGGAAGAGAAAACCACTTCCAAGCACCTGTAATGGATGAGGGGTGGATGGTAGCCCATCATAGTGATGCTTTCATAGCATGAGGATGGAGATACCTGTGGGAGTGTGGCATGATGCTGTCTGATGATGTGGGGCTGGGACCACCACACCAGGTCTGCACTGAACCAGCAGCAGACTAGCTTGGGGCAAGTCAGGACAGACTAAGCTGTACCAAGCTCTGCTGGGAGGGAAAATGACTTGAACTCCATTTTTGTGGGGAACTTCCAACTGCAAAGTTTGGTTTGACTCAGAATGGAAAGAAACCAAACATAGTCTGAACCACAAAACACCACAAAGCAATCTGTTCAGAAACAATCTACTTGTTTGGATTATCCTCTGATTTCTACTTTTCTTTTGAAAATAAAGGCCAAAATTTTGCTTTTGTTGTTCCCACAGAAAGGTTATTTTCTATCAGATAACAGGTTTTGGACATTTTCTACTTAGTGGTTTGTTCATACCTGCAGTCCCAGCCAGAAACTCAGCATTAACATTCTGGTTATTTCACACATCCCTAATTAAGCTAAGGTGGCATGAGTGGATGTAATAAGAGTGAAGGGCATGGAAGGACAACAAGGGCAATGCAGTCATCAAAGAAAGAAAAATGCTTTTGTGTAGGCTTACAATTTAAACCGAGAATTCCCTACAGTTATTACCTGATTGCAGTCAATCTCTATCACACTTTGTTTTGATTGTTTTCTTATATGTTCCTCTTCCCAGATCCTCTCAGCTCCCTTTGGTCATTTGTGGGTGAAAAATTCACCCACATTTTGTGCTTATTCATAAATCTGCATACTGGGGCAAGAGGCTGTGCTACATGTTCACCCAGCCCTTGGCATCCCCCAGTAGGGATTCCAGCCTTTCACTGCTGTTACAAATGCAGAACAAGTGCCTCAGCAGTTCATGGATCTCTCTTACCCTCTCATCTCAAGGTGTTACTCTGGTCATGGTTAATCAATTGTGAGCCTGAGTGACAAATCAGTTCAGTCAAGTCACTTTAATAACTTTAGAGCCAGGTCCAAAGACTGTAGCTGTCTCACAGTGCTGGCTGTGACACTTAGTCAGGGTCAACATTAAATTAAAAGGTCTAATTCTGAATATATTGAAACAGAAAGCTCTCTGTGAAGATGTAGTCCACCAGACCCTCCAGTTGCTGGAAGCTGGGCAAATATGTGTTGTGCTTTCTGGAAAGGACTCCAAACAAAAGAGTTTCCTGTTGAAAAGTCTCCATATCTCCATCACAGTAAACAGAAAAATACCAAGCCCTTCTTCACTTTGTATCAAGCTGGCAAAACTACTTTTCACTATTCTATCTCATATCTGTTAGTAAGTCTGTGACTGCAGCTGACTTGGATGATAAGTCACCAATCAGATTTACTCAGCAGACTCTCTGGCCATTCTAGTTTAGCCTCTATTTTCCCTGCCCACTTAAAAGATGTTGCTGTGCTCCATAGCAAGCAGCTGCCATGCCTCTGATGGGTGTCTTAAATACATCATCTGCCTCAGAGGAAACTGCCTTTCCCTGCTATAGCAGATTTTGGGAACTAGAGGACTGAATCATTCAGCTCATGCTCTTGGGAGCAGTCTTTTTACCTCATTAAGAGAACTAGCTCTCTTTACAGATTTTTATTGTAATTAGCACATCTGGACCACATCGTTTTCCTCTTATATCTTTCCTGTTGTCCATGCTGCCCCTCTGTCCTGACTACTGTCTTTTCCTGTGCCATCCCTGGAAGTGTTCAAGACCAAGTTGGATGGGACTTTGAATGACCTGATCTTGTAGATGGTGAGGGGGTTGGAACTGATGATTTTTAAGGTCTCTTCCAACCCAGGCCATTCTAAGGTTCTATGTTTCAATGATCCAAAACCACACACAAAAGTGCTACTTGGGTGCCCATCAGACCAATGCTCTCTGCAGCTCGAATGTCAAGTGACAAATGCCTGCTGAGCCATGAGCTGCCCAGGAGGGGCAGGGAGGGATGCCATCAGGACAGGGAGAGCTTGGACAAGCAATCAGCTTGCGTATGGTTTGCAGGCAGAAGGACAGATTGCATCAGTTATCTAATGATAAGCAGGGGGGTCAGTTGAATCACTGAGCATTCACTCAGAGGCACATTTACAGCTTTGCCTTACTCAGAAGGTGCCGAGTTGTGTACATGTGCACAGCGATGTGTTATGGTGTTTGCAGTTGCCCTGTTGGTTGAGTTTGCTTGTTTCCTGTGCTTTGGTCAATTGGTTTGCCACCAGCGTGCAGCTCTACCTCCTACATGAAACAGTCCTGCTAAATAGATACCCTGTCCCTATGAGAGGGATGAAACAGCAAGGTTTTGGAGCCCAGCACAGACTCCCTTTTTCAAAAATTTTCTTAGCAGTCATCTGTTTTCAGGGAAGAAAATTATGATTAATTAATTCCTGGGATCTGAGTTGATTACCAGGCCACTGAGCCCAGCAAAGCCATACCAGTACAAGCGAGTTTAAGCAGAAGAGTCTCTACAGGCTCCAACAATGGGCTCTACACTTGTATCCCCTCCCGCACGCAACTTCTGACGCTTGTAGGTGATTTCACTGAGCTTTTATGACAACAACAAGGGAAAAAAGCCTTGGGAACTAACATTGCTCAGCAAGACACAGCCTGCAGCATGTTTTTTATGGCAAAGAAGTCTCAGCGTTCCTGGCTTCATTTCCTTAGTGCTCACAGCATTCCCCCTTTATGGCAGGGCTGTGCCCCACCCCAACATGCAAGGCCACATCCTGGGCTCAGTCAAATCACTGGGGCAGCAGAGAGCTGGGATTCAAAAGCCTACATGAGTTAAAACAAGGCTAATCTGGGCAAGGTAGCAACTGAGAGATTGCTGTTACAGCCAGCATCATCAAGGCACAAAGCCACTGCCTAGGCAGGGCACCAGTGACTTTGAGTGGCTGGTGGGAAGGGCTCCATCAGTGTGTGGCTGGGACCATGGTCAAACACAGAGAGACACCATGGTCTCAATGGTTTTCAGTGCTTGAGCTGGGCTACCTCTGCCTGGCGCTGCCCTGTGAGGTACCCTCCTTGGAGCCATTGCAAAGGTACAACCAGCAGATGCATGAAAAGCTGCTGTCATTTATATCCCTAGTGCCAGGTTTCCTGGGCTGGTGGCCAGGGGTTTTCCTTATCAGTAGTAACTTTATAATGTAGGATTTCTGCTCACATCAAAAGGAAGGAAATAGAGAAATACATTCTCAAATAAAGGGATTTGTTCCTAAAAAGTCAATAAAGGTGGTAGGGGACCTAATGGCAGAGTCTGGCCTGTAAAGCATGTGAGGAGAACAGCTGGTCATGAAAATACAGCATTTCGGAGGATGGGGTAAGACCCTACAGTTCTAGGAATAATGCAAGATCTTTGGAAACCAGAAACACACATCAGAGCTTATTTTCTCCCAAGGCAGTTGGACATTAACTAAGCTGACATTAAGAAGCACTATGTTGCAGGCAGGAGGAGTCTGATGCTCTCTGCAGTGTCCCTTCCCCTTCTAGCCAGGCTCCACTCTTTTCTCACTTCAGCTGCATGGGGCAGGGGGACTCTTGCCTTTGCTGCTCACATGGTTAGGTAAATCCCAGAAGATGCCCACTATCTGTGTCAGAGGAAATCTGGATGGAGCATACTTGAAATCTCCTGAGAGATGAGATTGCTGTGGCTGAGCTTGCCTTCCCCTGAGCAGGGATTTTTGTGAGTCAAAATGGTTTTTTACTCCAGCCTTTACTGAACTTGGCTGTTCCCCAGTTATTTTAGCCCAGATTTTTCTAGCAAGTGAGGTTTAGCTTTTGCAGACATGCTGTCTATCCCATGAGGTTTTTACCTTGCTCGTTCTCAGGCAAAGAAAGTACCATTTGTTATATGAGCATATGAGACAAGCAGCAGCTTGTAGTTTCATTATTAATTATTTACCAGACAAAGAAAGCTTGCCCATCTGGGAATTTTATATTTTCCCAGGGTAATGAATGGACAGTCATGACATGAGAATGCAGGAGTGTTATTGGTATTCCCAGCTGCTAGACAAAGAGGTATCCATTGCTATAAAATCATTAGAAATTATTTGTCTATGCAGGGAACTTGGTCATAACCCTTTTTGAGATGTTCCTATGCAGAATTGCACACTGCAGGAAATCAGTCTGGCAAGTACAGTAACTCTGGTAACACTGCCCACATAGTGGCAGTTCAGCTCTGAATTATAACAAGCTGGACTCTATCTGGACATCTGAAAGTTAGCTATCTACTTGCAACTCAAGCCTGTCCTGCTTGGGATTTAAGTTCATAGCTAACTTGCTAAGAGTGTGAGTCAATCCAGTGAAACCCTCCTTAGCTCTGTTATGCTGCAAACCCACGGCCAGCTGGAAATATTTATGTTTGAGCACAAAAGGAGGTCCACAAGCTCCTCGATGATCTCATGCTGCCAATCCTTCCCATTTCTTCTGTTTGCATCAAGACAGGAGGACATTGTCCTCAGTCAGTGTCAGTCTTGATCCCTTGGATGACAGTGATAGGATGGTGGGTGCAGCTGGCACGAGCTCCATTTCTCTGCAGGCATCTCAGTGCACAGCCACTGTTAGCACAACATTTTTGGCATAAGACTTCTTGGAAAATGTCTTTGTTTCTATCACAGGAGCACAGAGGAACCAGAGTTGGTGGCTTCAGCCAGATCTTCCACCTCTGTAAATAGTCATAAGCTCATCTCACCACCTGAGATACAAATTTCCTCCTGTACTCACCTTAACTCTTGTTGCCCTGTGGGAGCTCACATCAGAGAGTAAAACTAGCCAGCCTGAGGCAGAAGCATCATGTAACCAAGAATCTTCTGGCTGCTGTTAGGACAACAGAGCAATTTGCCATCTTCCTTTTCCTCTCTTGCCTGTAATTATGCTTCAGTCACTGGTCATCTGTTCTCTTCAGACCTATAATCCAGCAACCTTTCCGGTCCTGTCACCAACAAGTACTTATTTGTTTGCACAGGTAGGAAGGCTTAGGCTTCTTTTTCTGCTCTCTTGGGAAGACACAAACTGCAGCTGTCAACGTAACACCGATAATGTACCTCACTTAGAAAAAAAAATCAATAGGTGCTGTAAGTGTTAACCATATGGGCATAACAGTAAACATGTTCTGAAAGCCCCAGGAAATGTTAAATGAAAGCAGAGCTGCAGTGGGGAAGGCAGCAGAGTCGCCATGACTCAGGGCAGGCAGAGATTTCCCTTCATGTTGTGCGTGTAGTGATGCCCATCTCTGACATATTTAACAAGATATAAAGTTGTAGTGTCCTGTATGGTCACTAAATTGTCTTCTGTAAGCAACTATGCGTATTTGACTTAGGCACCTTTCTAGCAGAGTGGAAAACATTTCTAAGGAACCATAAAAAGTCATTACATATGCAGAACAATTGAACCTCCTCAGCATCTGTGGTAGGAAACACATCTGTCTTCTGTCCCTTTCTTTCCTAAATGTCTCCCTGAATCAACTTTTATGGGAGGGTCGTAAATATCCCTTTCTATTTGAATCCAGGAGTTAACAATACCCCCTGTGACCATAAACACAAGATGTTTCATTGAGGAAAGAGGTGCACTCAAGTAAGCAGAGATCTTTGTGACAGTTGCTGCCAGTATGGTCACCATGCACCGCTAATCACATTAGTGGGAGATCACGGAGGTGGCCAGCAGACAGCAAAAGAAAGAGGGAGAGAAAAGCAAGACTAATCTTGTTAAAAGGGAAGCAAAGATAGACGCTACTTTTACACAGAAGCTTATAACGTCCCCATTTTCCCAGGGCTGGAATCACCTGGATGCTCTCTGAGCAGTGCGGCTGCTGCTGCTGTTGTGGAAACAAACAGCTCCACACTCTTGTGTTACCAAGGGCTGGTTTAACTTACAGATCTTTTCCATCCATGGTCTCTTCGTTTCTGCACAGGCAACCCTGAATCCTTCTTAAAGTAGAGGTTTACTTGCCTCCAGATGATTTTAAAAGCAGTACAACTAGTTTTAATCCACTGCATGAGATCCTTTTCCACCAGAGGAAGACCCACCATTTTCAACAGAAGAAACAAAGGCCTGTTCTAAAATATTCATGTATTTTCTCATTCTCCTCTGGAGAGGCAATATCAGATGTTCGAAGGTGCCTTCTTCCTGAATTAAGTTTTTTGCTCTCTCCTTACATGAGGGTGATGGACAGATCCCAAATGTGCACTTTTCTTACTTGAAGAGGCACAAAACACTCTCCAGACTGGGAGCTAAGGATTAGGTAAGCATTCACTAAATGGCCTCTGGCAGTCCCCCCAGTAGAGTTTCATCCTTTAGTCCTGGCACACAACCTTTCCATGCTGTAAGCCATGATGCAGATATGTTGTCTCAGGGCTGAGGTGCTCTCTGCCACTCCGTCATCCCACATGTGGTGGAGAAGGGATGAGAGAGAGGGGTGCAGGAGGAGAGGTGCTCCTGACCAGACATACTCACAGAAGCATAGGCACCAGAACCTGCACACAGCTCAGTGAGCAGGATGCTGTTGAGGCTCTCCAGCCGACTGGGAGCCCAGAGCCCACAGCACTCAAGTCAGTGAGCTTCCAATTCAACTAAGCAAGACTAAGCTTTGGGGAAAGATTTTCATCTTTTGGGGAACCAGGGCCTGGAGTGCAACACCTGTCAGAGTTATGTCAGGGTAACTCTCCAAGCCAGTGCTGAAGGGTTGAGGGGTACAGCCTTTCTGAGTACTTCTCCAGCAAGATAACCCCTTCTCCCACCACCCATGACTGTGTACCTAGAAGAATTGTGTTAATGGACCCCCTCCACAGAGTTTAATTTTAGGAGGGAAAACAACATCTTGATATCTGAAAGGAGCCTTAACCTGTTTTTTTGCTCAGCCTTTAGTATCATACTACAGAGCTGAGGGTGGATAAACAAAGTTCTTGCGTCAGTGGTTGTGATGTCTGCTGCTACAAGTGCTGGTGCCTTGCCAATTAATCAAATGGAGCAGGGAAAGAGAACCTGACAGATGGGCAGGAGAAATCCTTGATGGAAAATATGACTTGTTGTTGCATGGGGTGGCAGTGGCAGGAGGGAGCAAAAATATGAAGAAACAAGTGGAAATCTAGAGGCAAGGACAGTGATGATGCCTTCATAGCTGAGAGCCCATGCCCAGTCTGGTGAGGATCAGCCACTTGTTGCCTTGATATTTCATCAAGTTCTTAAATACCAAATGCAAAATGGAGACTCTTTTGGCACTAAGACAATGATTTCACTATGGATTAGTGGTGGCTAAATGAACTGGCTGTTGTCAGTGTCCTGGGGCACTTGAGCTCCCCTTGCCATCATAGGGCCTTTCAGGAGGGGCAGAAGCATTGGTCAGGAGTGGAGCCCCTGGGGATAGGAGAGATGGGCTGCAGGAAGAGGAGAGGCCATGAAGGAAAAGCTCTAGGAATGTTTTCAGCAAGGTTTGGGAAAGGTGGTTGGATTGGGGACACAGTTCTGGGAAGCAGTGTCTGTGCAATGCAGAGATCCCTGCAATGAAGAGGAGCCCAGGCAGACACAACATTTCTAAGCATCAGACAGCAGGACCTCTTGGTACCCAGTTAACTGAGGGGAACCTGAAATCTTTTCTCTCCCAAGAGATAGATGTTTTGTTCATTTTCCAGTCCCAGGAGTGGATCAGTGAGACCAGAACCTTCCAACTCTGCTTCTCCACTTTTCTTTCTGCTCTCTCCTCTCCCTGCAGGGACAATGCTGCACCCCAAATTGGGTGGCATCAGGGGTACCTTCCCTAGCCTCTGCAGCCCCTTCTATTTCACATGATCTTGACACTGACTATTTAATCATGGTTGGGGGAGAGCCTGGGACCCACACAGAGCAGGGAACCAGGAGATGTGAGAGGGAGAAAAGGCAGCAAAGGGAATAAAGGAGATGGGGCTACAGATGCCAGGAAACAGAACAAAGACATGCCTGAAAGGAGGAGAAAGAACAGACAGAAAATGGTGCTGGGAAGCTTGTTTGGGTACTGCACAAAGTCAGCATTTATTCATGTGCAAACCTCTTGCAGGCTGCAGGGAACATCCTGCCTGTGCAAGTACCCAAATGCACACTGCATTTCAACTGCAAAGGCAACGGGCAGCTGAACCTGCACCTTACTTACCTCTTCTCTAGGGGCATGTCTGGATTACTATTACTATTATGATAATTATTACTGGTTGTAATAGTAGTACTTTTATTAATAAAATTACTGTTATTATTATTGTTGTTTCCTGATTTTCCCAGGAATATGGACTTTTGTCTCATGCAGGCAAGAAAATAATCTGTGGTTTGTCTTAAAAAGAAAACACCTTCCTTTCTGTTTTGATGATGTCTGTCCCTCGGTTACCCCCTTGGCTAAGACAGCATATTGATCCTTCCCCTGGGCTCTGACCCCTCCATGCCTTCTCTGTTTACAGAGTTATCTTTAACATTCCTGCCTCTTCCTCACTGCTCAGGGGCAGCAAACATTTCAGGTAAAATTGATCCAGTGGATACAAAAAAAGACGTCATAAAGGAACCTGGGGCACGAGGCCATTCGTGTCCTCTCTGCCATCACATAAGCCTGCTGTGGGTCAGTTCAGCATTAACTGGCTCCTGAGGTGGGTTCTCATAAAAAGCAGTACTGAGAGGCTCTCCCAGTGCAAACTGGGTTGTCAGTACAATTATCATCGTTACTTTTGTGCAATGAACTGGACAAACCTTAATTCCACCTTTCTCCTGAGACATGCTCACAGGTTTTGAAGGCTAGACAAATGATGCAGACCACCCAGCCTGACTTGCATTGCACAGCTCAGAGCCTCTTACCCCTGATTACAGCTTCAGCCCCCTGGTTTGTGCAAGTGCACAAGTTCCACTTTCAGAAGTGGAACAGGACTCTTCTCAGTGTTTGTCAACACCTTCATCAGACCTACCTCCAGCTATGCAAGGGCTACTCAAAACAAACTAACTTTTCTTGGAGACATTCTGTGTCTTTTCCATCTTGTAACCATAGATAGGGTACAAAAAGGATGTATTAAAGTAACTGCTTTCAGGTCCAGTTCCTCTCATTGTTCCCAGGTCCTGTAGACCATGTTCAGATGGTTGCAGATCAATACAAGTGATACTGGAAACCCATCACTTCTCTCAGGGAAATTACTTCACCTTGGGCTACGGTGTCAAGCTTCTATGTAGGCCCTCCTGAAATGTCACATTTTCTCCTGCAGAGTGGCCTAAACTGAGACACAGGGGTGAGGTGGTGCATGATTTCCCTCTCAAAGGAACAGGAATGTTTAACCTTCAGGCATAGCCCTGCTTAGCATGGCAGTACCCAATTCCTTGCATGACTCCTTTGCCTGCCTTTCCCCAAGGTGTGTGGGATCATAACTCCAGCTATGCTGTGCTCAGAGGAAGCGTGGGGAGTGTGGGAGGGGGAAGGACCCACAGTGCACTCCACAAATCACAGGCAGTGGCCTCAATCCTTGTGCAAACAAGAACAGCATTAATCTGTAAACTGACAAACACAAAGTAAAAAAAAACCAAAACAAAACACAAACAAACAAACAAACAACAAAAAAACCAAACCAACAAACAACAAAACAAAAAGCCCCCCCAAAAAACCAACCAGAAGAAAAACATAAACAATTCCACATGTCCAAAAATGTCCAAAAATCATGTTTTGGCCACTCTAGGTGATGGTAGCTTCATGCTCCATTAAGTAAGGACTCGATTCCCAGCAGCTGTGGGCAGCTATTTACTCTCCAGGTCTCAATCCTCAGAGGCACTTGAGTGGCACGCAAATGCTACAGGTAGGCTGGCAGGAAAGCTGCTGACTGGGTTGAGGTCTGCAGGAGCAGCTCAAGGGCTGTTTGCTTGCTGGTTGTTCTAGGCAAGCTCATCCCGATAAAGAAGAAAATTCATCTAATGAAGTTGGATGTATAAGAGTTTTCCCTTCATTCTAGTTCTATGTGGATTTTTATAAGTCTGCTTATATGTACAGTTTTTGCTACTGTCATTTCTAACAGAGGAAACCTGTTTTCTAAGGTGTTGCCCTGGATGGGAAAGTCTGTGAAAGGTGGTTGTGATTTCTCCCAGGGAAAGGCCAAAGCAGCTTAAAAAGTGTCTTGGTAGGGCCAAGCTACCTTGATGCACCCCACAGCCATCTCCAGCTTGTGAGTACTTTTGGAGCTCTGGTAATGAAAACTGCAGGAGCACCATTCTTTGGGGGTGTAGTGGGGACTGATAAGGGTGATGTCCTGATTGACATGGGGACCCAAATATATAAGGTTGATATAAGTGATTGAGTATTATTTGATAAATATAACGAAGTACCCCAACTCCAAAACTTTATGGTCCCTCATAAAGTAATGTCCCTGATCATACATAACTTAGCAGAATTTGTTTGTCCACAACTTCTCAGGTGAGCATGTCAAATGCAGCCCAAAAAAGGCTGCTACTTCTGGTCCCAGCAGGGCATATTCCTGCAGTCACTAAGACAAGGAATAGTCAAGTAATTCTGCACAAGGACTGGGATGCCTGAGGGAACAGGACCTCTGTTGGTGTTCCTTATGCCATTCTCCAGCCTGCAGGTTATACTTTTCTTCCTAGTTCATGCTTTTTCAACACTTCTGAGATTTCTCAATGCATATTTGGTCTTATATTTGGTCTTTCTGGTTGCATTTGCACACATACCTCCATTAAAATAACAATTTCTACTTTGCATTTGCAATCAGAGCGAATAAAAATTCTCTGTTTGCATACTTCGGTTCCTCAACAGCTTCTCAATTTATGTGTTTTCAGACTTTGTTCTTATTTTTCATCTCTCTTATGCTCAAACAGAAGCTTTAATGTATTAACCATGTGCTGAGAGGAGAAGGCATCTGCCACATTGGCCAACTTCAACAAGTCTCCATTTTATCTTGCCTTCCTGGGCAGATCAATATAGTCCAAGTGTCTCGCAATGTACTCCAAGTGTCCTGTTCCAGTCTGAAACACTGCTGGCATTTTGACTTGAATGGCCCTGAAAGGTTTGGGGCTTAAAGGAAAACAAATTGATAATGACTGGGTGCTTCTTTGAGGCTACTGTATTTACCCCTGTGTTGCTGAAACCAGCTGTTCTGGATGACAGTGTGGGTCTGCATGTGCTGCTCCATGGCCAGAGAGGGTGGTGTGCAGTGTGCTGGGCTCAGTTGGATTTCCCTGAGCTCATCTCTCTAGTCCAGAAGTCTGACCTTGCAGGTTTCTGCTGAATTTACTGCTAAATTGTTTCAGTGGCTGAATTGCAGGGAAAAAAAGCTTTATGTTTAGAGCCCTTTAGACAAGACTGGTGAGAGCTACAGCAATTTGGATGGACCAAAGGGCCAAAGGCAGGCTGGACACCATAAGACATTATAGATGCCATGCTGTATTCCAGCTCAGAGAAAGTCAGTGGGAGAAAACAGCTTATGGTAAAGGTCTAATCTCCAGGCCCATGAGCACAATTGCCCTGCAATATAAAGGCTTCATTCTGTACTGCAACAACTAAAGAAACTTTTGGGAACAAACTTCTAGGGCTTTGAGACAAGACCCAGACTCATAGTGTTTATTTTATTGCTGTCTTTGGGCCAATATTTACCAGTGCTTATTAGTTGTTTGAAAGGAAATTAATTGCATAAAAGTCACGTTGCCTTTCAGACTGTAATGTGCTTGGGCAAGTCACTTATCTCTTCTATGATCCCTGAATGCATCAAGCATCTGACACAGCACAGAGGGAATGAAGTTATTGCATCTCAGGCAAAGCTCACTGTGGATCTGGCTCCTTGAACTGCCACATGCCTTCACTTCCAGAGAAGTGGTCCATGAAGGACACAGACCATGTCAGGAGGCCCTGTCTCCACAGTATCTAAAAGTTAGGAGCCTAATTTCAAACAAAAGTGTAATTCCATGGGCTAACACTTATTAGCTAGTGAAAAAACTCTCTACAATTTCCTGAAAGGAGATTCTAGCAAGGTAGGTGTTGGTCTCTTTCCCACATAACAGCAGATAGGATAAGAGGAAATGGCATCAAGTTGTGCCAAGGGAGATCTAGATTGGATATTAGGAAAAATTTCTTCCCCTAAAGTGTTGTCAAGCACTGGAACAGGCTTCCCAGGGAAGTGACGGAGTCACCATCCCTGGAGGTATTTAAAAGCCATGTAGATGTGGCACTTGGGACATGGTTTAGTGATGGAGTTGGCAGTGCTGGGTTGGACTCAATGATTTTAGAAGTCTTTTCCAATCTAAGTGATTATGTGATAGACATGGCAGGCTGCCACCATTTCATTCACCTTTCAGATGACAATATGCAGGACCTAATTTTTCAAGCTCTTCTATAAAAGAAATCAGGCTATTTCTGGCCATAAACATCATATCTCTGTCTGCTTGGTAGCATCCTGGTGTTCCATTATCTAGCTCCCTTTCTTACAAAGCATCTTCCTAGACTTCTTCAGAGGATCACCCAAGCACTACCTTATTTCTCCTGTTACACAGGAAATCAGATAGACACAGTTCTATATTTAGAATAGATTGGTGTTTTTTCTCTTTAAAACAGCAGATCTGAGAATGATGGAAGTTGTTATGTGGATACATCAGATTTTGGAAGGAGGGGGTGACAAATGTTAACTTTCTCCATTTTTAACCTTAGTCCTAAAGACTGAAACCCTTCAGTTGTGTCTTTTTCTCTTTTTAGCACCAACCATAAGTTTTTAGGCAGGAATTACTTTGGAAGTTTAAAAACTCTGTCAAGTGAGACAGAGTGAGATAGGACAAATTTATGCATGGCAACTGCAATTCTTTACCTACTGAAAACCCAGGAAAGCTTTTCCCACTTTCAGAAAGCTACATGATAAATATACCACACTTATTTACTGCTATTGATCAACAGATGAACGATTACTGCCCTTGTGATGTTTCTGAAACATCCTTTGATAGATAGTCACTCTCTACAAATGATGTCATAAAAAAACCAAGAAAATAATAAAAAATAGTCATATTTCTGATACTTTCTGTCTTTACACTTACATACAAAAATTGCATTTGTCTGGTCATTAAAGTCCTTTACTGGACTAAAATGATTCTGTGTTAACATTCACAATTCAGAGCTATGAAATTTCCCTTTACTAGGAAAAATGTAATCTTTCTCTTTTTTTTTTCCTTTTTTTTCAAAAATGAGTGAAAAAGGATTAATTTCCTTTCCATTCTAGATGTGGATCCTATTCCTTCTTAATTTGAAACCTTGTGGTAGACATTTAACGTTTTTTGCAGCTATGCTGTAAGTTAACACCAATGCACAGCTTCCATATATTCTTTTGAATGCTACCTACGTCCTTGTGAACAACAGACTTTGAACTTTGCCTGTTGCTGTTGTGAAGGATTTCTTCATGAAGACTTCATCTTCCATTGCTTTTATTCTTGCAGTTATTAAATAATATTACCATAAATTATATTTATGTGTCATTGAGCCACTTGCTGTACAGACATATAATAAGAGACATGCCCTGCCCATGTGCATTAGACAACCAAGATTACTTGGTAAATATAATTCTCTTAAAGACCATTCAAACAGTTCATGTTTTCACATTGCACTTCCCTATTTTGCCATTCTCCTTTTCTGGTTCCATTGGCTTATCTTAATACCTTTCTAGGCTAATGTGACTGTCCTCACATTCTCCCAGCTTTCTCCACCACTGACTATCATGATGAACTGAGTTGCTGCATCGAAGCAAATCCCAGTCTGATAAGATTCAATAGCATGTTAAGCAGGTTTTATGCTTCTTTCACAGATTACTTGATTCAGCTGATACAGCCTTAAACTATGATTGGCCCCATTTCCCTGCCATGGTCATTTGACTTTAATGTCTCTCTGGTGCTCGGTCTGCATAGTTAGAATGCAGTGATAATAACAACAGACAAAATCTCTCTTAATGTTGAGCTCAAACTTCCTTGAAAAGGTACCAAGATGTGTAGCAAATTAGACTTCATCTAGTGGACTGTTACATCTCTTGCACAGAAGCGTATTAATTGGAAATGTACCAATTCAGAGTTTTCCAGCTGAGATAACCTTTCAGTACAGCAAGAGATATCACACAACCTTTATGTAATCTCACTGTGCTGCTTCAAAAACATCCTTTGACAGATTTAGATATGTGGATCAGAGTGAGTCCTTGCTAAAACACTCCAGCCCTGAGGGGGGTCCCAGGTAAGTTTGAGCTGCAACCTGCAAGCCTCTACAAGTAATTGACCTGTGTGGAAAGCCAGCTGGATCACCTGCAGACATTAGTGGTGGTAGAACACTTGCCCACAGGGAACTGGATTGAAGTTACTCAGTTTTCATCAGATAGCAAAAATTATCCCTCTTTATTGACCACAAATGAGCCATGACTTCCCAGTGAGAAATGGCTCTGGATACCAGCTCGAGCTCATTGAATAGGGGGCAAAGTCACCACTGGTTTCCTCCTGGCATCAGATGATCAATACAGACAGAAATCCTTTATCATTCTGCCCTCAGCACTTGCACTTTTGAGCTCAGTCCAACTCTTAACACAGCAGCCCAACTCTTAGCACAGCATCACAGACCACAGCCCTTACCTGAGAACTGTTTGCATCCAGATCAGTAATGAGGACCATATCCTCATCTCTCAATGAATCCTGGTCAGGGGAGGTGTCTCAGATAGCCTTGGCCAGTTACAAACAGTCCAGATTAATACTCTTGGACCTGGACATGACTGTGGAATTAGCTGAGGACCTGAATCACTAATGTTACAGCTTTGTGCCTGACTCCTTTCAAAGAGATAGGGATGTGTCCCCAGACCTTGATAAGCTCAGAACAGCCCTTCAAGATATTGGCAATGAAGGAAAATACCATTCCTCAGACTCTTTTAGTGCATGGTTGATGTGTAAGAGTCTTTACTCATTCAATATCTGCTTAAATGACTGCAGATAGTATCAAGCCAGCTCACAGGAGGGTGGAGTTGCTGCAGGCACTTTACGGGAAGAGAACCATGTCTTGCCTTCATCCTCTCTGAAGTTTAAAGGCAGCTTCAGTGAGCCCTCCAGCTAAAAGGCAGTGGAGATCTCCTGTGACAGGAAACTCAGAGCAAAGAAAACAATGCATTCTGGGAAGATTGCTTGGGTATTGACTGTATGGAATGGCAGACCTAGAATTGTAGAATCACAGAACATGCTGACTTGGAAGGGACCCATCAGGACTGTTGACTCCAACTCCTGGCCCTGCACAGGACACTGTAAGAATCACACCATATGTCTGAGAGCACTGTCCAAATGCTTCCTGAACTCTGTCAGGCTTGGTGCAGACCTCCTGCATCTGCCTGAAAGCTGGATCTGTGCTTGAAGTTCTCCTCCAAGCTCTCATCTGCCACAACACCTGCTTTTGCTCTAAGAGAAACCAACTAAATTAGTTGCAATAGGCATGCAAATGTGGATACTGTAATAAACTGCATTCTTATTTTAAGCAACATCTTGGCTGCGATGAAGGCTAAGTTTTTAAATCCAGTTTAAAGAAATGCTGCGACCTGGCCTGAGCATCTGGAAGGTCTGGTTGGGATCAGAGTAGTACAGGTGTATAAGTCTGTAGGTGTACCTGCCCCTGAGAGCAGAAACAGTTGGTGTGGACCTCTTTAGGACTAGGAAGATGAGAGTCAGATCCCCAGATGGCTACCTATAACCCAGACTTTGTAAGAAGCAGGTTCCAAGACATGCTCTGAATTTCAGTTTGGGATGCTCACAGTACATGATACGAAGCCCTGCTTGGTATTACAGCTTTTGTCTACCTCAAAACTGAAATATTCTGTGTAAGAATTGAATGGCAGTTTGAAAAATGGAGGAAACCAGTGGCTGGATAATTTACTTGAGGGCAAAGCTAGAGCGATTCTTCCCAGAGGTGTGCAGAACGGCAGTCCTTGACCTTGGTGGAAGGGAGGAGAAGGCCTTCTCTGGGAGTCCCAGTGTGTATCTCAGGACATGTCAGACAGTGAAAAACCCCTGGTAGTTTTCTTTGCCTTCTTCACTTTTCTGTCTCTTTCTCCCTACACACATATATCCATGAAATTTTTTTCTCTTCAGGAGCCGTACAAAGACAACACTTGTCTGGAACCAGTGACACTCTCTGGTGACTCATCCCTTTCTATTAGATCCAAATGATCAGTACATTCCTCAAAGATTATATCTCAGGCTGAAGCCCAAGCAGACATGGATGGGACTGGAAAGCCAGTTTGAGAACCAGGAGTGCAGGCTCCTGTGTGTGGAGCCATGGGAGCATGGAGGAGCCCAGAACACACCAACATGTCAGCATTCCCATGCCTCTCACGGTCACACTGACACTTCCACATGAAAGATCCATGCTCAAGTTGATTTCTCCTGGACCAGAGCTCTGTCTTGCCCAGAGCCTTGGCTCCATCTTACAGCTCTGCAACAGAGGTCCACAAGCCCTGGAAGTCACCAGTTCTCCAGTGTGTCACAGACCACTTTGGCTCAGCAGAGCCCAGGAGTCCAGACTGCTTCACAGCCTGCTAGACAAGCTGGCAGCATCTCGCAGTCAGATCTGATGGATGTGTGCCCAACATCATTGAAATTAGTATATTTCTTCAATGTTCTGGTTCCTGCAGATTGATATTCAAGCCTGGAAACCCCTGTCACTGCAGAGCTTGCAGCCTGCCCTGACTCTGCCTTCAATCCTGCTTTGTGGCATCAGGACAGCCCCTGCACAGCTCCCTGCACCTCCACCATCACAGCAGGCACCACTGCTTTGGTGTTTTCCACAGACCATGATTCCACCTGAGTGGCCATCAATGCTGTCATGCATGTGGGAGGCATGTGGGACATGTTTTCTGTTGAGTATTGACAGAAGGTGGTGACCTTTGTGTTTGTGCTGCTGGGGACACGTAGAGTGTCAGCATTGTATTATCGAAGAGCTTTCACTGCTGTGAAAGGAAGAATTAATAACGTCTGCTTCTTTCCCTCACACTTCTGCAGGACTCGGTCAACCCCAGTGCCGTGATTGATGGTGTGAGCAAAGCCTTGTTGGCGCCATCTCGAAGGCAGGTGCCCATTAATGAAAGGAGAAGACAAGAATGAAGGTGTCTTGCAGGACTTACAACTCCCCTATCAGCACTGGGCAGTCAGAGTGAGTGGCTTGTTCAGGGGGTGTATTTGCTGACAAAGTCTGTGTAAACAAGGACCTTGGGAGAACGTACAGGGAACAGCTGTGCTGTATCTGGGAAAGGTGAATGCCATTTGCAGAGCAAACTAGCTCTAATTCAGGCAAATACTGTTACAAGCAATGTAGCTGAAAAGAAAACATGTTTACTGGGATGTTAACATGACTCCTATCAAATGCAGGAAAAGGGGGGAAATGTCTGTGTCTGTGAAACTGCTACCTGAAGCAAATAATTCCTGCTAGGAAAACCCTTTCGCAAAAGCATCTTGCCTTGGCTGAACATTCTCAATACCTGAGGAGAAAAGGTGTTTAGCATGTTGCAGGACTTGGCCTTCACAGGCCCCCTCTGAGTACCAGCTTAGTGGCTATTTACAAAAATATTATTGTTTCGGGTTTTGAGTGCAGGTTTGAGCTGCCCTCAGTGTTGCACTGCAGAGGCAAGGGGTGCTGAACACTTCCTGGGAATCAGGATCTTTCAGGGGGCTGGCACTGAGCATCCCCATGCTGAGCACCTCAAACCACCCTTCCATCAAAATTTCATCCCATGTTTCTCCCTTCCCATCTCCAGGGCCACAGCCACCACCCTCAGCACCTCAGAGGGAAAAGAGGAACATGCCTTCAGGAAAGCAGGAAAAGCTGCAAAATTTGCGTAAGAGCCCCACCTCGTGGAAATTACCTCAGGCCCTGCTTACCAGAGGCTTTTTGGGTCGGCTTGTGAGCCCCAGCATGACCTCATCCCTCACATCCTGCCCGCTGCTACATTAATGAGTCTAATATGAGGTTTTATCTCAGTGTCAGTCACAGTAACACTGCACACAGCACAGGCATGGGGTGGTGCCTGGGTCTTCATCTCCCATAGCTCAAGATATTCTGTGCAGCCCATGTGAATGGTAATGATATTTGTGTTACTATTGAAAAGAAAAAACATTTTATTCTTTACAGTGGTTTTCTGATTTAGAGACAGTGGGAAGGCCAGGCTGGTTGAAGGCCAGGCTGAGCATCTTCCACTGAATTAAAGAAATTAAATGGCCTTTTAAGTGGTCCAACCAGGCAGCTGTGGGAAGGCACCAGGCAGAGGAGCCCTGAGGACCAAGAGGTTGCCTACAGCCAGGTCAGCTGTCAGCAGAGCACTGGCTGGGGGAGCTGCTCAGCAACCAAGCATGGTATGGCCCAGGAAAGGCTGCAAGTCAGCAGCTCCTTGAACCCTGTATTTGCTGGGTTTCAGGATATAGAAATGGCCCACTCCTTATTTTCCCACCTGTACTCAGGGAAGGTGATCTCTACCCACATTTTTCATACATAAAGTGGGTTAGTAACAACAGTTCATTTTCCTCCACCTTCTGAAAGCCCCCCAGGAAAATCCTGTGACACTGAACCAAAGGGTACCATGCTTTGAAATAATCATCCAGTGCCACCCACAGGAAACAAAACCAGTCAGGAACTCCTGCACTTGTGCAAAGAAGTGCAGGATTGAAGCTGCTCCATCAGATTAATTTGATTCCTGTTGACAGTTTTTTGTTCCTGTCAGGAAAACAAAGTGAACTTGTCCCCTTCCAAAGATTCTGATTTGGGAATTTGGGAAATGAAGTCTTGATATGCCAGGCAGGTCAGAAGAGTGCTAATTCTCTCTTTCTCTTTTTTTTTTTTTTTTTTTTTTTTTTTCCCAAGACCTGTAATTCTCTCTAGAAAAAATTATATTTAGCTACCTATTATAGCCAACATGTAACCATGGCTGCTGTCCTCAGTGTGTGTAATTAGGGATCCTGGAGGGATTATTTGTCCAGAGTGAGCAAGGTAAAAATTCTTTTAATTTGGTTGACACACAAAAGCTCCTAGAAATATCGATTATGTTCTTTGATCCATTTGCCATAATTACAGATGATCACATCTCTCAGTGCTTGGTTAAATTAATATTTTTCCTAAAATTAATATTTTTAATCCTATGTTTCAGTGCCCAAATTTCTGTAAACCACAGAGGTGACTTTAAAAGCCCATGACTTGGCACACCAGAGCACAGAGCTCCTCAGCACACAAAAAGTCAGAGCCACTGGTATATCTGATGATGTTCTCCAGGCTGAGAGTTCCCAGTGTTTTTCTCATGAATTATTAGTTGGTAAGATGTGAGAGTTGGTTAGACAGCCAAGTTTCCCACCAGCACCAGACACTGATGTGAGGCAGGAGGTGCTCAGCCAAAGCAGTTGCCTTCTGCCAGAGCAGAGAAGCAGCAGCAAAACCCTGGGCTGTGCCCAAATGCCCTACTGATAAGCAGATCAGGTTGTAAGCCTGACTCTTTCTTAACCTTTTGCAGTAAAAATGCAGGGGCTGTGCAGTGTCAGTATGTCTGGGACTAAGGAGACTCTTGAATACAGAGTTTGGGGAGGATTCAAGGTTTTGGTTTTAGATGTTTTATAGAAAAACTGAAGAAGCACCATAAATCAGCACAGTGTTGATTAATGATTAAGCTGGATAGCACCAAGCTGCTTTCAATTGATTTTTAAAGGGGAAACAGCAAGCTGGAATCTTCATTTCCCTTACACACAGGTGTAAAGAGGAGTGACAGGGGCTGGCAGTCTTGATCTGCTATGCTGGGGAGCACAAGACCCTCAGCACACAGGACTGCAGCAGGGGACACTCTTGTCAGGGACATCCCCAGCCCAAAAGTGGTGACAGGAGAAGTAGATGAAGATGGTGATGAAGAGGAGGTGCCGGCAGCCTGCTTGAGGCAAGTGTCCCTGTGCCCAGCCGAGCCGACAGGAGCACCTCCTCCCTTCAGGGCTCACCTCTTGCACAGATGCCAGCAGCGGAGGCAGACGTTTGGATGCTCTCCCCGTGTCCGGCACGGCTCATAGGCGTTTCCCCATTCAGGATGCCCATGATGCGCTCTGAACACCCCTACACCGTCCATGGGCTGCATTCGAGGTAAACCTTCCTTTCAAGCCTCCTTGCCGGCCTTGGCTGCCGCCTGTAGTGGGAAGGTGGCTCTTTGCGTGGCTGCGGGGTGGGGTTTGCACGCCTGGTGCCTGGTGCAGGGCTGACATCTACCGGCCGTGCCTTCAGCTTCGTTTTATGCTTTTACGACTAAAAAAGCCCGTTATATAAAGCTTCAGGTTATAACGCTTGGATCCAGGCTCAACAAACTGCCCTGGCTGGATGCAACTCACCAAGTGCCTGGCCATGGGCACAGACCAGCCAGAAAGCTGAAGCTGGAGCAGTATTGCTCTTCATCCTGGTTCTTGCATGAGGCTGAACCTTGCAAATTCTTACCAATGCAGCCATAAAGAATAAAGTTGTAAATACACTATTCAAAGGGTCAAATTCAAAGGTGAATAGAAAGTAAACAACACTTATACTTTCAAATACTGTGATTTTTAAGCTTCTTATTATTTTGGCACCTGACATATAATTAGTGAGTGTTTAGAGACTGTACAAGCAGTACCTTGGCATTCCCACAGTATAATAGCACCTGCAGCCATTACAATATCTGCAGTGCCATAAATGTTAATCCAGCTTGTCCTCTTTCCTCATGTTATTTCTTCACACCTTTAGTCAGCTCCTAAAGCACAAGACTGGGACAGGAGCACCAGCAAGAATAATGAGCCCTGTTGAGAGCAGCCCTGCAGAGAAGCCTTGGGTGTTCTTGAGGATGAAAGGCTAGACATGAGCCAACAGGGCTTGTAGGCCAGAAGTCAAACCACATCCTGGGTTGTATCCAAAGCAGCGTGGCCAGCAGGAGGGGATTCTGCACCTCCACTCTGCCTTTATGAGACCCCACTTGGGGTGTTGTGTCCAGCTCTGGGGTCCTCAGCACAGAAAAGACATGGAGCTGTTGGAGTGAGTCCAGAGGAGGGCACCAAGGATGATCAGAGAGCTGGAGCACCTCTCCTATGAAGACAAGTTGAGAGAGCTGGGGTTGTTCAGCCTGGAGAAAAGAGGATCCAGGCAGACCTTATAGCACTTTCCAGTACCTGAAGGGGTCTTATAAAAAGGAGGGATAGGAACTTTTTATATGGGCAGATGACAGGACAGGGGGCAATGGTTTTAATCGGAAAGAGGGCAGGTTTAGATTAGATATTAGGAAGAAATTCTTTACTCTGAGGGTGGTGTGACCCTGGAACAGGCTGCTCAGAGAAGTTGTGGATGCCCCACCCCTGGAAGTTTTTAAGGCCATGTTGGTTGGAGTTCTGAGCAACCTGGTCTAGTGAATGGCATCCCTGCCCATCGCACTCATGGGATGTTGGAGCTAGATGATCTTAAAGATGCCTTCCAACCCAAACCATTCTATGATTCTCATTCTGTGATAGAAAACCGGTTCAGGCCTTGAGAAGACGGCTTCAGGATCAGCCCTGAATATTAAGATCTCTTTTTCCCTGTTAGCCATTCCCAAAGGACAAGTGCTGAATTACTGTGAATTTCTTAGCATCCCTTCCAGGGACTGTGAGTTTCCATTCAATACAGCTGAGCACCTGTTCCAGTCTCCAAGGCCACCAGTTCTTCCTCTACAATGCTGAAATGATGATTGGATCACCAGGCCACCAAAGTTCTTCCCCTATGCATTGACTGAACATCTCCATGTACCATCCTGGAGTTCTGCTCTCTGCTTTGACCACTGAGGAAATTCTGTCCATGACCAGTTCCTGAAGAATCTGCTGCGACTTGAAAGCCTGGCCTTACGTATGTGCTGGGTTGAATCCCATTTTCTAAAAGATGCTTGATAATTTCTCTGAGGGCATCCAGTGAGGTATACCCACAGATACCCACAGAGACTAAATACTTTTTTTCCCTGTGAAGAAAGGCATCAGGTTTATTTGGTGTTACCTACCTTTTCTAGATCAATGTTCTTCCTATTTTTTTTAATTCCTGTTTTATGTCCACTTCTTTGGATTTCATTATTCAGCCCTTCATGGGCATGTGAACTAGTGGGACCATAAGTTTTTCCTGTCTCCCATACTCCTTCTGAGCAACTTCATCTCAGTCCTCCTTGTTTATATATATTCTGCAGATCAATAGAGATCACCTCCTGCTATTAATAAATTGCCTTTATTACTTCATTTATCTATTTTCTAATCTAAATCTCTCCTGATTAGTTCCATTTGATCACTAAGAATACTTCCCCATACTCCAATGCAGGGTGTTAGTTCATCCATTAGTCACTGCTTCCCCAGCAGTCAGCCCCAAAGACTGGAACACTATATGCAAGCACAGTATATTTCACATGTGATGCAAATGACTAATATTATGTTTCGTTTTGTGAATTATAAAATAAACTCCTTCTGGAGATACAAGAATGCAAATCATGCAGAAAATCATTTGTTCAGATTGTCAACCATGTGGAAGAAGAGTGTTTAGCAGCTTTAATGTCTGATCTCCAATAACAGATTGGATGAAATTGAATGCAGCTCATCTTGTGGTGCTCTTTTGGATAAAATCTGTGAAGAAAGCTCCTATAAGGAAAGTCCTGCATGTTAACATCCTGTGCTTTTATTTTTTTAAGAACATGGTTTAGCTCAGATGTCCTTTGGCAAAATTCTCTCTTTTCCTATTAGATGTTCTGCTCACCTACCGCCAGCTGACATCTTCCAACCCTTTAATGGTACCTCACAATTATTGCTTTTGAAGCCTTTTGGAATTTACAGCTGTATAAATGTCAGTGCTGTACTGTAAAAATATCAGCTATGTGAAAATCTTGGAAACCTGCCCAGCTATGATACTGCCAGGAATTTGGATATAAGTGCAACATGACTGGTTTGGATTCGAATGAGACTAGAGTAAGTTTTTTTGATTGATTGTTCTGAGTGTCAGAATATAGTTTGCTGTGGTTTAGATTTATCCATTCCTGCAAAGGAATAAATTGCTCTGGCAGCTTTTCCATAAACCACATTGTTTGGGATGCCGCCAGGTGGTGCCACGAAGTCAGGGAAACAAGAGCAGTACAGATTCGGGGAAATCAGCCTGGATTGAGGATGAGACAGCTCCCCGGGACCTCTCCTTTCTGTTTCTAGTCGGGCACTTCAATCCCAATCCTTTCCAGATTAATATATTTTTCATATATTTTCATATATTTCTGTATCACACTTCAGACACCTATTTTAAGACAGCTCAGGATGCTGTAGGGCAGTTGGCATGCCCTCAAAAATGTCCTTTTTATAAAAAGACAAGCTCTTCTGTTGTTTTTCCTAGTTCCTAACAAATGTTTAAAATCAAATGACGTGGAAAATCTAGTGATCTCTATGTCTTAATCCTTCATGCCTCATTTCTTTTGGATTAATATTTGACTGTGACTATTTTTGTTACTTAGGCATTGCAAAAATCAAAGCAAATTCCAGTGCTGCTTTTAAGAAATCAGTCATTTTAAGCTGTGTACCAGACTCTTTCTTCTGAGCTGATATTGCTCACATCCTGTTAAACTGTTGTCAGGGTTATTTCCCATCTTTGAGTCTGGATGTAAAATTAAATCCTGCTCGAATTTAAACATCAAAACTCACATGGAGTTTTATGAGGAAGCCCAGAGGTCCATAGAGAGTGGATCTGTAGTGTTGCTCTTGCCATAGGGTGGTAACAGGGCCAGGGAAATACCCTGTAGCCCCATCATTTCACACAAGCTGGGCAAAGGATGGGGTACATGGACTGTTTCTCAGCCTTTGCTCATGCAGGCAGAAGTAAAAAGAACATTGTAGTAGATCAAGAGAGGGGATTATCCCCTCTAATCACCCTCCATTATACCACATATACATACTGCATCCAGTTTTGTATTCCCCAATACAAGAAAGATAATAATGGGGATGATGGGGAGAATTTGGCAGAGGTCATCAAGACATATTCCTGGATGTGAGTAGGATGAATTACCTTTGAAGTACTTTTCTCTGTCCTCTGATTACAGGCTATATGAATCTCCTATGAGGTGAATTTCTGAAAGTTATAGGAGGGTCTGGACCAGAAGGACTGAAAGCCTGATTTTCTTGAGTGTCTAGCAGCTGCTCCAGCAACTGACTTGGACTTGGTTTTAAGCTTGTCCCTGTGAGTGTCTGGTTTGCCAGACCTTTTTCATTGGTTTCCACATGTGCAAATGTTAAGCTTTAGCCAAGCTTTCATCACAGGGTACTCACTGAATGCATGTAAAACCTCTATACCTACACCACCGTCTTTCAGGCGACCCAATCATCATTTCAACAGTAATTTTTGCATTGAACCAAGAAGAATAAGTCCATGTCATCAGCTGGGTCAGCTTTTATGGGTAACAGATTCCATAGACCAGAAGCATCCTACAGACTTGTGTGTAGTCCTGAGAGAGAAACGGGTGTGATCAGCAATTCCTGCTCTGTGATCTGCATTTGGGTGCCATGCCAATTGATGCTGTGATGCTGAGGTAGCCATGGAAGTCAGTATCTCCTGATTCCAGGGTTCAGCCCCCTAATCCACTCTTATTTTCAAAGGTGGAAGCTGAAGATGCTTGGCAGTGCAGAAAATTAGGCCTCTTGTGCAAGTCTGTAAATACAGCTATAGATGCCAAGATGACGTAAAGAAGAAAACAGATACAGCTGTCTCTTGCATAGCTGCTGCCTTATAGACTCCTGAAATTATTATTGCACACAGCTCTTGTTGGCCACAGTTTAAATGGTAACAGCTGTAGCAGAAAAAAACATCCTAGTGTGTTCTTCACTGCATCTGCAAGACACAGGAAAGGAGAATACAAATTTAAAATATTATTTTTACCTCAAAGACACAAGATACGTGATGAAACTCTACCTCTCCTTAAAAAAGCAGGTATTCTTGGAAGGTCAAATTGTTAGAAAGCTGTTTGCATTATTTAGTCATCTCGAGATGATTTCAAAATTTTAATATAGTACAAAGAAATTATACTTTTTTTCTTTTATTCTTCTTAGTTTGCTATCCCTGCAAGAGCTCTATGCCAACAGAACATAGTCTCTGTGCATGCAGTCTCCTTCTGTAACAGTGACATTTAGGCACAGCTATTTAAGAACTCAGTGTAAGAAACTCTGCTACAGGTTGGGGAGTCTGTGACCTTTAGTGCAATAAAACAGTGGGATAACAAGGATCAAAACTCAAAGCCTGAGGACCCACAACAAGCATGGCTTGTGCTGAGCCCTTGGAGGAAAGGCATCTCTGGAGCTGTCTGTCACAGCTTGCTTGATATGTCACATTAGCATCTTTTCCACGCTGACCCCACTGAAATGTCACAGCCCATTTACCATTTATTTCAACCCAAGCATCCAGTGCCAGTGCTCGTGGCACAAGGTTGCATTAGCTCTGAAAGATTTCCTGTGCATTGGTCTGAAGACAGAAGACAAATAGGGGTGCTCTGTGCTCCAGCTTGGTCAGTCA
The DNA here is from genome assembly GCF_024509145.1 of Vidua macroura. Taxonomy (NCBI): domain Eukaryota; kingdom Metazoa; phylum Chordata; class Aves; order Passeriformes; family Viduidae; genus Vidua; species Vidua macroura. The sequence continues at coordinate 92,415,033 of NC_071572.1, read as the reverse complement.
AATTGATCTTTCAGAACAGCCTTACATGAATTTATCCAGGTTTTCAGCACTGTAATCTGAGGGAAGTTTTGCTCTTGTGTTGCAGAGAAGCAGGCTCTCCTCCAAGAGGGATGGCAGATGTGTGTGTGGGAAGAAACCTCGACTAGTCCCTGCAGGAGGAATAATATAATCACAGAATCATTTAGGTTGGAAAAGACATCTCAGATTATCAAGTCCAACCATTAACCCAGCACTGCCAGGTCCACCACTAAACCGTGCCCCCAAGTGCCACATCTACACATCTTTTAAATACCTCCAGGGCTGGCTACTCCACCACTTCCTTGAGAAGCCTGTTCTAATGCCTGAGCATCCTTTCAGGAAAGAAATTTTTCCTAAGGAAAAGAAGCTCCTTTCCATAGGTACAAGGAGAGTAAGGATGCTTGTAGCTGTGTAGGCTGCTCTGTCACCTTCTTCACAGAGTGTAGGACTTCCTCAGATCTTGCCTGTAGCATCAACATTTCTTTTCATGCTTGCATGTGTCAGTGTTTATCAGAAACAGCACACTCATCTCTAGAGGCAATGGGAGAAGAGACATGTCCCAGATGACAGATAGATGTCTGAATGCACTCCTCCTCACTGGTGGTCAATGCTACTGCATGACCATGGCATAAGGACCTACATAGAACAGAGTAAAACTTTCCAACTCTTACATTAATGTCATTTTCTGGAGAAAAAAAAAAAATTAGTAGTTTTATAGAGAAAGTTTTAGAAGCAATTAATATGTACATGAAGCAATAGCCAATTTATCCTTGTAAACCTTGGTCTACAGTTTTCAATACAGGGCAATAAAACCTGGGAAACAGGAGCTCAGTGTCCTTCAGCAAAAACCAAACAAAACCTTCCTTAGTTATTTTAGAAAGCTGAATAGCACTGCATAAATATATTTTCCTCCTTCAAAAGGCAGGTCACAGCAGCCTTAATTATCAGAGGGACAGAATGGAAACAACATAAAAATAAATCCTTTGAAAGTTTGCTCTCATTACCACATTTGGCATATTTAAGCATAAACACCATCTGTGTTTATCAAGAAACACAGCAATAGCTGCCGTCCGATCTCACAGTGACACCAGTGTTTACGGAAATTTACAGTAAGGGGCACATGCAAGGCTTCCACAGAAACTGAGCTTCCTTGAAATTATTTGCTCAGTCGCCAGCTGCTCACGTAGACGGAGGCATTTTTGCCAAGAGAAGAATCATCACAGAGAAAAGCAAAGCCTCAACTCTCTCACTGAAGTTTCTTCTGGCAACTCCAAGGAGGCAAATTGCAGCAAAAGTTACTCGCAGCAAAGGGTCAAGCCATAAAACACACTTTGTGCTTTTAGCGTTGTACCTGCCATGGCGGGAGGAGGAGCATCTGCGGCTCCGGGGTCAGCTCACTGCTCTGCCCTCCCCTCGTTGGCAGAATGGGAGCCTGCTGTCCCTCTGCCTTTGCAGCAGGCTGGGAATGCTGGAGGGGACTGCACACCAGGCTGGCTAGGCTCTGCCCTCGGCTTGGCAGACCAGCTCCCAGGGAGGGAGAGAGTGGTTTGTGACCTGACTGGGTGCTGTGCTCTTGCACCAGTCTCTCTCATTCAGCTCTGGTGCAACAAGAGATCCAGGGGAGGTTGTAGGCAAACAGGTGCCGGTGGGAAAAATTCCTCTACAGATGCTGTGGTAGTTTGCTCTGCCAGCCACCTGTGCCCATGGGTCTGCACCCTGGATTATGTTTATTTGGGCTCCCCTTGATCCTACAGCATCTTTCTATGCAGAAACGATAGCAGGGTGAAAAGACAAGGACAGGAGCAGAAGCAAGACATGCCCTGCCTAAAGCCAGGATTCAATGCTGCCAAGGGGCAGTGATGGCTTCATCACAACCTAGACAATGTTGTCTAGCTCAGCACAGGCATTTGGAATCCTCCCATCAGGACCAAACTGTCCCATGGATGTGGATCCAGGCAGCTGATCAGCAACAACCAGCAACACATCCTCTGTGAACGTGAAGCCCTGAGCTATCTGAAACACAAAGACACAGGCAATGATAGGCCTGCCTTCACTACAGGCTGTGGCACCAGTCCTTGGTTCTCCTTTGCTGACACAAAAAATTTAGGCAGGCTGCTCATACTAAAATCCCAGTGTGTTTTAGCTTCACCATGCAAAAGAGATGAATAAATGTCAATTATTTTTAGATGATAGAAGTAATTATGTGAATATATAACAAGCTCTTTTACACTGAAAGATCAGAAGAAAAATGCATGGACATCCAAAGTACATCACCTAAGTCTGAATAGCCTGGAATAGCATCTGATCTCCATTGCTCTAGCATCATTTGTCCAAAACCAGTTAAGACTGATACTAATATTCTGAGCATAATTTGGCTCTGCCTTCTTGTAGAGGTGGCATTGAGTGGCCTGACTGTGATAGAGATACATTGAATGATGCAAAGGCAATCCAATTAAAATTAAAACAAATTAAAAATCCACAGTATTGATGTTAATTTTTTTCAATTCCAGCCTGATAGCTTTATGAGAAGCAGAACTGTGAAAGTTAGCAAAAGCCGTAGACAGCAGTTTCACTGCCTAAACTCTTTCACCAATATGTCCATAGTATTTAATTTGAATTTTCCTTTTCTTAATTTTCTCTCATTTACCCTAATTCCATTGTCAGTGTGCTTGCCTGATTAATTTTTTTCTATCAACAGTGTTTACTCTCCTCAGATATTTACAGACTACTTTTACATCTGCCCAAACACTGTGTTATATGTCAGAAAAACCTTATTCTGCTTTATGATTTTGCCTTAGAAGTTGATCACACTGGTCTTCTCCTGAAATTGTGGCTTTGCCCTGGATTCTGTCATCCCACCAAGATGGTGGTCTCAGTGTACCAGTGTACACTCCCAGAAGCTGTGAAGGCAGTAAGGAAGACCTGCAAGGTAAACACCCTGTCCCAGACAGAGAAGCAATTTTCAACCTGTGCTTAACTCTAAGCACACAAGAAATCCTACTTTCTTTACTGAGATTACTCATGCCCTTAAAATAAAACCTTGCTCAGCTGCTGTGCTGGTGTGAGACCAGAGGGCTCTGTTCTACATCAAGCCCATTAAAAAAGGTATTTTCACCCATTTTTCCATTACAAAATGCATGTGTGTGAGTAGAATTCAGGGTGTGTTTTCTTGCAGGTATTTGATTTGCTGTCCACTGTCCCTTCAGTGTCTCTGGATGTGCTCTTGTACCTGTGCTTCTCCTTCCTAAACATTTGGGGCTTATGTATGTTTCCTGAAAAACTTCACATTCCTCCAAGCCAAGACACATTCTTGTTATTTGTCTGGCTTAAAAAGCACTTGGGCAAGTGGAGGGATGAAGAGGGTTTTGGTGATGTGTTTGTCTTGAGAAAATATTGCTTACAGTGGGAATGTAGGTGGAGTGGTTTCCTGGTGGATTTCTGCTGAGTCACTGGATTATTTTGTGCCAGCTCCAAGACTTTATCAGTGCCTGTGGTGGTCCTAATGTTCCACCTCTCTTGTGGAACTTCCCTGGTATCTGTGAAGACATTGGTCCTTTTCTCCTGCTTCCCATGCAGACATTCCCAGTATCTCTTTTTCTCCTGTACATAGCCATTATTTTTGTGAGAATGATGATACACATTGGCTTATGTCAGTCACAGTTGATAGTGCAGGAATAAGGAGGAACACCTGCACACATGCTTTTATGTCTAAACCATGGTATAGCAAGAGCTTCCTTTCTGTAGCAAGCTTGGCTAAAAGAAGACTTGCTTGAGGAAACAAGGAGTTATCCCAGATGAGTTATGGAGAGTTGTACCATGCTAATCACATTCTCATTCCTTTTAAGCGAACAACTGACAAAATCAGGGAGATCTGCAATGCTGAATGCCTTTAAAGACAGATCTGCTTTACTTAGATGTCCAAGTATGGGCCTCAGTCTGTAATGCCACTCCTACAGATTTTCTAGCTGAAGCTCTCCAGGTCTGGCTGCACACTGCACTGGTAAGGCAGACAGATGCTGGTGACTGCTTCAAATAGAACAAGCTTGAAGATGTGACATCTGTGGTGTGAGGGAAAAACAGTATCAGCATATTTAAACTCCAGGGGACCACATGAACAGTTGTAACATGCACCAGAGGCTTCATCTGTGATACTCAGACAGTGAAATGGCCACGAGCACAGCTCAGAGAGCTGGAAGATACGTGGGGTAAGAGTGAAGGGCATCCAGCAGCCCGATGGTGAAAAATGGTGTGTGCCAATGGAGCTGCCATCCTGCCCAGCCACAGAGGGCATGAGCAGCCATAGCCCTACTCATGGGAGGGACACCCAGGCCTGGCAGTGCCAGCACTGGTGGAGCAATTAACTGGGACTCTTGAAACACACATACACAGCAAGTCTCACCTCCTAAGGTGGTGGTAGACCTGGGCTCTTCTGTCTGTCAGGCTTATTTTTTCATGAGTTGAGATCTCACAAATCTTGTATTGTTGAGCCCAAGGAAATTTTCTTCTGGGATGCCTGATTGCTCCTTTTGACTCTTGTTTTGACCTAGAACAGATTGTAGAGCAACCAAGTGTGAAGGGAGTGCAGAGGGATGAACCCCATTGACTGCAACTGTACGTGTGAAGCAGCCATGTCCATGGCGGTGTGCATTTGCTTGGATAACCTGCCTGCACCTACAGCTCAGGTGATCCATGCAGTCCATTGCACTTGTATTGTTCAGCTTTTGGGAGCTGAACTGTGCCCAGGTGTTTGCTGTACCAAAGGGTGGCTGCTGGGGCTAAAAACTGTGCTGGGAGTGTGCTAAGTATTCCACCAGGACAGCTGCAGGCCAATGGTGGAAGCCCGTGTCCTGTCCCTTCCTAATTTACCTACATAGGTATATCCAGAGACCAAAAGGAGGCCCAGAAGAAGATGGTCCATGCTGGTGAAGAGCAAGACAAGGACAGTCTCTGGCAGAGGTGACAGTGTAAGAGCTGAGCTATAGCTGGATAACAAGCCACACCACCATACCACGCAGCTGAGTTGCCAAAAGAGGCGAGCCCTGACCTCTGCAGAGCCAGCAGGAGGTGTCAGGTTGGAAGGAATAGGCAGGCAGGAGGGGGAACAACCATGGACACCAGGCTGGAAGGACCCCCCATGCACCTGGGGGCTGGATGGGCTATTTCTTTAAGAAAAATCATCCTCTGGCTCAGAGCCCAGACTCTCAAATCTGCTGTGAATCAAGCTGCCCTCTTTCAGCACTGCACATACCTTTCATATTTCTTTCCCTCAAGGAACTGTTTTATGATGATTAATGAATTATGAAGGTCACCTTTTGAGTCTTCAGCTCTTACAGAACTCCAAAAGAAAACAAAATCCGGAAGAGTTCCAGCTAAAAGTGTCATGGCAAATGCATCCATTTTACTTTATTTATGATTAAGTTCACAATGGACTTACTAAGTATATTCTTTAAATAAACAGAACTTGAGACTGTTTGTGAAATGCTGGGATTTTCTGCCTTAAAACATCTGCTGCCTATTTCTTATGGACCATTTGGGTAATACTAGAGCACATACAGATATGCATCTATTTCCTGGAAATTGCTTAAGCATACTTCTAAAATGTAGAAATATGTACCTTTACCACCCAAGAAAACCAAAAACTAAAATGAATGAGACTGGGCAGTCTCTAGCTGAGAGAAATTCAATAAATCTACCCTGCACATGAACTGTGTTGGTATGTGAGACTGGAAAGCTTGCTGGCAGGAGGCAGGGAAGTTGACTATAAGTCTGTATAACTCAGACTAATAATTCATGATGCTGTATAAAGCAACCTGGCTATTTGAACACTGTGCTTTTTCTGATTGTGTGCCTATTGAATAAACATCGGACTTGAATCTTCTTCCACAACTGATGATGCTCTGAATGGGAACTTCCTTTGGAGTGCCCATGTCATTATATGGTTAATAATTTATATCCTTGAGGAATCTTCCTTTAGATGCCAAGTATGAAGAGGCAGATGTTAGGAACATCTGCAGGATAAGCTTTTCATGAGATGTGTTCCTTGACAAATACCTCCTTGATGTTCGATCTTTCACCCCCTCTCTGTCAGTTAGAGTCCAACTGAACTCTTGACATCCAGTGGTGCTATAGACAGTGTTAGACCTTCTCCAGTCTGGCTGCTTCTTGGCTTTCCTTTTCATAACTATCTTCTCCCTAATCAAAAGGAAGTCAGAAAATTAAGTCATACTCAGACTTCAAAGCCCAGCTGCTGCAGAGTGTTCCTCAGCATTTCTTGCTGCTTCCTACCTTCCTTGCTCCCTCAGCCCATCACAGCCTTGATGTTCCTCTGAATAATGGTATGTCCTGCCCAGGTTTGATTGAGCCACCCTGAACTGACTTTAAGGATGCAGCTGAGATTGTAAGCCCCTTTGAACATTTGCTAAGCTGCTATCACATGGGGTGTAGATATCCCACTCCATTCATTTGTAGTGCAGATTGCTCTTCTGTTCTAGAAGAAAACAAAAGCCCAGTTTCCAGGGCATGCTGTTTACATGGCTAGACTTCACAAGTACCTGCCTGTTGCAGACAGTGTGATGAAACTCATTGTCTGTGCCTGTTATGCTAATTGTTGGTCTGTCCAGTAGATGAACAGGGACCATATAAGCTTGTGAGTTTTGGATGAAAGCTGCCCTAGACTACTATTTCCCTCTTCCAGAACTACCACACCTCATCAAAGACTAATCTTGCTCTAGACCTGGGAAAAAGAAGAGGAAAAAAAGCACATGGGTTGTAATATAATGTGATGCATCCTCCCAGCTTGAAGTTTCAATTTTTTTCTGGCAACAGCAACTGCCAGCTGATATTATTTCTCTCTCACCTGTGAAGAGAAAATAATAGCTCTGTCTTAGGTGTATGTTTTTGATGGAAGTTGTGGTTAAGAACAGAAATGACACTGAGATGCCAGAGTCTTGGCACCTTTGGGATGCAGAGCAATGTGTCTTTCAACTCTGCATGCACCAGCAGTGGGGTGGGCAATACTCCCCTTCTCAGGCAGGGGACGGCCCATGGCCTCACTCCTTGGACTGACTTTGCCAACACAGCAACTCTGTGTCTTGTGTGTGTCAAGGTGCACAGAATGCTGGGGATTTCTAATCTGGTGAGAAAGTAGGCTTAGCACAACTGCTGACCTTGCCAAAAAAGACCCTTACACAAATCAAATGAAGACCAAATATAATCTCTTGATAATAAAATTTCACAGGAATTAATCACGTTCATCTGGATTTCTGGAGTAGGAAGCTTTTGCTCTGTTCTGATTCAGTTAAATAATGATCTGTACCAGCTGCTGTAAACTGGGTGAGTTCACTTCTTTGATTCAGTTATGCCTACGCATTTTGGAGTCAGCATCCTCCTCCTGCATGGAGCTATCTTCAGAAAGCTTTGCCCTCCCATGGGGCTGGGGGAGCTTGTCTGCTGGCAGCAGAGGGGCCATGTTGTCCCATAGCCCATCGTTCATGTGGGCACCACTTCCCACCTGGCCCATTGTGCGTGGAAGAAGCACAGACAACCAGAGGCAAAAGCCACAGTTTACAGTGAAGCCCCCCTTAAACCTTGTCTTTGCTCTGATGGTTTCAAAACCCTGGGTAATATTTCAGATGCTGATGTGCTGCATCACCTCCTCACATGCATTTGAGGTTGTTCCCCCCATCTCCCTCAGCTGCCTACCTTGCCAGGAGATCTGCCATCTCCCACCACGTCCCGGGGCACTGAGCACCTTGAGGGAAGGGACTGTGCCTCTGCACCACCAGTGAGATGGGGGCTGTGTCAAGAGCTCCCAGTCAGGCTGCTGGGGCTTGTGTAGGCTCAGCTCATACCCCTGTCTCTGCACTGTCAGTATGGGGGCCTGGGGGTGGAAGTAGGGTGTCTCTGTTGGTTTTAGCTTCTATCAGCAAAATATCTTTTTTCAAGATTTCATTCTGTTCTGATTTTTTCTAGTCACTTAGCTATGGTCTCAGTCCTCCTGCAGTCTGAAGAGCTAATGGATAGTAGCATCTTTCAAGAATGACATGTACTTTCCTGAGGCATCTTTCACCTTTGGAGATATTCCCTTTACACAGAGATGACTCTTCCTTGCTTCTAAAGAGAGAACCCCTTAGAGGAAGATCTGTAGTGATAGATATTGCAGAGCCTAGGTGTGGAGCAGACAGAACAGTTATAGAAAGAGGTCATTTCAATTTTCCAGGTAGGCTAAAGTATCCAGACAGGACAATGAAGTTACTGCTCTCAAGGCCTGCCTATTTTAGACCTTTATGCCTAGGTCTCTGTGACAGGTACTAAGAGTAAAGTGTTGCACTTCACAAGCATTTCTGCCAGACTCGCTGACAACACAGCAGCAGCTGGAATGGGCAGTGGTGATTTCCACTGTGCTTTCCAGTTAGGAGCTGGGACATCTTTCATAAACCTTCAAGGAGAAGAAACATAGCAATGAATAGATTTAGGTTCTGGCCTTCTTTTGTTCTTGATTGGAACAGCTCCTGTCCTAATTATAATCATTTGCCATGTGATTTTAAAGCAATTATGAATTGACTGTAATGCATGCAGATTACTGATCTCTCATGCACAAAATTAATTTACTCTGCCAGCAATTTCAGACACTGAACTTCAATTGGTGACTCACAGCTTTGCGTAAATGATTCTACAGAAAACCAGTGAAATAGTAAACGTTCAATACACATTTTTCTTTAACAGAATCTTCATTATTACTCCTTAAAAGGAAACTTTGCCAGTGAAAAAGAAAACACTCCCACGCAAACACAATTTAACTGGATACCTTTTATGAGGTAGGAGATTGTTTTATAACTGATGTGTTTATTATGATTACACTTAATTACAGAAAAAAAAAAAAGAAAGAAAATCACATGGGCAGAGAGAAGCTGAGAGGAAAGCATTACCAGATTTCTTGTCTAAGAGTCACTGGGTCATCTCTGCAGGTGCTGAATGAGAACTGCTGCAGGTCTAGTAACAGTGGCTGGAGGATGTAGCCCAGGAGGAGAAGCTATAAAACACAGAACAGTCCTTAAAAGATAGAGGCCCTTCCAAAACCACAGGCTGTTTATGAAACAGGCTGATTCAGTCAAACCAATGGACATTCCTGCTTTGCAATCAATAAAGTAGACTTACGTCTGATGAAAGAGTTGAAAACTGCATGGAAATCACAGAATCTTAGAAAGGTTTGGACTGGAAGGGACCTTAAAAAGCACCTAGAAGTCCTTCCCAAATCTTGGTCAACTTTACTAAATTATTCAAAACAATTGCAGACAAGACTGCCAGGGACCCATCTCAAACAATTCCATACACCAGCACTAGCACAGTGGCTCTCCAGGCTCTCAGGGAAGCAGCAGATCCACTATATATGCACAAAGGCCATTTGTCAGGAACTTCTGGATGTTAAGAAGCTTGGGAAGCTAACCTGGGAACTCAGGAGGTCTCTGCCCAAGGAAGAAGCCAGCCGTCTGATTAAATAGGGATTGATAGCTTGCCATAGGAACCTTACAGCTGGTCACACTGTCAGGAGAGGGAACTGATACCAAAACCCTCAGTTCCAGCTGAAGTTATGCCAAGCAGTTCAGGATGCAGAATTAGATCAGTCAGTTCCTTGGCCTTTGTCATTGACTGCCCAATGCTCCCTTCAGAATATTGTAATGATAAATTTATTGCTGTTTCATAAAATATCACATACAATTGCTTGCTTATGAACCACACACACACATTGAGACTATTTGACAGCAGAGACCATTACCCAGATGGAGAAGAGTGTGCTAATTCACAGCACCATTTCTGGGAGGGCAACCCATGGCTGTGAACATCAAGATCAGCCCCACTGACCAGAATTCCTAATCCCCAGCTCTGAAGCAAGTGTGCTTCTGTCTATTCTATACAACACTTCTGAACACCAGGCTTGTCCTTTTTTAACTTACTGATATCAGCCACAGCATCTGAGGCTTAATTCACATCAAGATAAAGTCCTGCTGGGTCCAGAGAGGGCCAAGCCAGGCCCACAGTGATGAAAGAGCGTTGGAGACCAAGTGTTCAGTGGCCTCAGGAGTGGGAGTTAACAAACAATGAATTAGTTCTCTTTTATCTTTTATATAGATCTTGCAGCAGTGCACTCAGGGAGAGGAAACATAAGAGCCACTTGGAAAGGAGCAACAGCACTACAGAGTGAATGAAGCCTTTATCACACAGCCCTCCAACAAAAGCAGGATTCCATGGCTGTGGCAGAGGAGTAGCAGTTCAGTAGCGCTGCAGCCCTACAGGTATATACCTTCAGGCAATCACATAAGCTGAGGTGTCACAGGATCCAGTGCAGATAATTGAAGGGGACCATTAGGGAGACAAGCATAGGACAACTCTTTGTTCCACAGATCTGCAAATACTTCACATCAGCAAACAGGTCAAAATATCCTGGGCACCTCTTGTTTTTGTGTCCTGAGTGTGTGCACTTGCTGTCCAGGGCTCGGGCAGGGACCATGGGCAAAGGCTTGACCTTAAATACAGTCCTTGTCTAAAGGTGAGTTGATAACCAGGGTCCTCACACTCACCCCACAAATGTACCCAGAATGAAGCAGAGGTATACAGTCCTCATTTATCTGGAAAAGAGAGGGAGGCAAGTGTGCAGTGCAGGCATATTGCTGGGAAACACCTGTGGAAGCACTGCTGGCAAAAAGGTGGTTGACTGTGATGCTGCTGGGGACAGCAATTACTGATTTTACTGAGTCAAATGGAATTTGGCGGGACTTGCCCACTAGACAGAAAGTCCTGGAGACTAGATTCAGGAATTACTGTACTTAGACCACATATTTGGTGGTATCCATTCTAAAGGCAGCTGTGGCCAATGTGACTATAACTTCACATTATCTTAGCCCTCTCCATTTTCTGCATCTTTCTGGCTTCAGGAGAAGCTAGGAAGGACAAAAACCAACCCAGGGAATATAGACATTCAGGCAATTAACACATCAAATGTTTTTTCTGTCTCTCTGTCTATCTACCCATCCATTCTTGTATTTATCCATCCATCCCTTCCTTCTCAGGTACAGTCTACAGAGAAGGGCATGGTTGAATTGGGTCAGCCAGGAGATGGGACAAGTGGTAATCTGTGATCTTCCTTGTCTTCTGACTTCTACCCTGCCAGAAGTAGAACCCCAGTGGTATTTTCACTCAAGCTCAAGAGAGCCTTACTTGACTCTACACTTAGCCCAGGCTGTCCAGTAAGAACTTGCTGCCTTTGTCTAAGAGACAGATGTCTTTGCTGGCCAGGGGCCACACTTGTTTTTGTGAAAAACACGTAAGTGGACTAAAGGTATAAGAACAAGGAGTCTTTAAAGGATGTACCTACTTTACTGAGTAGAAGAGACCCAGAGAGACAGCTCAAGTACTGAATCCTCCAAGCAGTTGTCCACACTCTGAGTTCATTCCCTGACTGCAATCCGGATGTCTTCAGCTATCTCTTTTCAAGAGAAATCTCGCACAAGAAGGACTAGCCCTGAGCATTGTGGGCTCTCAGTGAAGGAGGCTGGGGTATGTCTTCAGCAGTATTTAATCTCCAGAATAACTCATCTAGTCTCCACTGTGTTTAGCAGTGTGGACAAAGCTGTGGAGAATCTGGGTGGTCAGTATATGGATAACTGATCTATCCTCAAGTCATGAGCATATCCTTAGACTTCAACAGCAAAAAAGGGAGAGAGAAGTAAGGAAGTAACCAAGTTGTTCATGATCCTGGAAATGGAATAGAGTTGAAAGCCCATAAAGGAATCAAGTAGTAAAAGTGGAGGTGAGGCTACCTGTATAAAAGTTTGAGAAGCTGTGATTCAGGGAAGTCCTAACTAGGAATAGCTAGGTTTTCTTGGCTAAAAGCAAATATATTGCTCTTTGGAGAGATATGTGAAGTGTTTCCAGTCTCTGACCCCTGAGTAGATTTTGATCAAGCCAAAGGCAACTTGAATTCACTCCTTCTCCGCTGGAAACAAAAAGTGACATGAGAATCTGATGGTGGCAACTTCTCTAAAATCACTGATTAGATCTTAAGTAAGGGATATTCAAGAGCTGGTTGATTTGGTTGTGCTTCACTGCCCAAAACGTGAAACTGGAAATAGTAAAGCCTAATTCAAAGTCTTCTTCCTTGATGTTCAGGCAACATGTGTTCCCCAGGAACAGGGATTTAAAAGGATTTTGGAAAGTTCCCCTCCCAAAAGATAGTAAGACCCAGAGGAGCATCTCGTCTGCATGGAAAAGCCTTCATCCTTCTTCATGGCTGCTTACGTTTTTTTGCTCTCCATTCTTTTAGTACCTACAAATGAGAACATAGTGATGCTTTGCCCACCTCTTCAGGCTCCTTTGGATGACTCAGAACAACTGTGTGCAATTTTGTGACTTAAAAGATAAAGAGGGAAGGGCAAAGCTCTACCACTTGTTACTGTACTTATAGCTGTAATTGTGTGTAAGTACTTGCAAATATCAAGGCCATCTTTGGAGACAATGATGTGTAATGGCTCTTCCAGCTATATCCCGTTTGTCCAGTGGAACATAATGGCTAAATCAATGTAAAGTGTCATGCATTTCTTTTTTCTGTTCTCCCTGGGGCTGTTCTTTCCAGTTACGTATATTCAGCTTTGAACTCTAGAAAAATCAATGAAGATTTAGTTGTTCTCAAAAAACCCCAAGCTAAAAATTTAAAGCATTTTCTGTCATCTTGGTGTGGAATATGTAATCCCTCTCCCCCTCAAGTACCCTTCAGAGCATGTGACTCAGCTAGCTTTTGTTAAATAAACAGAAGCATAAAAACAAGTTTTTACTTAAATGGGTTTTTTCCTCGAATCTCATTCTTAAACATAATCAGTGAAGTTTTATTAGTAGTACTGTCATAAAAGAAACACTACCACTTTGCTGTTCCTGAAAAATAAAGGCAGTTTTCACTCCCTTCAAAATGAAATGAAAGAAATTGACTTCTGAATCCATGCTTTGACATTTTCCTTGTGTCAAACCCTGGTTTTCAGTTCCCTTCTACATAATAGAGATGCTCATGATGCAGTTAGGCAATGGCTGCAAGAAGACAAGGCATAGCTATCAGACTGTATGGGGGAATGATCTGAAAATAATTTAAAAAATGAGCCAACATGCTAAGCACAAACCAAAATATTTCTATGTTTATAGAAAACTAAATCTTTACAGAAGATGTAGAAATGCATTTGCAATAAAACCTTCATTTTAGCACTTAGATCTTCACAGTGGCTCTTGCTTCCAGTACAACTTTCCCTGCTTTAAGAAAATCAAATACCACAACCAGTAAAATAATGCCTTACCTCTCAGGCCCCCTTTAGAAGCAGTAAAGTTTCATACCCTAAGATATAATTCTGTTCTTACTACAGAAAAACCTACGATTTTCAGGAATGATGCAACATCATCAGAACATCTCCCTGCAAAGTGTATCAGGGGCCTTGGGGGCTAAAGGCATGGCACCCAGAAAGGTTTGGCATCACAGGCAGACTGCTCAATAAAGCAGTGGGAACACTGAGCAATCCAGGGCAAACAAAGCAATTCAGTACTGTTTCAGAAAGTTCTTGGTTCTGATTTTAGCTGCCTGGATACTGGAAAGTCAAAGCATCTGCTTAGGAGCATCAGGATTTCAACAGGTAAAAGCTGTGAAAAATACCTTCATGGCTCCTCTTGGCCTGTTCCTCTGATTTATATATTTTATAGTATTTATACATTCTTCCTATGGGTTGTGTGGAAGTTTGGGAGTTTTGCTTTGCAAACAGAAGAAGACTGAAGTAGATTCAACAGCCCAGCTCAACCAGTTGCTTGCACTTCTTCTGAGGAAGGAAAGAAGCCAAATCCTCTGGCAGCATGGTGGTGTATTGGGACACCATCTGGGTTACTGCTGACACTGCCAAGCAGGCAGGATGCAGAACCAGGCACAGCCATTCTGGTGCTGATTCTGTACCCCAAGCACCCTCATCTCCCCCAGTAATGAGCTCAGTACTGGCATTGAGTTGACTTGGGTCTGGTAGGAAGAATGTGTAACTCCATTTTTGGGGGAAAAAAACCCAAGCTCTTTATCTGCAGCTGCTCAGCAACTGATGTCATCAAGACTGTGTTTCATTGCTTTAAGTTGAAAATATTTTTGTCGAGCATCTTCCCCAACTCTTATGTAAGAGCAGACCACACGGGGTGGAGAATGCCAGGAACTGATGTACACTTCCATCTGTGGTCACATCATCATAACTTTTGTGAGCAGAGGATAACAAAAGGGAGCTTGAACACTGAAAAGGCTTCTTGTAATGCCACTTGTCAAACATGATGTACTTGCAGGCCGTTTGTGGGGAGCAGGTAAGCCAGGAAATGAAGCTGGAGGGTATTGAGTGTTTGGCTCTATAAGGAAGCAAAATAATCCACAGCATTTTGTTCTGGTTTATCTCATTCTCTCTCCCATCTTCTCTGGCTCAGCCAAGCATCACCAGCCACACTGCAGGAATCATCTGGCACTTTTCTTAAAAACCACAAGCCAGCTTCAACTTGACTGGTGTCTTCAGAGTAATCCAAGAGAAGTTAAACCAGCAAATTAGATTCTCTTCTCATCTGATGAGCAGAAATTTCTGGAGAGCAAATTGCAGAAACCCAGGCATATCAGAGGTGGCTCTGAAGACAGGTCAAGCGCACAGGAGTTTGAAACATGGTGTTTTGAGATTGCCTAACACAAATGAGGTTTCTGAAAGAAAAAATAAATCTTGGCCAGCACTCAAGACTCTGCTGGAAAGTGTGTGGAGAAGAGCACAAAGGCTTGAGTAAACCTGGTGCTTTCGAAGCCTTGGTGTCCTAGCTGGGCAGGTGTAGAGGATGTCCCTGTGGATGCATACAAAATGCTTCTCTCTTCCAGAAGGCTCCTGGAGGATGCTCTGGTGAGACCCTTCCCTCTGAAAATGCGTGAGAGGTCAGTTAGCAGGAGATGACAGCACCTCACCTGGCTGGACCATCCATCACCCATTCAGGCCACTGCAGCAGAGACAAATCCAATTACAAGCTAACCCACCAGATCCTCCATTCATCTCCTTCTGTAGGGGGAAAAAATCCTCCACACCAGCCTATGCAGCAAAAAATACCACCACCCCAGTAGCTCACATTTGGGAATGTTGGGAGGACAGGGTACCCTGCTCTGCCTGGGCTGGAGAGGTGATGTCCTCTCTCTTGGTAAAAACAAGGGCAGGGAGGAGACGCAGAACCCCAGCAAGGGGTGCAGAGACGGGGATGGGGATGGGGACAGGGACGGGCAGGCAGTACAGGCTGTGTGGTTCTGCACCCCACCACAGAGGACCAGGAGTTGTCCCCAGCAGGCCTGGAGCCAGTGCTTCTGCTTGATCAGGAGCTCAGCAGAAAATGTTACTTACACAGAACTCAGCAGAGGTTTAACACTGCATTGTACACCCAAAACCAGTCCATGCTAACAAAATGAGACTATGTATTTCTTATACACTGGAAAACAGGAAAAAAACAGTACTTACAAAAGACTCTGTAACTTTCTTTTGTGCTCTTTCTTTTGTGCTCAGCTTCAGCTGCCTCATGCTGGTCTCTGTGAGGCTGGGGACAGACAGCAAGATCCCCACACTGGGCCACCACACAGCCAAGGGTACTTCCTGCCACAGAAGGTGCATTGAGGTTCCTGGGCTCGGGGTTTACCTGTGCACAGAGGGAAATAAGACTCAGGAAGACTTTTCTGAGCATTATAAATTTCTGGTGGAGATGGATCCTACCAGGCCTGGAGTAAGAGCCTCCCACGGTTGTTCACATATCACTGATGCCTATAAGTACTTATTGAGCTCATTTCAGGAAATAGGACTAATGCCCACATCCCACCCTCTCTAGAGGCTTATTTCACTGAGTCAGGACTAAGCTGTGTCAGTAGCTCCTCCTTGGTGGGATCTGCCCCAGGCAGCAGCCCCCAGCTAAGGCTTGTGCACACAAGGCTCCTGCTTCCTGCACTCTTCCTCCCTCAGCTGTCTGCTTCGGCTCTCCTCGCTGAGCACAACCCTCTGCTCCATGCTGATTGATAGTAACAAGGGCCTGGTTCAAATTAGAGCTGTTGATAGCAGCAACTTGCTCAAGCTTTCAAGCACAGCCCCAGGGAGATTAAACAAAGTTGTCAAAGTCCCCAGTGAGCAACATTTCCAACAAGTATAAGGGATGAATCAATCAAATTTCCTCAATCCTGGAGGAAGAGGGCAACAGGAGAGCAAGCAGATGATGTACAGTAACCAGCATTTCCTTTCCCAAAGCACACCAACCCCTGTCTGGCACTCTAAAGAGCTGTAGTTCCCAGGTTTCCATGACTCAATGATTTTGGCTGATACCACTTTCCTTAACTCACTCCAATGGATTGCATCACCATTTTCTTAAAGTACAGAAAAGCTGGAGAAGGGAGAAAAATCACCACAAACCACCCTTTATCTTTCCTAATTCTGTCTCCACATTAGTAGATTGATTTAAAAATCATATCATTTAAAAGATAAGCTTTGGAGCTCAGGATGTTCTCTAATTTTCTGAACCTTTGGGTCACATTAGATCATAGCCCATCACTTTTCTTTTAGTGTGTGAAGGCCAGAAATTTGCACTGAATGACAGGAGAGATTTGTCTCCAGGAGACAAGGATTTTAAAGTAAAAGTCACACCACAGGACTCATGCTGTCAAAGCAAAAATTTATAACATTAGAAATAATTTAGAAAAATTGGTAAGAAAATCTAGCTGGGCTTTGCTTTCTGGTGAGGAAAGTGACATTTTCTTGAGAGCAGCAGCAAAGACTACATGAATCTATCTTTGTTTTTCAGACAGGAGACACTCTCTGTAGTTGTTAGCAATAAAATCTTCTCTCAGACTACCTGCTTGTATATAGAGTTTTTCAGGAGAAGAAAAGGAACATAAGAAATAGAAAAAAAATACAAGATATAAAAGTCTTCCAAGTTTCCATTTGCTTTGGGAAATCTTTCATTATGGCCTTTGATGCCACAAAGTGCCCTTAGGACTAAAATTGGTATTGACAATCTTCAAGAGGCCTTCTGAGGCTTCCCCATTTCAAATGTTGTTTAAATAGTATAAACTATTACAGCAGTTGTGTTGTACTGCTTGAATGCACACTGTTATATGCACAATACTTGCCCCCCAAAACAGACATCATCTTCCTTATTCCCACCCTTTGCAGTGTGCAAACACCATCCCAACACCAGAACTACATCCCACCTTGCTTGCAGCAATTTCTGAGTGTTGACTGGGAACTAAAACAGACCAGTGAACATCCATGGGTTATAAATCACTTTTGGAGAGCAGTGAAACTGCACATTGCACAAGCTCATCAAAGAATAGGCCAATTTCATTAGGTAACGCAGAAGTTTGGGGGTGGTTTTGTTTTTCTAACATCTTGTTTTAGCTAACTGGGGCAGAGATTTGTGACTTGGGATGTCTGTGAATGTCCTTAACTGTGGCTCCCATGGGTTAAGCCTGACCTGCAGGAGGGCTGGGGAAGAGTGGATGTGATTGGATGTCACTGTTTTTTTCTGGAAATGCACATGCTGATGTGAAGAGCTTCAGCCCAGGTTTGGCTGAAGTTTTTGGTGAAGACAAGGGTGGGCAGCACAGGCAGGGGTGGTAGCCCTTGGGGCCTCCCCTGGGGAGCAAAGCTGCACCCTGAGCACCAGGGCTTTCCTCTGCAGTGAGTACAGAGCCCCGCATTCCACACTTGATAGCGACGGATGAGGCGGTGCAACCTTGCCATGGCATGCTGCTGAGCTGGAGATGGAGAAAGTGTCCTGACCACATGACCACAGCTGTGTTGCTTTTTGACATGGGGAGGACAAAACTAATTACTGCTGAGAGTGGAAATTATGATAATTATACCAGGTTTCTCCTGGTATTTGCTGAGTGATTCCCTAAATTAAGTAATCTAAAATGCTCCCTGGCTGGGTTCAAGCCACTGCTCAAAGTCATGCTTGAGAGCATGGGTTCCCTGCTAGATGGGAGCTGCTCCAACAGACCAAGGGACGTTTCCAGTTCCATCTCACCCAGTAGTATTCCCAGTGCTGGTGCTGGGAAGCCATGCAGCAGGGAGACTTGTTCTGGTTTCGATTTCCAGCCCCCTTTCAAGATCAGCAGCGCACATTCCCTGCATTTCTCTGGGTCCTCCAGGAAGGAGCTGATGGGTGAGTGGGCAGCTTTCAGCCCCATTCTCCAGGGGAGGGTTAACAGCCATTTTCCCCAAGGAGTTTGTGTGCTCACAGGCACCCACTAGCATGGCTTCACTGTTTTCCAAACCATGAAGAGATGGAGCTCCTGATAGTGAAGGAATGAAATGCATTTTTCTAGACCAGAAAATGGGAGGGCCAGAGAGAGCCCTTGAGGACCTGGTCATGTGGAGAAAGGAGCTGAAATTGGCAGAGACTCACAGCTGAACAAAGCAAGATGGTACATTGAAGAGATGACCAAAAACTGGGGCAAAGCAGGGCTTAGGAATTCATCCAGCTTTTCCAGACCCAGTGCAGTAGTACCTAACTCCACTGCCTTCCTCTTTCTTCTTAAAAAGTTCTGAAGGGTGAGATGGTATGGGATTGATGTGCTCCTTTTCCAGACCTAACTGCCCAGACTCTTAAAACTTATGTTCAAATTTCTGGCCTAAATCCCTGTGCTGCAGCTTATATCCATTATTTGCTGTCTTCTCTGCAGCTGACATGAAGGAGACAAGACGAGCCCCACAGAGATAGAGCTGAACTCCTTCAGGCAGGAGGGCTCTTCAGCACTAAACCTGTGCTTCTCAGAAATTAGGTGAGATCTGAGCTTATGCCATGGACCCAAAGTGCAAACACATGGGGGATTGCAGTCTGGAGGTGGGATGACAAGGGGGAACGCCTGTCACCTGACGCCCTAAATCCAGCTGAAGGCCTGGAAGATCAGAGAAGAGTAACAGTGGCCCAGGGAGTATGAAAATGACAGCTTAGGAGCAAACTATCCCCTTGTGCAGCATTTTGTCTGAGCAAGTGTCTTCTCACTTAACTGACATGCAAAACAAGAGATAACAACTGGAAGCATAGGCAGGCAACCGAAAGGAGCCTGTAAGCATTGGTCATTCACTCTGGGATGATATCAGAAAGGACAAAGCTTGGCTGGAGCTTAGTCTGCATGGCACAAGAAGAAACATGAAGGATGGATGCTACACGTGTCTTAGCAGCAGAAGCAAATGTGGAGAAATTGTGAGTGCATCATCAAATGTGTGAGCCAAGCTATTGACAAGATGATAAGCAAAAAGACCAAAGCATTTAGTGCTTTTTTTTTGCATACATTTCATTGGCAGGGCTTACTCCCACACCTTACAGATCCAGCATGATTTGACAAGAAGGGGAGCAACGAATAAGAGGAGGAACAGATGAAGGTCTGCCTTGAGAAGCTCTAAGTATTGGGATTCAGGTGAGCAGGTGGGATTCACCTGAGGGTGCTGATGTGACCTCATGGCTGCTGTCCATTATCAGAACCTCCCAGTGATCAGAAACAGCTCTGATAGCTGGAAATCCTCCTGCAGTATTTTCATGCAAAACCTGAGCAAACATGAATTGGATGAACAAATTGTTAGATGGATTGAAAATTAGCTGGATCAAAAATTAGCTGGACCATTAGGTCAAAGAATAATAATCAATGTTGTGATGGGCCATCTGGCAGCCAGTAATGATCAGAGGACCCCAGGGAATGACACAGGAGTTGATATTGTTCAATATTTTCATCAGTCACCAGGCTGATGACACAGAGGGCACTTTCAGCACATATACAGATGGTAATAGATTAGAAGTAATGACAGCCATCTCCATTTGGCAGAGCTGGCAGAGGCAGTCCAGAGAGACCTTGAGAAATTTGGGATGTGTGACAATAGAAATCCCATGGAGTTTAACGACAGCAGTGCAAACCCTTTGCTTTGGTGTAGGATGGCATCCTTTTGCCTACACAACAGCCATGCAGGGAAGGACCTGGGCTTTGCTATGAGACTTCAGCACAACTGAAGGGTAGTTATTGTTCCCTTTCTACTCAGTGCTAGTAAATCTGCCCCAGAAGTGTTGTCCCATTTAGGGACAACAGTTCAGTAGTTCATTGAGAAACTGGAGATACTCCACAGGATGGTCAGTGGCCTAGACCACATGAGCCACAGAGAGATGCTGAGGGACATGGATTTGGGTAGTCTGGCAAAGAGGTGGCTTAGCAGAGGTCTAAAATCAGCCTGAATCTGCATGAAGAGGGATGACAAAGATAATGGAATCAAACTCTCTACATTAGTGGCAAGCTATAGGAAAAAATCCTGATCTTCACTGAGGTGAATGGGTTTGTCTCTTCAGGGACCTGAAGGAGTGGACCCCTGTGCTGGAATTCTGCCCACCTACTCCAGCTGACACTGCCTATCTCTTCTGTGAGTGGCCTCAGGTAGCTCCCTCCAAGCATTGCCCTGGGAACAGCTCATTCCTGCAAGATGTCTCCCCAAAGAGCATGGATGGGGTGGTGCTAGGTCCTGCCCACACAGCCTTTAACAGAACCTTATTGGGCATTGCACTCTAAAATGCCTCCATGAGCCTCATGAAAAACACAAAGCCTGTTTTGCATGCTAAAAATACCACTCTTATGGGCTCAAACACAGCTCTCAAATAATTTGGAGTATTTTGAACTGCAGGGGGAAAGAAAAAAAGGGAAAAAAATATCATTAAGGACCTGAGTATCCCAGAGGGCCCAGAAGAGTCCCAAGACTGAATATTATTTCATGTAGACCATCCTAATCTAGGGACAATCAGCTTTTAGCAGAGTGGGTATGGACCAGTCCACTGGATGTCAGGACTGGGATTCAGTCTCCAGCTCTCTTAGAGCTGGAAGCATAGGCACAACCATGGAGACTTTCAGGCAGTTGCCAGGAGGAACTTCCCCAGTGTCTAAGTCATGTTTGCCAGCTCAGCTCCCTACTGGGAGGATGCTGAAGATCAAGAAGGGCACAAGCAGTGGGAGGAGCCCATTGTGTTGCCTCCAGGTGAGCAAGAAGCTTTTATAATTACCAGCTCCCATTGTACAAGACACAGGCACGTGCCTGGGTGGTGTGGCTGGAAGCAGAACTGACATCTCCTTACCTCTGCTCTCTTCTGTCCACATGAGGGGGGACCCCTGAAATTCCCAGTTTCCTCCTGTGTTTTTCCTTCACTATGCAAGAGGACGATGCAGCCAGCAAGACAGCTCACCAGCCTGGTTAAAATAACTCAGTTCTGCTTAATGTTTTTCTTTTATTTTAGCAGCTTCATATTTGAAGGTCTCATTAACACAGACAAACAGATTGTAATGCCTTGTAAGCAAGCTTGATCAGAAATCCCTGAAATAATCAAAAGCCTCGGAAAACAATTCATTGCATTTGATGCATCAGTTCTTGGAATTGCAGCTATATTAGGCAATACATCTTCGTTCACTCACATTAAGCTAATTGAATGCATATTTATTGTGCACTGTTCTTCAGCATCCAGGCAAAATCAAAGAAGCCTGTTTCACTCGCAAGGTGGTAATTTTGCATAAGGAATATGGACAGATTTACATCAGACTACTAATGCTATTCCATTATTCAACACCAGAGCTAAAATTAGGAGTCACCTCAACAACCAGATGCATATTTTATCTTCAAGGTAAGAGCCTGAATTAGCACCAACCTCTGCCTCCTGCCTATAACCCTTAATTCTAGATAGGCTCTTCTACAGCAGGATCATTGGCATGAGAGAGGCACATGAGACTCAAGCTAACCCTTATGTTTGCATCTTCCTGTTTAAATACTGAAGGGTCACCAGAAGTCACACTCCATCTGCATCCATTTGCTATGTGCTGAAAAAACATGAGCATCCAGATATGACATTTTATAAACATTTTTTAATAGCAGATCACTTATTGGTACCTGTTTGAGGGAAATGGAGCCCACCTGCACCTGACTGAACTCACTGCAGAAGCACCAGTGCTTTCCCAAGGCCTTCCTTATAATAATACAGCATCTTTCCCCCTGCTGTGTGGCTGAGGGATGGGGAGCCCCTAGCACAGAGCAGGTGCTGTAGCTCATCTGCACATTGTAATAACAGCCAAAGCCTTGTTGTACAACAGCCACAAACCAGCCCATTAGGAGGCTTTTTAACTGGCCATATGTGAGCAGCACTTGGGCAGATGTAAAAATTCCTTCTTAACTAATGCCGTGTTTAAGTATCTTTAATCTGCAGGGACATTGCCACTTGAGTGGGATACTGGGCACCTTGAAGAAAGCAATAAACCCAAGCAGAGCTCTCTGGTTTAGCCTCTATATGCTGTCTGAGACATGAGGCGTTAGAGAAAGGGTAAAAAAAATCATAATTTTGATATAAAATCTTCAAATGCTCCTCCTGCCTGTACTGATGGAGTGGTTACTTCATGTCTAAAGCCCAGGCCAGCTTTTCCCCAGCTCAGTTCAGAGGCTCAGAGATGGTGCAGAATGAAAAAATACTGTGAGTCTGGACTGTGGACTTATCTCCTCATTGCTGGGGAGCACAGACCAAGGTGCCCCCACGATGCAGGGTGGTTTCTCCCTGTGGAGGAGAAAAAATTATGTATCTCAGGCATATCCCCTTTCCCTGGGCTGTAGTGCATGCTTTACTCAGAAGCTGCTGAGGAGTCTCAGAGGTGAGGGCAGGCTCCCGAGCCACAGGCAGGACCCAGGGCCAACTCCTGGAGGAGCAGCTGCCCTCCTCACTGGCCCTGGGCACGCTGGGGTGACAGCCAGGCCTTTTCTTTCTCAGCATCTGAGTGCAACCAGTGAGTTTTCAACCAAATCAGCCAAATCACATCCATATTTATTGCCTGCTGTTTTGCTACAGGAAGGCAACACGTCCTTATCTGCTTCAGATCCTGAGAGGCTGCCAATACCATGCTGCCGTCGCTATGGTTTCTTCATGTTCTCTGCACTCCTCAGGCTTCTGCCAGATCTGTCTTCTAGGGTTAAAAGAGACATTTGGACTTCTAATACCAAAAAGAAATGGTAGCATTGGGAGGTCTGCTTGCTGAGCATGGTTCAGATCAAGCCACCAATCTCTTAAAGGCTCCTGAAAGGGTTCAGGCTCTAAGCCCCAAACAACAGGCACATTACTTTTCTGGCTCAGGGATTTGTTTGCAGGAGTGGAAGGAAGTACCAGCTGCAGGACAGGAGTCTGTAATTCACCTCATTGCCTCAGCTGAGGGAGAGTGTAGTCCCCTCTGCTCTGAGCTCCTCCCAGAAACAATATTTGTTGATATTGGCTTAACCATCTCAAGGAATAAAATTACTAGGAAATGTTACAAGGACCATTTGAAACCTGAGAAGAGGATATTTTTAGTAATGTGGAAAGAGCCAAATACCTTAGAAGAGAAATATTCCAGCTTTAAGAATTAATTACTGCTTCCCAGTAATGTAGGCTGGCAAATAACATTGTGCAATTTCCTGGACAGATACATTTTAATGGAAATATTGTGCACAGGTCAAGAGCAAAACAGAGTTGCTGAACCATGACCCCACAAGCTTGGGTATGTGGGTGCCTCTGCCCAAAGACTTGCCCAGCAAAGCCCAAAGGGTAGAGCATGGGGCTGAAGCAGCCACCTCTATACAGAAGCTCATACCATGAGGGTCCCTGGTAAGGATTGCTCCTAGGGCTGGTTATTTTCTATCACAAAGGAAAAACGTGGATAGCAAACAAGCGCATTTTTCAAAACATCAGCTATGACATCTATGAAGTTCTATAATCATTATGCAAAATTCACTACACAGCTTTTCAGTTGTAAATCAAGTATCACAGGGCACTGAAATGAAAGCTCAATCTCTATATCCTAATTTTTCTTTTGGCAATGTGGGAAGATAGTATATAGCTGATTATGCCCCACAGTATACACTGGCATAACAAGTCACAATATACATTTATTATTCTTTCAGTCAAAAGCATCAAACATTGAATGTAGTAAAAAATTTTCATTAACCAATTCCCTCAAAACCATTTTCAATAAAAAGCCTTTACTTTCTCCTTCTTTTTAGATACGTGAAATGAGGAGAGTGGTGGAAGAGCAAGCCTGAGAATCAATAGGGAAATCTGAATTGTCATTAATTACCCCAAATCCAATCTGAGCTGCTGTTTTGTGAGCCGTGCTCTACTCATAACAAGGTTTACAGGGATGTCACTGAAGGTACCTCAGAGACACAGCTCTTTGGAGTGTTGCCTACAGTTTAGTGCAGTGACCCAAAACCAGCATCACCCTCAAAGATATTGCTCCTAGAAGGACAACGGACTTTGGATCCTCACTTCAGGAGAAACTGAAGAGATCCTGCTGCCATATTAATGTGAATCACCAGTGGTCATGTGCCAAGTGCAAGTGCCATAAAAGGTCACCTTTGTCTAAAGGACTTTATTTGGAATCTATTCAGACCTTCCATTCACCAAAAGCTAATGAAGTCCTACAGGAATAAAATCATTTTACAGGAGATCCATGCATGGGATCCAGATTTGTTTCCAGTCATCCATCCATCCATCCATCCATCCATCCATCCATCCATCCATCCATATCTCATTTTTGTTCCCTGTCTGAAGCTTGAACCTAACTCTTGCCCGTGGTATGAACACAGTCCTTGTTCACAGTCTGCCTTGTCCACAATCCTTCATACAAACAAACCACAGAACACAGCATGAAGCTGCAGCATTGACCATTTCCTGTGCTGAGAGGCAAGCCCCCATCAAGAGACAGTGAGGAAGCAGCCTGGGTCCAGGTGCTCAAGTGGGGCAGAAAATAAAGGGGACATCCATAAAGCTTTTTGAAGAGAACATCCCTATCTCTGTCTAGGGAAGTGCAGCTCCTGAGTTGAAGTGCACAGAACAGGTTGATGGCAGCTGCTATTTTAAAATTCATGAAGCCGTAATGCATTACTGGGTGATTTCAGAGCTTGGAGATAAGTAGACAAAATAGTCCAACAGCGGGGAGATGCTGAGGTAGTAGCAGCCATAATAGTGTGTGATGCTGCACACATCCCTGCTTCTGAAAACCCACTCATCCATCTTGTCAGGGAAAATTGCTATCATTCTGTTTCATAGCGGAGGTGGTGGGAGGAAAGAGGCAGATGCATATTTTCCTCTGATCAAGGAGAAAAGGCCAGGCTATGCACCACTTACCCTCCTGAAGCCACCCTGCCTCCTTTGTCTTAAGGGCTTAGAGACTGGGGATGGCAAGTATTCAGTAGGGAAAGCATAATTTGCCATGGCCCAGGAGAAACAAGGCTTTGGAGCTGCTCTGCTAGTACTTGTGAGATGCTTTGCCCTCCCTGCCCTGGAGTGCCCCTCTTTGCTCACTCAGGACCAAAGAAAACGCTGGGGTAAAATGTGTTGGGAGCCAGCAGGCTCTTCCTGCGCTTCACCTGTCAGCTCAGGGTTGAAAACTTCTGGGTGAGAGTAGATCTGTGCCAGCCAGGGGAAGTTCAGAAAAACAGCATAAATGCCTAATTTATGTACCTCTACCCAAAAGTGTTACCCAGAGTGGGCCAAAGCAACTGCTACCTTAAGTTGGAGGTGTATCAGAGCAGCCCTCCCGCTCTGCCATTGGCATGCTCTAATCATCCAGATTCCCCATTACATCTCTGAGGGGCTCATCCTGTTCCTGACATGTGGCTGAAGCAGCCCAGCAGCATGAGAAGCATGGGGTGGAGACAGGAGGTTTTGCACCTTTGACCTGAGCATGGGTGCCTATGCAGCAAGAGCCATCTCTAGCTTTTTCCCATGAAAGAGAGAGAGAGATGGGGAAAATTACTGCATTTATCCCCCTGCTCCTGCCCATCCCTGCCCCTCAATTGCCTGCTGGTTCCTGCACAAACTTCCCCTGTACCTGAGTGGGGACCCAAGCTCCTGCTTTGCCAGGGGCAGCGGGAGGCGCCTAAGTCAGTGCCTAATGTGATTTTTCACCTGGCCATTGAGGACCATGGTGAAATGCAGACTTGTTCCAATAATATTACCTGCCCCTTTAGCATGTTTTGTACCATGTGTGCACTGAATATCTTTAGCAACTACTTGGTGAAACTCTGTACTGGATACATGAGTAGGAAGTAATTTCCACAGAAAAAAGCTGCAGGTCAAAAAACAACTGAAACTCTACCAGAGTGGTATTTTCTCTTGGAAACAATTTGTTTTCTGGTTTCAAGATGGTGAAATGTTTCACAAATATCCCACTTGTGACTTTTCAATTCCTCTTCAAATTTCCCCATGGACGCATGGTCCACGTGGTGAGTTCAAGTCTGCCAGGGACACGCTCATTCTCACCGACCCCATCACCCTGCTCCCCTCAAGCCCAGAGTCCTGGGTCTGGCAGAGCAACTCTCAGAGTGAAGAAATATTTAACATGTGTGAAGTATTGTATTAACATGTTTAAATAGTACTTTGGTTTGTCCAGGCTGTCACCACGTTTTTGACATGAATTAGCTCCAAGAGTTTTAGACCCAGCTTGCAGTCCCAGTTTCAGTCTGATCCTGCAGGTCTGGGTATCAGCTCCCCTGTACCCTTTGCTAGGGCAGCACAGGGCCTTCAGGGAGGAGATATACAGGTGACATGCCTGGACTGGAGATGTGCACATAGGCCTGGGTGGGCAATAGTGCTGCTGGCACCCCACACCTCTGCCCAGGGCTCACACAGGCCTCTGGTGCTTCTGCACAGAGCATTGTCTTTAACTTGCTCAGTCCCCCTTCCCTCAGTTACCACCATCAGGAAGATTCAGATGCAGATAAAGAGTGAAGGTGGCCCAGGAAGCTTCAAGGCCCAGGGATCAGAAACAACAGGGACTGCCCACTAACTGCAAGGCACAGCACCTACCTGCCTTTCCTAACACAAGGAAAGAAGGAAGTTGGCTTTTGACTCATCTATGACATTTTATAAAATAAAACCTTACTGGACTTGCACTTGAGGGAGGACAGCGAGTTTCCCCTGTACAGATTAATCCACTTCCACACTTTCTACTCAGCATGGGGTAGTTTTATTTCTTACATATATAATTCAGAGGTACACTGGAAGGGCAAAACCTACATTCCATGCCCAGACATCCAGCAAGCAGTTAATAAAACCCATTCTAGTATGGTTTAGAGTTTATGTGATGTAAGAGTAAACCTGTTTCCAATAGCTACAAAATTACTCTGGGGAAGATAAAGGTGTGATTCCTTTTAAATGTAGCTATTTTCTGTCCAGGGAAAAAGTCCTACGCATCAGTCCTTTCTATCACACATCTCCAGAGAAAGCAACAGACAACCCCCACACTCCTCTGCTGTGGATTGCTCAGCACTTTGTTCCACAGCAATCTGTAGGAGAAACTCAACCCTCCTGTTAAATGCTTGGGGCTCAAATGATTAATTCTGTAGAACAGATCTCTAAGGCACATCAAAAATTTGAGCTCATTCCTAACAGCCTGTCAGCATTCAGGCTATTACAGGTGCAGGCGAAACAGCAGCTTTGAGGGAGGAAGCAGTTCTGTTATAATCAGAATTCTTACAGATACTTTTATATTTTCATGTTTAATAGAGCTTTTTTTTATCTCCTACAAAGTTGTCCACCAAGGGCTTTCCAAGCATTGTATAAAGGCAGGTAATGATTTACATCATTAACACTCCCATTTTACAAACAGGAAATGGAAGCTTCCAAGGAAAATCATATGAGCAGCTTAATAGAGAAAATCCCAGTCCCCCCAAAAAGAAATGGAATCAAAGCCTCCTGGAAAAAGCCCCCTTTCCAACTACCTCTATTTAGTTTATTTAGTTGCTATGCAGCTTTTTTCCCTTTTTTTTTTTTTTAATAACCCAACCAGTCAAATGAGAGAACAGCAAGGAAATTGCAAGCTTTGACATACTCACTTCTACACTGCTGGCATTAGTACAAAAATAAAGATTTTTATTAACAAGTTTACAAAAATAAATTCTATTGAGTCCTAGAGGATGTCATTGGGAGGTTTACTTGACTTTGGAAGATAAAGCCTGTTTGAAACGCCTCTTTAAATCTTGCATGTTGGGAGATTTGGGCCGAGGAATGATGGATGACCGCCTCCTGTCCGTGCTGCCGGCATGCTGTAGTTTGCTGACCTCCTTGCAAAGATACTGGAAGACATCACAGACACCTTGGGAGTCCTCACTGGTGGAGATTTCCAAGAACAGGCTGCCCAGTTCATCTGCCAGCTGTAGTCCTTCTTTTGCCTGTACTTGCCTGGCATGGAGGAGGTCTGCTTTGTTCCCCACAATAATGATGGGAGTCCTGGCATCGGGGTGCACCTTGCGTATGTGCTGGTAGAGAGGCTGGACTGACTGGTAGCTGCTGTAGTCTGTGATGGAGTAGACCAGCAGGAAGCCCTCTGCCCACTTCACGCATCTGGACAGGGAGTCCAGCACCTGCACGCAGTCTTCCTGCACCTGCAGTACAACAGAGAGCACAGATTCGGCATTGGGTCATGAAAGCATGAAGGCTGTATCACAGTACCATCAAACGGGTCCAAAGGAAAGCCTGAGCTCTGTCTCAGGAGACGAAGTCTGGGCATGCAAGAAATTTGGACTCAAAAGCTGAGCCTTTGGGTAGCAGAGGAGAACCGATTGATCTAAAATATCTCCGTACCTGAATGCACCCCGGCGTGTCTTGGATCTGTACGGCAACGTGGTCCCCGTCCAGATGGACCAGCCGGGAGTAGAGGTTGCCTGGGGAGCAGAGAGCCGTGAGCCGCGGGACGCGGGGCCGCGCCGCGCCCGTCCCCGCCGCGCCCCGCCTCACCTGTGTTGGGCTCGTAGTCGCCGATGAAGCGCTTGGTCAGGAACCGCACGATCATGGCTGAAACACAGAGCGCCGCGTTAGGCGGGACGGATGGACGGGCGGGCAGGGGAGGAGGACGGGCAGGGGAGGAGGACGGGCAGGGGAGGAGGACGGGCAGGGGAGGAGGACGGGCAGCCCCGCACTCACCGCTCTTGCCGACGCCGCGGGCACCCAGCACGGCCAGGCGGACCTGGGCGCCGGGCGGCCCCGGGGGGCACTCGGCGATGGGCGCCAGCAGGAAGGGCTGGGACATGCTGGGCAGGCGCATGGGAGAGGCGGCTCGGCAGCCGGAGGACTCGCACGGCTCCGCTCGGCTCGGCCGGCAGCGCCCGGAGCGGGCGGCCCCGGCGGCTTTTAAAGGCCCCGGCGGCGGCACCGCCCGTGCGGCCGCCCCGCTCCCGCTGCACCGCCCCCGGCGGCACCGCCCCGCGGCCGTCCGGCCCTCTCCGCTCCGCTTGCCTGCCCGGGTTGTACCCCTTCCTCTTCTCCCACCCTCCCCACTCCCAGTGCGCGGGGTGGCCCCGGCGGGCACAGGCACCAGGGGTCTGGCGGACAGCCTGGGCAGGCCATGCAACCTGCGTCCCACAGCAAAGGGCAAGCACCCTGCTGGGCATCCCCCGCCGAGGCAGACGGGCAAATGCACCACCCTCCCTGCAGTGAGGGACTCCAGTCTTGAAGAAAGGAAATTATTATTTTACCTCAGTCTATTTTGTTTCCCACACTCGAACATATCCCTCTATAGCCAGTGTTGAAAACCCAGCTTGTGGATTAAACAGCCAGGCCTAAAACCTAAGTGGTCTTGATTTGGCCCTTGGGTTTTTGGAGTGGAAAAGTTTTGGAGAAGAATGGTGCTCCACCACAGGCTGCCCTTAAATGAGCCTTAGACCTGCAAGCAGCTGTGTGGATGTTTCAGTCTCCACAAACCATTGCCCTGGCTCCTGCTTCTGCTTTGCACTGCCTTGCAACTGTTTAATTGCTTAAAAGATATATAATCCATTCAGAGGCTGCTTTAATTTTCATCAGGGAGATTGCACATGCCAGCAGGATACAACAAGGAGGAGGATAGTGAATGGTACTCAAATGGACTGATCTCATGGCACAGAGGGATGGAGCCACCGTGAGAGCCGCTGGGCCCTGCATGTAGGTTGATGCTTAGACAGCCCAACTGACCCTGGGTGCTCACACACAGGCAGCTGTGTTAAGACAATACTAATAAACATCAGTTAAAGTAGTACCTGCAGAAAAGCATGGTGGAAGAAGCACTGTTGGTTATTTGTGCTACTCTAGTGCCTAAGAACCCCTATGGGTTTCTTTTAACTTCCAAAACCTATTGCCCTTAAAGTTTCTACTTTACTCCCCATCATGCCAGGGAGCTCTTTTCTTTTGGGAAAGATTTCTCTTGTATCACTAAAAGCTTTTGGTTTCCAGAGGTTCCTGCTATTGTCACCTGCTCCTATTGTCAGGCGATTGCTTGTCTTTGGCCTCACTCACAGTGCCAGTGGCAGCTATTTTTATACACTTCTTGACAAAAGAGCTATCAGAGTACATTCAGCGTGCCTCTGAAAGAATGCTATTGAAACAAGTCCGTTCCAGGCAGATGATTCCCAGGCACTGAGCTGTGAAAGCAGTATTAAACAACTGTCCTTCCCAAACCTTGAGGAGCTGCCTCTTTCTGGGCAGCTGTACAACTCAAGCTGTCTTGCCTGCTGCTGGAGCACCCCCAAAGGGCAAATGAGGGTGGTCAAGATAACGTTTCCTAAGCCCAGGTAGGACACCCTGTGAAGGAATTAAATGTCCAGGGTGTGACGGACTATGTCTCCGTCAACATCTACCCAGGTGCAACAGGAGCAGCCCAGTAAATTGAAGCAGTTGGGGCCCAGATTAGCTGTCCCCATTCTGCAGACTAAGGACCCCTGGGATGTGTGGAGCTCCAGGCTATTCCAAGGGGCCTTTCTCTGCTCTGCAGGCCCCACTTGGAAGCACCAGGCTGTACTTTTTCACCCACCCTCTGTGGATGGCCACTAACCCTATGGCCCATCACCATCCCCGTTCCCTCAGCAACACTGGTACGCCATACTGCTGCCTGACACATCTCCCTGGTCCAAACTCTGGCAGTGTTCAACGGCTGTACTTTTGGGGAGAGAGTAGGTGGCTTGCTCCTGTGACGGTGGCATGGAGGACATCCTAAGAACATCTGGAGCTTCTTTTTTTATTTTTCTGTGTTCCCAAGCTGTATGGGTGCTGCTGGTGGGAGCAATGTTCCTACCCTGTGCAGCCTCTGTTCTGACAATGGTTCCTCCTCCCCCTTCCCAGGCCTTTTCACTGACCTTCCCTGCCTAACACTGCCTATACAGTGCTCAGGAAACCTCAAATCCTGGTGCTGCCAATAGGCTAAAAATGATGAAGCTGACAGCTCAGAAGGCAGCTTCCTTGCTGCTTCTCTAGAGACAACAGATTTTGCTGTGGCTTTTGGCAGGGAACCAGTGGTAAAGGTTTGTGGCTATAAAGGAGCCTCAGAACAGGACTGCAGAGAACTGGTTACAGCTTATGGCCTTAGTGTGTAAAACCCCTTCCAGGGCAAGTCAAAACTGGTGACTCCAAACCCTGTAAGGAACATGCTTCATGTTTCAGCTCAGGACTGGAGATGTTCCAACAGGCAGTTCTTCAGCTTTTCCCAATTCACAGATCTCCCTCTTTTGTCAGGATTGTGCAAAAACAGGGCAGCCAAACACACAGGAAGCAAACTTCAGCAGCAGGTACCGAGATCTGTTAAGTGTCTGGGCTGTGTTTCTGCGAACTTCAGATGAGCATGAAAACCCCCACTGCACTGAGTGCAACGAACAGACAGGCTACACCTTAGTTTATTTGTCCTGTTTCCAAACATTAAAAACAAACAAACAAAAAAGGTTATTTTCCTGTACAAACCCAGCTTCATTTTCTGTAATTTCTGGGAATCCTGACCAAGAAAGGTTTCCCAACCTCTCTTCCCAGCCCACACAGGGCTTCCAAATATGTATTTATAACCAACTACTGTTGGCATAGTGACCTTAAAAACACTTTTTCTAAATAAATCGAAAAGTGTTGCAATGCAGTGTCTCTGGGAGCACAGCTCTTAAACAAGACCACTGTAATGCTGTCCAGTCTTATTATTCTAATTTGTTGAAAATGAGTTAAAAAGTTTACAACTATGCCCCACTTATGATGTTAATAATTTCATCATGCTGCTACAGCTAATCCACCGTGATTTTGACAAATGACTACTAACCAAACACAGAACCAAAATAGCTTAGACATGCATGCATGAGAAGCAAATTTAAAATGCCATCACCAGTTTGTATCCAATAGCCTCCCACTTAATTCCTACAAAGCCTAGTGGAAAATGATGCTTATCTTTAAGGCAAATACCACTTTTAAATGGCTGTGGAAACTGACAAGCCAAAGAGGTTGATAAAGCACACAAATCTTGCTGCTCCAAGAAAAGCACCTTGACGATAGAAGCCAAATGCATATGGTGCAACAGTGAGAGCTTCAGGATGCAGTGGCACGCTCCCATGTCCAACACCTCCAGTGTCAGAATACAGCACTACTGTCATGGAGCAGCCTGCTAAGGGGCAAGCTCCTCCAAGTCACTTCCAAAATCATTCCACCTATACAGCCTGCTGCATCTTCTGAGATGGGAACTTGGAGAACTTCAAACATAGCAATCTGCTCACTGGAACTTGGAAACTCCAGCCCATCCAACCTAAAGCCCATCACCCCTACATACCAGCCCAAGCCAGACTCTGAATTCAAGGTCCAAAACCTACATTCCGTGAGAATGGGAACACCCACGATTGGGAGTTAGGTAAAAGCAAACCTCATCATCTCTCTGCTCCTTACTCCCACACTTACAAGCTGCCCTGCAATTCACTGCTCAGTAACTCTCAATAGTGAACACCTACAAACAGCTTGAGGTCACTTGCTTCTCTAGTACTTCTCCCTCTCTACAGATAGACATTAGTTTTACATCACTTACTGAAGGTAGCTGAGCAATGCCCGATATGACACTTCAAGGTAAACTATTATTTATCTGTAGCTACAAAACAAGCCTGAGACTGTGTGTTTTCAAGGCTAACCAAGCAGATTCCCTTCAGCAGTCTCTAGTCAGCTTCATGCTGTTTCAAGCAAAGCTCACTGGTTGGTAAACAGCCAGCTGAAGGTCTTCATCCATTTAAGAACTGCACAGATAGCACTGGGTATTTCTGAGACATCAGTAAATGAGAGGAATTCACTGCAACATTCAATAGGCATGCAATAAATGTATAAAATACAAGTGTTTAGTAGCTATGCCAGCCAATTAAAGTGTTAAAAATCAAAACAAAGGCTGGCAGTTTTGGAATGAAACCCTTGTTTCTAAACTACTACTATTTTTAAGAATGCTTATTGGCATGGAAATGCTGTAAACATTATTTTGCAGGTTACAATGGTGGAAGACCAAAATTTGCCTACAGACATTTCCCTAGAGGCTGTTTTTAAAAATGGTTTTGATAATTCTTCAGTATTCATGAGGCCCCTTAGCCAAAACCTTGCATCAATTGAAATCTGAAGCACCTTATCTCTTTTCCTCCAAAAAAAAAATCAAGCCTTCAAGTGGCACTGTGCAATTCTTGATACAAGTTCTTAGTTTGCTGATGAAACATTCCATGTCCCCTCATAATAGCTCATGATCATTACTAAGCACTAGCAAATTTCAGTGTTCCTAGCATTTATCATCTATATAAATGACGAAACTCGTCAGCAAAAGCTGCAGATGATTTAAATGACTAAGCATCATGGTAAATGCAAGCTAAATAAATAAACTTCAATAAAAGAAGGTTTCTAAAGCATCTGTTCAAACAAAAAAGCCCCAAACCCAACTAAATGAATCAGCCACAATCACATACACTTGTCCAAAATCATATCTTTAGTTTATTTTTTAAACATACATTATGCCATGAACTCATAAGGAATTGGCTCCAGCAGCTCTGGATCCTTGCCATTAGTTCTCACAAAGTGTGCTTCTCTTGGTGGAGCAGGCTGTAAACAGAAAAGTACAAAATGAAAACTCATGACATTACAGCTCAAAAGCAACTTTTCAGAAAATAACATTTTGTCAACCATTTAGCACCTTATTATGTAAACATTACAGCAATTTTACCATTCCTAGTCTCATAGATTTGATTGAAGGAGTAGCAGTAAGAAAACAATCTGCCAGAAAATGTGCCTGACTCTTACTACTGAATTAAAAAAACCTATGCTCTACTCTCTGCAGCTTACCAACCCAATGAACATGGAGTGATGTATCTTGTAGTTCCAGAAGCAATAGCCGTTACCTCTTAAGTCTGGCTGTTAATTCTTTCCTTCAAGGGTTACAATTGAACCTGTTGCAACTAAAAATTCAACTAAACCAAAGACTCTACTGACCCTAAAACCATCTAGAGCTGCTGCTGCTGCAGACAAGCAACAACACAAGAAGCACCCAAGCCTTTGTTCAGAGCTACAACTACAATTTTCATCTGGCACAGAGCAGTGCTCAGGCACCAAACATCCCAGACAGCCTGAATGCCGACACACTGCATGAGGCCACTACTCCAGGAATTAAGTCATCTCCTGCCCAAGGATTGTGTCCTCAACAGAAACATTACCTGACGTTTCAGCTGAACCCAAATGCCTTTTTCTTTTGCTTCCTTCTTCTTCCTTTCGTTTTCTTTCACACGCTGCAGAAAGCTGTCTCTGCTCTTGGAATGTTTAATATGCTCTATACGCACATTAATTCTCTTCGCCAGAATCTTGCCCCTAGGAAAGGCAGTCAGGTTTTATCTTCACTTGGAAAAGGTCACAGTAAATCAAGACTTGCAGACCTTACAGAACTAACTTCATAAGCTCAATTACAGGTCATTTTTCTTTAAAGGGCAATACCTCAAAACGCAGATGCACATCAGATATAACTTGCATGTAACTAAAAGCTTATTATTATATAACAATGTAATATGTAACAATGTGCTGACAATTTCAAATTAAAATTGTAGTGAATATGTAGTTTTAGTCTCCTAGCATACAAACAAGTAATTTTATTACCAGTGCACAGCAGCCAAGCTCCTGGAACCAAAAAAACCTCAACTTGTCAGGCTTCAATACCAGCACACATGCTGAGAAACCCTGCTAGGTAATTTGACTTTAGGTGCCGGTAAGAGAAACAAAAGATGTTTCCTCTGACAGGATCCAAGTCAAATGAGCATCATTTGCTTGGGTTATAAAAAGGAAATACACTTTACCCGCCTTGAATGACCAATCAAGACAAGAACTGTCTAACTGGCAAAGTGAAAGGAGGGTGCAATTACAGTTCAAGTTTCTCAAATACCAAGTTCCAGTACACAGAATTTCTATTACTTACTTAACCTGCTTGTTAACAATAATGCCCACAGCGTGCTGAGTGACATTATACACCCTTCCAGTCTTGCCATGGTAACACTTGTGGGGCATGCCTTTTTGAACAGTACCCATACCCTGTTAAGAAGCAAAAAGAAATGGGGAAAAAAAGGGGGGGGAGGGGTAGAAGTAGCATTAAAGATTTTTCTTTCAGAAGTAATTTAAAGTATACATTTCAAATTATTTGAGATTTAGTTTAAAATATTCCCATTTTATCTTAAAAGTTGAAATTTATAACCATGCATTTTGCATCCGAAGACTACCAAATTTTGCTATGTCAGTTCTGGTAGCTTTCAGTGTCGGTGAAATGATAGCTCACTTTGCTTACAGGAAGAGCAAGCAATCACAAGAGACATTCATCATCAAGCTCCAGTGTGTGAGGAAGTGTCAATTCTGAACAATAGGTTCTCCAAGTCAAAAAACAAACTACCAAATTAAACACCACCTTCCATGTGACTGCTACAAGAAATGTGGCATTCCAAATGAAACCAAAGGATTCAACCAAGCAGGAATCCTTGATGAAAGGCTTTCACATCCATTGCAACTCAGTTGTGAAAGTACAGCTGACTTTAAAAGACAAATTCTAAAATACACCAAGTGATGGGAAATGCTGCTTCACTTTTCTCACCTTTATTAATATATATGATGCATCCTCACATTTATTTCTTGATTTCCAGTTTTAGCATAGCTTTGCAATCATATAACTATGAACTGTCCCACCACAAACCATGGCTCCTAACAGAGTATCTACTAAGTGACAGCTGAGGCTCCTATGAAAGTTGTACCAGTAGCCAACTCGAACATTGGCTATGGTATATTTCACTCCCCTTTTTCAGCTGAACACACCAAAACAAAGTATACCCAAATTATATGGATCTACAAAACCCCACATACACCAGCATATGACACTGAAGTGCTACTACTGGTCCAGTAGCATGGTCATTCCAATATTGCTCCCTAAGTGAGCAGCAGGCACTCGTGTTGACACACGTGACCCAAGCAACAAGAGAATCCACCCCAAGGAAATGGAGACTGCGCAGGACCACCCTGCTTCAGCTTTTAGTCACACAGCACTGCAGAAAGTACCTTGATATCAACTATGTCACCCTTCTTGTAGATCCGCATATAGGTAGCCAGAGGGACCACTCCTGTTAAGAGATACAAATTTGGATACTTAGGAAGCCCAGAATTTCATACACACATAAAAAAGGATGGGGGACACAGATCATGCATCTGATACAGTTTTCCTAAATACCTCAAAAATCAAACCATGCTTTTTTAAAGCAGTAATTACACACTTCACATACTTCAAATTTTTAAAATACCCAGCTAAAGAAAAATTAGATTTGTGTTCCTAATGCCAAAATTGAAGAGATATTAAACTATTTAATTTATCAATATAAATACAAGTGCTTATTGATCAGAGGAAAAAACCCTCTATGTTTTAAGTAACTGCTGAAATATGTTCCTCACCTTCAAATTAACTTTCAGGCACTGACAGAATTAGCACTGTGGCACTGACTGTCAAGCAATCAGAATACCAGTGCATCTGCAGTAAGAGCTCAGAGCTCTATGTATAGTTCTACAGTTTTTAGAGAAAAAAAAGAAATCCTTTGGCACAGGCCCTTGTTTCACAGTCCATCCCCAGGGACTGCAGCTGTCCATCAGGTCAGCAACTGGATGCAGTGCTGGTACTGTAAGGGATACTCACCATGCTTGCGGAAGGGCCTCGAGAACATGTAACGCGTCCCCCTCCTCTTTCCCTTTGTGTTCGTCATTTTGGCTGATTACTGTAAAAAATGAAGGCAAATTATTCAGAACCACTAGTTCACTCACTACAAAGTTGATGGAATTTTCAGGTATTTCAGATTAATGGAGTCTTTAAACCTATTCAAAATGACACTGCTTCAATTCAAGCAATGGTATTCACTTAGGTATCCAAAGAAATCAGAGCTTATAGGACCATAGCTTAACTCAGAATGGATACCAGCAAGGTACTCAGTTTGACTCCTGCTTACAGCAAGGTCTACTCAAGAACTACAAGAGCTACTCAAGAACTTTCTCCAGTCAGGTCTTAAAACCTTTCAAGGACTAACGAATATTCAGCATTAGAAGGGACCCACAAGGACCAGCAAGACCAACTCTTGGCTCTGTGCAGAACACCTGAAGAGTCACAGCGTGTACCTGAGAGCATTGTTCAGAAGATTACTGAACTCTCTAGAGCTGGTGCTGTGACCAGCTTCCCCGGGGAGCCTATTCCAGTGCCCAACCACCCTCAAGGTGAAGAGCCCTGATACCCAAATTAAAACCTCGCCTGACACATCTTCATGCCACTTCCTCAGGTCCCATCTCTGGTCACCACAAAGATCAGCGTCTGCCCCTCCTCTTCCACTCATGCAGAAGCTGTATCGATGAGGTCTCCCCAGACACCTCAGCTGCTCCTTGTATTACTTTCCCTCAAGACCTTACTGCACAGCCTTCCTAGGGAGCATATTTGGAGGACTGGCTGTTGCCATTAACATTATATCCTGTCTGAGCTTCTCCTTCTGACTTCACGTGGTTGTTTCATGCTCCTTCCGCATGCCCCTGCCAGGCACCAAGGTACATCCTCTCGCTGTGAGATGTCCCTCGATGACACCTCTGCCCCGTTCCCTAAGCCTCTCCTTACAAGGCGTCCATAAGGCAGGATCTCCACCACAACATTTACAAGCCACTATCACGTCTGGCACAAGGCTCACATGCTCCGCAGGCCTACGCGGCCATCTCGGGGTAGTCGGCCCCGAGGAGCCAACCCTGTGCCGCCTTCCCTGCCCCGACACCCCGCCGGGGTGGCCGGGCCCGCCGCCACATGCTGCAGCGCTGCTGCTCCGCACCTGCACCCGCCGCGGGCCTCGGCGGCCCCTTCCTCCCTCAGCGCGCTCCCTCCCGCCCGCCCCCCGCAATCCGCCCGGCACGGCCACCCGCAACCCGCGGCCTCCGCGCTCCCCCACTCTCCGCCCTAGGAAGGCCGTGGTGCTCCCATCAGAGCCGGCGGTCCCCCGCCCGCCCCTGTCGGCAGCAGGACCCTGCAGGCCGCGTCCCCCCTCCGTGTTCCCGACCCCCTCGTCCCCGCCGCGTCCCCCCGAGCGGCGGAGGGCCGCGAGCGCTCACCGTGCGTGCGCACAAAATGGCGCCCCGGCTCCAAAGGAAGGGGGAGGTGCCGCGCCCGCCCTTAACAGCGGGGCCTTGGCGGGGCTGCCCGCGCCGCGCCTGACGAGAAGGGAATGGCCTGAGGGGCAGCGACCCCCGGGATGCTGATCCCGGGGAACAGCGGCGAGACAAGGCTGACCCTGCGGCTAAAGCAGGGACAAACGCCGGGGGGTTCGCGGCTGTGCATGTGTTTTCGCGGCAACGGGCAGAAAGCGATGCACAGGAAGTTGCAGCTGAACACGAGGAAGCGCTTGTTTCTTGTGCAGTGACTGCGCACTGGGACAGAATGCCCAGAGAGGTTGTGGAGCTTCCCTCACTGGAGCTTTTCAAGAACTGTCCGGACGCAATCCTGTGCTCTGCGCTGTGGCATGGCCCTGCTTGAGCAGGGAGTTTGGACCAAATGACCCACGACGGTGCCTTCCAGCCCGACGCATCCTGTGATTCTCTGAGACGGGGGTGGGAGAGGTTCGGCAGGGGGGATGTCGGGGAACAGGGAAGACGAGCGAGGTGTCAGGGATCCCGAGGAGCGAGTCCTGTGGTGAGCAGCTGGCCCGCCATCCATAAGGAGTCAGGTTTGGAAATGTAAAACATAAGCAGCCAGCCGGGTGTTTTACGACATGAAAGCAGTACGCCAACATTTAAATTCGCGGCAGTGTGAGCCTGCCGGCGCTGCTGTGTGTCAGTCACGGCTGCCCGACCGGAGATCCCGGATTCCCGGGCAGGGAAGCGGGGTGGGAGAAGTATGCCAACAACCAGAGGCGAAGAGGCTGTGCAGGATTGGGTTTTCTTGGTATTGTAATGAGTTTTTTTCGTATTATGATGCCGTAATCTCCAGTTTGTGTGGCAGAGATTTCCACCGGATAAATAAAGCCCGGATTCTCCACAAAGAGCCCTTATAGTGCCACAGGTTGCATCGGCTGCGAGAACGAAGGGAGTGGTGAGCAGGTTCCCGAGCTGGCAGAGTCACTCACCGCGTTTGTGCATCTCCAGTATCGGAGCAGACAGGAATCACCATGAGAAGCTGATTGCAGTGAGTCAAGAGAGGGCCTCCTTCCCCCAGGCTAAACGTGCAGGGACGGTTCAAAACTTGTCTCAGAGAGGAGTTGCCCTACTGCAGAAATTTTTGTTTTGAATGAACGAAGCACTTATTTAATTTAGAGGAGGAATGATTACTTAAACTGGGGTATAAAAACCTTCTTGATCCTCTCACTAACTTCACGGTTCTACTAATGTTGTCTTGCAAAACTCGAGCCCTTTCAATCATCACTTTAAAACAAGTTTAATATTTATGGATCTCAAGAATGGATATGGAGGATTAAATTCACTATCAGGTTCTTCTTGCAGAGCTGCTTGGCAGGACATGTTCTGACAGACAGGCTGTGTCTCCACATGAAACCTTTTGGAGTGAAGTATTATATTTAGAAAAATGTACCTGTAATTTATCCCTTCACCATGAAGGGATAATTGAAAAATTTAGAATTTACAGCACATGGTATCTATGCAGAGAAAAATCTATGTCATTTAATATGCATTCAGCCGAGGTACCGTGAAACTTCTCCAAGCATGAGGATTGTTACAAGCTTGAACATCTCTTCAGTGAGAAAGTTCATTGGCAACAGATTTCAGAGAGTATATCAAGCAAAGTAAAGACAGGAAGCCAAATCCTAAAAGGTATTATTGGACAAAGGAAGTTAGGCATTTGCAGTGAGTGAGCTGAATGCCTTAATCTTACCTGTGATTTACATGGAGGACAAATCTCCACATCCAGCTGGAAGGAACAGGGAAGAAACACCACGTGTTAAAACCCTGTGATTTACATGGAGGATAAATCTCCACATCCTCCTGGAAGGAACAGGGAAGAAACACCACATGTTAAAACCCATACCCACAAACAGAACACATGTGGAAACACATATGGAAAGTGTCATTAATAAAGGAGCAGTAACTGGGAACTTGAACTCTGCTCTTTGTGGCCAAGTAACACATTCAGAATTTGCTACATATTTTTTTCCTGAATAAATCACATGACAGGTTGATTCAAATTTCTGTAATGTTTTTTATTCATAAATTTACTTTGATTAGCACATTACCAGGATCCTTCTTTAGCTCCACATTTCAAAGAAACAATCATATTTCACAGTTTGTCTCAATTGAAGCATTCCCTAGGCATGCTGAGTGATCCAGAAATCCATCCTATCTACCAACATTTGATACATGGTTTCCCAAAACTGAGACCTGATGAGCAGTTAAAGACTGCAAAGCCTTTGCATGTTGCTCACAAAACAATTTCTTAATAATGGCAGTCTGCAGCAGATAAAGGTGCACAATTTGTGGGGTAAGTTCTAGTCTGGAAACTGGAGCTAGCAGCCAAGCAGTTGTGGGGGAGACCTGCAGCTCTGCATTCCAGACTGCATGTCCTCCCCTTACTGCCCTGCCCTGCCCTCTCAAAAACCCAGCCTAAACTGCTTTTCCCTGATCAAACCGCAAGTTGTAGGATCCAGACTCCAATTTCTCCTAGGCTGTAGGCAAGCGCCTAGTCTGGTTCTGCTCCAGAAACACCAGGTACTCAAAATGGGTGAACACAATGTAGCAATGCACAGCTTAACTCAAAGATCCAAAACACCATGAAGGTCCCAGACTGATGCTCCACCCATTGACGTACTCTGAAACTCTTTCTCTGCCATTGTAAACTGTGTCCCTCCCACTTTGCCTGGTTTGGAGGTAGAGCAAGACAGGGAAAACAGTTCCAGTGGGAGCCAATCCAAAAGTTGCTGGGGAAGGCAGCTTGAAAGGGAGGGCTCATTAGAAGTCAGAGGAGTGAAGAGTAGATAAACATCACTTTGTTTTTTACAGAGTGGAAAGTACCATGCCAAGCCCCAACCGTTTTCGGTCTCCAAGCTCCCACAGTCAGGATCCTGGTATCTTCTCTGGGAGAGCTGTATTTTCTTCTGACATTTCTCTGCAGCATCTGCATGGATGATGGCTCTCTGTAAATAATAAATGTGCTGTGATGATTCTGCACATGGGGTTGCCAGGAATCCTTCACTGAAATTTTAATGCACAGTGGGATCTGGCTTGCTCCTATGCTTAGCGGACCAAGTGATACACACAGAGATCCTGAGTGTGACATTCTGTTTGTGTTGGGTTTTTCACTAGGTGTGTGGAAGGAATTTAAATTAATGAGAGTTTGTAAAGGGCTTTGAGGTGAAAAATGAAAAATATTCCCTTTCACTAGGGTGTAGGTTTCCTGTGTCTCACAAAGTGCATTCATTACATAAAAAGGAAAAAAGATAGCCGATTAGGACTGGAGTAAAATTTTAACAGAAGTAACTGAGAATCGGTGTTAAAGAGGATTAAAATCTGCAGTT
Source organism: Vidua macroura (assembly GCF_024509145.1). Lineage (NCBI taxonomy): Eukaryota > Metazoa > Chordata > Aves > Passeriformes > Viduidae > Vidua > Vidua macroura. The sequence continues at coordinate 92,373,142 of NC_071572.1, read as the reverse complement.
CCCTTTGTGATAACATTGCAAAACCAAGATCCTAAATTGAAAATCAAGATTGTGAAGTTAATTAGTTACCCCAGCCACAGAAGTGCAGCATCTATACTATGCTTTTGCTTGTAAAGTTACTGACCAAAGTAATGTGTCACCTCCTCAGCTGACCCAGTTATTCCATTGTTCACTCCTACCAAAAGGATCATGTTATATGGCATCTCAGAGTCATGCTTCTGACCCTTTTTATAGTCTCTTCAGCTCCCCCATGATTCCAGCCCTAACAACCAACCTTTTTATTTCTGTGGTTAGTTCATCTCTTTATCCACAAAACCCCTTCTGTAAATACAAGCGTGAGCCTAGTTCCATGAGAGTTAAAATCAATCAAATTAGTGTCTAATCATCCTTCCAAAAATGACAGTGCAGACAAACTTCTTCAAAGGATTCATTGTGGAATTGCAGAAGTGCCAGTACAGGTGGATGTACTGAGCTGAATTGCCAGTGAGGCATATCATGGGGAAAGGAATGGGAAAAACGACAGCCTGCCTTTGAGAGAAATGAAAAGGCAAAAACTCTATAGACCAAGAATTGTGATGAGGCTCAGCATGTCACACCTGGGTGGAAGTTTTCATTACACTTACGGTACTTATAAATTTGTTGCCAATTCAAAGTGTTCCTCAGTGCAGGTGGATTGACACCAGAGTGAAACAAATGGCCTTTTTTCTATCATTATCTAGACTGCAACACGAAATCTGAAATACTGAACAAGATCTGTCATTCCACTGCTTATTTGATTAACATGGCATTCTACCCATACAGAAATCATCAGGAACTTCCAAGAAAGCTGTTTCGTAACTGTGACCATCTTCTTACAGGTACCAATTAATATAAGACATTTATCAAACTTTGGATTTCTCAGACTTCATTTCAAAAGCAATTAAGGTCCCTTTCTTTCCTTACTAACAGAGCAAGGTCTCCATCACTTGGTTTTATTATTAAATGTATCTGTTCTTCTGTTATTCAACTGGTATCATCATTCAGTGTTTTCTCAGACTTCTCATGTTACCACATTTTTGTCTCTCTGTAACCTCTCCTGAGTCCAAACCAGTTACCCAGGAACAAGAAACTCCTTATATTGTCACCGTAAGCTTCACTGTACATTTACTTGTTTTGGCTAAAGGTAAATAGCCACTCCTACACTGATACAGCTGATAATTACAGAAAATTCCACTCCTTTGTCATGGAGGAACTCAGCTGCTGCCAGGAACAAATCTGCATAAGGTGGGGATTTTTGTGGGGATTTTCTTTTGATAATGTACAGAATATAAGTACGCAATTAATATTCAAATATGTTTTTAAAAATCTGATCTTTCGCAATCCAACCTTGAGTCCTTTGCTAGCCCTCTTGGGAGTTACTAACTACAGTTTAAGAGCTGGCTTAATGATTAGGGTGCTATTTTCTCTTCATTTATGTCTGATCTTATGCGTACTTCTAGCTGGAAGAACAATGCTTGCCCTTTTTCTGTAATTATTTGCGCAGAATATCTCTTTTTACACTTTAATTTTACCAAACTAAATTCTCCATTCTCCTGAAGCCTCCACACACTTAGCAGGCTCTGTGCATTTTCTCCCATTCCCACACACTTCTCTTGACTATAAGTGATCCAATTTATACACAACAGTCCCAGTTAACTTGATCACTGTGAACCCATTACTTCTGAGATACTTTCTGCTGTGTACTGAGGATGATCACAATCATCAACGAAATAAAGGTGCTGTAGTTTAAAAAGGTCTGATGGATGTAACAGCACAAAGTAAAAATGTGGGTGGAATCATTCTTTAATCTATAAATACTCTATGGCATTCTATTCGCAAATTGGCATCTGAAGTAGCCATTTGCATTTCTCATTAATTGTTCTGATCACAGCTATTAGCATAATTGTTTTTAATTACTTATGAAATGGCAAAGAACCTTGCTGGAATGAAAGGGCTATATAAAATATTGCTAGTTTCATTTCAGGTAAAGGAATGTTTTCTACTTAGTGTTAGCTGAACTCCTGTAAGCACAAATTAAAATTTTTCTTCCAGCTATGCCAGGTTAAATTTGCTTTTCTGTATGAATGCCTAAAGACAAAGTAGGCTCTTTATAATTTTAATAGTGCTACAAAATGCTGTTTTTAATAATGTATGAAGTAGCCAGAGTTATTGCAAACTCATTGTAACAATCTTTCAGTAAACATCATTGTCTTGACTCTAGATTTAAATATCTTCTGGAAGCCAAAAGAAACTCCTATCCTGCTTCCATACTATCTTCTTGAAAGAAAAGGAAGGAAGGATCACATCCAAAATCTACAGGAGTAAAAAGCACACTGTTATCTGCATTAGAATGCTTCTCATGCATTTATAATTCCACTTAAGTATTCTCTCCTTGGTACTTTAGCAGAGTTTGGATCTGTGGTCAGAAAATGTTAGCCTTCACTGAGTGATTTGCTTTCTGCCTCCTTTCCAAAGTGGGAAATGGTCTGTAGCTTCTGCAGTCTTACATGTACCGGTACCTTAAATGATGAACCTGAGACAGAGTCCTTGACATCACAAGGTAAAAATGCCTTAAAACAGCTGTATTTTTAAAAAGTACATGTCTGTTTATTTTCACCCTGTTTTGAACATTTTCAGTTCTGACATCATTTTCCAGCTTTCTAGCTGACTGAGCCATAAACTTGTTATAACAAGGTGAATTTCTCAAGTAATCCTCATCACCTGATCCCAGGAACTGTGGTTGCAAGGGAACTATCAAATATCACAAGGCTTGCGATAAAATAATGAGAGTTGGCTACACTCTGACAACCCCTGTCAGTGAGACAACAATAGCTGCTCTGAACAAAAACTGCAGCCAGAAAAGAACAAATTAATGATCAGTCAAGGAGAAGTGAAACAGAGAATTAGCAAAGGGTAAAACTTGACCAAATTTTGACCAGCCGAGGATAAACGAGACCAACTTTCCCATCTATGTAATAGGAATAGTAGCACATATATATGGATCAGGATTATTGTTAAGGATCAATTAATTAGTATTTGTGAAATGCTGTGGAGTCCTTAATGGAATATGCAAAATAGCAATGTGAGCTAATCAGCATATGGGCTGCTCCAAGGTAGCTGCAACTTATTCAAAGGAGAGAGTCATGTGAAGGGACAAAGCAAGGAAAAATTCCCACGGGGCAAATGGCAATAAGTGCTGCAGGGAGAGAGAAGGAAATGAAATTGCAGGGAAAATGGAAGGAGGAAATGAGACTATACGGGACAAAGAGGTGATGCTTGGATTATTGTAGTATAAAGACACCAGGCACAAACTGCAGGAAATGGAGCGTTATTAGTTCTGCTGCTCTTGCAATAACTTGCAGTTGGTTGGTGGGTTTGGATTTTTTCTTTGTTTGTTTGTTTGGTTTTTTTCCTTTTCTGTTTTTTTGTGGGGTATTATTTAGGGTTTTTTTTTAGAAAAAACTAAGTATAACCAGAAAAAAAAACCAAACATAACCAGATGGGAGTATTTAACTGACCATCTGCAAGTACAGAGGGAAACTGTGGGTTCTCCAGGGTATCAATCTTGCAAGAGAATAAATCAAAATTATTCTACTTCTGTACTGCTGACAAAGAGAGCATTGTTTGAGAATTGATTGCAACAAGGACTTGAACAATAGCTTTAGATCAGCGGAAGCACAAAATATTGCTGTGACATATGTTTCAGTTAAAACAAAAGTAATTCACCATTCATTAGTGTCATGAAAGACACGGGCTATTAACAGTAAATGCTCTTTAACAAATTTATTATCTCCACAAAGCAGTTTCCAGTATTTTTTTTCTACCTCTTATTGGATATTTTTTTCTACTGTGTATCTATCTCCATGCTGGTTTACATATTCCTCCTTAGCCTCCCTTGTATCTTGGTACTGTAGAGAACTGATTAGTGGGGGAGACTGTAATGATACAAACTCTTCACCTGGAGGCTGCCTGTTGTCAGATGGTGCGTCATTGTTGTTATTCTGTGACAGCTAATCTTGCTTTTGGGAAACTGCTGCGCAGATCACAAAAATAAAACCTTGCTGACTGCAATGGAAAACATTGCTTGGTATTCTGGTAGAGAACACAGAGACTGAAGAAGCATCTTGAAATTCTTACCTCTAATAATGGATTTTCCAAGTTAGTGTTAGACACTGTCACTGACTCTCAAAGTTTCAGACTAAGGAGAAGCTGGAGTTACTGAAACAGTGGCATCTCAAGTGCCTGAATCAAGGATCAAAGCCATTAATTTTTAAACAGTTTCCATTATTGAAAGCATTTCATTATAATATTAACCCCCCACTTCTTTTTAAATATACTTGTGGCCCTATTTATTAAAAAGATCTGTTCAGAACAGTGTAAAAAAGCAGACAGTTATTATTTTTGTGCCTAGCCCACATCCTTTTATATCGAGATCACCGAGACCCAAGCTATGCACAGTTCTCTTGTGGAATATAATGACATCATTCAAAAGAGTTGCCATATTATAAATGGACTCCTTTTCTACAAATTACAACTTTATTTCCAGTTAGAATTCCACCTTCTTTTAGAAGTCTAAAGACTCAGTGATAACAGTTTAGAAATCTACTGTTATTTTAAACACAACAACATTCTTACATTTTACAGCCCATTGGAAATCTCTCTTAACTGATGTATATTTTATATTTGTAGAAATTTTTATTCAGTTTAGTAGCATAACTTTTTTATTTTCCCTTTTAAGATCTCAGATGCTGATTATCCTTTGTATAGCAGATTAATTGTTTGCCAGCTATACATATATGGCAAGATGCCCAGTATCAGCTGAGCTGTGAAAATCAAAGTATGAAAATATCTCCATGTGTGAACTCAGCAAGAAACAAATATTACCCTCTGATTAAAAAGAAAAAAATAAAACAAACCAAACCCACCAAAAACAAAAACCAACAAAAATCCAAGAGAACTCAACACCTTTACTGAGGAAATCTTTGATCTTCTAAAATGAATGTAAGGAAAAAAATCATCATGAGCAAATTTTACCCTGTCAAAGAACTCTTGCCCAATCTATTTTCTTAACAGATTTGGTCTAATAATGATTATTTCTCACACCTCTTTGTAAAATATTATGAGATCTACTGATAAAAATGTTAATAAATAAAATAATATTTATCTTTTGAACAATTATACATCATAATTTGTACATTTTATATACTTTCCTATGATAATAATTTGTTCATATCTTGCTTATGATTACAACTAAGACAACTCATGCTTTTGAACCTATGAATAAAGTGCATCACTTGTCTAACCACTTGCTCACATTCTCCCATATCCAGGTAGTTTACCACCACCCCTGTCATGGCAGCCAGAGAGCATGTACAACTGTTATGAAAATAGCTGTATTTTCTGAAATCGTACCTTCAATGTAATTTACAAAAATAATTTACTAATACAGATGTTTCACTATCTGTCAGTCAGTACAAGATGGTTTGATAACATTATTTTTGAAATATATTTCCTGCTGTCTCTTCAGTTCTCCAGAAGGATCCAGTGTCAATTTTAATAATGTGTCAATATTCCAGTCCTGTATAATTTATGCAGCATCAAGTTTTCTTGGAATTATGAGATACGAGTTGGGGAAAATTTCCTTTACCTCTTACTCTCTAGTGCCTCATAGCACAAATCCTGGAGCACTCATTGTCCACAGAGATGCATTTCCATAGCAAGGCTGGCTAATCTATGATGAGAATGGTGTGTGACCTTCACTGGGATATGTGTAAATAAAAATACAGATGGTGAATTCAGATGGCTTTTTCACAAGGACAGAACTGCCTTCTCTCCATCCCTGCTATTACATCTGGATCCAAATTTAAGAGTTTCCAGAACAAGTGGAGGTATACAGAATCATAGAGCCATTTAGGTTGGAAAAAGACCCTTAAAACCAAATCCAAGTATTTACCCAGCATTGCCAAGTCCACACTAGCCCATGTCCCTAACTGCCATATACACAAAGCAACCTGTTCTGGCCTCAGATCTGACTTTCCTAGGAGCAGAAGGTTGGACTGAAGACCTCCAGAGGCCCTGTCCAACCCAAAATATCCTATTGTAGTATGCTCTTGCAGTCACTCTGTACACTAGTCCAACAACAGGTGTGGTATGTCTGCATGCAGGTAGTGCATCAATAGTCAGACCAGCTTGCGAGTGGAGGGGTAAATAGACTTGTGGGACCAATTCTGTTGTCAAACAACATTAATGAAAACCTGACAAGCCCGAGATTCAGCAGGACCATCTATAGTCACAGATGGATGATACAGGCACAAACACACCTGTACCATGCCTACTCTTCAGTTTCTGAAGCCAACCTACCCACACACCCTAGAGTAATCTGGGTGTTTGCCAAACCACAAGATTATGAAACAAGGAGAGGCACAGGTTAAGCAGCAGGAGTTTACCCTTGTTATATTTTCTCTTTGCTCCTCTGTGTCTCTGTACATTTGGAATGTAAGTTCTTCAGAACATAGAATGGGATTTTCTCTTAGTGTCTCATATGCTGACTGAGGAGGCCAAGTGCTGTGGCCTCTGACTTGTATTCTTAGATGTTGTGGTAGTACAAATGCTATGCAATAACCACACTTCATACTCTGAGAGATTTTCAGGGAGGGAAATAATTCTATCTGTTCAACCGATGTACCTCTGTAAGAAAATAACTCATTCTTTAGTGAAGCCCTTAAGAGATAGTGTAGGTGCCATTTCTCTTGGTAGCATATTCCAACCATTAACATCTTCCACTGTTAAAAAATGTGTGCTATTTATAATTAAACTTTGTTGCATTCCAGTTTATAAGTATTTTTCATGTTATGTCTCTCACTGTGCAAGATTAAAGATCACTGTAGACACCTTCCAGTCTTTTTGAAAAGTCAAGCAGATTGTACTCATTAAGTCTCTCCATACAAAGAATTTTCTCCTGCCTCAAATAATTTCTCAGCACTCTTTTGACAACAAGGACACCAGAGGCTAGTGCAGTGTCACCACAAAAATCTGTTCAATGCCGTATCTGAAGGGAAAATAATGTCTCTTCCTGATTTCCACATTCCTGGTTCCCTTGTTATATAGGCAAGGATTCACTTATTTGTTTATACCATAGCATTAGACTGGCCCCTGGCCACTCTAAATTTCTCTTCAGTCACTGCTCTGCACAACAAAGCACCTCATCTCTGCAGATGTGACCTGCTTACTGTATTTTTGAGTGACTCTACTTGAGTATATATTGAAATATAATGTATCTGAATGGGATGCATTTACTAAACAATGCAGATTTTACGATAATCCCAGAATAAATTTAATTTCTCATTTTGCTCCTCTTTCTATCTTGACAGTATATAAATTTTGCTTTCTCAGTGCTGAAAATAATAATGCCTCTATTTGTTTTTCCTGCTGTTAGGATCCCAGCACTCTCCTGCCAGCTTTCCTGAGTAACTTTATCCTTCAGTGCTGCTGTTCATGGCATCCCATCTACCAGTTTCCTGAATAAACTTGCCTGATCCTCTTAATCCAGGGTTGATATTCTCCTCCTCTCCTTCCTCGGCCTACACAGTATCATGTACTCCACTTCTCAGTCCCTACAGCCCTGGCTTTGATAACCAAGGGATTGATTACTATATCCCTAGTTCCTCCTTGGTAGTGAAGAGCAGATCCAGCTGCAAAACACTCCCAGGTGGCTCAGCCACAGTCAAGAAGTTATCCTTGATGCCTTCCAGAAATCTCCTTGATTGCTGTCATCCTAATGTGTTATACTTGCAGCAAATACCAGACAAACTAAAATTATCCCCAAACCCAAGGTCTGTGATCAAGAAACTTCCTTCTTTCTTATTACAGTTCTCAGCAGATTGGCTGGCCAGTTGGCAAAGATGCTCTGGTTGCCTTTTGTCAGGCAAGACATGACTGATGTCTTTTCTCAGACCAGGTCAGTTACTGTGCTGATCTATATGAATTACAGTCATTCTGTTTTCAAAACTCTGTAGCCTCAAGCATACACAAACACATGCACAGTCCTGGTCTACCCAACCCTATTTTTCCTTAGCTCACCAAATATACTTAATTTTTGAATAATTCCAATTATCCCAAAAGGCGTGATGATGACAATTACGGCATGATTTTCAATTCTATTCCTCATTTCCTCATATTTTACTCTAGTTTAATGGTTGATCATATAGAAGATGTTTCTGTATTTCCCCTCATTCTATGTGGCGTGAGTTGAGTTTGCTTATAACACAGCAACTCAGTTTACACAGAACAAAATCAGTATCTCTGTATGTCACTAATTTAGCATCTTCCTAGCTGCTCTTAGTCTCCAACCACGATTATCCACACCTGCCAGATACAGGCCAACACACCCATACATTCTCCATGCTTTTTGAAATGTAATCCAATAATAATTGAAATAACTCCAAAGTAACTGAATTTTTGCCTTGGAACTAGAGACAGAAAGAGCTCTTCATAACAATAATATTTTACCTTCTTTCTCTAATTTATGGGCAGGAAGAAACTTCTAGGCAATCTCTGATTTTCCAGTTGAGTGCCTTTCAAAATTTCCTGCGGTATTCTCTGGCCTGAACGGTTCCACTTGATGCCACATAATTGGTTCAAAACTGAATTATCTCCCAGATAATGGTATCAGCTTCTGCAACAATGCAATTGCTTTTTGTGCTTTTCTGCTTCAAGGAGACAGTACACTGCCTTATTTTTTTCATGTCATGTTTTGAAATTTGGTCTACTCTGGATGATAGAGGAGTATCTGTTGTGGTGGGTCTGACTAATACTGGAAGGAATTGTTTTGGAGATGTTTCTGGCAGCAAATGTATTTCAGTAGATGAACTGAACTGCTGGATATCTGAAGGTTTGACACGTCTAACCTGCTAAATACCCATTCTTGCTTTTTTTTGCGCAAAAATGGCCAATCCACTACTTTTGTTTCTATTCTTTCTCATTCCCCTGATGCTGTCCTCCCCCATGGTTTCTGTGGCAACAGTTTCAGAATGTAGTCATCCAAGAGGTGTTCATTTTCTCAGCTACTATACTTCTGAAATATACAATTCGAGATGACAGGTATCTGATAAAATGTTTTTATGTGATATAAAACCATTTTCAGGATATTTCAGGTTGCAGTAGAGTTCATTTATAATACTTTCTAAAGTCATATTCTCTATGTTTCAGCTGAAGGAACATTTACTATTCCATTAACTTAGTTGCTAAAGAACATTTACGTCTGAAGATTGTATAAATTGTAATGATTTAATGCTATAAATATTAAAACACTTTATAGTGAATAGATGTATTTATGATCAAGACCTTGTGTTCATTGACAGTGTTCTTAATAGTAATGCATTCTGATCTACTAGATTTTTCCTATATAAGAAAAAAGACAGGGTGGCAGATATCTTGGCTAGCTTTGTGCTTCTTTATTGCAGGTATCAACATCTTGAACAAGTCATCCAGATTTCTTCTTACAATCTGCAGACAAACAACATGATTAAGCTCTTTCTCAAGCAGGTCCCTCAATTACTGGTATTACTACTTTATACATCAGTTTCATTTCCGCAGATGTCTGAGGCCGGGGCACTGTGGTCCCTTCCAGCCTGAGCCATCCTGTGATTCTGTGGTCAGGTATTGGAATAGGTTGCCCAGGGAGGTGGTGGGGTCGCTATCCCTGGAGGTGTTTTAAGAGGCGTCTCGATCCGGCGTGGGGTGATGTGGTTTAGGGGTCACAGTGCTGGGTGGACAGTTGGACTGAAGATCTAAGGGATCTCTTCCAGCCTCGACGATTCGATGACTGTACAAATTCTGGTGCCACTGACAGATCCGTCCGCTCCCTCTGTGCCGCCCGCGGCGCCGGGCGCGCCCGGCCGAGCTTGGCCGGCCCTGGCGGGGCGGGGCGGGGCGGAGGGGCGGGCGGCAGCGGGGCGCTGACCCGGCGGGAGGCGGGGCCGCGCCGGGCGGGATCGCTGGGAGCCGGCGAGCGCGGGCGGCGGGAGCGGGGCTGCGCGGCGGCGGTGGGAGCTGCGCGCCCGGCCGCGGGGGCCCCGCGCCGGCGGGGGCGGGGGGCTGCGGGCTGCCCCCGCCGCCTGCCTTCCTTCCTTCCTTTACTGCCTCCCTCCCTCCCTCCCTCCCCTCCCCTCCTGCTCCCGCCCGGCCCGGCCCGGCTCCGCTCGGCTCGGCGCTGTGATTGGGCGGAAGATGGCGCTGGGCGGATGGAAATCCTAATGACAGTCTCCAAAATCGCCTCCATCTGTACCATGGTGAGCGAGAGGCCGGGGCTCTGCCGGCTCCCCGGGTTGGGGACGCGGGCGGCGGCAGCGGTGCGGGGAGCGGGCGGGCAGCGGGGGAGGCCGGGCGGGGGCGCGGGGCGGCGTCTCCGGCGCGGCGCGGGAGCGCTGCCGTGGGTGGCGGTCGGGAGCGGAGCGAGGTTAATCGGCTTTGGGAGACTCAACCTGGATGCGGGCGCCGAGGGGGTTGAGCTTTGCGGGCGGCGAAGCGGGGTCCCGGCTGCGGACGGGGCTGGAGCGCGGGGGGACCGAGCGCAGCCTTCCCCAAAGTGTGCCGAAAGCGGGGGCAGCGCTCCGGGGCATCGGCTCCGGTCCGGGGCTGCCTATTGCAGGCGTGTGGTGGTTACGGAAGGGTTTCTGGAAGCGCCCTCCTTCTCCCGACTCGCTCGGTAGCGTCCCTGCTCTCCCTCCGAGTGCTGCGCTCCTGAGCTGGGGCTGGGATCGCCCATCCACGGGCGGGTGCTCCCCGGGTTACCCGGACACGTGCGGGCACCCATCCCGCCCCTGGTGTGCATCCATCCAGGTCCCGATAGGAGAATTCTCCCTGTGATTGCTTTCTCATTACTCTCTCTCGTGGTGAATTAGAGCCATAAGAAGAAGCACAGGTGTAATAAAGCTCTCTTGGGTTGTTTTAAATAGGGATGGGGAGCTCAGTAGATTCGCCGATGGAGGAGTGATGAATTTAAGGAAGGAATTATCCCTTAGTCAGTAGAAGTTACTGCTTGTTATGGAAGAGATGTGCTGATGGTTCATAGCAGAAGTTCTTATATTTGTGCTCTCTTCTACCTATTCCGTGGCCGTGTGAAAGTTCTTGTTACCAAATGTGTTTCCACGGGGGAAGGGAAGAGGTGAATAAGGGAATGAACATGCTCTCTCATCTACTCTGTTAATTTGCTGAATTGCTATTATTATGTCTCATCAAACAGTGGGAAATGCTTACATTTCTTATTATTGGAAACTAATTTATGGTTTGCATAAATCGTGCTGCAAAGAGGCTTGAATGTCTCAAACAGATATTTTAGAGGTGGCCTGTGAGAATTTTGAGTGAATATCTGTAAGCCCATAGGATTGGATTGCTCAGGTGGTGTTTCGTCACTGGAATAATGGGGGTTTTTTGACACGGGAGATGACATATTTTAGTTTGGAATTGGAAGAGTCTGACTTCTTGAATTTATCGCCTGTATATTTATCAGGTGTCATACTGACGTCTTGATGTGGCCAGATTGGTAGGACATGTAGCATGTGCTTCGGGAGTTTCCATTCTCTGAAGGCAGGTTTTAGGTTGTTGAGGAATTAGTGTGATTGTTCCCTGAGCTGGGGCAATCTTTTATTGCAATTCTAGCTGACATCTTTTCACCCAGAGCTGGCCGCTGGCCTTTGTGTCAGCATAAATTCAGTGCTGGCCTCTTGATTTGGGTCAAGTGTGAGGCCTCGCTGCTCTGCTTCTGGACTACATACAAACCATAGGTCTGGACTGGACAAGCAGATAGTTTAAGATTGTTCTCTGTGTATGTTTATTAGAAATGATGTTATGTCACTGAGATTTAGGTCAATCCTGAAACAAAATTTTCAACTAAAAATCTTATTACTAACTAAAGTGCATGTATTCATAAAGCTGAAATTCTGATGGCAGTTAGAGATTATCTGTCCAATCACTGTCATGTGCACTGAGGTGAATAAACTCCAGGCATAAGATTTTTGCTGGGTCTTTCTGATCCATAAGCTTTAATAGTACTGTGATAGGGGACACCTAACATAGGATACCAGCTGTAAAAGCTTTTCAGCAGTTAATATGAGATTGTGCTTAAAAATATATCTGTAAAGATAGCGTGAAGGAGCACGTGGTATTTACTGTGGTGTTGTTCAGAATTGTGTGGTTGAGGCGAGGCAGATCTTTTTAATTCTAACAAGAGTCAAATACTTATGTTTAAGCATATGTTTTACAAAATTGAAGAGGATTATAATTGCTGAGTAATACTATTTCTTTTTTCTGGCAATGCTTCTTTGTGTCAACACACTTCGATAAGTGCCAGACAACTACCTAAGAATTCTTACAAGTTTTTCTTGCCTTTTCCCATGCCTGCTACAAGAACTCTCAGACTCTTCTGTGTCTTCTTGTGAAGACAAAAGTTCTTGTTAGTACAAAACCAGTAACCGGCAATTTTTGTCAAGAGACAGTTTATGCCTACACAAACCTAACATGTGCATACACGCATTATCTGTAACAGAGCAGTCTAGAACTGTATTGAAGAAAGTCTTCCATTGCAGTTCTGTGTTTCATGACTTCTTTTTTTTTTAATCCAAATTCAAGTTTTGCTTCTGCTGACCCATTTATATTTTATGTGTCTTAGCCCTGTTGTTCAAGCTCCAAATATTATAAATCAGTATATTATGTTTTACATAATATATGTATGGGCAGATTGTGTGGGTGCAGTGAAGAGTGATAACCAGTATGTTTAGTTTATCTGTGGTACCTTTTGGGGATGATCTTCCAGGAGGACATCCTCTGTGTTGGTTGATAGATACCTTTGTATATGCTGCATTAGTTCACTGATCAAACACCTCGGTGTTCATACCTATGTTAACAGAGCTCTTTCTGCAGTAGTATGTCCTAGTGTCACATCGCCTTTCAATTTCCTTAAAATTCTTTGCTCTATATCACCATTCACATGCTTCCTTGTGCTGCAGTAAGTCTTAATTACAAGGCTGGAGATTGTGGAAAAGCACTGAAAATACCTTTGCCCTTGAGTGCTTTAGCCACTGTTCTTGTTGCAAAAAGGATGAGGTTACAATTGTGTGGTCTACTTTTTAAAATTATTTTTAAAGTCTTTGCAGTAAAAGTAGAGCTTGGTCTTTACCCTCATCCATGAGTAAAACTGCAATCAAAGCCTTACTTGACTGAACTATATGGGATTTTTATGCATGGCTGAGGAGGGATAAAGTAATCTAGGCTAACTGAAATGGAGATGTGCCCCATGTTATACTCACAAATTGCATCTGACTTCTGACTTCTGCTCCTTTTGTCTAGAATCCAGGAAATACTTGCTAGCAGTTAAAATGCATCAAGTCTTTTGAGTAGCTGAAGCAAAGGGGAGATAGAAATTACATTTGTAGCTTAAAAGCTATGAAAAGCCTCTAAGACGTCAGTCTCAGACATACACAAGGAAGTTGTAATGGTAGTAGTACCTGTTTTCAGTGTTTCTTCTAGAAAGTGGTTGATGATGTTGGCACAACCTGAAAAAGTATGATAATATTTTAAAACTATGCTAATTTAGAAGCTGTAGCATTAGACATCAAAATCTTCATGTTTTGGGTGTTTGTCTATGTATTCCCTTCTCTGTCTGCCATCTCAGCATCTTGCATACAGGGTCTGTCACTGAATGTCTTCAGTGATTGTTTCAGCCCCCCAGCACTGACATCAGATACATAGTTGGTGGTTAGATGTTGATTGTGTGATGTAACAGTGTGTTCTGCGTGAGAACCTCTGCTCTTCTTACAATCCAAATTTTTGTTCTATTTTTGAGAGAATTTAAGACATGTGGAGCTGCTCTGAATGGCTGGCTATTGTCCTTTTCCTGCCTGCCTCCTCTCGAGGGGCACTGTCACAAGCATCCTTTTGTCCATTTCAGTCACATTTCACAAGGGTGAAGATGTTTCAGAGGTACTAGAGTTGAAACAAGCATGTGTGAGAAAAGGCATCTTAGAGGAAACAGACCCTGGCAGTGCCCAGCTGAGGGAAGGTTGAAGTGCACCTACCTTGAGTGTCATAGCAGAGAGGCTTAATAAACACTCCCAGTTGCAGGAAAATTTTCTAGCTAACTGTGAGAGAGGTGTGTATTTAAGGGCTTTCTTACTGCTTCAGGAATTGTTTGTTTACAATAGGGTTTCAAACCTGATTGTGAAATCTGCACTTAATGTAAATTGATGCTTGCCAGAGTCTGCAGCCAGACAGCAATGGCTATGATGTACTCAATCGTGTTCCTTCTAATTGCACTGTCTCCTCTGAAGCACAAATAGTAAGACTTAAACATTGATTGATGATCAGGTTAACAGATTCCACGGGAAAGTATACAGAGGACCCATGCTGGAAGAAATGAGAATTGAATTACAATAAGGAAAGAAAAGTTATGGGAAAACAGCTTCAAAATGAGGAGATGACAAAAAAAACTAGCAAAGAAGGAAAGGACTAAAATAACACAGAGGAAGCCACAGTATTGTGGGGTTCTTTTATCCAGCTGTCTGACTTGCTTGTGTAGCAGAGTTGGCAAGAAGGAACATGTGCTCTGTCTCAGTCATGCATTTCACTCTGGCACGATGACCGGGATCTGCCGTGCTCCGTGGACCGGAGCGTTCAGACACGTGTTCTGTTTGGGTGGCTCTGTTGCAAGCCCAGGAGTTTTTGGAGAAGTATTTGTTAGGCAGTTGGGGTAGGAGCTTACACCACAGTGGGGAAGTCCACTCATCTGTTGGAGTTCTTATCAGGAGACACTTCGATGATAAACATGACACTGAGATTCAAGCATTTGTCGTCATCATTTTTCTAGCTGTAACATGCTACAATATGGTAATAAAAGATGAATATTTATATTTGGTCTTTAGAATACTGGGTTTGTGGCACTGTTTAGTATAGTAATTAATTTAGATAAATTTGTTTTCAATTTTCCTCAAAATAGGAATTTGACTCTAACATAAAACAGTTGTCAAATATGAAACACAAAGAAGGAATTCTCAAAGTTACGTAGTTATAAAGCAGTATGTATACCAGCACAGGAAATTACTTAGTTGACATATGACTTACTTGGATGATTTGATTTATGTAAGTGTTCATTTTCTTTTTACCCGTAGACATGTGTATATTCATCTTGTATGTTCTAAGCACAAGGAAAAATGAAATATTAATTTGGACTCTAGTCTTGGCATCTTGGCAGCAGAATTTTTAGCTGTGTCAGTGGGAACAACTGATCCTGTTACCGGTCAGTTATGTAATCTTTATATTTACTTTTTACGTTCCTGAAGCAACTAGTTTGCATTAAAACTTATAGGAATGATTCTGTAAAAATGTGACAAAAGGGGCTTTTTCTATTCAAATTTCCTGAGGGAAAGAGGTGTATAAAAGCCTGTAAGGGCTGACTTTTGTTTTTGTGGGTTAGGAAGAATGCCAAAGTAAAATGCTTTTAACAAATGGTTTATTTCAGTAAGATCTAGCTGATCTTTCAGTTGAGGAAAGAAAAAATCTAGATCTTTTCTGTAGTGTAAAACCAGAAGGTTGTATTAACATAAGTAGACCAGAATAGGAAAACATTTTTACCATCTTTTATAAACTCAAATTCTTTTTATGATTCCATGAAAATGGGAAGTTACAAAAGCAATATATTTGTTTTCTGAAACTGGAATTACGTAAGTAATAAAAGCATATGAAACACACCGCAGGATGCAATTTATCAAAAACAACTATTGAGCAAATATGTTTTCCGCACTTGCCCTGCATTTTGAGTAGTTAGGTGAGTCTAATTTTTCTGAAATACTAACTTGTCTTTGACAAAAAGGATACACCATCCTTCAAAAAGGATACACCATCTAACACTTGTCATATATGAGGAAGTGCGACTATAACTAGTTGCTGTGAAGGAAAATACATTGTGAATGTTCAGTGGGGCTTGAAAAGATGGGTTTGGTAGACATATCAAATGTGAAGAGGAATTCATTTTGTGCTTTGGTATAATTTTCCTTACCCAGGCAGAGGTGTTTTTACTTCATATTCAAAAATTCTTTTGTCTTAGCTTCACATGGTAAGAGTATACAGGACTATGTCTTAGACTGATTAATAAAATAACACTATTTGGAAATATTTAAAAAGCATTGACTGAAACTATCCAAATATTTCATGTATTAATAATGCATGTTCTTTTGCAATGAAATAAACAACAAGGATTATTGAATCCCACTCACATTTCACTGCTACTTCCTGGCTAGAAACAGTATCAAAAGAATTATGTTTCAGTTTTGGTTGCAATTGAAGCAACAAATATAAGCTGATTCAAGGTAGCTGTTGCATCTCTTTGCTCTTAGTACTGATTCATGTGAATACACAGAAATGTATGAATTCACATATTCTGATAAAATGTAACTGGAAGAGTAGAGTTCTGCATTTCTTCTTTAACAGAGAATTACTGTTACAGTGCATTAATTAGTGCATTGGGCTGTGAAATTCTGTATATCTTCACTAGTTGCATAGACAAGGAAGAATCTTTCTAATTGAGGTGGAAAAAAAGGAAAAGCACTAGAGAGTGCTTCTGTACTGAGATTTATTTTTGGAAATTATAAATAATTTCATTAATTTTACACTTATTCAGGAACATTGTTATTCCTGATTACTGAGTTTCCCTTTTACTTATAATGCCCTTCTATCACTAGAAGGAGTAATTGTTCTGTGTTTTGTGGTGGTGTGGTTAATTTGCCTATAGCTAAGGTCATGTTTAAAAAATTTCACTTACATATACCCATGCAACATGGTTTAGTTATTTGAGTCACCTTTAATCAGTGTTGTTCCTTGCTTCTTGAGTGAGGTGGGGAGCATTGTAGGGAAGGATCTAGCATAGTGCATGTGTGAAGGGAGAAATGGATCTTCAGGGTGCTGGTGATAAATGTAAGTTTTCAGACAAGAAACTTGTTTTAAAGGTAAAATTCTGATTTTACTCAGGAAATTTACAGCTTAGTTAAATTAGAGGGTAAAGCTGTTAACCAATTCAAAAGATGACCCACCAAGCTATCAAGTGATCTTTATTCTAGAAAGGGATAGATCAAACCCCCCTATCCAAGGCCAGTAAGATGTGTAAGCTCCTAAGCATGTTAGGCTGGTTATGAATCAAGACTTTGTAAGGGAAATTCTGCCTGCTAGGTTGGATGCTAATGACAAGGTAGGACACTTTAAAACTGCAATTGTTTGCCTGCTTGCTGACATGTTTTTAGACAGTATTTTTAATGTAGGTTGGCATCCCAATTTACCATACTTTGGTTTGCATTTTGGGAGCGGTCTTAGACTGCACAAATTGGATGATTTTTGGAGGAAACTACAGCAGACAACATAGATCAGCTGCAGCTGGTGTTCAGTCACAAAACCAGCCTATAACTAATCTGGCAAGAATGCTCTGAAACCCAAGGTGTGTATGTCAGGTCCTAAGCACCAACTGATTTGTTTTACAGCCTGGCTCCACTTATCTTATCCCTGTGTCAGCTATTGGTGTGTCTCAGAAGGACTAGTTCAACATGGAACACCACAACAGTGTGGCCTCTGAGGCTGTGAGAAAAAGCAGTAATAAATGGCATTTCATTATATTGTTCCAGCAAGTGAAAAACTAAACAAACAAAAAACCGCATCTGCGTTTGTCCGTGCTTTGGTTTTTTCTGCCCTTTTTTTGTCGAAATGTATGGCATCAGTGGGCTTTTTAGTTTATTTTAGAAATTTGGGATGATGTATATTTGTAAAACATGAAAATCAGGAAAATACAACCATACACATTTCAAAGATAATACACCTTCCTATTCCACTATATTTCCTGGGCTTTGATTCCACTAAACTGAAATAAAACCCTCATCTTGTTAGTGTTAAATGTATTGATTTTTACAAAACTCAAGCTCTTTTGAAAAAAGTTGAGAGATTTACATAAGGTACTTCCATGGTAAACACAGATTCTTATCCCTTCACTAAGAAATTAGCTTTTAAGGCAAAATTTATAAATCCAATAATATAACTTTTTTCTTTAACTTGATGGAGGAGATAAAGCAATTAATGTTCAACTGATTTGAACATGATTAAATAAAGGTTACATGACTTACCATTTTGAAGGATGAAGTCTGCAGTAGTTTAGTTTTACACCTAACTTTCATTAGGTTTTTGAAGATCTTCGTGTAATCATTGATAAATTTCAGTAACAAATAAAAAGCAAATCTTGATTTCATATTGTGTTCTTGTAGACACACCTTAGTTGGTGAACTTTCCACTTTGTAAAGCTGCATTTCATCAACTATGAGAAATGAGTGTTCTCTCTGCCTGTACTCTTGTCTCTGTGCTGGAAGGGGGTTAATGTAAGGCAGTGCTTGGTTGTGCAGCTGTATGGCTTTTACACTGATGAGATGCAAAAAGTGGTAAATCCCAGTACTACTGCAATATTATCATCTTCTTGGACTTCTGCTGTGCCTCTGTTGCATCTTATTTCTGGATAATGACCATGTGTCCTTCCCTTCAGAAGAACAAGGGAAGCTGGAGGTGGATGTGCTGACCAAACTTAGTGATGTTCCTTTCTGTCCCCTGTGTAATATCAAAGCCAGGTTGCAGTGTGGAGACTGGACACCTGTTGTATGTGTTATTAAGTGAGCCCCCCAAAAAAGAGAGTTTTATTTGGGGATTTTCCCTGGGGATTCCAGTTAAGTGGCAGAGGAATAAAGTCTCTACTCCGCAGCATACAGCACAGCCTGAAATTTCCCAAGTCTAGTTCAGGTCCAGTAACTCCAACTTGGCCAATGAAAAGAGAGGCACTCCCACTTATGCCTTAAACCTCCTGTGTCCTCATGCCCAAGAGGTGATACAGTACCATAATAGTTGGTGGTGCTGCAGTGCTCCCCCTCTGCATCTGTATTTGCATAATGGAAGAGTCAGCTGGGACTGATAATGTGGACTGTAATCATGACTGGGAAATACTTTGAAGCAAGGGATAATTAGGTTTTAAAATAACTTTTATGGGTCAGTTGTGAACACTCATTTTAGTGTACTCTTGCTGTGTTTCTGCTCTTTGCAAGCAATACACTGTGCACAGTATAAATGATTGCTTTGGAGGGAGAGATAGCATCCTTTTTATGACAGACAAAAAGAGAGCTGTAAAGGGAAGTCTGAGTAGCTCGAGGGGTTTTATACTGGTGTAAAACATCTGTGCTGCTTTGTACTAACATTCATAAACAGCTGCATTTAAACATAGATGATGTCATGCTTTGAAGTCATGTGAAAGTCTGAGCCTTGAATGAAGTGTCTTTGAATAATCAGAAAACTGAGATGGTCTGGTAGTATCTCAGCCAAGTCAGATCTTTATTGTGCTAGAAAACTAAATACCCTGTTCAGGTCTGCACAAACAGAAACATCAATGTTTATATCATAATATTTTCCTTTCAAAGATGGAGTAAAGTAGCTGCTCCACCCTAGCTTTGAAAAGAGAAAGAATTTCCTTAAACCTGCTCTTGAATTTATTTTTAAAGAAGTAGAGATTTTAACAATAGCATAAAAGGCCCCCACAGTTCCTTCTTTTTTTTAGTTTATTTGTAATACTCACCTTGCCGGAGCTTGTGGGAGCATTTAAATAAGGCTGCAAAACTAAATATTCGTAGTCTCAGAGTGCTTTAATCTTAAATGAGGGTTTATACCCCTTTTCCTCACCACTATAATCTCCATTTGAAAACACCTTCTAAAGTAATAAGCCCTGCAGCTAAATCCTCAGGAAAGGAGAGGCTTTATCAAACTGGGTTATTGGAGGGGATGTGACTGGTGACAGCAGCTAGGGCTGAGCTGTGAATGGAGCAGAGCTGTGGTGTGGCAACCGTGGAGTTTTTGTCGCTTGTGCCCTGTTCTGGTTAAAGTTGTTGCTTCCTAATGGACCTTTGAGCACATGCTTCCAGTTTTGGAACTGCTAAGGTAGTTTATGTAAAGTTCTGCAGTACCACGGTCGTACGGTGGCAGGTGCCACATCACCATTTCATTTTAATTGTATACATTTTTGACACAGTTCTAATATTCATTCTGTTTCACTACTCCCTGTCTGCAATTAATCTGTGCAATCCTATGTGCTGTTTTTAGTGCAGCCCGTGTTGTAATATAATTGTTGTAATATGCCATGTAATGGCTACTTGCTATATCTTTGGTGTAAAAAATGAACTTGGTGGGATGGAGTTGCACCTGGTTTTAAGGTTCTTTGATGCATATTATGTTCTATTTTAGCTGCACTTATATTCTTCTGGAATATTCATGCTCATGTATTAGTCTCATTGAGGGTATATATAGATAGTTATAGGTATACAGGTATCAGTTTTGTTGAGTGCAAAAAGTTATATACATTTCCATTTCTCTAAAAGCAATCAGTGTAAGAGCTTATCCAAAGCTAGGATTTTTTTGTTGTCTGAATTTTCCAGTATACAAGTTTTTCTGTCTTTAAATAAAAAAGAAAACAATGCTTTTCTTTGAAAACACAGTATTTACTGCAACAATTCAGTCAACAGCCATGGCGTAACCAAAGTCACATTCTCTGACTTCTTTTTGAGGATCAGACCCAACAGATTTTTTGGGCAAAGGCTGCAGCATTTGTAATGCACACCATCACTGGCTGTACTGCATTTTCTTTTAGTTTTACAACGTTCAAGACATTTAGGAAAGCACTTTGAACAACTTATGTTTTCAGGGTAAGTGAAACAGACCAGTCTCTTTGCTTCCTGTGAACAATCTGCATCTCTTAACTTTTTCTGGAATGTGCTTTACAGTATGAAAATTATGCTTCTTAGAAGGAACTCACCAGTTGGCCTTGTATGGCCTGCTTTGCATCCTGTATTAGTGCAAGTGTTACCAAAGTAATTCGACTCTGGAAATAATAAGTAAAGAACATTGAAACAGTGTAATTGCATGAAAATACATAAAAATTATATAACTTTGAGATGCTTTTGAACAGCACATATTTGGAAACATCTCTAAGGTATTTTTTAGTTGTAATCAGATGTTTTACAGATTTTTTTAATGGATGGTTAGTTGGTTTTGATTGTTTATCCTTGCTGAAAACTTCTTTTCCTCAGCTATTTTCACTGTTGTCACACTAATATTTTGTTGCTTTTGATTTTTTCCTAGGGCGCCAATGCCTCAGCTTTGGAGAAAGAGATTGGTCCGGAACAATTTCCAGTCAATGAGCACTATTTTGGTTTGGTTAATGTGAGTCTCAGACCGTAACTTACTGCTTTGAAAGGACAGAAATGGGTTGGTTAAACTACAAGACTGGGATGAGTGAATACTTAGAATTCTGAAAGATATAATCACTGAATATTCATACTATTGAAATGTGTATTTGTATTTAGTGTATTTGTTGAAATATGCTACTGGATTGTTGAAATGGGCTCTCTATTGAATACTTTTATTTTGACTTATTAGTTGTAGGGTAATTTTTACATCACTTTCATGTTATTAAAATGTGTAAGTCTTAAAGAAGGCTATTTAAAATATGTAGCTTGTTGTTCATAATATGCCAACAAAGTAAAATAAATACATGAAAAGAAAAAAAATCTTGTCAAAGACAACGATGCTAGGAAGTATTTATATCTGCTATTTATATTAAGATTAAAAAAAAATTACAACCCAAAGAGGAAAGCAGAAAGAAATATATTGGATTGTTTGAATCAATAATTATTTTTAAGGAATGATTTAAACTTAAATTTCTGATATTACTGATGCAAAGTGTATCTTGTTAGAAATAGCATTATACTGATGTGAAATATTGAATTAGTCTCTTTATTGGGCTTCAGAAGCTACATAGTTAAAACAGGTTGATTTAAGAAGAGCTATTGTCTTGCTTTTCTTAATGAAACTGATTTAAATGTTGTGCTGGTACTGTAATGTGTCTCTACCTCCAGGTGCTTAGCACTGACCTGGTTCAAGAGTCTGCAATCTGAGCATGCGCTGTGGAGTCAGTAAACACTGACAAGCTGACTTCATGCATCTCCAAACACCATTGCTTAAATTCAAGTAATTTCTTTTCCCTTCTCATGAAAGCTGCAATACCCCCCAGATGCCGCATTGCTTCTCTCAGAAGAGGAAATACAGCAGTTTCACTGTCAATGCCTGTCACTTCTGCAGCTGAGCTGAGGCTTTCCATTTTTCTAGTGACTGGGTTTCTCAAATCTGTTACTCTGTTGACAGATAAACTGTTTTCCTAATTTCTTGTCCAAGTCCAGAGAGGATTTAGGACTAAATGGTGAAATTGTATTGTACACCTAATCTTAAAGTTTTGCATATTTTTTACCCTTAAGAGAAGGTTCAGTAAAGGACAATCTTCCTAATATGTCATGAAGACCAACAAATTCTGGCTTTTTGTACTCAAGGGGGAGTAGAAATTTGAATGGATATTTGTCATTGCATTCATTTAAGAGGCAGGCTGCTACAATATATCAGAGTGCTTTTAATTTTCTGTCTACTGCAGGAATTTTGCTTATTTTAGCTTCAAACAATAAAATGTTATGGGCTAAAATTCTTTGAATTGTAACAAATAATAAAATGGGATCTCATTACATTTATGGCACACTGATGCTGGTTTTCAGGTACAGTGGTTGGAAAAGGAAATTCTATGATGTTGATGCCTAAATGGTTTTCAGATCTGTTCTGCAGGTTGTGTTTACTAACACAGCACATATACACCATAAATGTGTAATAGGCTTGTAGCATGTAAATCTGCCAGGAAAAGTCAAAGTATCAAGCTATGGCCAATTACTAGAAAGAATGACAGAGATAATGAAAAGAAATACTAGATAATTAGATAATAAATTAGTACTATTACACTGAGAAGTGATAGAAATCATGGGTTTTGTCTTCATTGATTTCTCTAATTTATTTGTAGCAATTAAAGGAAGTGAATCTCCTAGGGGCTTATTAACATCTACTGCTAATTTTTTCTAATTTGTTTATTGATTTTGTTTGTCCTAACTTTCTCCAGGGTAATGGGAAAAAGGGAAAGTCAGTAGCTTTCTTCTAAGTGTGCAATAGGTGACCATTTGAGCTGTCTGGGATACAGAAAAGCATTTTACATAAAGATGACAATTCTGAAATAAAGATCTGTCAATTTTCCAGAGGTAGCATAAAAGAGGAGGAGGCAAAAGCACTGTCTTACCTCTTTTCCAGCTTTGTGGTAGAATATAGGGATTGTTCAGAGGATGTGCTGAAAGAGCAATTTGAGAGGTAAAAGAAGACCTAAGAAAGGGCAATTATGGGAAACATATGGAAGACCAGATGGTTGATAGGAATGGAAAATTCAGCTTAGACTTAAAGGGACAATATCATTCACTGAAATAGCAGGAAATATCTAAGATATGTGGTAAGATGAAAGCATTAGGAGTGTGATGTCCCATGCATCCGGACAACAAGGAGCATCATTCTTCTTTCTCTCTTCAGTGCAGTAATGCAAACTGTTCCAATCTATGTGCTTCACAAATTAAATAATCATTTTATCCAGTGAGGATGAAATAAGATGTTTAATCTCAGAGAACTGCCTTGGAAACTCTTCAGCAGTTTACTAGATTTCTAGAGCAGAAGGTTTGGTTATGCAGTCTCTCGCAGTGGATCCGTGTGTTTTGGAGAAATCCTTTTCACTGGAATGGCTCATTGCAACAAGGAAAAGTTGTTGGAGCTGCCAGTGCATCAGAGCTGGGAGGAATCCTAGAGCTGCTCAAAGACTGTGTTGCAAACAGACCTAAGTTCTTGTAAATCTCTTTGTTGAATGGGGTTCAACAACCACATTTCTTCCCAGTTGTATGTGCATCAGAAGAGTAAGCTATAAGACTATAAATGTTCACTTATATTTATATAATATATAAATTTATATATTATATAAATATAAGACTATAAATTTGTTCCACTGTGTTTTTGTTTTGCCTGCTGTCTCATTTTTCCACATAGGTTTGGGTGTTGTAACTTTGCTTTCAGAATTTAAAAGAGAAAAAGAAAAGGAGTGTGTGTGTAAAATGTAGAGAACGCAGTATTTTTGCAAATCGATCTCATTTCTCAGAATTTAGAGCAGAAGAGCAGTATGAACTGATAAAAAGAAAAAAATGTGGATTTTTTTTTTTACATCTCTTAGTCATGCACAGCATAAGATGGTCCCAGCAGGGTCTTTCTTACATTTTCTACTGCTGTTCTGAGGCAGGCTGGACAAGCATGAAGTCCCACAGTGCAGGGCTTGCACTCCTGGGTGTTGTGGCTCTGAGGCAGTGCTGGCTGAGCTGGGGAGGAGGAAGGTGTCTCTTGGCAGCACAGCCCACTGCTGAAGGTCCAGGATTAGAAAGCAGAGTGTAGGTGTTGAGTGGGTGGTGGGAGCATGGGGAGGCTGGAGTAAGGCATTGGGTGTTTCTCTAAAGATGGGAACTGAAGTAATAATGGTGCTAAGGCCAGCATTTGTTCATTTACCAAATGGAGTAGTTGCGTAGTCTAGAAACCTCCCAACCATTTCCCACTTGTTGTTTAGTACAGGTGCCTTTTAATTTTTTTCATGATTGGAAGCATTTATTTTAAAAATATTTTGAGTTTTGAGGTGATAAAGACTGATGCTTTAGAGATAAAACAAATGTGAACTATTTAAATTTTCTTCAGGAGTTTGCTTTCAAACATTCTCCGGTTGCCTGCTGTGTTTCTGAATCTGGTTGGAGAAAGCCTTTTATGAACTTAATCTGGTTGCTTTTATTTCATACTCACAGGCATGTAGGTTAACATACATTCATATTAAATTAATCTGAATTTTGTTCAGTGTTCTGAGGTCTTCATATTTTGTTCATCTCTCACCGCATGGTTGCCATTCTAATTAATTTATCATCAGACTGCTCCTTTTTAAAATTGGAATCCTATGAAAATTCTAATTTGCTTGCTTTTCATCTTTTGACACTTGCTGTATAAATTTTAGCAGTTTCCCAGTTTGATTAAATTTTAAGAAATTTCTTAACACTTTCATGTAGTTCTCTTTTTATGGCTGTTTCTAATTATAAACTCCTAAACAGCTTACAATATTAAATGTTTTGACAGAAGCTACTGTGTGATTTCATCAGCTTCCTTTAAGGTAAAAAGGCCCAGTTTGCCTCTTAAGTTCATTGAGTTATTTGCAGAT
Organism: Vidua macroura; assembly: GCF_024509145.1. Taxonomy (NCBI): domain Eukaryota; kingdom Metazoa; phylum Chordata; class Aves; order Passeriformes; family Viduidae; genus Vidua; species Vidua macroura. Next base: position 92,347,923 of record NC_071572.1, on the reverse strand, counting down.
TTGTACCACAAAGAAGCTGATATAAGCATTTTCCTAGCTTAAATAAAGAAAAATAATGGATGTTATATTAATCACTTTTTAATATGGATACCTTAATGACATGTTAGTATTTTTTTAAATATGCTTCTTATTTATTCTTTGAGTGTGCCTTGCTTATTTAGAAAGTAGTTCTTTGTATTTCATTAGTTTAAAATAGAGGAAAGTAATTAATTTTTAAGTTTTGTGATTAAATTGCATGGTGCTCTTGTTTATCTTAATTGGGAGAGAGCAAAAAGTAGTTAATTCCCTGTTATTCCTACGATGTGAAAGCTTTTAGTTCTTTTTCTCTGTTGAAGGAACCTGCTCTTAAAATAATCTCTGAAGGCAGTCTTTGCTATGTAATGCTCCCTATCACAACGATAAAGTCTCAGAAGTTGCTATCTCTGTGTGCTGCTATCTCTGTATAGCAGCAATCTGAATGTTATTTCCACATTTTGCAGAATGTGTGTAGTGGGTGCATGCTGCAATTTGCAGGTTGTGGGACTGCAGCTGAAAGGTTGGATTACTTGCTGTGGGCCTCGTAAAGATTTTTCCCACACTTTCAGTGTTGGATAATAGGTTCCACTGGAGGAGGGCAGTTTAAAATTAGAATGGCAGCATAAGATTAGAATGACTTTATCCACTGATGGCTCACCACGCCTTCACAGGTGTGGTGGGGATGTTTGCAGTGTTGGGGTGAGCTGCAGACAGGGGCAGTGACTTCAGGTGCCTAAAGGAGTCTGAGGAGAGGGGAACATCTGGGGTGTCCTGGTACAAAGTGGGCTATGGACGCTTTTCCTGCTGATTCTGCTTTCCTCCTTCAGTCCAGTGGCTTGTCTCCTTCAAAGTGTGCACATTCCAGTTGTGTTTGCTTTTCCCTGCGATCTTGATTTCAAGCTACCGACTGCCATAGCTTTGAATCCTAAGCAGGCCATGTCACATTGGCATTCAGGAGTTTCCTTAAACAAATCTTGTCACCCTGGAACGAGAACTGAAAATGTAGGATCAGGTTAAAGTAGTTATTTCGGACTTTGCTGACAATTATTAAGATTTGGAGAATCTAATTCCTGAAGTGTGTGAGACGCTCTCCATTTTCAGATGAATTTCTTCACAGTACAAGGTCATGCTGTGCATGTTCGTCGCTGTTGTGACTGATGTGTGGTAGACAGATATTTTTTCCTGAGCATATTTTGGGAGTTGTGACATTGGGGGTATTTTTTGAACATTTTGACCCAGATAAATGTAAAGCATTACAAATAAGTTAAATTTTAAGTGAGACAAAATTAAATAGTATTGTTCAAGTTAGCCTAGGTGTTTCAAGCACTTACATACAGTGTACTTGGTAATCATTTGTGCAACATCAATTTGTTTTTCCACCTTAAAGTCAGGAATAAACTAGTTGCAGAAAGTTGGTCCCTGCTTATGCACTCTCTTACAGCTTGGAATTAATTTTACATCTCCACAGTAACGCAATGCAAACTCACGAATCTCTCTCTTATTTTGTAGTTCGGGAATACGTGCTACTGCAATTCAGTTCTCCAGGCACTTTATTTCTGTCGACCATTTCGAGACAAAGTCTTAGCATACAAGAGTCAGCCAAGAAAAAAAGAGAATCTCCTTACATGCTTAGCTGATCTCTTCCACAGTATAGCCACCCAGAAGAAAAAAGTTGGAGTAATACCTCCCAAGAAATTTATTACAAGATTACGAAAAGAAAATGGTAACTTTTTTTCTTTTTCTTGAGTAACAATTATAGGAATTATGATTTAATTCTGAAGCTGACATAGTGGAATGCCTGTATGTTTGTGCTCTGTAGAATACCTGTATAGAAATACCTATAGCTCTTGGTGCTGTAATATAAACAAGAGGTGACCCCAGGATAAGGGTGTAACCCTGGAGCAGTTTTGAGAGGGAATCCTTCTCTCTCTTCATATAGAGCTAAAGTGTATTGTCATATTGTCACTGGCTGCTTATGAAATTCCTTGCTAGTTTTGTTTTTCTGGGCGTTTAATATTTGTAATCAAAATTCACTGTAAAGCCTTTGTTCTTTGTTTTAAAGAAAATATTTTTTGAATAGAGGAATCAGTCTCCCAAACTGAGTCTGTGGAAAGACTTGCCCATAAGAATCTAGATTAAATCCCCCACCTTTTAAAATTGACTTAGAATTTATATATATGTAACTTGACCTGCTTTTAAAACCAGTAAGTAGTTCTGGCGAATTATTTTTTAAATGTCATCTTTATCCTAAATTTCAAGAGATTTCTAGGGATTTTTCACATTTCTTGTTCCTTATCTGCAGGGCTAATTCGTCAGAATGTTCTAGAAAATTATTTGATGTTAAAATATAAATGAAGCCTTGTAATCTGCTACTCAATTTGGATACATTTTTATAAAAATACAACTTTTTTTCCTTAAGGAGTAATCACTATATTTAAATAAACTCTATGAGGTACCATACTTAACACTGCTGCAATAGATATGTTCATACCGTTGCAGTCTTCCCAAGACCATGAATGCAGACTGAAAAAGCGTTTAAATGGTGACTATCTCCGTAGTAAAAACAAGAAATAAAATATTATGATGACATTCCTAGTTTGACATGGCTCTTCCAGCAAATGCACTCCATGAGCTGTAATGATATTGTTACAGAAAAGCTCTTGGGTGCTGTACAATCACTTGCCTGTGCCGAGTAGAAAACTCATTCCCTTCTTTGGCACGTATACTCGGGTAAGTGTGCTTGTGTTTGATGCGTTTACAGAAACAGTTCATTATAACAAATGCAGAGAATCATTCAGATGGAAAGCAGAAAGCAAACCACAGGAGCCATTAAGATCATTATAGAAAGTGTTCTTTGTAATGTGTAATTATGTCATGCCACTAAAATTCTACCCAGAGCAAGGCAATTGGAAAACCTTCAGTGAAGAAGTCAGATGTGGGAGTTCAACCCTTGTCTTTTTGGGCCTCTTTTAATGATTATACTCTCACCTTTTGTGCAAATAAATAGCTACATTCAGGCTGCAATTACATGGGTATCATATATGCCATTAAGTGCTTATTGTAAGGGCATATAATTTTGAAGAATAATTATAATAATATAATTAATTCTTAAAGAACCAGGTAGGTGTGCCAACACCGATCTAGCGTCTCTTCAATCAGTATTCAGCGATACCAGGGTCATAACTGAGGACACAGTCTTAATGTATTCCAGACTCCAAAGCTGCTGCTCCATCTTTATTTGCAATGTCTGAATACAGCATGCATATATTATACATCTCTGAACTGGAGAGGAGCTTTCCACAGGGGCGTGTAGTGACAGGACAAGGAGGGATGGCTTTAAACTGAAAGGGGCCAGGTTTAGATTAGATATCAGGAAGAAATTATCAACCGTGGTGGTGGTGGTGAGACACTGGAATAGGTTGCCTAGAGAAGCTGTGGATGCCCCATCCCTGGAATTGTTCCCTGCCAGCTTGGATGGTGCTTTGAGCAACTTGGTCTTGTTGGAAGGTATTCTTGTCCAGAGCAGGGGAGTTGAAACTCAATGGTATTTAAGATCTCTTCTTACCCAAGCAATTCTGTGTTTCTCTATTAATGACCTTAAAGTTTAATTGCCTGGGAAGCAGCTGCTGGCTTGAAGTCAGCTGGAGGTGTATTATTGCATTTGCATAAAGTTCTTCTAATTGTAAAATGAACAATCTGTAGCTTTCACTTTGCTGTAGTTAATGCTTATTACTGACTGGGCACATAGCCCTGACAGGCCTGTGATACTACGTTGTGAAGAACCTCTGAAGTCTTTTACCTCAAGAGACTTGTAGCTCTTGCCCTGCCTTGATTTACTCGATTAAATATGACCCTGCAGTTGGCTAGATTGAACTCACTCGTCTCAAAAACAGCGTAGTAGTTCATTAAATAAGTGACATGGTTCATACTCTTGCCTGACCTATTGCACTACTTAACCTCTCCAAATTACCTAGATTAGCATCAGGGTTTCCCTACTTAGCTAATAACCCTGGACCTTTTTTTCCTATTTGAAGTTTATTCCTGGATGCCATCAGGCGAATGACTGTAAAGCTTCCCTGGAGTCTCTGTATGCATTTCAAAACTTGAACTTCACTGAGTATCTTTTTCATTCATCTATCCATCTATCCACTCCTGTACACTGAAGACCTGTCTCTTAGAACATTCTTGGACTGCCAGCAAAGGGAAGTAACTGCAGATTAAAAGACTTGTATGATATTAGCTGGGTATATAGAATGCTTTTTAAATAGGCAGGTAAATTTCCTCTCAGCAATTCCTGGTCAGAGAGAAAAGAAGTAACTATTACTGAGTCTGTGTTATCCAAGACATTGACCTAAGCTTGGCAGAGATAACATAGCCCTTGTAGGAGATCCTGCCATCTGGAAGCTGGGCAGGATGACCTGTACCAGTTCAGCTGGCACCCACATACATCTGTGTTTAGGCCATTGAATTGTGCCCTGGTTTTCTTGCAGTATGGTTCAGTTTTCAGGTAATTCCAATCAGCTGAGTGATTTCTGTGCAAGCTGACTTGCTGTCCCCTCTCCGCACCCCCTATTTTTTTAGCTTAGTTTATCAAGTAGGCATTTTGTGTTGGTGTCGTATTGCTGTGAATGATTCAAGATGTGAAATAAAGGACTGGTTTTGAAATCTGACTCTCCTAAAAACCTTTCTGTAGTACAGCACTAACTGATCAGTTAGTAAGCCTTCTGTTTTATCTCGCAGAACTTTTTGATAACTACATGCAGCAGGATGCACACGAGTTCCTAAACTATCTTTTAAATACGATCGCGGACATTTTGCAAGAGGAGAGGAAGCAGGAGAAGCAGAACGGGCGCCTGCCCAACGGCAACATGGACAGCGAGAACAACAGCCCGCCAGACCCCACCTGGGTGCACGAGATCTTTCAGGGAACGTTAACTAACGAAACCAGGTGTCTTACCTGTGAAACTGTAAGTTCTCATGTGCTTTGTAAACACGAATGCTGCCACGTTTCCCAGCTGTGTGCTTCACGGTTCGTTTATCCCAGCAGACCAAGATATTAGTTTCTTTCTTCAGTGATCTTTATATTTACGTTTTTTCTTTGTTAGTGAGAACATTCCAGCAGCTGATGCATGAATTGTAGGAAGAGACATTTGATCAATATTAGGGAAATGCCCAACTGGATTTTTTGTCAGTGTGATCATAATCACCTTTAAAATTTAGATCAGCAAATTCCAAAGTGGTGTATTCTTAAAAAAAAATAAACTCGCTGATTTAAGGGTGTGAGGTTCTTCTCAAATTTAATTTCTTAATAACTTAATGTTGAACTTAGTGATATATCTCATAATTAAGTATTATGAATCAGTTTCAGTGGATTCTTGGTTTTTAAATTTAAAGCCATGGAAATCAAGATACTAATAGTTGGCTTTCGGCACTTTGATAGTAGACTGGGATTCTCAAAAACCATACCTTCATGTTCATGAAAAGTAATCTTTCCCTAAATGTCTGTCCATGGGAATTCTTCTAATACTACACCCCGAGAAATGAATTTTCTCTGAGTAAGCTATGCTAAAATATTTTTGAGAAGTTCTACAATAAGAGAAAGAATGTTTTTCATAAAAAACTTTAAATTGGATTTTACCAGCTTGAGAAAGAGTAAAAGCAGCACACTTTGAAAATTACAGTAATTCTCTTGTGGTCTATTCCTCTATTTTACAATCTCTATTGAGATTGTAAAAGAGCTAAATGACTGTGTATTTTGTATAACTTCATGCCAATTTTCTTTAACTTAATTAGGAAATGCAGATATGTCAGCATGACGTTGGGAGGAATGAATCAAATCTGTATATTTCTCATGTAATTTTCTCAGTTTTCTAGAAATACCCATCTCTTTTATTTCAAAGAAAGGAGCTTCATAATGCCATGTATAATGTAACTGCAGACTATGAGTAATTTAGGTGCTGATTCCATGCTACCATATTTTTTTCTGGCAGATTTTCCCCTCCCTAATAAGTATTTCTTGGCAACTGTCAGTTGTTTCTCTTCTAGTTCTTGAGCTGTTCCTTTTTTTTTTCCCCTTGAAACATGAGTTTAGCCTAAGTCTTTTGTCACAATTGGCATCATTACCTTTCCTCACTGTGGCATTATGAATTACTGCTGTCAAGATTTTGATCTAGGTACCATCCTTAATGCAATTTTGAAACACTGATATGCGCTTTGCCAGCATGTTTTATTAGTTATCAGGTCTGTCACAATTTTGAGAATTCTACTAACACTGCTTAGGTTTTTTTTTTTTTTTCTATTAGCTATACCTAATAGAAATATTTAGCTATTGCTGAACAAGATAATCAAAGTAATGTGGAAACTATTTTATCAGTACCTGTCTTTTTAGTATATCAGCTTGTGTCTAAAACACAGTGACCTGGAAATGAGCACTTAGAAACATGTTTGGACACATTAAATGGGTAATATTACTGTGGATTGTGTCTTATTTTTAAAAATACTGAGTATATATGATTGTTTTGATGCTTATTAGAAGCTGTTGGCATTTAGATTCTTTCAAAATGTTTAGAAATAAGTTCAAATGTTAGGAGTGCTTGGAAATAGCTCATGTACAAGCAATAGTGGATAAATTACTGCTTCTTAATGACAAGACAATAGCCCTAGTAGATCTTTAATTTAAATTGGAAAATTATTGCATATTTAAATATAAAGCATAACATATCTCTTTGCTGATATATGTTTTCATTAGCCCATCTTAGAGATAAAAATTGAACTGTCTAAAGATGCATTCTCAGTTTAAGTATGGACAGTGGAGTATAAGGAATATAGATACAATTCTTTAACAAAGATTTGTGTTGTGAATCAAACCACTTTATTAAATGAATATGTTACAGAAGGATTGTAAGTTGTCTTTGTGTTTTTAATGTGCTTTCTCTTTATAATCCTTTGAGCCTTCCTTGATAGAGGCAGAATGATGAAGTGAATGTAAATTTTATGGCTAATTTATAGAAATGATCTAGAAGTTAATTGGCTTTACAGATTTCTCTCATAGTTTAACAAAAAATAACAGTAAACGAGGAAGTATTATAATTGGCTTCATTAAGATTAAATTTTGAACAGCTAAATGTGGCCAGTACTTCTACAGAGAAATATTGGAAATTGTCAAAACCACCATATCAGTCTCTAGGTGATGGTCTTGCCCTTGGGTTCAAATGACTCTACAAGGCATAAAATTTTTTGGCTCAGTTCTGCTTTGGACTGAGAGAAGGCAATAAGGAAAATCCCAGTGTTCTCTCTCATATGAGTACTACAGAGCCTTTGGCTCTGCTCAATTTTCATTTCTCTTTTCTTTTTTTTTAAACCAAGGTAAATCACACACTTTGTTTCAGCTTCTTTTAGAGCTACTTTCTGTTTTAGTACACATGGCACTCTATAGCTGCAAGAGCTCTTTTGACAGGGAGCAGATTCACATTGCCAGTGAAATTCCCAAGTGTAAGAAATAATGGATTCTGTGAGTGTCAGCCTTCTGAGCTTTGTGTTCTTTGCAGCTTTGGTCATCAGAGTACAGCTGAGCTGTGTGGGTGCAGATTATGTCCTTGACGTGAGAGCAGCACACCATCCTTTTCAGGCAGAACACTGGAACATCCAAAGTCCTCACTATTAGTCAAATGTTCCTGTTAGGAGCACCCAGACAGCTTTTTGAACACATCAGGGCTCGATTCTGCAAGTGCTGAGGTTTTCTGATAATGCCCATCTTTTTTTCATTCTATAGGTGATTGAAATTGCTGATTGTAGTCTAAGAAGCTTAGTGATGTTTATTTGAAACAGAACCTTTACAAAAGGTGGGGCAGAGGCTTGTAAGACTCCGGAGTGGCTTTTAATTTTTTTTTTAAACTAAAACTATATGAGTTCATGTTAGAAAAATCTGTTTAAATACTAAGGCTCAAAGAATCTTAAGAATTAAGAATAGCAATTTATAAATCACCAAAATAAATGGAAAAAAAATCCACTTGGCTATTCTTGCAATAAAGCCTTTAATGGTTCCTCATGATCCTAAATGCACTGTTCTGGCTAACCTGAGTGAGATGTTTTAAGGCCATATCACAGAGAATGGAAATTGTCCTTTTGCAAACTTCTGTTTTCAGTACCAATCTCTTTTTAACCAAGAAGAGCACATCCCTTCCCTCCCCTCCATTGCCCTTACAGCTTTTGTGTGGGATAAAGCTGCCTGTGAAATCTGTACTGTTTCACATAATTTTCTTTGATTAGACCAAAAGAGGAAGAATTATCTAATTGCATGTCTGAATAACACTGATCACATGGCTGTGTAATTCCAGCTGTCCTAGCTGAAGATTGCAGCAGCAGAGTATTTTCTAGAACTGAGCCATTCTTAATCCCCAGTTACGGTGATTTTCACCAGAGTTCTTAATGTTATAAATGTGGGTCTGATAATTCCAAGAGTGATTTGCAAGGAGATATTTTGAAGAACTGTCCACACAGCTAAACCATAATACATCCCTGAATACAGGAAATGTGCAGCACACTGAAGATGCATGTGTTTTTTTTCCCACTCTGAACATTTTGGAAGTTTTCCTTCTGTGTTCTGTGATCTCTTTAAAAGTATAAACGCTACACTTGAGCATCTGAATATTGCAGGAGCAATGATGTGCACTGACATAGTGGCGTTTTTTGACATGCACACTTAGCTCTTGGAAAGACTAGCAGCAGAACAGTGGGAGCCCAGTCCTCTCACAGGTATTAACAGAAGATTTCAACTTATTTTCCTGGGTGTTTGGATTTGGCCTGAGTTATTAATTCTCAAATAGGGTTGTCTCAACCACCTGCCTTTTTCTTTTTTTCTCCATGTACACTGCCCTTAGGAGCTGTGTGTTTCTCCTCTCTTGATTACCAGAGAGCAACTTTCCACTTTTTTTTTTCCATTCTGAGTTGAAAGGGGAACATAAATCTCATATGTTTAAAAGATCAACTTACATTATTTCCCTGTAGCCTTTTCACTTTTCATGCATTCAGTCAAGAAACTGCAGCCAGGTATCTTTTCTAAAAGCATTTACGTCTGTATCTAGGCAGAGACCATTGTCATGAGTGACATTGAGTATCTTTAAGATGCAGAGAGGACACACTAGCAGGCAAAAGTTAAAGCTGCATATAACTGGTTTTTAAAACTTAGTAACATAGTTGGTTTTCAGGGCAGCTGTGGATTTTTTCATAATTTGTCAGTTTGTGGTGGAATTTATTTTCTGCTTCTAGAATGTTCTGTTTTACGTTCTTGTTTCTCTTACATTTTTGTGAGAATTGGCTACTATTCTGCCTCTGTCAGACCAAGCTCCAAGCTCTCATTTGCCAAATTTACTGTCTGCTGTTCCTTTAGGAGTATAAGTCCAGCCTGGAAGAGGCTTCAAAATATTCATGCTGTTTATTAGGTACACTGTGACATGCAAATACATAACTTTCAGTTCGAGGGACTTAGAGAAGAACAGAAGTCAGAGCACTAAGCAGAAAAATCACAGTGATTCTGTTCTTTTGAAAAATCTGAGGTGTAGAAGAAACTTGGCATTAATATCGTTGACCTGAAATCACAGCATAATGACAACTGGCATTATATGCACCCAGAGATTCAGACACACTTCACCCTTCCTGAAAAAAAAGGACAAAATACAGCAAATCTCTGAAATAGATAGGCCACTTGGAAAAAATTTTTTAAAGGATAAGGTAAAAGATGCATTCTGTCAAAAGAAAGTGGTACTGAAAAAATTAGTATTACTTGTTTTAACTATGTTCTGTTGGTTCTTCCTTTCATGCAGGTAAGCAGCAAGGATGAAGACTTCCTAGACCTTTCAGTTGACGTGGAGCAGAATACTTCAATCACTCACTGTTTAAGGTAGACACAAAAATCCAAATTTTTGTGATTTGCCTTTACCTGTTTCCCAGAAAGCAGGGAATAAGCTGCCAGTTGTATCTTATGTAGATTGAAGTGTATTAAGTTATGTTGATATTGTACATTTATATGGATATTTCATATTAAAAGTTAGTATTTACAGCTTTCTTTCTTTACTCAGGGGTTTCAGCAACACAGAAACTCTGTGCAGTGAGTACAAGTATTACTGTGAAGAGTGTCGCAGTAAGCAAGAAGCGCATAAAAGGTACAGCACAGCTGGGGAGGGAGAAAAGTAACCCATGCATTCAATGAAAATACTCTGGTATTTCTTCTGTGTGTGTGTGTAAAGGAGAGAACACCCTTTCCCCCTTAATTTTTCTACTCTTCTTCCACTTAAAAGTAACTTGCCTTCATTCCTCTTGCTAGAATTCAGTGTGTCTTTTTCCATGAGTAGTGAGAATCCGTGTAAAGCATTTTGGGACTCCTTTGATCATTATTATTTTACAAATGGGAAAATGAATAGTCTTAAAACAAAAAATAAGTTAAGAAGCCAAGTTAAAACAAGGTGTTGGTGACTAATCAAAGATAATTGGCAATGATGAAAAATCATTGATTGCATGTGGCTTTTTAAACTTAGTTTTGTTTTGAAAATAGAATATTTTTACAGCTGCTGAAAGATTCAGTTTGATAGCACTTTTTGTAACTATTGTTGTTAACTGAGTTTCTGATTTCTTGAACATGTTTGATTAGTTGTGCTAAACTGCTTGACAGTGCTCCTGAAAATCATCAGAAGGTCTGTGGAAGCCAGAAAATCATTATGTTTGTTTAAAACCAATTCTTGTCTGCCTAATAATTCTAGTCTTGTTTACACCTTTGAAAAACCTGTCAGTTTGTGTACTGTGTGGTTATTTATTATCTGAGAAAGTATTTGGCTGAAGGAGTGGGAGCTCTGACATGCTCTACTGGTTAAACCACTGCTGCTGGTTATTTGGTTTACCATAGATTGCACACACAGCTTTTGCATATCTCATCTGCCAAGTCTGCCTTCACTTGTTGCCTAAGCTTACTAATTGGTGTCTGGTAGAGGTTGTGAATACAGGCCTGGCCTGTTTTCTGTTGCCTGAGCTCTTTGTCTGTGTGGGAGGTCATGTGAGCCATGACCAATATAAATTGGGTTGACATAAAGCTGTACTGTAGGCACTTCCATGGCAAAACACAGCTTTGATTGCTTATATTTTGGATTTCACGTGGGGTGCAAGTTCAGTTTCACTACAGTCATTCTTTTCTTCCATCTCTATTAATAAACAGTTTATCTGTGATGGGGACTACTCAGCTAGCAAAGATGGTGTATCGAATTTCTTCATCATTGAATGAGCTCCTATTATTACCAAACACAGTTACATTATGGGGAGAGGACTTCGTTTTGAAAAGAGAGCAGAAACTGTAGCCATAATATAATAAAAATGTAACTCACCCTAAAAAATAGTTGCTTCTGTCATCTTTCTGCCCTGCTCCAGCTGTTTTCATTTCCTAGTTCCCTTGTGAGCAGGTGAGTTATCAAGGAATTTGTCCACAGTCTCCTATCTTTTGAAAACCAATTGTCTTTTACAAATTTCCTGACTTTCTGATAGTGTGGTCTTAATAGACATGTCTGAAACCTGGGCTGTATTGCAGAGACTTCTGAGCTGCCTTTTGGGGCTGAAAGTTTGAAAAGTCAGCACTGTGCTGGTCTAAGGCACTTGGCTGTGCCAAGAAGCAGAGCGCTTTGGTTTGGTTGTTCTGTTAGGATGGGCAGATTTATTGCCCAAAGATTTGGAAGTCTGTGTTTGCTGCCAGGCCAGCTATGGCTGGCTGAGGAGGATTTGTAGGCACTGATGTGAGATCTCAATACCTCATGCCTAGGGAAAGGAGCTATTGAGCCCTCAGTAGAACTAGGTCACTTTCTGGCTTTGACTGCTGTATATTGATGCAACATTTGTACGAAATTTTTGTGCCAGAGCTCAGCCTTATCTTGTTTGGATAGCAGGAGGTAGGTGCATAACAGTGGGCTATTTGTGTCCCTTGGAAATTTTAAATGAATGGCTAGGAAAGCTTGGAGTAATATTTATGTGACAAAGTGGTGTAACAAAGCTTATTTTAAAGAGCTTGTTTGACTTGGCTGGTTTACTGGGAAATTTAGCTGGAACAGGACCTCTGAAACAGCTCTGTTGCAATACCTGCACTGTACATCAAGTGGGATCTAGGTTTTGCTTTTGGAACTCTGGAAAGCTATGGGTAGATATACTTAAAAACTGAATTCTGTGCTATATGATCTTTATGTCTAAATTATTATGTGAGCTCATCACGGCTGTTTTTATATACTATATCTTACTGTTTTAAATAGATTTTCAGTTCTCTCTTTCAGTTAAAATCTTCCTTTAGTTTAGCAACACAATATGCTTTTAAACAACTGATTATTTTGATTTCTTTTAATACTTGCAAAGGTTTTTAAAGACTTCAGTAAAAGTTTCTTGTTTGTTGATACTGACTGAATGTTTAGGATGAATATTGGAAATACTGCTGTGTTTTTGGGTTTGTTCTTTTTTTCAGGATGAAAGTAAAAAAGCTGCCTATGATTCTAGCTCTCCATTTGAAGAGATTTAAGTACATGGATCAGCTGCATCGATACACAAAACTCTCTTATAGAGTAGTTTTTCCTTTAGAGCTTCGTTTATTTAACACCTCAGGAGATGCCACCAATCCTGACAGAATGTATGACCTTGTTGCTGTGGTAGTCCATTGTGGAAGGTAATAACTCTGCTTTAAACAAGGCATTTTTTTATAAACATAACTGTGCTTAAAAGAACAACACAAAGCACCCACTATCATATAAATCAATAGCATTTAAAGACCTCTTAAAAAGAAACTTTTTTAGGAAAAAAAAGTATTGTGGGGAAAAGCTGCCAGTCCTGACAGAAATTATTGGCTGTGTTGTTCGAGAGATCATTGTGAAACATGGTAACTGTATTTCACATTACAGATCTTTATATGAACTTAACTGTGTTTAAAAGTAACCCAACACAAAATGCACATTATCATATAATATTATTTAAAAATGTTTTCTAAGGAAAAAAGCTTTCTTAGGAAGGAAAGCATTATAGAAAGATTAATTTACAAAGCATTTCCTCTACAGTGTGTGGTTTTTTTTTTCTTAAGGCTTGAGCAACATTTTCTGAAATATATCCATATATTATGAGTTTTGTTGATTACTTTGTTTCATTGCTTTCAAAATAGGACTGTTAGATTTGTATTTGATTTTGCTATATTCAACAAATGTTCTTGTGGCTTCAAGGCTTAAAACCAGGTTGTTCTACAAACTGCTTATTATTATGAAAAGCTGAAAATCACAATTTGACATCTAGAATCACAGAATAATTTATGTTGTGAGGTCAAATACTAAAACTCAAAGCAGGGTAACTTTGACATTAGATTAGGTTGCACTGATCACAGTTTCATAACTAGGAATCCTAATTTGCTTTCTGTTTGGGCAATTTGCTCCAGTTATTCAGTGTTCTTACAATGACTAAAGAGTACAGTTAAGATAAATAGGTCTCAAATTGGACAATTTTGGAAAATAAGCCTTTGTGCCGTAGTTTTCTGGGACAGTATTGTTCTGGACTATAAGGTAAATTCTTTCTGGCCCTTCTGACCACTTCTGCCTTCTTGGGGACGTTGCCATTCTCGGAGCCGTGGGCAGGAAGGAGATGCCCATGCTGTTTTCATGGTGTTGGTGATCTGGTGCACAGACATCTCCCTCAGGGATGGCAACCTTCCCTCCCTGATCTGGGCACAAAAACCATGGGAGGGCTGCTGGCCAGTTCAGCAGTTCCAGAACTGCTTTAACTCAGTTGTACACTTTCAGTTGTAAGGTTCAGCTGTTTCAGAAATTGTACCCTTTTCTTACTTGAAACCTGATGAGAAGTAAGACACTCCTTAAGTATTGGTGGGTTGTTTTTTCTGGCGTAGTCGTGGAGAAATTTCTTGTCTGCCATAACTGAAGAGGCTAACCATTGTAACAATTTTAATTGGGAACCCTTCTCATTGCTGAGTTTGTTGAGACTCCTAAGCTGCCCATTTAATTCACTTTCTGTTTACAGTGGACCATATAAAGAGACTGAGGATTAGCAGCAGCTCTACAGCCTTTTTTTCTTTCTGAAGATCAGAAATAGTTTGGGATCTGCTCTGTCTCTATGAAATATCAGAATGCTTTATTGATTTCACTTCTCTGTCTCTGTTTAAGATTTCATTTATATTTTCAGTGCCTGTGCTGCTCATTCCTTATTTGAAATTGTAATCCTTTATTTAGCATAATAAGTAAGACCATATTATGACGATGATGTAAGTAGAGAGTAAAAAAAAAAGACAAGACACATCCAAATAGAAATCATAGTGGTAGCCATTTTAATTACGGTTAAGTATTGCTTTTCTACAAGAAAAATAATTAAAGGGAATGCAACTCCACATATATGTGTGTTATGGTTTATGTTCTTTCCTGATTTTATTTTACAGTGGCCCTAACAGAGGACATTATATTGCAATAGTGAAGAGTCATGATTTTTGGTTGCTTTTTGATGATGATATTGTTGAGGTAAGCCCAACCACAGCACATGCACCCCCCTTGTGGATCTGATTATCTAAAGTAGAATGACTGGGGTGCTGATGAAAAGAGGCTTCAACGCCAGTCTAAATGAGCAATAATTGTGTGTGCAGAGCTGTGCCTTACAATTTGACTGTACAATACTTTGAATTCCATTTAGGCTTTTGTACTTAAAAGAAACTCCTTTGTTTATGACCCCTGAATTTCACCATTGTTTAATAAACTATTCTGTGGAAAGAAAACAAGTAATGATATAGATAAATTGGGTTTTAGCTTACAATACTTAGGGACTTAATGCAATACTTACAACAACACTTGAAAATTTATATATAAAACATACGTAGCTGCTACCCTCTGTGGAGTTGATAGCTGAGGGGAAGCTGAGACATGACAAGTTTAAGAATTATTTGGATGTTATTGTTTTATGTAATTATGTGAAAATTAATTTGGTTTGACAATAATTTTAGAGTGGAACCTAATTTTTTGTGAATATTATGCAAGACATTCCTACTTCAATTTTTTGTGTTTTTACATCCAGAAAATTGATGCACAAGCTATTGAAGAATTCTACGGGTTGACATCAGACATCTCAAAGAACTCTGAGTCTGGTTACATCCTCTTCTATCAGTCTCGGGACTGAGGGGGAGCTGTAGTGAAGAGAGATTTTTGTGTCTCACATCTTCTCTTTCCTGGAATGGAGCAAGCACTGAAGAGAAGGAAAGCAGGGAGCTCTAGGGGCAATAGCACAGTTTGCACACAACTAAGAAAAGAGTTCGGGGTTCTTAAAACTTTTGGATCATTTTCATTTTATTTGCTCAGGTATCATGCTGACTACACATCTCCACTGCATCCCATAAAAGCAAAAAGAGAGATACCAGCCACTCTTGCAGGAGCTTTCCTTCGGGGAATACCATCTCTGTGGTCCTAGTTCAAAGCCCATGGAAGCCTTCCATGGGCTTCAGTGGCCTTTGAATCAGGTTCTCACTGTGCTGCCAGATTGGTGCAGTTAGGAGCATTTGAAATCTGTATTTTATACAGACTTTGTGTATAAAAGGTAAAGGATTCCCTGTGTAATGAGTTTCTTGTGCTTAAGTTGGAAAGAATGAGGTTTGGAGGGTTAATGTGTAAGCAGGAAGTTATGTCTGGGCCCAACTCAATTGCCTTCTTGATGGAAGTGGTTTAACTGAAGGTGTAAACTGGTGTCAGGGAGGCAAGGATGCTTTGCTTCTCTGGAGAAGCTTACATTATTTATAATGTGTGATCGGGAACAATCAGTCAAGGTTATGGCTTTTAATCTCCGTATGGGGAAAGATTTGGTTTGTAATAGTTTATTTTTATTTATAAATTATTGTAACTTAGGATCTTGTGTATTGTCCTTTATTCTAACAAGTATTGGAAATTTTATATATTCATTTGAATTTAAACTAATTATGTTTAAATATTAAAGGAGAGACAATAAAAATTACAAAAGCGACACCTGAAAAGAATTTATAACACAGAAGAGAGATTTCCTTCTGGAGGAACTGGTATCTAACTCAGGTACTTTATTTAATTAAATCAGAAGAGACTCTTCCCATTAATGGGTGAAAAAAGTGATCAAACTGTTATGTAGAAGACATAAATTATAAGAAAATGTTGGTGTAGTGGTGGTATACCAGTCTTTGTAGTTCTTTGATGATTTGTTAATGGTTCATACTCTAGGCAAATTAGAATGATTTGGATCTAAGTCAGTAATTTTAAGAATTATATTTCCTCTCCTAAAAGCAGATCAACTTCTGTTAAGCATTAAATTAAGTCTGAGTAATAAGAAGAAATAGGTTTGGAATTTCATGAGACTGAATATACCACATTCCTGTGAAAGTAATAATATTAAAGTCCTGTATAGTGGAAATTTTTGAAACTAAGCAGTTTACCTTGCTTTAGGCTTATGAAACAGCATTAAGAATTAAATCTTGACAAAACACCTGATCTGTAAAAAAATGTGAATTATTTGACATTCTTCACTTAGGAGTACATTGTCTGACAGTAGCTGAATGTAATTTCTGGAAGGTCATTGAATGTGCATTCCAGAATATGGCAATCAGGTCTTGGATGTCCTTGTCACTCCCTTGTCAGCTAGTGATTTTTACATTACTGTAATTTTCTAAGGTTATTTTATTGATACTGTTACAACTTTTAAAAAGAATGTCTCCTGTCTGCTGCTATAACTGACTACTTACCTGTATCTTTTAGCTCAGGAAATGACTTCACCTATTCACTCAGTTGAACAAATCTTTAACAGGGTCACTAAATGAATTGGGCTATTTAGCAACTGTCATACTATAACAAATTACTTTTGTAAGATGCAGAGTTTCTAATGCCTTGGTTTGGCTAGAATTCTTTTATAGAAGATTATGTATCATGATTAAACTACCAGCATTGTAAAGTAAAGCCTAAATATTGTGGGAGGTGCAGAAAAATATGATTGGATTTTTCTGAAAGGATTCAAATAATGTTAACATCTATTTTTGGCTTTCAATAGAAAAAGGGTTTAAGAGGTAAATCAGTTGAATAATGGTGCATGTTAGAAGGATGAAGTCCTTTGCATACTAAAGGTACAGTATTGCTAAAGAACTGTCACATTACTTTTTGCTAATTTGTTTGGTCTTTTTTTTCCTTTTTTCTTCTTTTTTTTCTTTCTTTTTTTTTCTTTTGTTTAATGCAGTTGAAAGCTGAGGCTAGTTGATAAATGTTTTATACTTTAACGAAATTCAAAACATTTTTGTTGTTTCACTGGTTTTACTCCTGCTATGTATTTTTATAAGATACTGACTTTTATTTTGTATAGGGGTTTTGAGATAGTATTCCAAATTATATATTTCATTTTTCTTTTAGTGCAGCTGAAATAATTGTAAGTTCTTAATTAAACTGATGTCAGAAACTGCAATTTAAAACAGAATTAAAAGAGACAGAAATATGAAATATAACTGATTGGTATGTAAAACATTATAGGATTTTTTCTTGACTGTAATACAGTGAGGAGTGTGGGAAAGTTGTCAGTTGTTGTAAATGGTGGAATTTATTTGCTGTGTAACTATGTAAATGTCAATTGGGATTGCAGTCCCTTATTTTGTATATTGGAGCAAAAAACTTCTATTAAATAAAGTTATGTTCTCTAAAGATACATACTGTATCCTTTGTGGAGCCCAGATGGTCAGTCAGCTGCCTTTTGTACTTTATAATGTTTTCAAACAAAAAATCTATGTGGAACTTGCTATATTAGGCCAACTCTCCTGAGCCCTGGGCAGAGAGGTGTGTTTAAATACACTGCATGAAGTATCTTACTCAATGTGTTGTTGGGAAATTATAGGGTGGCAGCTGTGTTTTGGGTGGTGTTCTGCTCTAGGAGTAGTTTTTGCTAAGTCCATGGTCTCTGAGGTAGAAGAGAAGGGAGTTTTAAGTACTGTTCTTCCTGGACTTCTCCCTTAAAAACAAATTTGTACCTTCTCCCTTAAAAACAAATTTGTACCTTGCCACAAAATACGTGCCTCAGTTACCCAAGGGATTTCTTGGATCACCACCTTGTGGGGCGGGGGCGGGAGGGGGGGAACAGAAGGAAAGAAAAATGGGAGAATTTGCAGCCTTAACATGTGAGATACTGACAAAGGACTGGAGTCCAGCATCAGAAATACAAGCTGTAGCTGGTTACAGTATCCATGGATGATCTGGGATCATTCTTCACTTGGGGTCCACTCTTCTTTTGTAATGGAAGTAAATAAACTTGGGATTTCACAAACAGCTCAGACCATGCCCTAGTCGTAGTTGTGACAACTCTATCTAAAGCCTTTCATTGCCCAGAAATGGTGACTTTCAGGTGTTGGGGTACATGTAGGAATGGTTAAACCAAGTTATATTTTCAGAATTTAATCATAAATCAGATTGCATCTCCTTAGGTGGCATTCAGGGGGTGGTAGCACACAGGGATTTGGGGCCACTTGAGATCCCCCACCACAGGCTGTGCCATCTGCATAGGGCTGACAGATTAATGTAAGACCCACAGAACTTATCCTTCTGGAGCAGCAGCGTGAAGCTGGGTAGGACATCCCGGCTTGTTCCCTGTGGAAGAGGGTGGTGGTTTGGTGGTTTGGATCTGTGGATTTGTCATTGGTTTGGGGTTTTTAAAAGTTGTCTGAGAACAGTTTCTTGAAATAGTATTCATAGATGAAACCACCTCTTTGGTTACCTTTATCTCTAAAAGAAGAAAACGTTTCAGTGCATATTAATTACCTGTGGGCTGCAGTATTACACTGATGATACTTTTGTGACTTTTAGAAAAGTTTAAACAGTGCAGGTATTGATTGTTTTCTTCCAAAGAGTGGCTGTACTTTGTAAGGTTTCCACTTTTCCCCCACATTTGTCCAAGTTGATCTTAATTTTGTGTGTCTTGGAAATTCAGGGGGGGGGTTTTCCCTCTTGACAATGCACTGTTAATGGTTTTGGTCTTACAAGGCTTCAAAGTCCTCTAACCTCTCACAGCATAATGTGAGATGTATAATACATTAGCCTCTTCACCTGTGAGCCTCCAAGAACTCAATTATTACTGAATTAATATTCTACATAATCTGTATTCAAGAGTGGTTCACTTTGCATTGGCTTTGCCACTGATTGATTGCTATAAATGAACTGTGCAAGTCAACTACCATGCAAACAAACACAAGCTTCATAAATACAGAGATCTCTGAAATCCATTGTTTCCTCTTTTAATGATAAGAATGCAGTGAAGCAGTAATGAACTTTCTTTGGACTTTGTTAAAATATATTCTTTGGGGAACTTCTATACTTCTACAAGAATGTGTATGATATATAAGGAAGACTGTAGATATCACCAATTTGAAATGAACAGAGTAATATCTTTGAGTTTCTTAATAAAAGTACAAATAAATTATATTCTTTCTTTCTCTCTAGTGGCTTGTGATTGCTGCCTGCATAAGAGATTATAAGGGCTCAGAAGACAGCAAGGTACTTTGTAGCTTGGTCATTGTTCTAGAACCCATGTTGGCATCATTAGGGAACTCTAATTACAGAAGGATCATCAGTCGTGTCCTTGATCTGCACTCTGCAGGTTATATAATGCAAGAGAGAGTGCACAGCAGGAATCTATCTGGAAGTAGAGAGACATAGCTTTACAATTATTTACTGACACAATAGATATGAAAGCAGCATTCCCCCAAAAGACAAAACACTGTATTTAGTGCAGATTTCTGGTATTTGGGGAATGTAGGGGGTACTCAAAACATCCTGCTGTTCTAGGCTTTTTCATGCCTATGTGTGTGTGTTTAATTTGCCATTTCAGTCTATTTGAAATTTCTGTCTGTACACAGATATTTAAGGTTGATATGATTGTATTAATGAGTGTTCCTCCAGAAGCAACTTATGCATATATAGAGTGTAATATTTTAGTGGTCTGATCGACAAAGATTTTCTGACTCTTCACTAGGACCCATTTGTGTATTTTCTGCAACTGATCTTAGGAAAAAAATAGTGAAGGTCTCAAAATGTTTTATTAGCATGTTATATTCTTAAGTGATTCAATATGTATGGATGCCTCTATTCTTGAGTTCATCAGCTGAATTTGAGTGTCATCGCATCGTAGCACAACTTGATGTAGATCAGCTGCTTTGAGGTGTGATTGTTATGTTATTTCAACTCTGTTTCACTGAGAGTTGCTTCCTTGCAGTGGCTTCTGTGATCAGCTCTTACAAGATGTGCTAACAGCATTCAGCTTGAGTTGCCTATTTCCATGCTTGCACATTTATTTGGCTTTCTGGAGGCTCATTATCCCAATGTTGTGTCACATCCATCTTCTCTGCATCTTCCATGTCAAGGAAGATTGCCGATACACAGCCTCAGACAATGTTGGGTACATCACTGAGTTATATGTCAGAGATGAGATATAAGGTATTTGCACTGAAAATATCTGGTGCTTTCTGTTTTCTAAATTGTCATGTCTCTGTGGTGAAAGTACTCTTCAATATAAAAATGAAAATTGGAATCATGGGATTGAACAAATGCAACCTTGGTGTTCCCTTTTCCTCCACTTTTTAAAGAGCCTATGAAAGGCATGCAGTGTTTCTCCCTAAGATTGCTACATAATCAAAACCATATTTGAAAACTGAAATCTTTGTTTTACAGAAGATGCCTTTTAGATTATTTTTGATCTTATTTAGAGTTGCATGGCATGTCACTGTTACACAGGGGTCATCAGAAGCAGGTTATGAGAAGACCTGTTAGGAGCTAGATGCCAAAGAGGTGTCACTGTAATTGCTAATCCCAGTCTAACATGACCCAAATTTTGCAGAGCAGCCACCAAGAACCTTCAGTGAATATTGGGAGAAAAACTGCATTAATCAGGACTCTACTTGCTGCATATGCAATACTCTGAGACTCTTTTCCATTCCTTTTTTTTCATAAAAGAGAGACAAACAGTTTTAAAAGTACAATTTCATTATTTATAGGTCATGTATTCACTCTTTTTTGTTGTGGTTTTTTTTTGTTTTGTTTGGGTTTTTTTTTGGGGTTTTTTTTGGTTGTTTTTTTTTTTTTTTCAGGGGTGTTATTTGTTTGTTTTTAATTCTGGTAACTTTTCCTGTATTGGAGAGTATTAAAGGGAGATACTACAAGTTGAGATCAACAAGTGTGTTCCATATATATATCACAACACCAAGTAGCCTCTTTTTTTCCCATATTTTGTATCTAGAATTATTCATAATTCACCAAAGGAGAAAAGAGACAAAAATTACTATAGTTCTGAAGTTGTCTTTTGTTTTTATTCATTATTGGATTTTGTGCAAGGTAATATATATTTGTGAGGGTAAAAAAAACCTGAAAAATAACCTGGCCATTTAAAAAAAATACAATGCATGATAATTTTGTGTTTCAGTGAGTAAAAAAAAAATTTGAAAAATATGAAGCAGTGAAACGCTGCTTTTGGACAAAGTTGGTTAATTTAACAATAATAGCATATCAAAAGCTTGTTAATAAGGGTTATAGTGAGATGAAAAAAGCCCCAGAGCCTTGAAATCTCTAAAAACAGTGACAGGCTGGCTGATGGGGCAGTCTGTATTACACCAGTTATTAACCTGCACTGTGAGTCTGTGTGTCCAAAAAAATGGCATCTATCTCCTGGTGTTTTTGCTGTACATCTGCACACGTCAGGAGACTCAGCTGTGTGTTCAACTGGAAACTTCCGTAAGGAACATAGCTGGGATAATAGTGACAGCACAGCAGTATTTGTCGCTAAGGGCACAACTGCCAGCTTCCATTTTGGAAACTGAGAAGGAGGAACGTCAGAACGCAGCTGCCAAGTGTCCCCCTCACAAAAAGGTAAATCTCAAATTTATATGGGGATGCTGAGTCCTGAGTAATCCAATCTCACTTCAGTGTTTTCCATCAAGAAAATGTGCTTCAAACAGCTGCCACACATCTCAGGAGGTCTGGCCTGCCTGGCGCCTGTCCTGCTATGTTCTAGTGCACCTACGTGAAGTGCGATAAAAATTCCATCTTATAAAACACTCCTTGCGAAATTAGTGCTAAGCCTGGATAGAAAGCTGCCTAAACTGGTTGCCTGCTCTTCCTCTTGCGTGCAACAGGCATAGCAGCTTCAAGGGCTTAGCATATGCTCAGTGGTTTTCATAGTTGAGACATCTTGTTCTAACTTGCTCAGTTTGGTGGTTTTAACTGAGGGCATTTTAGCATCTGCTTGTGGCAATTATCTCATGGAACCATGATCTGACTCCAATTTCCATTCCTGGCTGGGTATGCATAGAAAACATTTCCTGATGTTCTGTGCTTGTTTATCTAAGTACTAAGAGCAGAACTGTGTTTTTTTTTGTTTGGTTCCCTCAAGGTTTGGGTAAAATTGTAGGAGTCAACATGCAGGAAGGTTACAAAAATCCAGTTAATCATTAAATTTAATAGGAGTTACATATTTTAAATATTTTTGTTGATGAGGAAAACAGATAATGTAAAAAAAAAAGGTCTGATTCATGTGGAAGCAAGGAATGATGAAAGTTTGTGGCCTTGAATATCTGAGAGAACAAACCTTTCAAGTGCTCCCTGAGAGTACATGGACCCTCAAAAAGCAGCATTTCTCTCTGAGCATTATCTGATATGCTGATTCAGTGCAGATCTTACCTTTTCTGGTGAAATGAAAAGCAATGAAGTATTTTTCCTATTCTGCAGGCAAGGTCTATAGTTTTGGAGGCTTGAGGTGTTTTTCATTAAAAATCATTTTGATGTTTTGTGATTAATGATTTACTGGAATCCTTCTTACAGATGATTAAATTTGGTGAATTTAGGTTCTAAGTCGCCTTGTATCAAGGCTGGTTTCCCATTGTTGCTGTTATTTTTAAAATTATATTAAGGAAGATGTGGAGATCAGAATTCAGCTGTCACATTAGCGTTCCATTTATTTGGCTGATTGCTCTGTTGTGGATGTCTAGATAATTATATGTAAATCATTGACTTCTTGCTAATGGCCAACTTGAGGGTTTTTTTCCACAAATCTGTCAGTTCTTGAATGTTTCTCCTAAAGTGTGAGGAGAAATTAAAAAAAACGTTTTGACATATTCATGCAAATGTAGGCTGAATGTAGATGTGCAAATGTTTAAAGTGTGGTATCTAAACGTGGATGTTTTCAAACTGCTACTTTTGTATGGGAAATCAGGCTATGTATTTAAAAACAAAAACTGCTGAATTGTAAGTGCCTGAAACTAATCATTTCAATATGATTTAAAATCCTGCTTGTCTTCTGAATATTTTTTCAGTGTCAACAGTAAAAGTCCCCTGAAATGAAAAGGAGCTACATAATCCCAGTGTCTTTGGAAAGGTCATTACAATGTGGATGCCCAATACAGAGTTGGAAGCTTAAATTTTATATGGAGTTGGAAATTTTGGCCTGACTCAATAATAGAAATTTTCCCTAGTTTTACATAAGGTAAAGAATCCATTTTGTGCCTGGCGATGAAAAACAATTTTTGCATTAAAAAATCCTTGTTTTCTTAAAATCACTGGAGCTAGAAATAGCAATGGTCAAAGCATTAGGGATGTCCTAAGTGTGGCATATTTAAACCTGTGTGAGCAAAGGCTTGTGTTTATGGATGATTAATACTATTCATACAAAAACACTAACATCAGCAGTGAAGCTTTCACATGTTATGTGTGAAAAAGCAGTTCAATTTTAAAGAGGCTTTTGAAAGCAGTCTTTGCTGATAACTTTACTGTGCTCAGTTAATTGAACTATTCTTTCTTGTTCAGATACCATTTGGGGCTTGGAGAAAACATTTGCAGTAAATTTGGATGCTTTTATACCTTCAAGTGAATAAGTTTCAGCCTAAAACTGAGTGAAGTATGCAGGCAAACATAGTTATAATTATTTCATTCACATGTCAGTAATAGCTGACTTATCCCATATAGAATTTTAAATCTTCAATACTCAATTAATAAGCCTTGGAAAATTGTGCTTAGTCTGTTGTCTTATACTGTTGACCTGAAGTTTTTTTGTTTTGATCATACAGCTATTTGAGAAGAACAGCCCCCTCCTAGAATATATTATAAACTAAATGACACAGATATTTAATATATACATGCCATTCTGTGAAACTGTTTGTATGGCTTTCATAAAATACTGAATAAACTGGAATAAACATTGATGATGATGATGATGTTGACTAATAAAGTGTAATTCCAAGCTACAGAATGGCCAGCTGACTGGAGGGTTTGGATTTTTTGTTTTGTAAGTCATTCTTTGGTTGCTGGATGTATACATGTGCCTACCCCTATGCCTCCACTGTGCCCCGAGATTAAAACCTAAATCTGATGTTCCTGTTGCTGGATTAGGACTGGTAAACCACGAGGAATAGTGGCCACTGTGGATAATAGAAACAGCCATTAGTGTTGTCCTATATTGCTGAAGAGCAAGGCAGACTGAAACGTTGTGGTTGTGAGTGAGAAGAGCAGTGGTCCCACCAGGATACCCTGGAACCTGGGCTCCAGGACTGGCTCTGGCTGTTCTGTGAAAGGACAAACATTGCACTCTGCTGCAGAATTCATACACATTAAACCAGCCAAGGCAGTGCCTTGTATATGTACTAAATACTCAATGGCATCAGGAATTTTGCCAATGACTAATGGTGTATTAGGGATTTTTTGCTTTAGAGTGCTGTTGTGAGGAAAAGTAATTGCATTCATGTCAGTAATACATGCTTTTAAAGCGGGGCTGCAAGAGCAGCTTCCTGAGAAAAGGGAATCTGGTTCTGTTGAAACATGTTTCTCTTTCCACATCAAAATAAAATCCAGCAATTTGCTTGGGCAAACAATGGGACTGCAGAAGGGAGCATAGAAGGAGTTCCAGCTTGTTGAGAATGCGGTGGGCCACCTACCAAGTGGCACTTGTCACAGCAAACACAACACGCTGAGCCCTGTGCTAGCTTCCAGTAGGACGCTGGCTCAGATCCACTGTGCTATTCCTGGTCTTCAGAGCACCAATGGAATGTGTCTTAACTTCCTCAGAGCCCATCCATCTCTCCCTGAGTCTTGGTGGATAGGAGATCACCAAACTGCCAAGGGCCAGGGTAAAATCCACTAATGGGATATGGCCTTTTCTGAAGAGAGTCCACTCCAGTTCTATTTGTGCACTTGTGTCTTCAGAGCTGTACCTTGGTAGGAATTACCCAGCAAAGAAAATTTTGCTAGAAACCGATGATTTGTGAAAACTGAAATGTTTTGTGGGAATGTAATTCACCGGGTTTTGGTGAACAGGTGCAGAGTGAAGACAGCGATGCGTTCACTTGCCTACCAACTCATCGGATGGGTTTATGAGGAGTCCAGATTTCAGGAGCTCAACAGGGTAGTTATGTGGGTTTCAGACAACATAAGTATCTTGAGTCTGCTGTGCTTGTTTAAGTTCTCCACAAGATACAGTGGCTTCAGCTGAAAGATTTGGTAAGCCTGATAACATGCGTGCACTGAGAGGCTGGATTAAGACTGCCTTCCTTCCTTTGCTACCTTTGCGTGCTTGGCTGTGTAACTTTCTGAATTTCACTGAAAGACAACAGGGAGAAGCAGAGGTGGCTTATTGTGCTGATAATAAACTGAAAACTTCGGCTATGTACAGAAAACTGTCATTTGAGCTAATAGAGTGAGAAATAGGATGGTTAGCTTCTGAAGACTTTGGTATTAAAAAAAACATGTGAGATAGCTAGGGAGTTTCACAGAGACTTCTGGAGAATATAGGTGACCTTGGAGTGATCTTCTGACTCCCGAGACTGGAGGAGATTGTTTCCCACTTAACCTTCTTTTTTCATGTCTGCCCATGGCAAGTTTTTGGAATTATCTTTCAATGCCATCCTCTTGTTTGCTTTTCACTGTGATGAATTAAAATTGGTTAGTGAAAGAGCAGGAGCTATTCCCTTTCGAATTCTGTGTTCAAACAGCGTCTCTGGTCATGCCAGGTTGTTACAGGCTTTGTCCATTTTGGTCTTGAAAATGCCCAAGGCAGAGATGGTACAGCCTCTCTGGGCATCCTCTGTCACTGCTTGACTGTGCTTGCTGTGAAAGTTTCTCCTTGCAAGACTGAACTTCTCCCTCTTCAGTTTATGACGATGATCAATCATCCTCCCACTGTGTATCACAGAGAATAGCCTGGCTTTCATCTTCTGTGTTTTAAAATCAGAGACCTATTATTATTTAATGTGACCCCTTGTGTATCACAGAGCTGTAAATTTCCTCCTGCTGCTCCTGGGGGACACCTCTAAGTGGTAAATGTCTCCTCATTTAAGGTGCCTCTTGCTGGCTTTCTTATGGGGCTACTTGTTGCAGATCAGTACCCTTCTGTTCATCTGCCTTCAGAATTTTCATGACCTTGTATATGGTTGGTTTGAACCAGTGATTTCCTCCCCCTGACATGACTAATCTCTTCTCCCCTGCCTTTTCCCTCACCTCACTCTCCCTGACTCTCCAAGTTTGTGTGTAAGTCTCATGTTCCATAGGACCTGCCCCCTACCTCTGAACTCTGCCTCTGAGGGCAGATGTCTGCACCCACATGATTCTGCTTTCTGTTCCTCCCTCTGTCTTCTTCAGCCTCAACTCCTAGCCTAGCTCATCCCACCAGCTCCAGTCCTGCCTTCCTCTTACTCTCTTCCCTCTCCTCTGGGGTAGGTCTGAGATTTGGCTCCTTTGCATTCAGACTGGAAGTTCTTGGCCTCTCCCTGCCTGGGCTCAGCAGCAGGATGTTTCTGCTGCAGGTTTAAAGCTAACCCCCAACCTCAGCATTTAATTTGTGACTCATGAATTCTGTCTTTTGAGAGCTGCAGATTCACAGG
Organism: Vidua macroura; assembly: GCF_024509145.1. NCBI lineage: Eukaryota > Metazoa > Chordata > Aves > Passeriformes > Viduidae > Vidua > Vidua macroura. Next base: position 92,321,018 of record NC_071572.1, on the reverse strand, counting down.
CTCCAGGTATCCATGTAACACGGGGGTAACCTTCACCAGAGACTGGGCAATGCTGCTTGCCAGAGGGGACACTGCCATTTACTCTGTTTTCAGCCTGGAAACTCCTGTGCAGTGCTTTTGTTGTACCATACAAAGCTACCCACTTCAGTTCCGAGATCTACCTGCCAGAGGTCTGCTTCTCATCTCTATCTGCACTTTGGCTTGGGCAGCCATGTCAGCTTTGTTTTCCTAGCAATGTCACAATACCTTTTTCTTCATCTCCACTTATGAGTAACTCGAGGGCTCTGCTTAAGATTTAGTAATTTATAAACTAAAAACATTGGAAAGATGACTTCACTTCATGATCTCCTTCTTAAGAAAAATTATCCTTGCAACACGTGTAAATTACCTGATGTACTGTGTCTGCTGCTAATAATATACTATATTTTCTCATTTTCTAATTTTAAATTTGCACTGCTCATATCCATTTATATCTCCCAGTGAGTTACTGTGTAATCCTGAAGTTGTAGGGGTGCCAGGCTATTTCCACCAGTTTATACAGCCTAAGTCCAGTGGGGCTGAGTCCCTACATGCTGGAGAAAGTAAACCACAGCAATCATTATCTATGGCAGGAGGCATCAATTACTGTTTACCATAGGATTCCTCATTCTCAGCTGCTTGTAATGCATTGCCATTTTAATTTTCTGTCCTGCACAGCAGACACATTGGGCTTTCCTGATGCTGTGGTTAAGCCATGGTGGTGGAGATGGGGCCATGAGGGGGGTCCCAGGGAAGCAGCAGTGGGGTGCAGTGCTCCAGCTGCCCTGCTGTGACTCCCAGCCTCAGGACAGGGCAGCTGACCTGCCACCTTAAAACCCAGCAGCTGCCAGGTAAGGCAAGAAGGAAACGCTGAGATAAAACTGTGTTACAACAGCTTTCCTGCCCTCAGCTGTCTTCCTGCTCCTGGATTTAACAGCAAGGTCAGAACTCCTCAGTTCTGCAATGACAAACCAAGCTTGCAGGGATGATTTCTGCCTAGCCAAGAACACATAGCAGCCCTGAGATTTTCTGGTTTTCTGTCCACAAGTAATGAGTGGCTGCAGGATGGAACCCTGAGAAGTGACAGGGAGTAAGATGTTAACCAGCCATCCAAACAACAGTCTAGTTTTTGACACACACTGTTTTTTGATGAAGAGAAATGGAGTTTTCCCAGCCACTTGCTGAGATGATGCTGCTGCTCCTGCCTTTGCTGGCAGCTTCTTCTCCAGCTGCTGCTCCAGTGGATCCCCCAGCACAACTACACCAACCCCTTGAGGGGGTATGGCTCCCCAGCACCCCCTTCCCTTATCCTTGTCAGTATATGAGCTCTTGTGCCCCCAGGGGAGGTGAACAGCTTGGCAGCAACACAGAAGCCCTCAGACACAAACTCTAGGGGAAGTGTTTTATAAACATCACACTATTTTTTTGCAGATTTATTGAGGCTCTAATCAGGAGTAATGAGAGGAGGTGCAGCTCCAGCATGCTGCTAATTAGACACTAAAAACCTGAGCACAGTTGTCAGCACCTCTGTCTCCAGTGATAATTCAAAATGTGGTATTCTTCCCCTTCCAATTCCCCCCCAATGAATAACTAAAGTGACATTCAGTTATAATCACAAAAAGTTATGGCAAAACTGATTCATTTTAAGCTGTTACACATCCAGCAGTCTCTGGCAAAATCAAGAGGGCTCATTCCAATTATTGAAACACAAAAAATATATTGCTATCTTTTTAATAAACAGTTACAAGAAATTGCACTTGATGCATCCCCACAGCCAATGGCAGCAGTGCTGCTTCCTTGCTTGGCTAGAATCCAGCCCCAGCCTGAGCCATGTGCCTGCCATGGCTTGTTTGGGAAATCAGCTCCCGAGCTGTAATTTATCCCTCCAGCTGGTGCCTTTGCAGTGTTACTGAAGGGATGTGCTAATTACCTTGTATTAATTCAAGCAGAGACAAGCGAACTGCATTTTCTAATTTGTAGGTGGAATGAAGATGTTGGACATTGGTCTGTGGCAGCAGATCTCTGGCCACAGAGAGCAGGCACAGACTTTCCCAGGCATTTTCCCAGGGAAGGCTGTGAGAAGATCAGAGAAAGAACGAGAAGCAATTCTTATCTCCACTTGTTGCACCTGCTGTTGTGTGCATGTGGAATGTGTCATGGAAATTTGTTTACCAAAGGGTGACTTCTTAATTGGACACTGGATGGTGTTTGGATTGATTGACCAATTAGGTCAAAGCTGTATCAGATTGGCTGTAAAGGTTACTGAGTTTCTTAATAAGTACAGTATAATATAGTGCAAGATGAGATAATAAAGCAATCGATCAACCTTCTACAATCATGGAGTCAATGCTAATTATTACCCCGCTGGGGGCCTGCAGCGACATTGGTCCTATCTTGAACAGCCTTTTGTGCACACATCCAAGCCGTGATCATTCCAGCTTCTCCATGAGAATGCTGTGGGAAAGTGTCAAATGCCTTATTAAAGTCCAGACAGACAACATTCACAGCCTCTCTCTCATCTACTAAGCTTGTCCCCTTGTCACAGAAAAAGATCAGGCTGATTGAGCACAACCTGCCTTTTACACACCCTTGCTGTCTGGGCGTGGTCCCCTCATTGTCCTGCAGGTGCTGTGTGATGTCGCTCAACCTGCTCCGTGACCTTTTCTGGCACCAAGGTCAGGCTGACAGGACAGGCTGTAGTTCCCTGAATCCTTCTTCCAGCCCTTCTTATAGATGGGCATCACATTTACTGACCTCCAGTCAACTGGAACATCCCCACTGAACTAGGACTGCTGGTAAATCATAGAACCGTAGAATGGATTGGGTTGGAAGGCACCATAAACATCATCTAGTTTTAACCTCCCTGCCATGGGTAGGGACACCTTCCACTACACCAGATTCCTCCAAGCTTCATCCAGCCTGGTCTTGAACACTTTTGGGGATGGAACGTCCACAGCTTCTCTGGGGCAACCTGTTCCTGTGCCTCACAACTCTCACAGGAAAGAATTTCTTCCTAATATTTAATTTAAACCTATCCTCTGATGGAAATTGTCTTGATGAACACTTGAGCCAGGTCACTTGGTACCCTTGGATGAATTCTGTCCAGCCCCATAGACTTGTGTCTAAATGGTGTAGCAGGTCAAGATAACTAAACATTTCCCTTTGGAATCTGAGGGCTTCGTCCTGCTCCCCATCCCTGTCTTCCATCTCAGGGGCGAGCCCCGTTCACTCCTTTAGGCAGGCCATGTTGCAAAGGCTGCAGGCTGTATTTATTGCTGAGATCTTGCAGGAAGAGAAAGTGACTGCTTTTCTTTAGAAAATCCTCACTTTTCTAGATCACACTCTCATCTTTTGAAAATCCTTAAATGGAATTTAGGATGAAAACCCTAATAGCTGGCATTCGTGTTCCTGGTAACAGATTGGATTAGCTGGGACATCCAAAGGAGTGTGGCTGCTCATCCTCATTGCCTGTAGGTCCCTTGTGCACTGCCAGGGGCTCAGGACCCTTTCCCCTTGTCACTTCTGCTGCCAGCAATGCCCTGGAGCAGAAGGACATTTCCCAGAGCTTTGAAGGCTGGGAAACTAGAGGTGAAGTTGTTTACTTCTTCACCTGACATTTATCATGGAAGTAATGGTAAAATCCAGCAGTGGCATACAGCTGGCAGGAGGTGCTGAACCCAGGAGTCTGATGAGACAAGCAGATGGGTCACTTTAGCTTCAGAGAGGAGTGGGTTTGTGCTCTGAGCCCCCAGAGATGTGCTGGGGTTCCAGCTGCTGCCCCAGTGGGCTCCACAGGATCCTCTCCTCACCCTCCACACCCGGTGACTTCTCCTCGCGGCAAGGCAGATTTCCTCATCTGAGAGACCATCCTGTGAAAAATGCTTTCCCCCAGTTTTGTGCCTTACCCACAGCTTTCCCCCTGTGCTCCTTCTCTAGTAGCTTCTGAACCAAACCCATGCCGGACTCAGGAGTCTCAAAGGTCATCAAGTTTCTCCAAGGCTCATGCGTGGTGTTGGATGGGTAAAGGAGAAGACCCAAATAATTATTTCCACTAGTTGTCTCTCTTAAACTTTTCATAACAGGTTTTCTTGAGGTATTTTCACTCTTGAGGGGTGAAAATAATCTCTGAGAGCTGAAGAGTTAAGAAAAAGCTCCCTGCCAAGTGTCAGTGACTTTGCCCAAATCCCAGGGATGTCTCCTTCACACTACTACCCTCCCAAGCTTCTCAGAGAGTTCAGGTTTTTATAACAGCACTGTTCCCATACCAAGGAGACTATGTATTTTTCTAAGCTGAATTTCTTTTTATTTCCATCTTAGTTTGTATTTTCTATTTCAAAAATTATTCTTCTTCCAATATCTCTATCAAAACACACATCAGGGCTTATTTTTCATAACTATTTATAGTCCTTCACTACATTTGAAGTTTCCTTTAGGGGCCCTCAAAGCTTGTCAAAAGGAGGCTGCCCAGGGGTGGGCAGGGTTAAGTAATGGCAGGATGTTTTAATTCCACGGATGATAGGAAAGTATTAACCCCAGTATCAGTGCCTTAGTTCTGGTCAATGTCCTTGGCAATGTCTACCTGGCATGCAACTCTGTTAAGAAACATCCTAAACTAGGGCATATTTTTGGTATAAGCAAATACCCTAGGAGTTTGCCATTGGCTTGGTGCCCAAGCCCTCTGCTGTGGACAATGTCCTTGAAATTTAAAGAAGATACCTCGGCAGGGATACCTCGGCAGGGCCGCCTGCCCTGGGGCAGCCCTAAGGCTGTGCTGCCCTGCTCCAGCTGTGCACAGAGCCAGAGCCGGCTCAGCCGAATCCACCGAGCTCGGCAGCGTTTGCAGTTCTGTAGGTGCTCGTCTAAGCCCTTAAATAGCCCTTGCTGCTTTGAGGCTAGACACAGGTACCGAAGTCCCGCAAATATTTCAGCTCTCATCAAAGACAAGAAAGAACTTGAGTAGGCAGCGGCTTATTTTTAGAGCTGATGATACACCCATGGAAAAGGTTTTGTGGTTGTGTTGTGAATCGCCTTCCACCTTATAAGAATTATTCACCCACTCTACCACAGTTTGCTTGTCTGGAGTAGGCAGTGACTTGGAGTTTCAGTCACAAATCCTCACTCTCCATTTTTGAGGATCTCTCCCGGCATGGTCTGCTCCAGCCATCTATGGGACAGTGCTGGTGTCAGCCCCTCCCGTGTGTCTGGCAAGGCAAGGGAAAGCCAAGTGGTCTGTCAGCCCACTGTCATCAGCAGCGAGGGGCACCTGGCGAGCAGAGAGTGGGGACTGGGGCTCTTCTCCTCTCCCCAGGCAGCTGAGGATTGCATGCTGCTTGCTGTTAGCAAAACAGTCCATCACACTCTTCTTTAACTCTGGAAATTATAACCAGGGCAATTATAACCACTTCTTCTGGCAAGTGCTTCTAGAAAATCTCCAGGCAGCAAGGTGAGAGTGTCCCTAGCAGAGAGGCACACTGGCATCATGATGGCTCAGGTCCATGTGGTTAGCCAGTCTCTTGGATAATTAATGGATGTTTTTCAGACTGATAGATCCCAAAAGATGATTCTATTATTCAAGGTCATAATACTAGAAAGAAAGTGGGAAGAGGCCTCTGGGCTGTGATGAGCTGTGGGTGTACATGTAGCTGCAATGAGCAGTGGGTGTATGGGTAGCACAGCAGCTGCTAGCCGTGTTTTCCCACGTTATTTAGGACCTCTCTGAGATCAGGTTGCTCTGAAAATGCTAAAACCTGCTTGCAAGCAGTCCTAACAGTGATACTGGAACTTGAACAGAGATCAGCTTGATCTGGAATGAGATGAAAAGTCCCTGGGTTTGGATATGAAGAGGGCCTCCATCTCTAAGTCTCTTACTCTCTGCAGCATTTTCCGCTGACTTGCTCAATGCAGCTCTCTCAGATGGCAAGACTCTGGTTTTTAGAGTTGTGTCCCTGCTCTGTATATCCTACCATGTAGTGTATTTTATTCCAGTGGAGTGAAAGATAGAAAGGGAGAGATACTGGAAGTCTGCATTGCAAGTACCTCAGTCACTTAGCAGACCTTTCAGTGAATTCTTCTCACCTCACATGAAACATTCTTATTTCAGGTATATAATGTGAGAGATGTAATTAAAGGATGAGAGACCTGGCGGTGCAGCAGTGAGCCCCTGCAGGAGGGCAGCAGGTGCTGCCTGCAGCCACAGAAGCCCTGAGGAGCTCAGTGCTGGGCAGCTGGGGACAGCCATGGATGGATTTGTTTGGCACCTCCCCTGTGGTTCTGCAGAACCCCAGCTGCCCAGGACTCAGTGCTCTCATCTGGACAAGGATGTTCATGTCCCCAGCAGACAGGGCAATGTTAACATGCCCTTCTGGGAGGTCAACCAGAATTTCCCCAAAGACACAGCAAGACCCTGCCTGGGTCCTAAAACAGCACATTAATTTTAAGACAAGTAAAAGATTCAGTAAGACCTACAGGAGGGTTTCCAAAATGTGTTTTTTTTTTTTTTTTTTTTTAAATCCAAGTCTATAGGAAGCAAAAATGCTACATTGCAACACTCACACTGGGCTGTTTGATTTAGTAGGTCAGGTTGAGCACAAATATAATTTTGTCTGTCCCTCCTCTGCCTGCTGTCCTCAGATATAGACCAACTTCCTTTTAGATATAGTCAAATGGTAAAAGATCTGATTTCCAAAGGCCCAACCTAGCTGTGCCACCTGCTGCCTCCAGCAAAGTTCAGGAGCTCCTGGGGTTTGTGAAGAGCGCCAGCACATTGTACACACTGCCTTTTCCCTGCAGGTCTGCAAGAGCCTGGAATCATTTGTGATGTGAGATCCCTATATAACAAAGGTTCATCCAGTTCAGTGACTGGTTCAGGGCTGTCCTTTGTTCTCCTCCTCTTCTCGCCGTGCCACACTAAGGAGTATAAAGGGTGTAGGAGTGCTCATCCATGTGCGGCTGCTTGGAAGGGGAGTGGGAAGGGAAGGAGCAGCTGGCTCTGCTGGTGTGGGTGCTGTGAGAGGCAGTCGTGGGCCTTTGGGGTTATTTTTGGTGGGGACTGCAGAATAACTTGGACAAACAGCATGCGAGCACTAGGGCCTGTCTGCTCAGTGCACATACTTGCTGGGTTCCCTTAAGAAAGGCTGTTGGGAGCTTGGAGAAACTCTTCTTGGGAAAAAACTGCAACTGGCAAGAGGAAAGAGAGAAGAGGTGCATTAAAACGAGACCACCCAGGTGGAATATCCTTCTACATCCAGAGGAGCAGCAGAGCAGCAGAAGACAGGAAGTCTTTATGCTACCTCCCTACAGCACCCTCTGCCTCTCTAGGGGAATGACTTCAGTGGGACTGACTCAGAGAACAGAGTGTTTGCTTCTTCAAAGTAAAGAGATAAATATGAAGGGTTTTGTGAAACCCACTGATGTTGCCCACAAGGGTGGTATGGACAGCAACAGCAAGAATGGGACAATAATTCTTGCTACACAAATTTGCTGCTGGATGAGGGTTGGAGATTTTACAGGGTGCCAGAGGGGTGCAAAAACATTCATGCCCTGAACTAGGAGGGTGGGGGCTCAGGCAAGCCAGACACAGCTTGTGGACAGACAAAGCCTTTTGCTGCAAGACTCTTGCCAAGCAGCTGTGCTACTCTTGTCCACCTGACTAGCAACATGCTCCTGTCTGCCTCCCTTTCACAGAATCACAGAATATTTCAGAATATTCTGAGTTGGAAGGCACCCATGAGGATCATTGAGTTCAAATGTAAAGTGCATGGCCCATACAGTGATCAAACTTGCAACCTTGACATTATTAGCACCATGCTCCAAACAACTGAGCTCATCTCGGGGTCTTTCCTCCCACCAGCTCCTGTGGGGTCCTGACCTGCCTTTTGGAATTGCATTAGTTCAGCTACAAATACAGTAGCACTACTATTTATTTCAATTAACCCGTTTTCTCATTAGAGCAATCAAGCAATCAGCAGTCACACACAAAAAGTGGCTTCAACATATTTTTTCAGTGGCTAATGTTGGAGCTGAGGTCCCACAGGAACCTGGCATCCAAGTGCTTAGATGCCTGGGCTCGCTTCTTTCCCGGTCCTGTGTCCACTGCAGATGCTTTCTGCCACCCACCTGAGTCAGCATGTCAGTGCCATCAGCACTGGGACAGCTATGAAAAAAAAGCCCTTTGCAGTAGTATCACTATCTTCTTTTGCCATCTGTAGTGTTCAGGACAGCACTCACTCACCTCCTGGGCTGAAAATGCGAGTGAAAGTAGATAGGATCATAGAGTGGGTTGGTTGAAAGCTCACTTAGTCCAGGACAGGCTACACCTCCCACTAGACCAAGTTGATCAAAGCCATAACCAGCCTGGCTGTGAACACTTCCAGGAATGGGGCATCCACAGCTTCTCTGGGCAACCTGAACCGGTGCTTCACCACCCTCATTGTACAGAATTTCTTCTTAATATTTAATCTAAATCTCTTCTCTTTCAGTTTAAAACCAATTTCCCTTGTCCCATCACTACAGGCTGTTGTGAAACATTATGTTGCCCTCGCCATCTGCTGTATGTGGTATGTGGGTATGGGGCTGCGGTCTCTCTTGTGCACACACCAAAATCTGTCCCTGTCTGCAGTTCAGGCGGGAAAGGATCAGGAGGTGGTGGCTGGGAGTTGTGGCAGCTCCTGCCTGTACTCCCCCGTGGGCGCAGGATGGCTGCTGGGGTGTCAGGAATATGTCTTGTGCCTACAGACATGGTGAGAACCTGCAATCTTGTTGCTTTTATCCTCAACAAATTCTATGTAGGTGGAACCAATTATATATATAATGTACTTCAGCTTCCTAAATGCAAAGCATAGGAGGCTAAAATGTGCCCCAGACTGACGTCAGGAGTATTTCAAGTGTATAGCTGAAGGCAGTATCCCTTTGATATCTGTCTATTAGTATCTGTTTTGCTGATGTCATAGGTAACTTTTTCTTTCATTCATCTGTTTAAAGGGTTTTTTTAACTTTGTTTTAAGTAATCATTTTCACCAGCAGAACGAAAGAGAATTAGCTAAGAGCAGGATGGGCGTGCATGTAGCTGTTGCAAGAATATGATGCCATGGAAAATACTCCCTTGAGCTTCCTGGGTTCAGAAATAAGCTCAGAGTCACATTCTGTGGAGGTGCAGAGCACATCACACACAAGCCAAGGGACTTCAAATTGTGCATGTGTATCCCAGCTCCTGGGGGTTCAGTTAATGGTTTTATTTTCATAAGCACATCTATTCAGTAAGAAATGGTTTCTCAGCAGCTCTGGAAATCTGAGAGCTGGCTCAAAGTGTGCAGGCAAATCCAATTCTGTTGCAGGCAGCAGGGAGGGGGCAGTGTGGGGGACATGCTGGGGCACATATATGAGAAGGTTGGACAATAGGAGGTTGGACAAAACATTCCAGTAGAATGGACAATAGCCCTCAGGGGCAAGGGCTGGGCTTTTCAGGGGTTGTTGGTAGGGTTCATTATCCCACACCACCTTCTACCTCATCTCCTTGGGGAAGGGAACACCTCCCATTAGGCTCTCCCAGGTCCTGGGAGCCAGAGCCAAGCCTTATGGCCATGCTGCTGCCTCCCATCACCCCACTGGATCAGCCCACGTGGAGAAGGTAAAGGATGCACAAGGAGTCAGGGAATGCAGCCCCCACAGGTAAACAGATAAACAAAGATTTTTCACAGGTAGACAGACCTGAGAAGGGTGCAGGATGCAAATTTTCCATAACTCCCAGATGTTAGGCAGACAAAGAGGAGTCCCTGGGATTGCATGACAGGCTATTGGAAGACATACACTTCTCACTCTTATGGAAAATACTGCTAATTCATGCAAGGACAGAGATTTATTTATGAGATGCTGGGCTTATTTAGCACACTCAGTAACCAACCATCTCCTTTTCACCAGTCAAGGTTTTCCACCAGTTCAGGCAGGTCCCAGTGCCTGCATCTTTAACTGCTACTGATGTTTCCACTGCATGGGGAAAAAAGATGGTGAAAAATAATAAGAAGGTTTATCTGTCTTCAGAAAAAGCCACATTTTCAGTAGCCACTGATGACCTTTACATTTAATCTGATAACACTGTATTTGTAGTAATACTTCACACTGTGGATTTGGTATCAACAGTAGCTTTACATAAGATGCTTCTTCAGAAAACTCATATCAAGCAACTAATAAAGTGTAATTAGTAATCTGGGCCTTTCGTGATGTTACTTTAAACAAATTGTTCTCTATGGATGGTAACTGTCAGTCTGTTCTCTGTATCATTTCCTTGAAAGCTCTAACAAGTACCTCTGCCCTCCTGATAAGGGCACTGCTCAGGGAGTTGGGAAATGAAGAGAGAACCTGAGCACAGAGGCAATTAGTTGAAAGTACATCTTGTCCCTTAAAAAGCTGGTCCTGTTAAAGAGCACTCAGCCCATCACACTCAGGCCTGAAAGAAAACACCCTGAGAGGTCATTTGGGAAAAACTGTTACGCAAAAACAACACGTACCAAATCCACTCAAGGTAAAGGACGTTCAGGTTCCTGACAAAGTCAGCAGCCATCATCCTGAGGACTGTCTATACCAACAGCTCTTGGAAACTCCTGTTCCTCCTGTGCCTCTCAATCCTTTTCAGTATCCCACAGCCACCAGTCACTGCCATACTCACTGCCCATCTCGGATATTGAGGAAGCTGAAAAGAAGTGCTCACTGAGCCACTTTCATAGAATCATGAAGTCACAGAATGGTTTGGGTTAGAAGAAAGAGGTGGGGGCAAGAGCAAACTGAGGCCTAGAAACTGGCCAAACTTCACAAGGTGCAAAAGCATCATGAGAACTCCAAATATCCCCCAGCAGCCTTGGGGAATGCAAACATTTCTCCAGAGGCAGGTCCTCTGAAGCCACTAATGCTCAAAACTGTTGTAGCTCCCCTTATTTCATTCTTGCAAGTGGAGCGGAGTGATTTTGGCTCAGTCTGTTCCAAGTCCACCTGAATCTCATATTTACCCTGGAAAAGTCAAGACAGAGGTAAAGCTGATAAATTTAGACAAAAAATAAACTCTTCAGTTGCAACAAATATCTACACAGTAGGGAAAGTCCCTAAGCCTTGCCTAAATGGACTATCCTGAGCTGGGGAGCAACTCTCCATAAATGAACAGGAGGGAGGTATGTAAAGTGCACTGATGCCGATGGAGCAATGCCACTCTGCCCTGTCTCCTTGGCTGTGCTGCATTTGCAGAAGAATCCTGACACAGGCTTGCACTAGGTTTATTTTCTTTCTATTGTTTCTTAGTCACGCCCAGAAAATACAGCTCATCTGACTGATAAGAGCCTCCACAAAGCACACCGTGTTTGGTGTTAAATGCAGGCACATCAGTCTCTCGGCCTCGCTTCAGTTGTCACTGCACTTGAAAGCCGGCAGAGGACAAAGCGGTGACGAGCAAGGCAGCAGAAAGATCAGTGGAGCAGGGATGCTGTGGCAGGGACTGTGGCCTGAGAACCTTGTTAGTCAGAGGGAGAGTCATGCTGGGGTGACTCAACTTGGGAAAATGTGCTTTTGATTACTTAATAAAACATTGTTTAATTGTTAGGTTTTTTTGATTTAAATAATTGCTATTACTGATTTGTTGCTAGTGGATATCAAGGAAAGGGAACATGATGGTACAAGCTTATCTAGCAGATAAGCTTCAACTCATGCTCCATGTGGTGCCACCTGTATGTTAGGTTTTCATTTATGCCATCCCTGTGATTTTGGTGGCTTTACAATTTTGCCAAGTGGGCATGATTTGCACTGAGTGTTGCCATGCGGGTGGCCTGCCTTGAGCTCCTTGTTAGTAACAGGATTGTGGTGTTTTTGCTGTTTCTGAGAACTAAATTAGGTGGAAATGTGTTGCAGATCATTGTTTTATACATCACAGGACATAACAGTAGAGGTTCTGGTCTCAAATAGCACCACGGCATGAATGCTTTTGAAATGTATCAGCCTCTGCTTTCTCAGATCTCACGTGTTCCCCAGAGACTTCTCCAGATCCAGCTTCTCAGCAGATGCTTTACACCAACACTGGATCTGCTTTGCCCTGTGCAACGCCTGCCCTCCACATTGGCCATCTCTTGGGGACAATGACCCATTGCTTCCTCCACAGGGCAATGTCAGAGCAGGGCTTTCTCAGCAATAATTTATTTCAGCTCCTGGTGCCATGGACCAGAGGCCAGAAAGCCTCTCAGCCCTCTGCTTTTGATACTTCTCCCACTGGCACAGAGAGGCAAGGAGGGAAAGGAAGTATCTTTGCTTGAATGCCAAACAGAAATAAGTTCATTCGAGGATAAAAGGTATGGGGGGAGGAGCAGGGCCTGAGGAGACAGACAGACTGGAGACAGCAGGGGCAGAAGGGGTCACGCTACCTCGGAGGGGATAAGCAGATGAAGAACAGCCTGTAACAGGCACAGCACACTCCTTTCTTGAAAGCTGGAACAGGACCCAGCACTGGCAGTTCTCCACATTCCTGTGCAACCAGCAACATCTCTGCCCTCAGCCAGCAGAAATGGCGTGGGGTCAGCAGTCGGGACACACGGGCACTGGCACAGGACCCTGTGGGTCCTGCAGCAGCTTGTTGGCCACAGATCCTTGCAGTCAGCTGCACATGCCCAAAGAAAGCTCGTGTGAGTCTCCTGGGCTTCAGCCGAGGGGAATTACTGCTCATACATGCCCTGGAAAGGGAAGGAAGGGAGAGAGGAAGGAACGGGCTGTACACACAAAGCAGACATTGCTGAGAACACTGAGAGCACCTGGGAAATGCCACCACACATGCAACCTCCTCTCCATTCCTCAGAGAGAAGGAGCAACCCTTTCTTGTTTCATTCCTCATTTGAGTAACCCCATGCTTTAATCGGCAGAGCGAGTGACTCCAAGATCAGAGTCCTACAGCACATCCCCTCCTGTTGCAGCTGCCAAGCATCCATGCTTTCTGTAAGTCATTCAAATCATCACCTTGGGTCTGCTTGTCTAGGAAGGCTCTGTCCCAGGCTCTCACTCCTCACATCACTCTTCAGATTCTGATTCCTCAGTGTATTAATTTTAAGTCCACTTACTCTCAGGCTTTTCAAAGTTTTCAAGGTACATAAGGTATGACAGAAAGGGCAATCTCTATGCTAATAGGCAAGTCCCCAAAGAAGTACGAACCTGACAGTCAGAGTAGGATTGATTTGTTTGATTGCTCATTCTCCTATTGGCTGCATTTGTAACACTGAATGGTTTTAGAGATATTGCTGTATGTCAGCTAGATTTATTGCACCAGACTGAACTTAAACAGCAGCAGTCTATTGCCAATATTGAAAGTCCACACTGACTGAAACCTATGAGCCTACTATTTTTTGTTCTTGTTTTGCTTAAACTTTAGCACAAATCATCTCAAAGAAGACAAGAAAGGCATTTGAGAGCTTAAGCTCTATATCTGCTGAGCTTTTTGGAAGATGGATTAGTGAATTTATTTGCCATATAAAATGTAACTAAATAAAGCTTCAAGAATGTTCACTAAGAATAATTCAGCACTGGAAGGAAGACAGATTATAACATCTATGTGCCTTCTCTTCAACAAGGTTTTACAATTTTAAAGAAAAAGACTCTGAGAATCACAAAACAGGTGCTCTCAATCACTCCCACTTGCAGTTGAGTTGGTCTACTTTTGTGCTGGTACAGCCCAGATGGGTGCATGGGGACCTGTGTCCAGGGAGGAGAAGAGAATGTCAACCTTTACAGACTATACTAATGCCCTGGCACTTTGTTTTGCCTAAGAAGTATCACAGAGCATTAAGTTTTTGGGTGGAAGAGGAGGGATAAACAACCGACAACAGCCACTCGCTTTGCCTCCATGCCTTAGGAAACCCCTCTTCAATAATTCCAGCTCTTGCCTCTCCTGCACCTTTCCTGTGCCCACCTAGCCTTCCCTTGATTTTAGGAAACATTTTCTGCCTTCGCCTTATGGTCATATTTTCCTAATTCCTTTTTTTTTCCCGTCTTCCTCACTCTTCTCCCTTTCGGCAAATTGTAACCATGATATCCTGGACATCCCGGCCCTTCCACAGCACCTTGGCTGGTCTGGGTGTCCTTCAAGTATGGTCGCAGTCCCATCCTCACCATCCAGCTGAGTAAACAGCTGGGGGTCCCCAAGAAGTCCTGTGCGCCCTCCGTTGCAGGTTTATCCATAATAATATGGATAAAGGCAATGCGGGAGCTGCCGCACCTTTAGTGGGAGCGCGGTGTCCGCCCGACCCCAGGCAGGTTTCGCTCGGTGTCGCAGCGCCACCTGATGGGACAGAGCGGCTCCTGCTGCTGCCCGGTGTCACCTCCCGGTCCCGTCGGCACCTCCCGGTCAGCGGAACGCGGCTGAACCCCGCCCGGACACGCTTTGCTGCTGCCACGGCTTAACCTCGGGAGGGCAACCAAGCCCTACACAGCTGCTTGCTCAATCCTCCCTGGGTGTGCAAAATCCGGTCCCCACTGCCGCCCAAGCAGTTATTAACCTCTCCTACTCCCTCAAGCCAGAAAAGGGTTGGAAATCTTGGAAAACCTTGGAAAGCAATGTCTATGCTTGCAGAACACACACAATGATTCATTCGGTGGAGGATTAGCACAGAATTAGCAATAATGCACCCAAAAGGTGTTAACGAAGTTCCCACCAATGGAAAAGTTGTCTGAAGTCACATCCTGCACAATCCTGGTGGAGACTTCTTGGAGAGTAGTAAGATTTCCATCCCCTCTGCTTCCCATCTTGCTGTCTGTATGCAGCACATTTGCACTCAGAGGCAAATTAAAGTCACTACTGGCAGAGCTGCTGCAGATCTGCTCCATTGTTCATATCAGGGACACAGCCTATTGCACCTCAGCACCTCCCATTTCCATTAGAAACAGACATGCATTTTCCCTGAGGTTTTATAAAACTTCTGCTGTACATCCCATTGGAAGTCAGGCCAGACAAGCTCAGGACATGAGGAAGGGCTCATAAATTGTAGATTCTAACCTTGTCCTGCCACACCTGTACATCACCCCCATTTTTTCTACCTGCAAAAGGGTAAGAGCAAGGCAGCCCTTTTTGTCTGCAGTCTAATGAGCTCCCAGGAAAAACAACTTTAGGCTGTGTAGAGGCATGGTCTGCAGCTCTGCAGGGGAGACCTAAATATTTTGTGGAGACCTGTGCTTGTGGGTTCTTCTTTAAGCAGCAGATGTGTGACCCATGGGTGAGCAGTGCGTGCCACACCTCTGGCTTCAGCAGCCCCTGCCACTCTGCCTCCCCTGCCTGCTGCACACACAAATGTGCCACTGGAAAAGTTATGAGCTTTTTATTGTCACTTGTGGAGTGAGATACTGAACCATCGAAGTGCTTATTCATTTCTGGTTATCTGATTGTCGTAATGTTTCTGAACTGCCCGTTGAAGGTGAGAGATAAACTACAGCCAGCCTCAGACTGAGAGGCGCCTTTGACGTAGCCAGGTTTTTTTTCACCTGGGGATGATATATTATTTATTGACTCACACAGGGTCACCTGGAAATATTCATGCAAGGAATCGAAAGGGAAGAGTAAATACTAAAATCAAAGGCTGTCAGGACCTCCTTTTGCCAGAGGGATGGCTTTTTTCTGCTTGGTGACTCTGCTTCTTAGAGGGAAGGGAACCTCCTGTGCCCTCTGTCACTCCAAGAAGAACAAATACAGCATGGAGAAAAACAGGCAGCTGTTTATTTATTTCTCAAAGAATTCTGTTTCCCTGTTTTCATAACCTTCCTCTTTTTACACCAGCTTAGAGATGCCAAACTACTTGAAGGAGTGAAATGCAGGGATCAGCTCAGGGATGGTGGGGGGATCCAACATTACTGCCAAAGGAGATCCAGCAGGAGAAAACATTGCTGTTCTGTAGATTTCCCAGGTTTGCTCTCTAAAAAATATTCCAAATCCATCCCATGAAACAGCATTTGCAGTGTAAAATTAAAAAAAAAAAAAAAAAAAAAAAAAGAAAAAGGCTTCAAAAAGGCTCCCCCAAGGCTCAGGGGAGTGGTGTATGCACAGAGCATTCGGAGATAACAATTTTCTGAACAAATCTTTGATGTTAGCCTTCCAGCACATAATTTCAATGGGAGACATCCATCTGCTAAAGGGAATATATGCCTCTTCCATTCTGCATGCAGCTTTGCTGTTGCTATGGTCACATATTGTTATAATTGTCTTTTATTAAGGAGGATCTCCCTTAAAGACTTTTTCTACCCAATGCATCCTGCCAGCTCTCTGGCTCATGAATACATGTTTACCTATTTAGCCTGCCCAATGATGGCATTTTTAAGGCCTCAGTGTATTTGGTTTCCAAGCACTGACAGAATTAATAGAGAAGTTCCCAGCATGATCATGATTTCCTGAAGTCAAAGTCAAGCAGAAAGAGGTGGCATCTGATATTTTTATGTCCCTTTATGGAAAAAAAAAAAGTGCAAAGATTTTTGTTTTTTTATCAAACAGAGATTAAGAATAATAGGCCGAAATAGATTAATTAGTGTATTTTGTCTGCTTGGATAGAATGGCTTGTCTGCCTTCTGACAGAACTTTGTCTCACCTGTTTTTCAAGGGCCTGTAGTTGACATACATATGGATCCTACAGTTTCCCTGGAGTCATCACTATGCTGGGGAAAGTGTCTTATTTTCACAAGTAAATTGCTCTGCAGCAAAGCCTCGCTGTGCACCAGGCTGGGTGTGAGCAGTGAGGCCAGGGCCCTCTGCACAGAAACCACTGGAGTTTGTGACATCTCCATCCCTGTCACTTGTTCCAGGGCCTCACCACTCTCACAGTTAAGAATTTCTTCCTTGTATCTGGCCTGAATCTCCCTCTTTTAGTTTAAAACTGTTACCCATTGTCCCATAAATGACCCTACAGAATGGTATCTAATTGGAGCAGACCCATATTGGGCTTTTCTTCATGTGCCCTCCAAGATGGGAAGCTAATTGTTGGTAACTACTTATTTCCTTCTTTGGTCTGAGCACACAGAGAGGTTGAGCTGGCAATGTCCCCTTTATGTTGAGTGTAAACTGTTGACTGAGTTCAGTCTGACCTGGCAGAGGGACAGAGCTTTCAAAGAAAATTGTGTCTATATAAATGTCATGAAAGTGCATATGGCCAGACAGAGACAAGGACCCTTTTCAGTGTCTTTTCTTAGCAAACAGCTGTAGCTGAGCTCGTGGCTTGTCATACCCTGAGGAACCAGCACAAGTGAGAGCTCTTGTGAACCCTCCAGACAAAAGCAGAGCTGGAGCCAGGCTTATTGCCATTGATGCTGGAGTCAGTCACAAGGCAGGTCTGTAGGCAAGCAGGCTGTGGGAGGCACAGGGCTGAGCACAGCTCCTGAAGCAGCTCCAAATCTGTCCCACAACCACTTTGCCTCCTTTGCCGGGTTAACCCCAGCTCAGTCAGGGTGAAATGCAGCACACTGGTCCAGAGGAACAGAAAGCAGCAAGTGTCACCCTGTAGCAAGGCAATGCTGCTGATGGCTCTGCTGGACAGGGCATGCATGCTGCTGGGTAGTCAGTATTGCAAACAATAGCAAATCCTAAGGGAGCAAACCCAGCTCCACAGCCATGTCTCGCTACTCCTGAGATATGATGCCCAAATGAATGAATGAGAACTGTTTTGCAGGCCAGGCTGTCCTCTGTACTACCACTGAAGGGCTCTTATACCCCTTCAAACAGAAGGTCTGGTCTCTGCCCAGCTCAGCATGTCCGTGCCCACCATGGTCCAGCATTGGTGCTGAGGCACCTTGTCATGCTGGGGGACTGACTGCAGCCAGGGCCCCTCTGAACTGCATTACCATGGCAATCTCTGCTCTGGCCTCGTCCTTCTGGGTCACCCAGCACACAGCACGTATCACCTCCTTCTTATGTTTCTCATCCTCCTGCCCAGTTCTCCATGGTGTAGTCAGCCTCCATGGTCCCACTGAGCTGTAGCTGCTGTCACAAGCCCAATTTTTAGCAGGAGCATCCATTCTTAATTTTGCTACCCTGGTTTGACGCAGTTTACTGTGCAGCTCTGGGAGCTGTGCTGGTGCTGCTTGGGCACCACAGTGATTACATCTGATCACTTGTATTAAACAGTGGGACTGTGGAGTCAGGATCAGGGGCCAGGCTTGAGTGGCTTTAATGATAGGGAGTTTTGTGCTCAGAGGCTGCTGTGAGGGTAAAATGCTAAAGTGTTGCTGGCATTTTGGTGGTGTTGTAAGGACTTGTTCGCTTTCAGGGAAAATGGAAAAGAAGGAAAGGGAAAAACAGGTGATCAAGTGGCAAAGATGAAATGGCATAGTCAGAAATTCACCCTTTGTTTTCCTGAGGTCAGGAAGTGGAAGGGCAGGTTGATGGGGTTGCATTCTTCCTCCTAATCCTCAGTGTCCCTGAGTTCAAGGAGCACTGCCAGCTCCTTGGCAGAAGAGCAGCTCCAAGAATGCATCCCAGTACCCTGTTCAACTGTGTGATTATTTGCAATTAACTGTGTGTAAATCCAGCAGCTGGAGTATGATGGGAATTACCTGATCCAGCTCTTGAGCAATTCCCAAAGTATTTGGAAGAGCACTGCTAATCACTAAATTAGGATGGCACAAGGATGATGGAGAGGTCATAGGAGCAGCCTTACCAAGTCAGCCCATCACCCTGTCCACAGCAGATGGGCTGAAGAGAGAAGAAGGCTATTTTAGTCTTGTTGAAGTTGTGTTGATGCTCATCTCCAGCGGAGAAAACCAACAGAAGTGGTTCAAGGGAAAATAGAAGCACCAAGCAAGTATATTGAGAAATTTCAAAAATATCTGTTCTATTGCACAGTGATCTATGGCTTAGAGACCTAAGACACTTCAGGGGATTTCGCCTCCTTGAGGATGTCCAAAACATATGTAAACTCATGAACATTTACCTTACATCCATGAAGTCCTCTCACAGGGAACATCACAGATCTAAATACTGTGCAAACTCCATAAATTCTGCACTGTATAAAATAAATCTTGATTTGTTTTTCTTGAAATTGCAGCCTGCTGGTTTTGTGTGAGTTGCTCCCATGGTAGAACAGGCTGATGGGTGGTTTCTTAACCTTCTTCCTGTTGTTTGTAATTTATAACCTGCCAGATTAACTTCCTGTCTTTTGGGGAGCCAAAGAGTTCTCTATGCCTGTTTTGTTTTTTTTTTTCCCACACACACACTTTTTTCCACACACACACTTTGTTCATCTTTGTCAGCTTTCTCCATATCTTTCCAGCCATAAAGTAATATGCCTTGTCACTTGTCAATAGCACTGTGCAAATGCTAAGTAAGGCCAACATATGCCAATTAAACCCAAGGGAAATCTTTGGAGGTGTATGTATCCCACTGAGGTGGATTCAGAGCTAACAGACACAGTGGGAACCAGAGTGTGGAAGGTGGAAAATCTGCAGGACCATAGACTGAGCAAATTCTCATACCTACAGAAACACAACGTTCTCAAAACAGCTGATAACAAATGCAAAATTCTCTGTACTGAACACAGGACACTGCCTGCTGAATCCCTGGACGGAGATGTCTGAAATGTTGGAAGGGCTGGACATATCCTTTCCAGTAACAAACCACACTTTTGGGTCTCCCTTGAACCAAGCAAAGGGCACAGCTTGAGTCAAAGAGCTAAGTCACTCTGCAGTATCCAGCTGTGTGCAATGAAATGCAAAGAGTCTGTGTTGGCAGGTACAGGACAATGCAACATTTAAGCATTTGTCTTAAATTCACAGAGGGTCTGGGTTATACACGGAAAAGTCCCCAGATATGTAGGTTCTGGTGTCACTGTTCATTTAATGTGGTAGCCTGGATCCTAACATCAGGTCCCCCTAAATTCTTAGCACAGTCCTTGGAACAGTGACCTTCTTCTTTAATATCCATCACTGATATATATATAGCTATAAAAACTGACACAAATCATAGCCCCCTTTTTTCCCTCCTAGAGCTAGAGGTGATATCTGCTGCTCAGGGTGGTTTTGCAGACCCCATGTGCTGGTGACACCAGAATTAATGAACTACAGACAAAGCCCTCACAGCCCCTTCCTCTAATACTTTCCCTGAGTTTTCCTGCCCAGCTCTGTCGCTAGCACACACCCTGAGGATGGAGAAGTGGGTCCAGTCCCCACCTCAACGTGTTTCAATCCACATCTGTATCTTGCCAGAAGAAGTCTGTATTGCCTGCTGTGCAGGTAGTTAGTGTACATAAGAAGGGGAGAAGAATGCAAAATACAGTTCTACGTCACCTGAGCATTGTACAGGGGAAAGAGCCTTCTTTAGGTGATGCCTTTTCAGCCCTAAAATCACAATCCAAACAAGATTAAAATGATAAAAAGCTGTTGCCTTTTATTGAAAGCCCTTCAGGTGCACTTATGGCAGAATGCCCCCATGACAAAGGGCATTGGCACTTTTGTAAGTTTATAAATTCTCATAAGTGACAAGAATGCCTAGTTAGAAGTACAGTTAATGAAGTAATTCCCCTCTTGGTTCAGTCCCCTGCTGAAGCCTCCCACCTTGCTTCTAGCCCCACACTGTTTATGTCTAAATACATGGAAAAGTGACATGGCCTTGGTTCACAGAAGAAGCAAGATTAGAATAGGATTCCAGGAATGTGTCTGTCTAACAAAATACTGGAGTTAGCTTAAGAAACTATATAACTATACAATAATAGTCTACAGAGCTACAAATATGTGAAAAATATATAAAAAGTAAAAATCTTCTGGCATCATAGGAGTGACTTTTCTGACCTGTTGCAGGCATCTGCTTTAGGCAGAGCCCAGCTGTACTGCAGGTGAGACTGCTTCTCTTCATGTGTTTGCAGGAGGAGCACCACGGCACTGAGATCAGCTACACCCAAAACTGTATGGTTGTGTCTCTATGTGATGAATATTGAGGCTTAGTGACAAAAGTGTAGGCACTGTTGCCTTGAAAATGTGTTGCTAAGAAGAGGCTGAAAAATTTGAAATACAGGCAGCAAAGGAAAACACAAGCAGTGCTGTGGAAGGAAGGAAGGAAGGAAGGAAGGAAGGAAGGAAGGAAGGAAGGAAGGAAGGAAGGAAGGAAGGAAGGAAGGAAGGAAGGAAGGAAGGAAGGAAGGAAGGAAGGCAGTTCGGAAGGAAGGCAGTTCGGAAGGAAGGCAGTTCGGAAGGAAGGCAGTTCGGAAGGAAGGAAGGAAGGCAGTTCGGAAGGCAGTTCGGAAGGAAGGAAGGCAGTTCGGAAGGCAGTTCGGAAGGCAGTTCGGAAGGCAGTTCGGAAGGCAGTTCGGAAGGCAGTTCGGAAGGCAGTTCGGAAGGCAGTTCGGAAGGAAGGAAGGAAGGAAGGAAGGCAGTTCGGAAGGAAGGAAGGAAGGAAGGAAGGAAGGAAGGAAGGAAGGAAGGAAGGAAGGAAGGAAGGAAGGAAGGAAGGAAGGAAGGAAGGAAGGAAGGAAGGAAGGAAGGAAGGAAGGAAGGAAGGAAGGAAGGAAGGAAGGAAGGAAGGAAGGAAGGAAGGAAGGAAGGAAGGAAGGAAGGAAGGAAGGAAGGAAGGAAGGAAGGAAGGAAGGAAGGAAGGAAGGAAGGAAGGAAGGAAGGAAGGAAGGAAGGAAGGAAGGAAGGAAGGAAGGAAGGAAGGAAGGAAGGAAGGAAGGAAGGAAGGAAGGAAGGAAGGAAGGAAGGAAGGAAGGAAGGAAGGAAGGAAGGAAGGAAGGAAGGAAGGAAGGAAGGAAGGAAGGAAGGAAGGAAGGAAGGAAGGAAGGAAGGAAGGAAGGAAGGAAGGAAGGAAGGAAGGAAGGAAGGAAGGAAGGAAGGAAGGAAGGAAGGAAGGAAGGAAGGAAGGAAGGAAGGAAGGAAGGAAGGAAGGAAGGAAGGAAGGAAGGAAGGAAGGAAGGAAGGAAGGAAGGAAGGAAGGAAGGAAGGAAGGAAGGAAGGAAGGAAGGAAGGAAGGAAGGAAGGAAGGAAGGAAGGAAGGAAGGAAGGAAGGAAGGAAGGAAGGAAGGAAGGAAGGAAGGAAGGAAGGAAGGAAGGAAGGAAGGAAGGAAGGAAGGAAGGAAGGAAGGAAGGAAGGAAGGAAGGAAGGAAGGAAGGAAGGAAGGAAGGAAGGAAGGAAGGAAGGAAGGAAGGAAGGAAGGAGCTGTTACTCATAGCTCCCTACCATCAGATACTGCAAGGTTTAAAACCTGGCTTTCAGGAAGATCCCAGAGCCATTTTTATTTGAAGGGTATGAACATTTATAGAGCTCTACATATTTTAGTGAGCCATGTAAATGCTAGCTAATTAATCTAAGTAATCTGAGCATAAAGCAAATTAAACCATTTATCTCCTCAGAGATAAACCGGTCAGCAGAGTTTAAAAAAAAATTTAAAAAAAATATTTAAGAGGGGAAACTTTTACAGTGTTTAATTTATTTCTCCAGAATAAAGACATTTCCTGATATTCCTGCAACAGATGAGCACAAATGCTCATCTGAATAAAAGGAATAAAAGGAAAATCATTTGGAAAACATGTTTTTCCCTCCAATGTTACACCAACATCAGCCCTTTTTTTCAGAAGCATTGTTTTCATCCACTGGTGTAAGCACCTGGAAAGCTGCCGTCCTAATTCCAGTGATTGCTCCTTCAGCTCTGATCTTCCTCTTTCATATGCACACAAAAGAAGATTTTAACAATATGCATAAAATATTCTGATGCTGAAATTGGGTTCAGCTGTTTTTCTGCTCTCCCCACTCGCTGTGCTTAAGCTAAATGAAGTGGTCTTTCCCAGAGCTGAATTCACCCAAGTCTGCAATCACTGTCTGAGAACTGGGCATTTCTTTTCCTTGCAGCCTTCCAGTCTCTTTCCTGAGCCTATGAGCAAGAGCACAAAAACCAGAGCTGGCTGTGTTAACTGGAGAACACAGCTCCCACTGCCTTTGCAAACCCACACCTGGCCCCTGGCAGGACCTTACATAGCTGAATAAAGGTTTTGAGGATGTAGCCATATAAACTAATGTAAATACTACATAAAAATAATCTTCGTTGTGGAGGAGGAAGTAATGCAACTTTATGAGTGGGAAGGTCAAGGATTGTTATCTGCTATTACCCATGAGTTTTGTGGCCTCCATTCACATTTGATCCATTTGTTTTTTCTATTGACACTGGCTTGGGATAGAGGAAACTCAAGCTAAAATCAGATTGCCTGTCAGGATCCTGACAAAGGAAGGAAACAGCCCTTGATTCCAAGGAACCTGATGTGGCATTCCTCACAGAGGAACTGTCCCTCGCAGGGCTTGCTGCCCTTTTGCTGGCTGCTTCAGGTGCTTTAGGCTGGCAGCAGCTGTCTGCTGTAACTTGCAGACTGGCTGTGATCACCATGATTGGAAAATTTCTACTGCAAAAAGTTTCAGAAGAGAACTCATCATGAAAGACAGCATTGTCCTAGCTGGGTCCTCTTGGTCCCCTCAGCCAAAGTATGACCAGTGTTATTCTTCGCAAAAACAGTTGTCCATCTAACAGTAGAACACATTTACATACTATTAGAGATCCATCACATGAGGATATAAATACATGCAGACACACACCAGATTATGCACCAGGAGTAACCTGCTTACACAGCAAAGTTGGAATTTTTTTTAAACAGTTGTTTTTTAAAAAATATGATAAGGTACTTTGCAAAACATGGGAAAAAATCCTACAATCTATGACTCTAAAAAATAAGAAGTAGAAAATAAGAAGAAGGGGGAAATTTGCACAGGATACACAGATAATTTTTAAGTTATTTTGCTTTGGAAAGTAGTAATTCATCAGCACTGCTGAGTTGAAGGACATTCACTGGCACAGAACAAAACACTCATGATTATTTTCTGCCTCTTCAGGTCAGTTTTGTAGATTTTTCTCTCAAGGGGTCTGAAAGAAAACTACATTTGTCTCCATTTTCAGATTTATGCCCATGAATCAGAGACTGGAACATGGTATTCCATATTTTCATTACAGGAGTTATAGGAAGACTAAACTTGTCCCTTGTGATTATTTCTGCTCTTGGTTTAAAATGCAGCAGCAGGGAATTCTCTGCCAGTGCAGAGACAATCAGGAATACTGGGCTATAGTAAGGATTGAGTGGACAGCCCACCAGGAGAGAGGCTTTGGCCCTGCAAAGAGTTTTCTGGGCTTAGGACAGATAAACTTTCCCACTGACGTAGTCATGTGTGCCTGCACACACACAGAGCCAGCCAAAGCCTCAGGGACTTTTGCCACCCTGCTGTTAATCATTATCCAAGCAGAGCCATACTCTGAGATCTCTGACCTGTTTTGCAGCCCTGAAGGGGTTTATTGCAGCCAGCACAGCCTTGGCCACTGTTTGGATTGCGTGCTGACCGGCAGCCAGCTGGCCCCGGCCCAGAGCTCCGCGATACGGAGCCTTGCTCGGCCGCGCATTTGTACTTCTTGGGAAAAGGGAGCAACTCCTGCTTCCATCGGCCAAGGGGGAGCGATGGGACACAGGGTGAGGAGGAAGCAGCCAGGTGAATTTCCCTTGGGTGATAATGAGGTCATGTGGATGTGGTATCTGCAAGAACGTGGATTCAGGACTGAAAAGCAGTCAGGTTAGGGGGATGGTGCAAGGAGAGGCCCTGCCTTGAGTGAACTATGCAAACACAAGAAATCTCCAAAGCCCCAAATCTTACAAGATTCATGCGCACAGAAAAGATTCCTCACGCAGGTCTTTAAGTAATTTATACATTTTTTTTTCAGGTCCCTGGAAGCTCTTCCTGAGTCTTTTATGACTTGCTGAAGCCTTGAACTTCAGCAAGAACTTCATTCAAGCTTGAATTAATTAAAGAATTTAAGTGTTGTTCTGTTCATGCTCTCCTAAATTGTAGATAATTTAAAACAAAGAGGAATCAGAACCATTTTGTCAAACATTTTGGTTAGCCAGTAATTTGCTGAATCCTGTATGTCATTTCTGGTTGATGAATCTCAGGCTAGGCATCTGCTTCCAATCTCATGAAAGTGTCACATTAAAAAACTCCATAAAGAAGTTGGATTAGGAATTCAAACCCAGTGGCCTTTCTACTGAAAATACAATAGATACTCTTCAAAGATGCCTTCCAAACCATCCTATAGGTCTGTGAGTCTACAATAAGTGCATGATCATGCAGTCACTCAGGGAAATAAGAGGATTTAAATGAAGAAAATGGTTCCTTCTTCTCAGTACCAGAAACTCATTAAAATCTCCTGCACCAATTCTAAGGAATGGCACCAGCCACTTTATATGGGAGACAGATCAATGGAGTTTCTCTGGTTCAGGAGGCTAAGCCCTTGCAGAAAAGTGTACTGCAATCAGGATGGAATCCTTCTTTCCTCAAAACATGGGACCAGGAAAGGGCTGCATTGATTTTTCTTTTTGACACATGTGGAAGACCAGTACAGTTTTGATCCTCCCCTGTTGGCTCGCCATTTCAAATCCCTGCACTTTGCAGAAATGACAGCTCTGTGCAGGAACTTGGAAATAATGGGACAAGGAAGACTGCATACTACTGACAAAAGTCTTTTCATCACTTACAGCCAGCTCTCTGGGTGCATATTCCCAAAATCCTTTGAAATTTTGGGAACTGAATTACTTTGGTTGCATGTATCTGTTGTCTTCTTCAGTCTTGAGGAAATTTTACTCATTAAGGATAAAGATCATAATTCACTTGTAGTTCTATTCCATTTTACCACCTACATCACAGGCAGTAATCTTTAAGGTATAAAATAGATATGTTCAGCAAAGGGCTATTTTTGTGCAGTCAATAAGGTATAAAGGCACTGTGTGCCCAGGAAAGAACAGTTTAGGGTAATTAGGAGTTGTTTTATGAATGCAAGAACAAAGCTCACTTCCAGCAGCTGTCTGCTCTGTGGCTTCTCTGGTGCCTAAGAAAAGGCAGCTTGTGTCCAGTGGGGACACAAAGGGTACAAAACCTTCCCCCAAGCTGTCCCTGGAGCTGTCTTTAGATCTTGAAGAAAGAGCTTCTTGATGAGTGGGATGAGGGTATTAGTGTGCACCAAAGGTGTTGACTGCCATGCACTCTCTGCGGATTTTGGGGTCTTCCTGAAGGCTAGAAGATGATTTACACTGTGCTGGACATCTGAGGGTGTAGGGGAAGTTTGCTCTTCCCTTGATACAGATCTGTGAGGAGACAATGATGCAACTGATGACTTTTGTTAGCGGAGGACATAGTGCAGAAGAACACAAATTAGAAGTATAGAGGTGGAAAAGCTAGAAAGAGAGTAAAATAAACAGAGGAAAACATAAGGGTTAACTTTGGTAGCAGTTTTCTTAGAACAGGGATGGAGAGAAGAGCTGAAAAGAACAGAGAAATGAAGAACAGTCAGCAGTCTCCAGTTGTCTGATTTATAGGACCCATATAAACCCTTAGTCACAGAGCACTTTCGTTTTCCAGAAGTCCCAGATCATGGTGCAGCAGCCACCCATGCTGTGGCTGCACAGGCTCATGCAGGATGCCTCTGGTGTAGGGTGCAGCCCTCTGGTGTAGCTCTGCAGACCTGGCCCTGTCAGCACCACCCTTTGTCTCGTGGTCAGAAGACAAGCTGCAGGCGTGTCCAGTCTAGGATTTGGATCTATTTAAATTAAGTTTTCCAAACATCTTGCTCTGTGTGCAGATCTTTGTGAATGCTTTATCACTCAGGTACACAGAATTTTTCATGCAGGTAGTTTAATATAATATTGTATTCCCACATCCTAATTATCTCCCCTGTGAATGTGACCTGGTTGAAGCTGTGTAGCTGGGAGCAGGAGGTTCCTGTCCTTCTCATTACTTTAGCTGATTCAAATCCTTTCAAGGAGCAAGCCCTGGAACAGCAATTTCATGACCTACAGTCACCTCCAGTGCTGAGGCTCACTAAAAGGCCACCCACGAAGGGTTTGGGCAGTAGTGTGCACAAAATGACAGCTGTGCTGGTGCATTTTCCATAAACTGCCACACAACAGAATAAGTGCCTTGCTCATATTCCTCTGAGTGGTGTTACATGAAATGCCAACACTTAAAACACCTTTATATTTCCATAGAATAACATAACCTGAAACAAGAGCAGAGCAAGTTCACACAATTCAGAGGTACCAAAAAGTGACTGTAGTTGATCAATCAGCTGACTAATTGTGTCTGACTGCAGCAAGTAGAGATTCTTCTGTCCTGTGTTTGCTTGCAATGAAGCGAGAAAGAGAACTGGGTTGCCTAAATGGCCTGGGGCACAGGCTACCCAATGCAATTAATTGCTTCACTCAGTCACCCTTGCTGATGATGGGAAAATACCAAGTGCTCCCTGGTAGCCCTGGAACCTTTAGCCACGAGGCTGCCTGCAAAGAAATGCTCAGGATAACAAGCATTTTATATTTTTGATATATTTCTAAAATGTGACTGTGATTTTATCACCTAATCAAGCTACATAGCTTGATTAGTATTTTATTGCCAAATCTGAAATTTATTATGGCTACTTTGTGGTTATACACCAGTTTGAATTAGTGCTTTATTACTATAAGCAACTGATAACACCTACCCAATTAAGGTATCTTTGTATCTATCTCTATTTGGAACTGTTCCGGCACCAAGTTCTTGTCAGTACTGAACAATTGTTACTATTAGCGACTGAAACATTACTAAATTAACAGCTAGAGAAGTTGTGATTGCACCACTAAACTCCTAAGTAGTTTGATTAGTAAATAATACAGTAATACCAATTAAACATAACAGCTGCTTATCTCATGGAGATTATAAAATAAATATATAGCTGTAAATATATCTTGTTATGGTACAGTATAGTTTGCGTGATTTAAAATACTTTTAAGAAATAATTAAGCTTTCTAAGAAGTCAGGCACCAAAAAAAAAACAGTGGTCTGTATCTCAACGTTGTGAATACATCATCACAAAAAACCACAAGCAAGTAAAAGGAAAATATAAGACAGGTGATCTATGAGATATTATTTTGTGATTCTAAGAAGCATTTCATGTTTTATTTTGTGTCTTTACAAAAAAAAACTACAATCAAAGATGGCAGAATATGCATGAAAATTGTGGCCTCATGGCAGAAGGATTTGATCTTGCTGATCTTGGCTTTGAGTTGCAAACATAGACTGTACTTTGACATTGACCTTCCTGTGCTTTCAGAAAATCAAGGGTTTGAATCCTCTGCATAAATAACAAGGCTGTGATGCCTGCTCCTAGCTGTAGTGTCCTTTTCCAACTGCACCCCCGAGGCCAAAACTGTTCCAAAGAACAAGAAATACCCCAATGAGTGATGGAATGGTCCCCAGCGTGGCACAGCTCCTTAACTTGTAGCTCAGGAAGATCATGGAGCTGTGGACACCATGCTGCTAAAAGTGGTCCTTGCTGCTGAAGGAAGCAGAAATCACTGCACAGCATTGGAGCATGGCCCTATTCTTGAAATTTGGGTGTCTCAGGGGAATACTGGAGGCATCTCATTTTCTATTAGGGATTTAGTCTTCTGGGAAAAAATGTCAAGGAGCCCAGAGAAGATACAAGGCAGATCAATTTGATTCAATTTGATAAAGGAAATAAGGAAGAGACAGAGACTGTGACATGAGTCATAGTTGCAGTAACTGGGGAAGGTGGGAACAGAATGTGGGTTTCATTATTTCAGTTAAAATTTTCTTCTATTTTTTCCTCCCTCAGTTATAATTTTATTCAGTTCCTCTCCTCCTCCCCTATTCTCCCTCCTCCCCTAGGACTGGAAGTGGGAAAGGCAAATGGTGAAGGCCCGTACCTGCCACTAAAATTCAGCAGGCAGCAGGGCTGGTGAAAATTCCCTGCTCCCAGCATTTATGACAGGGTGCAATCAATGGCTTGTGTTTGCTGTTTGAACAAAGGAGCTTTGGAGTTAGAGGGAAGGTCTTCCCCAAGAAGCTGCTGACTCCTGAAACCCGATGTCCTGTTGCTTATCAGGCCGGTTTATGACAGGTTTCATAAATGTTTTATGAGACCCTGATGACTGCATGGCTGAGCTGGGTGGTGGCAGCTGCCTCCAACTTTGTGCATTATTGACAAAGGATCAAAGACCAGATTTACCACCCTGATAAGATGAGATGGATAAGAATCCTGAACTGACTTTTTTCCCATTTCCTGCATGAACAAACACGTTGCAGGATTTATTGACAGAGTCTCAATCCTGAAGACCTTGTTTGGAAAAAAATCCTGCCAATTTCTACACCCCTTCCCCTGGCTTAGTGGAAATTCCATGAAATGGGCATTAAAGCTTGAGACCCTTGTCTCACCACAAGGTGAGCCACCACTTTGACTGAAAACCCTTCTTCCAAGAGTCCCTGGATAGAGGGACCTTAAGGGGATCATTGGTCTTGATGGAGTCAGGTTGATGGGAACCACAATGCATTGCAAATTTCCTAATTGTTTGAAAGCTCTGGTGCATAAGGCCTCCCGCCACATGTGGCAGGGCTCTGTCTCACTTCCATCTGCAGTCCTCCAGGATGGGATCTGCTGACCACCAGCTGAGACCAGTGGATGCAGCAACTGGGAACATGGGCTGCGTGGCAGAGGCCAGCCAAGCCTGTCACACACCAAGCATCTGAATTTAGTGCATTCAAGTTCAGCACATCTGACTTTCCAACAGCCAAACCCCTGGGAAGGTCCTGGGGTTGGTCTTAGCCAGGGTTTGAGGTAGTGCTTGTCCTACAAAAGATGTCTCTCCTAGGCATGTTAGCCACCACCTCCTGCACCAGGAGCACTGTCAGCCCAGCTGGGCACTGTGGTCCCAGGACCTAAAGGCTGCAAGGTGAGAGGGCCACTCAGCATGGTCAGAAGCACATTACACCTCCCAGATTTAGGGTGTCAGATGTGCTACCAAGCTAAAGAAAGCAGATGACAAGGCAGGACTTCAGTGTGTTTCAAACAGAACTGCAGGTCCTAAGATTTGACTGCTGTTACTATTTTTTGCTGTTAACCTAGGTAATTGTCCAAAAAATGTATCTCTCTTTTCCAAGCCTGGGAAGAGAAATATTTTTAGTTTCTTGTCAGGGGATTATTTCATTATTAGTCAAAAAATATTTTGAGACAGCTAAAAATAAGATACTGTGGAAAAACTGGGCTCAGTCATTCTGTATTTATTGATTTTTTTTAATGCGGGAGGAGAACAACTGTTTTTGAATGACACAGGGCATGCCTGTGCCATGACGTTGTTTTCCGGGAAGCCTGACTACTGACTCAAAAAAATGTTCAATAATAGGGCTTAGTGAGACTAAAGTATCACAGAGATTGCCTTCAGAGCCACTTTGACCAGCAGAAAAGATGGGTCAAAGAATTGACTTGCCCACAGCACTTAAATACAGGCAAGAGTACTAAATAAAGAGAGGTGGAGTGGGATTGAAATTCTGATCACCAACTGCTTAGAGCCAGAGCCTGCCTTAAATTGGATTCTTCACTGCCAGACACACCCTGCCTGAGAGAGACTGGTGTTCATCTATCTGGAGAGCAGGGAAACACTATTTGAACTCACTAAGAAAGATTTCGATTTTCTCATTCTGCTGTGTCAGACAACAGTTGGCTAACTGGGGATTCTTCCAGGCTTGAAACATGAAATTTGCTGGGAGCTGCTGGTTTGAGTGGTTTGAGTGCTACATTTTCTTCAGTCTCACTGAAAATCTAAAGTCTAAAAAAAGTGCAAGTTTAAGCATTTTGCTTCTGTCCCTGATGCCAGAAGCTTGCTTCTCTAGAGCTCAAGGAAGATACTTAATTAAAAAGGTAGAGCTAATTGACCATTAAGTAGCCTGTCAAGTGGAAATGGCTGGGTTTACTCCACTATTCGTGGAAGTATAAGTAACTCCACAAAGATATGGAGAGCAAAAATCAAGCCTAGGGACCTGAAGTACCTGAGGGACTTTTTTTTTAAAAAATAACACACATGGAAAATTAATATATATAAAATCTGTTATGTTTTTGCTGGACTTGATAAGAACAAATACTGTGTTATACTACAGGTCCAGTAATACAACATCAAATAACAGAATGTGGAGAAGGAGCTAGTGGCGGCTAAGAAAAGAGCTGAGAAAATTACAAAGAAGAAGAAAATCTTGTTTGAAACATTTGATGTTGCTCACAACTCATCTCTAGAGAATGTTGATCATTGCCAGCAGGGCAGGATGACAGGCAGCAGAGCCAGCACAGAGGCAGCAGCACCGACTTTTATAGCGAACACGGGCAGGTGGACACGGATCTTTATCTTCTTCGAATTTGTTTTCTAAACATCATCAACTCAGATTGCCCTTCACAAATTTCACTCCAAAACTTCAGAGTAATTGGCTTTTACAATGCAGTAAAGAAAGATATTAACTGGTTTGGGGATTGACTAGACAACCATTCACATCACTCTTTTATCAATATTGCCATAATTTGACACTTTTGAATGGAGGAGGATTGTAAAGTGCCTGCAGACCCTGTAAAACATGTTAAATGGAGATTAGTCTTACTGCTTAGTTTAAGCCTAGTGAAAGATAATTAAATTGACTGATGCAGCTGTAAATCTCACTTTTATCAAATCCTGGCTCTCTCTGTCCTTATGATTTTACAGCATCATTAATGTTGTTGCGACAATATCATTAATCTCCTCCTGCTGTTCAGAGAATGAAAAGCAACCAGCAAACACTATAAAAATCTGCACTCTCCTCACTAGTATTATCTTTTCTCCCTTCTTGGCTCTCACACAACTTAGATACACATTTCATTCATGAAGTGATTTCATAAGCTGCAAATTAATTGTAAACACACCATATAGTTTCTTTCACTGTGGTTTGTGAAATGGTATTATTATAATAGTACATTATAAGGAATTTGTAAAATGGTTTTATTAGTTTGGGGGTTTTAGAGGATTTTTTTTTTTTTGGTCAAGCAAAAGGGATTAGAAATAATTCCTCAGTGTTCTTTAGAGTTTTGTTTCAGCCCTTTTTTATATTGCAACTCTTTGTAACAACACAAAAGATCATCAGGCCTACAAGTGAGGTACGCTGCTGTTTTGGAAACCCTGGGAATTCCACCTTAAATCATCAGTTTTTATTTTTCCTCAATTTATTAGACAGGGAAGATTGACTTTTTTCTGCTTCTGTTTTCCTAGTGAGGACTGGGCATGGGGAGGAAGTGAACAGCCTGTATGGGGAGCCTGTAGGATAACAAGACCATGTAAGCCATTCCAATGTAGTACCCGGAGCTGTTCAGCCTGCAGTAGGCTTTGCACATCCCTCCCTGGTGCAGTGGTTGCTGGGGACGTCACTCACCCCCTTCTTGCTCTGCCTGAACTTAGATACCTCTGCCCAAGGCACCTCTGCTTCTCACAGTGTCTATTCTGCTCACCTCTGTACCTCAGCATCTCCACAAAATTATTCCATCTTTCTTTTCTCTGTGTGCATCTCCTCTTTATGATTGCATATGAGCTGTACAGCCTGAATCATATGGCCTTTTAATTTCCAAATGACTTTTCTTTCCAGGGGAAGGACACCTGCCTGTCCAAAGTGTAACCTTGGATGCTGGGTCATGCACCCTGAGTTGATCAGGGCACAGAGAATCCCCTCTCTTGGTATGAGGTGGACAAAATAATCCCACCTCAAACAGGAGGAGACTTTAAGATAAGTGAAGTTCAGATAACCACACTGTCTGTCTTCCCCAAGGTCAGCTGGCTCAGCAGCGTTTTATCCATATTGTTTTACCCAGGATATTTACCTTCAACCCAGGATTAAATCCCTTCAAAGCCAGACTTCTACTTGGGCACTTCACTTTAGGTGGTGGATTTCACGTGACTGAAATTTCATGGCATCCTCCTGGAAAAAAACAAACAGCAACCCCCTAACAATCTGAATGCTGTTAGGCTTCTCCTAACAAGGGTCTCAGCAGGCTGCTTTCTCTGTATTTTCCTGGTTAATTCAAGGTTTAAGGCTGTCCCTTAGGACTAATGTAAAACCAGAATCGTGCTGTACTTGGCTGAAGTCAATGGAACAAATTGACTACTTTAGTTCACTGTTTATGAGGAGGAGAGTTTATGTAAAAAATATTTCAGAGCTCATAATCTGGCATTTAAGTTACAGTTAAGCCTAAATATAGTGCTTTAATCATCAGCAGCTATAATTTCACTCCAGTATTTCTTTAAACTCTTTGGTTTGAAAGTCCAAAAGATAAGAAGTACTTCTCAGTAATGCAAATAGACAGAGAGCATGGAGTTCACCCAGAGATTGTTTCTCCAGCCTGGGCTGTACTTACCTTTTCAGCTCTCAGATAACTTGGAGGAAAAAATTCCATTGCAACGCTTTCAAACCCTTGGCTTGCCCCTCTGCAAAGATCTAGGGCAACACCACACTCTTTTCTGTGTCAGCCCCGTAGATAAACAGCCATGGTGGTTCAGGGGTGATCCCTAAGTTCTGCAAAGGGGAGGAAGTGATGAAGAGGGTACAATGGGTAGCAATGCTATGGGATTTCTGGGAGCGGTGGGAATAAAAGCATAGATAGTTTGGCTATGATATGTGTTAAGGCCAAGCTACTCTTATAAAAGACTATATATAAAGAACTGGTGCAGCATCACCTTGAGTCCTGTGTGCAGCTCTGGACACCACAATATAAAAAGAGGGTGTCCAAAGGAGGGCAATGAGGATGGTGGAGGCTCTGGAGGGGAAGCTACATGAGGAGCTGCTGAGGTCATTTGCAGTGTTCAGCCTGGAGAAGGGGAGTCTGAGGGGAGACCTCATTGCAGTTTGCAGCTTCCTTGTGAGGGGAAAAGAAGGGGCAGGCACCAATTTCTTCACTCTCATGAGCAGTGACAGGACTTGAGAAAACTGCCCAAAGTTGAGTCAGAGGAGGTTTAGATTGGATATTAGAAAAAGGTTCTTCACCCAGGGGGTGGGTGGGCACTGGCACAGGCTCCCCAAGGAAGTGGTCACAGCACCAGCCTGACAGAGCTCAAGAACCATTTAGACAATGCTCTCAGGCACATGGTGTGAATCTTGGGATGTTCTGTGTATAGCCAGGAGTTGGACTCAATGATTCTGATGGGTCATATGGGTATCATATACTGAGTCCTGCCCAGCAAAGAAATTATCAGAAAAGAGAACCCTGTGTGAGAAAAACACAAGGATGACTGTGCACAAGTCCTGGGTTCTGTGTGGGCAGCTCACTACTTCCTGCTGCCTGTTAGAGATTTTGGTCACACAGCGAGGCCCTGACTCCTGTTTTCTTGGGCAGGATGGGAAGGGACATCATGTGAGGGCAGGTCAGCAGGGCAGGAGAAGAGTTTTTCCAAGCTGTGCATGGCCTCTCACTGTTTAGAGCTGTCCCCCAAAGCCTGGAGAAACCGTCTAGAAGGGCACCATGCCCGGCTTGTTCCAGGGCACCATGCCCTGGAAAATTCTCTTAGGCAGGTCAGCAGGTGCAGGTGCTTAAAAGTCCAAGGGCAGAGTTTTGCCAAAGTTCACTCCTTTATGGCACACAAAGTTCTGCTGCCATTTCTGGGCGGCTCCGCTGCACCCAAGAGCAAGGCCTGGGCTGTCCTAGCTCCAGGTGGAGCATTTGTGCCCAAGCAAAACATAGTATTTTTCAAAACCTGCTATAAAACAAGCTCCCAGATGCACCTCTGGGTCCACCAAATGGCACCGTCAACGCTCAGCGTCGCAGTGGTGCAGCAACTGGAGGGGCTCCAACATTTGATCCCAAACTAATGGCACAGATTATCTGGAAAAATAAAGAGCAGAAGATACTGTGTTTTGTTACTCCTCAACAAAAGGTGCACATGATTTGATTCTAATTATATTTAGTTCAAGTTGCTTCCTAACGCATAGCATTTGAAAGAGATGTCAAGGATTTTCACTTTCTTTAAATGAAGGTGATAGGCTTTTATAGCAGAGTATAAAGATATCAGCTGGGAAATCTGTGACCATCAATGGCTTTAGTTTTCTCCCTTTATCTATTGGTATAGCCCTAATTTGACACTTGCCTGTTGAGGAAGCTTGTAAAGCAACAGCCGACCCTGTTAAATTTAGATTAGTCTTACAGCTCACTTAAAGCCAGTAAAGTGATAATTAAATCCACTCTTGAGCTGTAAACTCCAGAGCACCTGGAATTAGCTCTATTCCTGCCACTGCAGTACAGCTTCATTAGAATTTATACTGTTCTGTGCTGCGGGGATCCTCCAAATATGGAAGGGAGGGGAGTATCTGTCTGACCACACTGCCCCGATCCTGCAGCCTCCTCTGGCCCATGCAGCCCTGTGAAACACTGCTCGGTTGCTGCCACAAGGCACTTGCGAACCTTGGCACAAGGCTGATATGACAATACTTATCTCTAAATTCAAACCAGAGATTACAATGTGGGTCAAAATCATTCAGCTTATCAGAGAGAAAAGATAGCCCTGCCCTGCTGTTGGGGCAGACAACAAATAATTTTGTGTTATCCTTACTTGGCTTCTACTTTGAAACAGCATTATATATTTGGGAACTGAAGCTCTCAGACTTTGGCTGAGGTTTCATTGTGTCTCTGCTGATCTTTGCAGCAGGAGAGAGCCCAAATGCCCCGTTGCTTTTGCCATCTATGAGCCAAATGTGCCACAGCCCCATGGGGACAGCACAGGGTGGACTCAGCCATTGATAAGAAGAGGAGCTGGAAGAGAGTATCAGAGTCTGTCCTTCCCTCATAAAGACCAGTTTCCTGGGTCATTTCATTCTGCCTCTGTATCCCTGGCGTCCACACATGGATTAGGAAAAATGGAGGAACACAGTCTTCTCTCAGCAGAACCTTTCTATGTGTCACTTGGTTTGGAAGAATGCTTGCCACTGCTTGTTTATTTGGTAGGGGAAGGGATCTAAAATACCCCAAAACTGCTTTCACATGCATCAAAGGAAAGAATTGCACATCAAAAAAGTCGTGCAGAGGAGAACAGGTTTCAGGTTTGATCACTGTGACTCAACAGAAGGCTTATGATAAAAAAAGTTTTGAAACACATTCTATGTACTTTGTTGTCTTAGTTCAAGTTTTGTCTGATTTTTTTTTTTTCATTTCAAAATTTTTCATTTTCAAAATCCAAGCACTGGATCATATTTTCTGAGAAGGTACTGCAGACACTTGTCTGTCCTTAGTCTTTCCCCTTCATCCACCACTAACAATGCCTGCTAGAGCAGAAGACAGGTGGAGTTTGGCGTTGAACCAAATTACCCTTTATTTCCTAATTTTATTGAGAAAGTGACTCAGTAGTGCCCACCTTTGGTTTGGTGAGAATGTCCTGTGTTACATCCTTGCCCTGCCTGGATGTGAGAGGATGAGACAACTTTGCCCAAAGGAGCTACATGGGAGAAGCAGTTCAATTTTCGATGAAACTCCCTAAATTGAGCAGCCTGCCTCTCTGCTGTAAGCCCAGTCTCCAGGCTCCCCTTAGAGGCAGTGCTGTGGTCAGGGGAGCAGTGCTGTCAACCCCAAGGCTACCTGGCTAGTCCTAGGAATCTCTGAGCACAGCGGGCTGCACTGACAAGATCTCCCGTGTCCTACACACTCAGTGTGCAAATGGGTGTCTGAACATAGCTGTCTTGACCTTGGACCGAATTCTTTCATACAAAAAAAGGGTATAATTCATGCAAGTGATAGTCAACATAAAAAAACTTCTGGAGCCTGCTCCCTGTACCGAATGGTTTGCAAAGTAGCAGTCCCGGAGGTGAGGCAGCAGGAGAGAGATGCGCTGTTTAGACGTGACACATACAGGGTTATTTCTAGAAGGCTGTTTAGTCACTGCTGTTCAGGGTGGCACCAAGGAAGTGCAAGCGTTATCAAAGGAAGCCCAGGGCAGGGAAGGGATCACCTCCGGCAGCATCCAGCGCTGCCGGGAGCTGCGCCTGGCCGCGGTTTGGTGCTGCCACCCGCCGGGCTTCTGTATTGATGAGTTCTTTTCCCTTTGGGCTTTCACTCTCCTTCATTAGACGGGAGTTCAAGGAAGGAAAAACCGTCCCTGCCTGGGGACTTCATGTACCTTGGCAGGGCAGTGGAAGCTGCCATCTCCCAGTTCCCAGGATGGCACCTATCATTCCTATCTGCCCAAACGAAACTGGTGTTCCTTCTTTGTGTCAGGGGCCTCATGGTGAAACCCTTTGTCTTGACCTTGTCCTTCCACTTCTGCCTCTTTGCAGCCCCGCAATTCCCAGCTTCTGCCTTCAACCCTCCTGGCACCTGTCTCATCTTAGCTGTGATCACGAGAGAGAAAAGCAGAGAATGCAAAACACCCCACACAGGGACATTTTAATGAGAGGTGGGAGCACAGCGAGACGTGAGTGCTCTTTTAAAGTAGCCAAGAGTTAGACACTGTCCCATGCTATTTGAAGACACAATAAAATTTAATGTATTAGCCTTTTAAGAGTTACCAGTGCATCTTCCCTTGGCTACCTTCAAAAACACTTTTTAAATATTGAAAATCCCTCTGAGCCTTCACTATGAAACTTTAATGGAGACAGATTCTCTGAGCCTGCTGAAAGGATTTCTCTGCAGCATATATTGGTTAATTTACTGAGCTTCTTTCTCTCCAGCATCTTTCTTCTCTTTCTTCTCTCTCTCTCTCTCTCTCTCATGCCAGTTCTGCTCTTTGTTTCATTTTTCATTTCTTCTTCACTTTTGAACCAGAATTAATTAAACTTTCTAACCATCTTTTTTGCCTCCCCATTTCATTTTAGGTTTTTTCTTTATTATTATTATTTTCCACGTTTTTCCCCCTTTGCTTCCACTTTAAATTGCCTCTTTTCTGTAACTTTAGATGAGATCTTTTTCTTCTGTATCCTTTTAGGTTTCCATGTTTCCTCTGACAGCAAAGTTTGTAAGTAATTGAATGTGTTAAAATTACCAGAACAACCCATTCTCTTCCACATCATTGATCTCAGGAGGACACCTAGCTTCTCAGAAAATGTGACCAAACATAGGGTGAACACAGGTTAAGAAGAAAGTCTTCCAGATGCTGATAACCTCCCTGGACCCCCTTGAGTGATAGTCTTCATATCAGTGGTCAGACATCTCATCTGAATTTAGGGGATTACAATATGGCATTTGTTTCTGAGGGACTTGTCTGACACCTTTATAACTAAAGGCAAGAAATAGACACTCTGGGGTATCATTCACTGGATAGAATTTAAATACCTGTTTGGATGTCAGACTACCTTCTTTTGTTTTCTATTTAATCTATTCCACAGTGCCTAAGGCAATAACTGTTTGGGTTTTCTTGCTGTGATCACTTCCTTCTTGTGGCATTTTCTTTGAATACACAGATTATTCAGCACCTTTCTTGAGCTGAACATTAGGCACGAACACAATATGCAGATAGTCCTTGTACCAAACAGGCTCACACATTGCTGGTATGAGGATTAGGAAATGGTGTATTATGGTGTGGTGTACAAATCTTGTCTCCAGACCATGCTGCAGCATGTGGACCTCAGGTGCCTTCAACAGTGCCCCATGTCCTACAGCACTGGAGCAGCTGGGAATGACCATCTTAGAAGGCAAGAAGTGTTCTGGTGGTCAATTATATTTTATTCTGAAAATGCAACTATAAAGAAAAGAAGAAAAAAGAACAACAGAATCATGTAGCAATTCAACTTCAGCGTCATCTGTGTTTCCCTTGAGGAGAACTTCCAAGAAAAGGTTGCTAGTTCTGGTGAAATAAAGCACCAATTACCTATTGCCCAAATTTTGCTTTAAAGAGACTCAGCTCCTGACCATCCTCACTGAAATTGTCCCCAAGGCCAGGAAGTGGGGTTATGGTGGTGCTCCTTAACCAGCAACCAAACACCTACACATCTGCTGGGTCTCCCCTCAGCCACATGATGGGAAGAAGATGGGAGGAAGGTACCCAGATAAAGGCGGTTTGGTAGGTCAAGCAAAAACTGCTCACTCAAGCAAAGCAAAAGGAGGAATTTGTTCACTTTATCCCTTCAGCAACTGATGTTTTTCCACCTCCTGGAAACCAGGGCTTCAGCACATGCAAAGGTTAGTTGAGGAGACACATGCCATAATCACCAACGTCACCCCTTTCTCCTCCTTCCCTTGAGCTGTTACTGCGGCACGTGTTGCTGTAAGGCAGGAAATAACCCTTTGGCCAGCCAGGCTCAGTTGTCCCAGCTGTGCTCCCTCCCAGCTTCTTGCCAAACTCCAGCTACTTGTTGGTGGGGCAGAGTGGGACAAATAAAAATGCAATGTTGCACAAGTGCTGCTCAGCAACAGCCAAAACACTGTGTTATCACGGTGTGTTATCAGCACTGTCCTAGTCACAAATACAAAACTCAGCATTGTCTGGGCTGCTGTGGAGGAAATTATCTGTTTCTCAGCCAAGCCCAACACAGGCAGTCAGCTAGGTGGTTCAGCATGTAGGCAAGCATCTCCAGCTGACCTGTTCTCTGAGCTCCAATGACAGTTCAGGGTGTCTCCAGGGGCTCAGCTGGCATGTGGAGGCCCACCAGCCTTGCAGCCACCATTCCCCAAGACCAGAGGTCTCTGTAAGTCTTGTCCTGTGTCTGCCAGTCCCAAACCTGTGCCTTGGAAGCCTCTGGAAGCAAAAGGATAGTGCCACCACACGCCTGCAGACACCTGCACCTCCTCTCATGTTGATTCCCCAGCAGGGGCAGCTGCACAAGGACCAAGGGATGGATCCTTCTGGGTACTCAATCCAGAGCAGTTCTGTCATCTTGCAGGTGCCTGGCAGGAAGCAGCTGGCAGAGCACCCAGGAACATCACCTAGGGAAGAGGCTCAACAATTTGCTCTTGGACCCCATCACATCTGTTAGATCCTGTTCCCTTCCCATTCTATACTCATTTCCAAGCATTCTTAACTACTGTGGTTGATATATTAAGCTTTAATTTTTTTCTAGCATTTGCTAGTATTTTACAAAAGATACGTTGTGTCATAAATCCTTTTGCCTTCTTATTTTAAAACTCCCATAATTTAACCTTACACTTTGTCATTCAAAAAGTAATAATCCTGTTCAGCATCCCCACCATTCATAATTATCCATCCATACAAAATGGCACATCTTTGGGCTTTTATATCTAGCTGACAAATAAAGGTACTATCACCTTTCTGGACAATTGCTTCACTTTCGTGTAACAAAACAATCAAGCTCAGTTCATTGATGCCAAACACACCTCTCAGACATATATCTCTCCTGACAGTGTTTCTACCAGGCTAAGAAGTGTTTCTACATGATCACAGTCTGGACATCTTGCTGATGGATAAAGACATTGCAGAGTTGGGGTTTAGTTGTTCCATCAGCTCTGAAAAGTCTCAGACTGGAAAATCAAACTTGTTGGAGCTGCTGTGAAGGCACAAAATAAATCCCTTGACTTCCTCAGCTAATAAAGCTCCTGATCTGAAACAGTTGCTGCTATTTCAGTCCTGAAGCCATTTCGAAGTTTCACTGAAGTGCACTGGGGCTGCCACATGGCTTCCTTTGTCACTGATTCTTTGCAGCCAGTAGAACCAACACAGATCATCTAAGGAGCAGGGGTGACAATTATTAACTTGAGAAACAAAATGAAATGAATAGAGAGTGTTTGACCTGTTTTTAATAGTCTGGACATTGAGGAAAAAATATCAGGATTTCTTCTGATATTTGCTTCACTGTCAGAAAGACAGCTGGGAAGGAAGAGACTCTGCTTCAGAGGGAAAAAAATCTGTAGTTGTATGAAAAAAATGGAGGCTCAATCCACAGAAAAAAATCCTGGAGCACTGGGAATAGATGGATCTAAAATGCATGAAATACCATCTGAAAACCTTTGATGGTGATTAAAAATGATACCTTGAGAAATACTTAGTAACAAACTGGTATGTCAGATCTTTATTCCATCGACTGGCCCATTTTATGATCCAAGCACTAACACTGTTAAGACATTTCTTCATGCAGACAAATTCCTTGTGTTCCCAGACACATAATCAGGTACATGTAGGAAGAGCTTGGTGGAAATTCATGTCATTCCTCTAGGAGTCACTCCACTGAATTGACTGTGAAGGAGCTTCCTCCAGGGAAGCCAGCCCTTCTTAGTGTCACTGCTCCTGGAAAAGCCTGTTTGGATATTAAGGCTTTGCATATGTATAAATGCCTGTGCTATTTCTCCATCTCTTAATCACAGTACTAAATACTTGAGCAGACCTGGTTTGTGCTGGATCACTGTGTCTGGATTGTCTATAAGAATGACTTCATGACATGGGAATAGGCCTGTAAGAAGACATCTAGAAATATACAGATCTAAAATAGCAATTGAAACATAAATGAGCAATCCAGAACCTCCTTCAAGGGATATAAAGAAATTCTAGATGCCTTTCCCTGCATCTCAGATTATCTCAAAGGATTTTGAAATTAAAATGCTAATAATATAAGTCAAGAAAGCTACCAACTGCAGAATATAAAATCACTAATATTAACCTGAGCTCTGAGTTCAGTAACGTTGTTAATAAGGCAAAAACATCAGCAGACATAATTTTTAAAAAATTCCTTAATACTGAAAAAGATAGATAAACCATATGAGTTATGCAAATTTCTTTCTTAACCGGTTCCCCAGGGAGACCAGTTTCTTCTGATTTCCTTGCAGCGTTCATCTTCATTCACAGTCTGCCTCAAGAACAGAGTCTCCAGATGATGACACTGCCCAGAGGATGGCTGGATAAGGCCACGTGTCTCCAGTGCTACATGCAAACTAATAGGCAAAAATGCCAGCTGCCTGGGACATGAGGTGATGTTCTGCCTTGTGGGCATGAATCATAGAACCAGGGAGACATTTAGGCTGGAAAAGACCTCTAAGATCATTGAGTCCAACCAATAACCCAGCACTGCCAAGTCCACCACTAAACCATGTCCCCCCAAAAAAGTGCCACAGCTACACAGCTTTTAAATACCTCCAAAGATGGTGACTTTCACAACTTCCTTGGACAGCCTGTTCCAATACTTGACAACTCTTTCGGGGCAGAAATCTCTCCTAATACCCAGTCTAAACCTGGTGTAACTTCAGAACTTCATGTGTTTTTCATGTGCAATAAAACAAGACAACTGAAGTTGTTTTATTGCACATGAAGAACACATGTGACTGAATGTGTTAAGGGACAGGAAAATGCTTGTCCTTAGCTTGAACATGAGCCAGCCTTCCCCTGGACTTCTGCTGAGATAGTTCTTGTGGTCTCTTGTGTACCTACATAGTGGTTAGTCTTATAGATGTCTTTGGGGAATCGCCACATTCATAAAAAGTTATGGCCTTTTGTGTAAAAATATTTATGCCAGAAGGACAGCTAAGGTTGAAATGTTCAGGTGCTCAGAAGTTAGTAAATGCCAGAAGTCAGACTGATGAAAAGATGTCAGTCTGCCCCTATGATGGTACAGCTGGACCAAAACTGATCCTCTGTATGAAGGACTGGGTCTGATATGGTCCTGTTGTATTTCAGAGTTTTAAGGCATTTTAAAGGCCAAAGGGAATTTAAAAACTATTGAAGTGTATATTTTAATCTTAAAATGCATCATCTTCATATTCTATATTATGTCTCAATAGATGAACTTGCCTCTAGCAAAAAATCACTGAAGAGCTGAAATGGATGGATACTGTCCCTCTACTGCATCTTAAAAAA
This sequence comes from Vidua macroura, assembly GCF_024509145.1. Taxonomy (NCBI): domain Eukaryota; kingdom Metazoa; phylum Chordata; class Aves; order Passeriformes; family Viduidae; genus Vidua; species Vidua macroura. Next base: position 92,278,400 of record NC_071572.1, on the reverse strand, counting down.
GTGATGTTTGACTTTTTACAGGACTCAGTGTAACTGAAAAGTACATGCCCTCTGTATTCCAAGTACATAACCTCTGTGTTCTCTTATTTTCTATTTGTAGCTTCCTAATATTTAGATAGTAAGCCTGAATAACTCCACCTCTTGCCACCCCATAAGATGCTATTGTTTTTATTTTTCCTATGCTTATGCCTTTCTGATAAAGTTTTTAATCACATTCAAATGGCCACTGAAGCAAGTGAACAAAGTTTTAAGTAAAAACAAGTGTTTTCCTAATCACCCCCTGAATACCTGATAAACCCCTTGTCTAGCACAGCAAAGCCAGCCAAGAATTTGCAGCTTCTGAGCTTAGAAAGGAGTGAACAAAAGGGTTTATCTTTACTATGAAATACCTCCTTTCTTCCTGCTCAGCCAGCTGTGTTTTTACAGCCTCGTTGCCCAGGCTTGTTTTGAGGTTTGCAGCTCACGGAGGTGAGAAGTGCTGCCTGGGCAGCAGCTGTGCACAGAGAGAGGGAATTGCAGGGTGGTGGGGAAACTGCTGCTGCTGCTCAGGGAAGAAGCTGGGAACCCTTTTTTAGCCAGATGTGTTCAGTCTCGGGAGACTTGAGAAACTAGTTATCTTTTTTTCACCTGTGGCCATCTGCCATAGCCCAGGGCAGAGGCAGGAAACAGAGTGACATTTTTTAAATAGTGATTGGTATTTGACAAGTCAAAATAGGTCTTGTTTCCAGAGAAGACATATCTGCTCCTTGTCTTTCATGTATAGAAATGAAACACAAACTACCATTAAAAAATGCAGCTTCTGCCAATTTTCATGTACTTGAAAGAAGCTGACTCAAAATAGAGGGGAAAAAACCCTCATGTTTTTTAATTCCCTGTTTTGTTTGTTTTCCTTTTTGCTTGTGAGAGCTGTTGAACTATTTCATGTCTGCTTCTAAAAAAAATGAAATTGTAATGCTGCTCAGAGTACTCTGACAACATGTTATCTCTGGCCAATCTCTCTGCATTGGACTGAACTCCAGGCATCAGAGAGGCTGCCCAGCGTGGGGCTGATTGAACAGCTCCAAGAGTGATGGAGTGATTCCCACCATATATTATGGAAACAGATCAAGCTTGCCACATACAAATAATTCCTGATACTAGAAACCTTATCTTCTCCAATCATCACCTGTAGCTCAAGGAAGTTACAGATCTTTTTCTGCTTCTGTGGTTTCACAACAGTGGTAAATAACAGAGATGGATATTCCTTCCATCAAGGATTTTTTTGAACTGAAACAAGGTCAAGAACTAACTGTTGAAGTTGAAATTGTTCTTAATTTTCCTGGTATTTCATGAGAGCAAGTAACACCTTGAGATGGAAATGCCTCCCCATCTATACCAACCCCCAGTTCATGCTGGGATGCTAATGAACCTTCCGATGAAAGGTGTCCCTGCCCATGGCAAGGGAGCTAGAACTACATGACCTTAGGGTCCCTTTCAACTCAAAGTATTCTGATTGCATGATTCTGTGATAATGCACAATTCCTTTTCCTTGAGCATCTTCTACATTTCTTGCATATTATCCTGTAGAAGTTCTTACTTTTAATATTTTAGTTTAAACTGTCCTCCAAGGTCTTAGATTTTTTTCCTACCTCATTCTGTGTACACCTTTCAGACTGATATTGCAACCTCTGCCACCAGGTATACCCCCATGTGTCTAAAATTAGCCAATGAGGTAATTTTGCTTGTGCAGCTGCATGCTGCTTGCAGAATGGGAGCTCCCCCTTACTGCAATGCAGTCAGAGTGAAAGTCGTCTTGCTGGTCTTCAGCCTCTGACATTGGCTGAGTTGTCACTCTGGGTTTCCTTCAGAGGTGGTGCCCTTTTTTTTGCCCTTCTGCTGGATGCTGTGCTCTAAAAGTGCCAGTTTCTTTCTATAATTATGAAGGGAGCTTCTTTCCAGCACCAAGAAATCACTGCTCTGCCACACATGGGGATCACCCACCACCAAGACACCTGGGGAAACCACCTGCACACCCCAGCTCCATGTTTGATGCTGCCTTATCCTCATTTTCATGAGTATCCCAGCCTCCCTAATTTGCTCCAAGTCTATCTGTCTCCCCTGGCTATTCCCCTGAGGAGGATGAGGTCCTCCAACACGCAAAGCCAAAGTAGGATGCTGCAAAGGAGCCTTAATGAGGCCACATAAATTAAATTCCAGGCAGGAGAAACAAACTATATACCAGAGCAAAAGCAGCCAGGCTGCCAGCCCACCCTCTCCTGCCATAGCTCTGGAGTAAAGCTGGGTAAGTAGGTCCTCCTCACTTTCCCACCATAAAGACCCAGTTCCCAGTGTAAGGCACCACTCCTTGTCCAGATAAATCAGGTTGATAAAGTTTGATAATACTTTTTTTACACAACCACTTCTCTTCAAAACATGTGGGACTTTCATCCAGATTTTTAAACCTGGATCAACCACTTTCAAAACATCAGTGCTGATTTTTTTAGTATGTTTGCAATCAGCTCTGGTTTGCATTAATTTGTCAATATCACCATCATGATCCAAACTTCCTTGTCCATAGTTCTTATTGCTACATAAGCAGTAGCAACCTAACCTGCTCCCATCTGGTTTGCAACCAGGAGGATGTCTTGTTCTGTCTAGGATCCATCCAGTTCACACTGGAATTATGCAAAGCAGGTTAGACAGTCCCTCAGAAAATAGACTACCGTGGAGTTGGTAAGAATAGCTGCTGTTACTACTGCAGGAGCTCCTCTCCTGCAAGCATTTGGCAAGGACCTATCCACACCCCAGCCTTGTGGGGTTTGAGTCTACATTTTCATTTCTCCAGCGAATCCCAGGTGGTTCTCAGTCCCCTTGTGTGTGTTCCTCACCTCACCTTATAAAAAAGATTGAAACAACAGCAATCCAGGTATTTATGTCTGAGCATCCTTGACGTAAGCATGCAGTCATGCTTCTGTTCTTCCCCCATTCCCCCTGAGGGACACAACACTGTCCATGGTGGTCTGTAGGCAGTGGCCTAGGTGCTGGGCAGGGTTGGTGCAAAACTTCCTTCATTGGGGTTAGCTCACAGGGCTCCTGGGTGATACAAGCACTGCTCTGGGGAGTATGACAGCTGCAGGGGTCTGGGATCACACACACACACACACACACACACACACACACACACACACCCCCATCTATCTTTTTTATTCCATAATAATTCAGTCTGAATCAAAATCACAGCAAAGTGCAGACCAGTTCTGTCTCAGACAGCAGCCAGAACTGAGAAAAGTCATGCCAGGCAGTAATATAAGAGCTTTGCTATAAAAGACAAAGGTAAACAGAATGCAATATGAAAGCACATCAGGTTCCATTACAATGGGTTATTCACTTAACAGTTGGACTCGATGATCCTTGTGGGTCCCTTCCAACTCGGAACATTCTGTGATGAACAAAATAATAAGGGTTCTAAATGGAGATTGAATTTTTTTCTAAACTGCCTTTTTTCAGGCACTTCAAAGGCTCTGCCACTAGATGTAGCAAAAGCTCTCTTAAAAGTTGCCTCGGATGCTCTGCTGTATTTCTTTTTCAAAGTGGGGGGGAAATGGACTAAAGCTCAACAAGTAATATAAGGATGACCATAAATCAGGCACAAAAATGTCTGGAAGAAATAGCACTCGTGGCAAGCAGCATCATCTAGGGCACAAAAGGTCTCTCCATTAGAAAACACAGATGTGAATGAGATTGGATTTTATCATGCTTGGAAAACTCTCTGCACACCAAATTCTGCTCAGCCTTCTTTGGAGTGTTTTATTAATCCTAAGGGTTTTATTAAATGTGCAAATGGGAGTTAGCAAAGGGGAGTTCAACACCCACAGGGGTAGGTAGCTGAAGTACCAGGGCAATCAGGAAGTGCAGGGTGTATTGCTCCTGTATTTCTCTTCTTCTTTGAATTGCACTATACTTCAGAAGCAAGTATTTTTAGATCCCAAAATGCAAGAACCAAATGCAATAAACCACAAATAAGATAATGTGGTTTGTTTCATTTACTTAGAGGGTTAAACTCTTAGAGCATAAACAGAATGGATTGGTGGGGGGATAAAAACCCCTAAATGTCAAAAGTATTTTTTCTTCTGCTAAAAAAGATGTTTAGGCATTTGCAGTAAGTAAGATAGCTGGAAAAATAAAGAATCATAAGGTAAGAGTACAATTAAGGAGGCAGTACATGAGGCTTTGCAACATCTGAATCCAACACTTCACCAAGCAGTTTATGATAGAATTACGATAATTTAAAAAAATAATAATTAAAAAAAGGAAACAGTAAAAAAACCCAAACCAAACATTTTTTGCATAGTTGCCAAAGGAAGATGAGAACTGAACAGAGCTTACCATGAAATTATAAACAAACCTAGGAATTTGGGCAGTTCCAGAAATTGTCTTTACCAGACAGGCCTGGTGCACAGTGGATAGGTTTCCTTCAGTCCCATGGGGACGTGCACATCTGAGCTCATCACCCAACAGTGCTTTCACAGGCACACAGGTGGTGGCTGATTCATCCTCTCCCAGAACAAATATCCATGCTGACCTGACAAACCACATGCAAAAAAAGTGGCCATTTCTCCTCACTGAACCATGGAAAGATCCTGGGCTGAGCAGTTCATCTGCAGGCTGGAAGAAGAAGAAAACAAAAGAAGATGATCTTTGCTCTTTACCTGCACATGTTGACCTGATTCTGCCCAAGGCTTGGACAGTTCACCTTCATTTTTTTCTTGTTACATTTACCCAAAAGCAAACTATATCTGGAGCTTAAAAGAACTTGCTCTAATTTATGCACTCCAGTTTGGTGAGATTTTAATTGAAAGCAAAGTATCTTAAATGCATGACTCTGCGGTCCCTGCTCACCTTGCTCAGCTGAGTGCCATGCAGGTCACAGGGAGGGGACAAGCTGCTTCTCTCTCTGCTTGTAAAATGGGTGGTTTTAAAGACAATCACACAAGAAAACATGAGGATAAAGTGTGACTCTTAGCCATGCTATCTATCCCATGGGGAGAGGGCATCACCTGAGCAGGGGACTGACAGCATATATCTCCAGCCCATCGTGATTTATTAACAGGTGGTAAAAAGCATGGCAAATAAGGACTTTGAAGTAAAAGCAAATTTGGCACCTAGATGTAATTTTTTCCCTAAACTCAGAAATAGGGGAGTGTCATGTTTAAGAGTACTGTAAGGTCTGGATCTGCAGACTGAGAAAGAACAGAGAGAAAAGCAAATTTTTCTCTCTTAACACAACTCAAGTAGTGCTGGTCCCTGCAGCACAGGGCATAAAAGGTGTTCCAAACCCCGCTCTCAAGGTCTCCCAGCAGGCAGCTAGCCCAGGTTCCATGGGGCTGGCCATCAGCTACAGTAGCCGAGAAACTATCTTTGGGAAGCATGCAGATTTTGTGTCATAAGAGATCAGACTAACCCAGACTGGACATAATCATTAGGAAACAGATGGCCCTGGTACAGGAAAGCAGCTCCTGTACTGGTAGAACATGGCACATCCAGCTCGTGCAAGCACCTTGAAGAGAACAGAGGCTACCAGATTTACAAGGGAGGTCAGAACAACCTGTGCTTGGGAATGTCAGCCATGTTACACAGTCTCTCAAGGGGATCAGAGGCACAAGTGTATAACAGGAATAATTTTCTGTGTGCCATTTTCACAACTGCTCTGAATTCTCACCAGTTTTAAGATGACCTCCGCATAGGAAACCTGTCATGCCTTCCAAATGTCACAATGTGAACTGGAAAGTTCATTCACAGGGTGTTATAAGCTATTTAATTTATTTAATTACTTAGATTAAGCTTATTTAACTCCATATAATAGAAAGCACTTCATCTGCAGGATCTACCATGGATTATACTGCTCATAATCTCACATAACCCTGCAAATTAATCCAAAATTTCTTTGCAGAAGCACAGCCTTTCAGAGAAGACCGATGACTATGCACCTGTACTGGTGAGGGAGAGGGCAGGCTTTGGCCACAGACCCTTTAAGTTGGCTTAAAGGGAAGTTGGAAAGCTCAGTGGCTTGAGAAAGGCACTTGGACTGGGATGTCTGGGGTGCAGGCACAGAATGCCCCCTGGCCCTTGAGGGAGAAATGTGATGCAGGACCACAACCTTTCCCTGGCAGGGTCTGGGCTGCCCTATTGTTTATATGGTCAGGGTTTACAAACCTACTGCAACACCGAACAGTGCCTTGTAGAGAAAGAGCTCTAATGTCCAGCCACAGTATTGCTTATTCTTCCCATGCCAAATTCATAATTAAAATTTGGGAATATTCATGTTTTCCTACTTCCTACAGAGTAAATTAGATTATGTTTTCAATAGCAGATAAAAGTAATTTCTTTGATGGCAATAAGAACTGTGTAAATACAAAAGCAAAAACTGCCCTTATATATGTCAAAGAATCCAGCAGTGCAGCTAGAAGTACACATGTAATGAAAAGTCTGATTTTGTCAGGGTTTTATTTCCATACTAATGACACATCCCAATTCTTGCCACAAATGCAAGACCTTCAAAACCTGAATCTGTGCAAACAAATAGAAACATAATGACTTTGTGCATTATTAGAATGATGCCAAGCCCTATGACTGTTTGACCCTCATTAAGCAAGGAGCCCTTGCAGTAACATGGAATAGGATATGGATGTTGCTAATAATATACCTCAGACTAGGTTGTCTGTATGAATTGCAAATGGGTGGCATTTTTAGCAAAGAGCTTTAACCAACCAGGGGCAATTTCCCCTTACATAACTACCAGTGTCTCTGGTACATTTTTCCTCCTCCAGCCAGTCAGTGTTCAGGCTAGTGAGGCTGTAAGGGATGTTGCAGTGTGCAGATTTACTCCTGACCCAGCTGGCTGGAGCTGTTTCATGTTGATGCTGCTCACAAATTCATCTCTGCCACATGTGAAGTACAAGGCAGCTTTCAGGCTCTCTGTTCTGCAAAAGAACATGCATGGGCTTATCACTTAGTTATTGCTTTTGTTAAGGTTAATAGCCTATAAAGGTCCTCCACCTTCCATCCTGTCCATTAATCAACAGTGATACTTGGCCTATTAAAAATCTGGAGGGAGAAGAGAGAAAGTCAGAAAGTAAAATTACCTTTGGGACAATAAAACAACACTGGTACCATACCCAGAGTCCAGCAGTGATGCCCAACACACAGAAGTACTGAAGGCACTGAAGACTCAGAATTAACAGTATTGTACTTGGTTAACTGCCTTGCACAAATCTCATATCTACATCTATCTCTTCTCTATGGCTTCCTCCAAGCTATTTTCTTATTCTGCCCTTTTCCTTCTGTGGTTTGCCCCAGATATCCCTCTGCTCTTTGTCTTGCTCCACTTTGCTGTATTTTCCCCTTTGTCTTTGCCCCACTCCCTTCCCTTGCTGTGGCCTTTCTCTGCTGCCTCACAGACTGTGCCCAGAGCAGGTCATTGTCTGTCCCAAAAGCTCACAGTTCAGGCAAACCATCACTGGAGCCATCACTTCATCATTAGACTAGCAAATGGAGACTCACTAGCCTTGATGAGTGACCCACACTTTGACCACAGACTGTGACTAACAGGTCATGCAAGGTTGACATGAGTGGGGTGAAGCCAATCTGCAAAGCAGTTTTTCAAAATGTTAGCAATCATGCAAGTTTGGTAACAAATATTTTTGCAAACATGCAAGTCATAATTCTTAGCAGTCATACAAATATTTGCACTTTCTTGGACTAGCAGAGGCTGGTGTGTGAAATCCTCTAGATGAGAGGTGGCCACTGGCATGTCTGACAGGTGGCCATGGCACAGTTTCCTAACCAGGCACTACACCTAAAACCTCTGATGCTGCTGGGGAGTGAGCATAGGTCTGTGGTTACATAGTCCTGCAAAATGGAGTGAGGTAAGGAGATGCTGGTGTTGATCCTGCTCAAATTAGTTGAGGTGCCAGGAGCAGAAATGTTGCATTAACATGATACTTCATGCCTGAAGGAAACATGACCAGAGGCAAGATATTTGCTTCATCACTGCTCTCTCAAGCTATTTCCTCAGACCAACAGTCAGAGCCCACAGGAATGCTATTCTTCAGGACACACACAATCTGTTCTGGTTGCTACCAGCAATTTGTATCCTGAAGGCTTTTAAGCCCTGCCTATGATATCATTCACTAATATAACCCTGCTTCAGCAGTCCCCCTGCATCCAAGACACAGCCATTAACTTGGGAAACTACTGTCGAAAAATATCAGAACGGTCAAACCAAGAGGAAAATGTCCATCCAGCTGGTACATAGGGGATAATGAAGGTTCTCCCCAAGGTTGGCCATCACAATAATGTTAGAAGAGCTACATTTTGTTCAGGTGAAAAGTCATAGGAGCAGCTTGATGGAATCCTACCGAACATAAATAACTTCTTCTAAATGAAATACAGATGAGCAGCTCTTACAGTAAAAATGCAGAAAATAAAGGAAAAAGTGGGTTTTTTTGCTCCCCCCCCGCCTTTTTAATCTAAAGACGGATATTCTCTACCAGACTTTCCAGATTAATGGGGGGGTGGGGGGGGAAGGGGAGGGACGATACATGATGGAAGGACAAAACAGCACCTTTGAGTCATGTGTAGGATATATAGCAGCTATGAATCCTACTTTGTTCCCTCACATACCTATTTACTTCTCCTTTAAACCACAACACCTAAAGGCAAATACAGGTGGTACTTTCTATAATGTTAAGCAATAATGACAAACCATTGTCTAGAGACACTGGTAATCAATTTAAAAGTTAGTTTTTAAAAACCCACTGAGACCATCCAGTCTTTCCCATCCAGATGGAGGGTTTCATCCCCTGCAACAATGATCTAATGTTACATTTGTCAGTACTGACTTTCTGTGCCAATGCAGCAGGGATGTGTGATCTTAATCTTAGGGGTGACATTTTATCAGTCAGGAAACTATACAGTGAAATACTTTATCCATAACACTTCATATTCCTAAAAATAAAGAGAAATGTGCTCACTGCCCCACAGAAATCATGTTCATCATGAGCTGAAGGGAAGCAGCACACAGACCATGAGGGTTTTCCATAGCCTGCCCATGAAGGAGGATGGGAAAGATGATGAAAATGGCAATCACACCATGCTGCTACACACACTCAGGCTGGGCTGTTTCACTCAGTCAGGGAACTGGTTTCCTCCACCTTACTCCTGTTAAGCTGCATCATTATCTTAACATCAAGAGAAGCATCTGGACTCACAATGAGCGATTATTACAAGAACTTGGTCTCAAACTGTACCTGTTTGTGAAGTTTCCAAGTCATCTACAAACATCCGAACTGCTTCATGCTTGGGCGCTGGCCATGGGATATCTCCATGTGGCTGACGGGCACCAACAGGCATCACCAATGGACTCTCCTCCCACTTCTCCTGTGATAAAAGCAGTCCCTGCTGGAAGTGCATTCCCTTTCATTTGCCTTAGGAACTCATTGGTGGGACCAGATTAGACTTAGGCAATGGACTTAGACTCTGAGTTGGGTGAGGTGACCTCCCCTGCAAATGTTTACTCCTTGTGGGTGACTGTTCCTAGCAGTATGCTTTGTTACAGCTTTGCTGTCCTGCCTTGGTGGCCACAGCAGCAGGTCACGCTGGGCAGCTAAATACCCAGGTTCTGCAGGAAACCATATCCTGTTGTGCTTGTTCTTGTTGGCTCCCCATAAAATATGACTCCTGGAGATTTCTCCAGTGGTGTAAATCAGGATGGGGTATTCCAATAAATTCAAACTATGATAATCATGTACTTCCTTAGATTAATCTCACTTTTATTTAGCTGTATGCAACATACATCTCTCTATCTCAGACAGGCTCACCAAGCTCCCTACATACAGAGAAATGAAGAGAAAGTGTGAAATCTTGTTTTTCGGGATTGATCTTCCCCCAAGCCAGACATCTGGGGATGCTCAGGCAAGTTGTCTACTTCTCCCTGCTGACTACAAAGGAAGCCTAAAGCTAAACTCAGGATATCTGCATTTGGCAGGATATCAACTATATCATATGCATATGCAAAGTGTGTGTTATACTCAAGAAATTCATAACGATTTCCCTTAATGAATAGTTCTTGATAAAATCTATGAAAGCAGAAGTTGTATCAAATCTAACCTTAAATTCTAGGCCTTTGACTCATTTTACTTTAAAATGCATTTCTTAGTTTATTCATGGAAAAATAATGGCAGAGCAAGTGATCTTAGCAAGTGATCACAGATTAGCATCTGTGACTAATTGCAAACAATCACAACATGATATTATATTTTCATGTCTTTAGTTGGAGAATTAGTCCCTTGATTATTGCTGGTATGCTACTGTACTGCCTGATTTAACAGAGAGAAGCCACCATTTTCCTTTGAGGTCATTATGACATATATTCCTGTACTGCTCCCACACCCTGCAAGGCAAGATCTTTTCTTTTTGCAGCCTATTACAAGTTCAGAAGGTTGAAGGTTGCACTTGATGATCATCTAGGTCTCTTCCAACCTTAATAATTTAATAATACTAAATTAAAACTGGCTCAAGAAAGCTCTCTCCCCTGAAGGAAAGTGGAAAATCTTGAACCTACCTTCTGTCAACAAGGCATTAGTCACAATTACTGAATATTACAGATTGTATAATACTGGCATGTCATACCTGGGAAATATTTAATTGTCTGTTTGTCCCACATGATAATTCTCCTAAAGCAATGGCTGCAGCTACAGAAAGGTTTAAAAATCAAAATGAACCCAAAACATCAGCTTGAGGCAGGGGCAGGCTGCTGCTGGCTCTTTCTGCCTGGCTTTTCCAGGTTATACCACTGCAGGAGGTTTAGCTTTAGGGTCAAGCTGCAGCACAGGAGAACTTTGGACCTGTGCTGAAGATGGCTAGGAAAAAGTGGGCAAGGTTGTATTATTTCAATGTCTGTCCTGAGTGCAATAGACTTGTCATCACGTGTGGGGCAGTGGTCTAGGGAATTCCCCCTGAGGGCCAGCAGCAGCAGCAGCAGCAGCAGAGAGCAGATCTCTGCATGGCAAAGTCTCCCAGAGGGCTGCTGCCAGCCTCTGAAGAGATGCAGAACAGGCTTTCACTTCAGCTCCAGCTGGAGCTGCACCAGCTCAAAACCACATCAGCAGCGTCTTTAACCGAGATTTATTTCCTAAACTAGGGGAGAGAGTGCTGGGCATCGCTATGCTGTTTCTAAAATGGGAGATTAGAAACGTTTTCAGTCTGCCAGGTCTTAGCACACCCTTCATTATAATCTGGCCCCTACCTGGGCAATTCAATCCACCACTCCCACTGTGGTTTCCATTGAAAGGATGGGGGCACAGAGGCAGGCCAGAGCTGTGGAGCCCTTTTTTTCCCTAGAAACAGACAGAGGATTTGAGGAGTAGGAGGGTATTCCCAGAGCTGTGCAGAGCCAGGGACCTTTTAGTGCCACACCAGATGAAGCATCTTTGCCTCTTGCACTGCTAAAGCAATGTCAAAAACAATGCTCAGGAGATGTGACTTCTTCTGCAGCCAAGTGCATCTGCATCTCTGAGGGATGTGAAGAATGAGCACAGAGGTTGTGACTTCAAAGAGAAAAGCCCAATAAGCCTTTTCAGGCATACGTCTCTCCTCAGAATACCAAAACATGACATTTTGCTTTGGTTGGTATTTACCCACCCTTTTTTCATTAAAATTGTTCTGCTTTACAGGATACATGTCCTTGGTCAGTTATGCCAAATGTCTGCTGCTAAATGCATTAGGAGGCTCACTGTGTTTGCTCATGCCTCCAGCAAGGATAAAGAGCTAAAAAAAATATATATTCCACTCAGCCTCTGACATGTATGGACAGTAGATGTTCCATAGAAACAGGGTATAAGCTATTTTGAGATTATAAATCAGATGTCCATAGCCTACTATTAAAACCCCCTCTGTTATTAATTTATTAGGTACTATTAGTACACAGTGACACATTCTCATTACTAAGCGCTGCTAGAAGTAAGGGCTTGCTCTAATTATCTGTGTTGTCATTGTAATCTGTGCAGGCTTTGCAGGTGTATTGGACTTTTCAGCTCTTCCCCACACAGCAGAATCCAAAAAGACAGTTGTCCCTTGGATACCTGTTCTGTCACCTACAGCTTTCCAGACTGATAAACCCGGCTCTCCCTCAGTGCATCTATCCTCAGTGCACTCATCACAACATCTTCAGTTCCACACAAAAGTTAACAGCCCAAAGCACATGCATAAGGGCTGAGAGGAGCAGAATATTCCTGACACAACCCTAGAACTGAAAGATATCAGAGAAAGCTCAACATCACTGATAGCAAAGCTCTCACACAAGAAACCAGGGACATCTGCTCTTCTGCAGACCACCAGGTCCACCACCCCTTTCATTGTCTGGGGCTCAGCAGATGTGACAACATTGTGAAAGAGTTCCTACTCTATCAGTTCAGTCTTAGCTAACAGATTAATTGCTTGCTTGTATGTCAAGGCTAAAGAGAAACAGCTTAAACAAGGCATTGGGCAACTCGGTGCTACATCCATATTTACACTAAGAAATGCAAAAAGCTGTGGACATAGCACTGCAAAGGAAAGGAAACACCACATCGAAACAGTGGCCTTGGGCACAAGGCAGGGCATAAACACTCTCAAAATGTCAGAAGACACTGGCAATATTTGCAGGGGTTCAGATTCAAAATCCAAAGGTTTCAGGAGCTGGTTTTTTTTGGGTTTTTTTTTTGTGTGTGTGTGGTTTTTTTTTGTTTGTTTGTTTTTTAACCAGTCAATTCTTTAGAGATTTTCAAGAGAAGTCAATAACCTACCTTAGGCAGCGCACAGTATCTCGTGTTTCAGAAGCAGCCTGGGGCCAGTGCCCCATAGCTTTGCACTTCACACTCCCAGTAGCCCTGGGGACATGTGCTGGATGGGAGCTGCAAGGGGGGTCAGAGCAAGGGGGTCCAGAGTGCCTGAGCGATATCCCCCCATTTCACAATCTCCTTCTCTGAAGAGCCACATCCAGTGCAGCACCTTGTTTAGCCTTCTGTTTATTTTATAGATGCTCTTTCCTGGCAATTACTCCCCCTTCTTAAGCATCTCTGCAGCAAACGTTCTCCTTCTGGGTGTCCCAGGGTAAAGCAGAATGCTTCTAATGAGCTTGATGTATAATTTCCCATCAGATTTATCCAGGAGTGGATAAGTCAGTGTTTTAAAATGAGAGAAGAAATGCAGACTCCGATCTGGAGATAAAAGAGGCAGCAAACCTGGAACACACATCAGCACTTAAGGTTGGAAGGTCTCAGTGGCATCTAGCTCCAGAGAGCAAACACTTTTGTCACAAAATTAGCTTGTTACCTTTATTTTAATCCATCAATGCTCTGATTTCTCAGGTGACCCTGGGCAAAGCAGTGCACTAGAATTACTGCTAGAATGGAAATTATATTGCTCCCCCTTTGCTGCCCCTTTTACACCAAGAGCCCTGTGGGTATGGTGAGGTGCCACAGCAGCTGCCACAGGGACATTCCACGTCTCAAATTGCTCCTTTAAGCATTCATGTAGCACAGTTTCCACAGAATTATTATTTACCAACTAGATTCACAAGCAGTTCATTTTCCATGCATTAGTGTCACTGCAAGACAGTGATTTACTACCTCAGCGAGGAGATGCTTTCTCTGGAGGAGAAGCTCATTTAACCCTCCCCCAAGCCCTGCCACGTGCCTCTAGTCAGCATGGGGAAGAGAGTGGTGGTCTGCAGCATTCTCACACCTGGGGGCTGTCTGGTGCCTGGTTTTGCTGTGCTGCAGCACAGGGAGTGCCAGCCCAGAGCATCCTGAGAGCTCAGCTTCCTGCACGTGAGATGAATCTAAGCCAGACACAGAGCATCTGTGAAACACTGTCTGCTTTTAAAAGGATAATTTTGGCAAAAGGGTCTCACCATTCTTGTGCACAGCACAAGCTGGGTGACATTCCTGATACCTTCAGCATATGGCATACTCATTCTGACCACTGCTTGTGTCACAAGAATGATGGTCCTTGTTCTGAGGAATATTCAAGTGATATATCCTTCATCATGCTTTCCTGGGTGAATTCAGTTTCTGAGAGTGCAGAGATCAGGGCAAGAGCTGGGACAGTGCCCTCACTCTCCCAGAAAATCCTTATGGTCTTGCTGATGAGGTAGCAGACATGCTGACTTTATTTTTTCCCATACAGTTTTCATGTATAGTTTAGATTATTGCTATTTGGTTATTTTTCCTTTTGAGGTGTGTTGGTCCTATGGCTGCAAGGTGCCTTCTCTTCTGAGAGGGAGTGAGAGGAGCAGGCTGTGTTTGGATAAGAATGGAAGGCATGAACTGTGAAAGTCTCCCCAGGTGGCAGATTCCCCTGCCCTAACTTTCATTTTCTTTTTTTGCACATATAGGGGAAGAGCATTACTTTTGTGGGTGCAGGGTGAGGGATACATCAGTATCTCACTTCTTTTCCTATCAAACAGGGCAAAGAGCCACATTTTCTAATGAGAAGAACATGGAAATTCTCTTAGTCTTCCTCTGAAAGGATCTAGGACAAGACATGAATCTGAGACCTACTAAGAAATAATCTCCATCTGTTTTATCAAATTTAATCACTCATTCTTATAAGCCAATAGTGAAATAATGCCTTTTCTTTTTCACAAGGCAGATTCTAAAGATATTCAAAGCCAAGCCTGAAAATATTAGCAACCTAGAATACGAAATGGAGACAATTGCCAGTATATAGCTAGGTGGCAACACATTCAAGTTGTTTGCCTTTTAATAATAGAAAGCTGTAAGAGGCATATGGAGAAATTGAGCTCTAAGATTTTTATTTCCTATGTATAAATACACTGCAGTCACAGATGTCTCTGCAGTCTCAATCTGCCAAGACCAAATGCAAGGAACAGACCCCAAAGACACCAAGAAATGTGGAATAGCAAGCTCCCCATATTGAAAAGTTTGCTCCCTTTCTGATATCTGGGTGTTTAAAAAGCTCTACCAACCAATCTTAAACAAACTGCTTGATCCATCAAAAAGACACATTTTCTTCACATTCTCTTTTCCCATTAAGCCAGGGTGTTGGTGCCTGTACTACTAAGGGAAGACATGTCTTGCCAGGAGCATGTCTGATTACCTCCCAGAGTCATGAGAACACTGCCAGCTCTGCTAGAAGCCTTTAAAAAAGGTACAAAACATTGTGGAAACAGCTGTTGTGTAGGTAAAATCTGGTTTTTACAAGTGCCTGGTGACACTTAGATTAGATCTTTGCCATGCTAACAGAAGCTTTGAGTTCTAAAGAATGAAAATATAATTTTCTTGTGTATCTCGTGAACAGAAATTGTTAAAATTCATGGCATTTACAGTCTCCAGCACTGCAAACAACACTTTTATACACCAGACCAGCTGGTAACCTGTGAGTCTTATGAGATAATGCCCGTGACTGATACTCATAAAATCTGCAAGGGGAGTCTGTAGGTCCCAGGAGAGCCGTAGACTGTCTATAGCTTTTACAAGTTCTACTGTAGCAGGAGGCCAATTTTGCAATTGCCAGGAGAGAAATATTTATGGGTCATGAACCTTCAGGCTGAGCCAGGAGAGCCTTCAGCTATTGTCAGGAGCATATATAAACCCTGCTTTTATGTTACTCAGTTGTCCAGACGTGGGGAAATTGGATTCATGCCAGTACTGCCAATATCTGCTGAACTGCTTGTATTTTTTTTTTTTTTTATCATTTCTTTATGATGTATTGGGCAGAGTATGACAGATTTATTATTGAAGTCATATGGGAGGCAAAATGCTTTTGCTCACTTTTTCTAGGGTC
Source organism: Vidua macroura (assembly GCF_024509145.1). NCBI lineage: Eukaryota > Metazoa > Chordata > Aves > Passeriformes > Viduidae > Vidua > Vidua macroura. The sequence continues at coordinate 92,262,575 of NC_071572.1, read as the reverse complement.
ATCAAAGTCTTGTAAAACCTGGAAAGCTCCATGAACAAGTGAAAAAAAGAAGGGACCATGCCTGGAAAGTGAAAAGTGGTCAGGCTAAGTGAAAAGGCATTTCTTACCAAACTAATTTATTTTTTAACTTCTTTGAAATTTGTACCTGTAGAGTGAAGAGAAGGTGGGCTCTCTCTTTTCTGCTAAGTATTTAGGATCTTTCCCATTGCTGGGAAGGTAAGATGACACCCAATATTCATTAGTTCCTTGCAATAAACAAAGAAACAAAAAGCTTTGATATTCCCCATAATTTCCAGAACACGAATTAAATAATTAAAAAGTGCTTTCTAAAATAAGTCACAAAAACAGGCTTCCTACATAAGATTTTTAAAACACCTTGTTCCTCCTGTAAATCTTTCAGTAATTTATGAAGCCTTTTGAGATCAGTTGTATTATATTGCAATAAAAATGGAAGCTATTATGACAGCAGGTGTCATTTGGTACAAAGGAACATGTATAAAAATCAGCCATGAAACACTTTCCTACTGGAAGAAGTCAGTCCACAATTAAAGAGCAGGGCTAATCTCATCCCTGATTGTATTTATAAGCAGCAACCATCATGACAAGTAATGGCCCAATTCAAATAAATTTACAGATGTCCTTGAATAGATCTCCTTCAAATTGTAAGAATATATTTATTAATAACTTAATCATACAGCAGCAAAGTAGCTGTCAGAAAAAACTTGGCTTTTTTTCTAGTGATATCTGTTTCTCTAATAAAAGATTAGAGAAACAGATATCACTCTTGCTGCAAACTTCTGCATTTTTGAAACGATTCCTAGAACACATACTACTTTTGTAGGGACCAGCAAACATAATGCAAAACCTTCTCCCAGTTATTTTTTGTGGGACTTTTTTGCTGTTTTTCTCAGGCACCGTAATTTGGCATTCAGCATCTGCTGTATCTGATAAAACAACAGGATAAAATTCAAGTCTGCCTTGTCCACAGCCCCAGCCTGACATGTATAAAGCATTATTTTCCCTACAGCAGCAACCTCTTCAGATCATTCCTTACCCCAGTGCCTGGGTCTTCTGCAAAGCCATCTGTTAGTCTTGCAAAAAGATGGGGATCCTGACGCTCATGCATGAGAGATTGGAGCCTGAACACAATTAATTGCCACTGCCACAATGTCCCTGTGCTTCAGCTGTTCCCACTGTCAGAAAGTACTAAAGAAACGTGAAAAAGCATGTTTCACATTTCACCTCATAGGGAACCAAGCAAATACCAAGGAGACACAAGAGGAAGTTACTCCATTCAGTATGCACAGGCAGGGGAATTCTGCTGCCTCTTTGGTCTGCAGGTAGTCTGTAGGTCATATGGCAACATCAGCACAGTGAGATGGAGAGGGAGCAAGGGGCTCCCAGCAGTTTTCCTTTCCTGGTCTTGCTGCAGATGAGGAGCCCTCCTGTGTTCTCCATCACAGAATAAGCTGAGTTGAAAGGGATCCATAAGGAAGGGAGGCAGGTCATGAGAGAGGTGATGGAGAGACAGCACTAACGTGAAATCTGCATCTCCTGAAGGAGTCAAATACACTTTTTTTATGCCTTTGGTGATCCATGCATAGCACATTTTCAATTCTATCCAATCTACCAACAGAATTAGCATGATGGAATGTGAAACTCCTATTGTTGTTGTTGTTGTTTTTGTTATCATTATTATTATTGATTTTCAAGAGGGTTTATGCCAAACATCAGAATTCTCCCATCCTTGTCCTAGGAAGTTTTAAGAGCCATCTCCTCTTCCTGCCACCATTTGCCTAATCCCTCCATGATAGGGCTTTCCCATGTGCTCCCTCTCCTTGCCCTCAGCAGCTCAGGCAGGAGATGCTCTGACTTCTTCCCTCCCTTTACAGGAGCTGCTTTTCACAGTGTCCATTACAGCTCTCTCTGTGCAGACCTCTTGTGCACAAAGACAGGTCCCCTGGCAAGTGTCAGCACTGAGTCTTATTTGCATTGAATCCGCCTGAAAAATCCCTCACGCTTCATCCAGCAAGAACAGGGTTGCTTTAAGCATTTCAGAAAGCCCTCTCTTTGTAGGCATAATGTTATAAGCAAGCATGAGATTGGGGACTGTTTCAACCCAGCTTGTTCAGCTGCTGCTGATGGGGCTGACTCCACACACACAAACCCTCCTCGTTGTGCCTCTCCATTGTGTTGGACAGCACAGAGGGGGGCAGCATAGCATGAACCATAGGGACAGCATACAGACAGCCTCAAATTACATTAAAAACTGGCAGTCCTGAAAAGACACACATAACCAACCCAGCCCTCTCTCCTGCCAAGGTCCTTTTAAATATACATGTATAGTTGTATATGTGTGTAATTTTTTGTGGCAGGAAAATAAAGTGTTTTCAAATTCCACACCCTCTCCTGTGGAAACTATTTCTTTTGCCTTCTCTTTTTCAGTACTATTAGCAAGAAAATACAGCCCACCTCATGAGCAACAGCTGAACAAGGCAGGCAGGTCTTCTTTGCTTCAGACCTGCCACTCACACATAATTCAAGGTGCAAGTTTCCAATCCAGGAATATAAAAACGCTGTTTCCACCCACCATATCCACCTGCTGTGCAGAAAATCACATGCAAAAATTCACTTTAGATCTCCTAAGTACATGGCCAACACCCAAGCTGCGAAAAGAATCTTATTTTCCCCCATTCCAGGCTGCCCCAACAGAAAAAAAACCCAAATGTGAGTCTGTATCAGTAATCATGAGTATTGGCAGAGACAAAAGCCAAAGGTGGAGCAGAAGTGAGAAGTCTCTTGCCTGAAGCAGGGACAGGCAACACAGTGGGCAGGAGCCAAGGAAATCCCTGGTGGAGAGCTGGGAGATGTGATCCTATAGCAGAGACAACGTAGCATTGAAAACCATTATGCACTGAGTGAGTGCATCAGAAACAACCAGGAAAGATGGAGAAGGGCCCAGGACTGAGGATGTGCCAAGGACTGCTTTGCAGAATGCCACTAGTCTGGGATAGAGATGTCAGGGAGCAGAGGAATGGCAGTGGCAGAGGGCTCTGCAGCCCTGAGAGGAGGTGGCTGCAGTCACATGGCTCACCAGGATATCACAAACCATTTATGACGTGGAATTCTCTGTATAGTGACCCTTCAAGGCTTATTATTGAGGCAGATGCTAGACCAATATTAGAAGGAGAAGCTGAGAAGCTCAGCCTTTGCAGTATTCCTTGAGAAGGTACAAATCCACAGTATACATGAAACCAACACGACATTAAAAGGAAATCCTAATGTTGTTACAAAGAAATCCCCATAAATAATCCCAAATTAGAATCTTGGTGTGAAGTTGAAGGTCAGGTGCTTCTCAGATAGGGCTGGTGAACACAGCTTAGCTGACAGCATTCAGTGTGCGGGGGGAGGTTGTGCTTCAGCTTGCTACCAAATTTTGCAAGGTAGCTGCTGAGTGATCATGGTCACTGGCTTCTCCCATGACTAGTATAAGTAATGTGACCAAAAACTGGGCTTTCTAGGGCCACATCTCATAACATGCCAAGAAAATCATATGCAGTAGAAAATACAGTACTAGAAACTTCCTTAATGGAAAATCCCCTATTTATCAGTGATTTAAATTAGATATCTGTGCAGGTACCTCTTGATACTTACTGTAAAGTATATTTTTTTCAGTAATGTGACAGATAAAATTGACAAACACAGGGACTGTCAATTCACTCTGCTCCTCTTTCCCCAGCTAGGTTTTTCTGGGCTATTGCTCAACAGTGTAGTAATGAATGCAGTAAATCTGTTTAACTTGACAGGGAAGGTATAAATGAAAAAGTGCCACCCCCTCCAAACACACACATGACATTTTTCTAAACTGTGGAATAATTTAGGTTGATGGGGCTTGTGGAGGTCCTCTGATCTGCCCCCTACTCGAACATGGACTCAAATACTTCATCAGTTTTCTGACTTTGCATCCTGTGAGGAGAGAGAACTCTCTCATAACCCAAATCCTAGAGGGGTGAGGTTTAAAACGTGTCAGTCTTCAGCATTTCCCCTGTTGTCTGGCTTAGGCAAAGTCAATGCTTCCTAGCTCAGGCATTCCCAGAAAGTTTACAGGGAGGACATTTCCTAAAGTATTCAGAAAAGGGGCTGAAATTTCCCAGTGATCTTTGGTGTAGTACCTGGTAAAGGATAATAAAATGGAAGATGCAAATTGATGTAGATAAGCAGAAAGTAATGCACATGGGGAGAAAGTGCTTCTGTTTCAGAGTGAAAACCTCTGAATTAGCTGCTCAGGAAAGGTCTTGGAGCAAGATAGTTTTTGGAAATGACAGCTCAGTGCTCAGGAGAGGTCAAATGGGAAATGTAGCTGGGAAAGGCACACAGCAAGGGACATTGTGCTGGCTGTCAGCACACCATGCATGGTACAGCTCTCTTCATTTCAGAAATGAAGGGGAACTGAGAAAGCGACAAAAATAAGGCAGAAGGATGGCCAAAGGCTTCTGTGCAAAGAGAGACTGAGCAGACCAGGACCAGTTGGGAGAAGACATTGCTGAGAAAGTAGATGAGAGAGCTCATCAAAATCATGAAAGGTGTGGGGATTTAGACAGGAAATTATGTTCACTGCCTCACTGATACAGAAATCACAAAATACCTAATAAGTTTACCAGGTGGCAGACTCAAAACAATGGGGAGAGGTTCCTTCATGCAGTGCATGATAAGCTGTGGAGCTACTTGCTGCAGGACACTGCAGGTGATGCCTTAAGTTTTAGCTTTTATATTTTTCAGACTCTGTTCTGCTTTAGTGTGTAGTTCTGAGCTTCATATTAAGGGATGGTAAGCTCTCTTCACAGAGTAGGTAGACAAAACAATTCCTTCTCTAGCTGGGGACCAAGGACAACCAACACAGGTTTCAGGCCCAAGAGAATAAACCATGTGGAATGAAGAGAGTAAAACAAGAAGGATGGGACTTAATAATCTGAAGCTGTAACTGCACAATTAACTCCAATATGCAAATGGATCAATACTTATAAAAGTGTGACATCCTGTAACAGTCGTCCATTTTGTGACCACTTTGGGTTCATCTTGGGTGTAGCATTGGCCAGGCTCTTGTACTGCCCAAGGTGTATCCATGGAGGTCTTTTAACAAATACCTACTTTATTCTTTAACTCTGCTTAGTTTCTGTTCTAGGTCAGCCTTCTCAAGGCATCAGAGGCAGTGAGATTTTTCATTGCTCCAAGGAAGATCAAAGCCAAAGAGACATTTTTTCAAGGATTAGTAAATACAAAGGAATTGCTCCTGGCTCAAGAAGTCAATGTAGGTCTGTCTTCCTGATATCCACATCACCACACTTCTCATTTGGCCAGTGAATGCTACAATTACATAGTCATGGCTGTGCCTCAGAGCTGTAGGTTGCAAAGGAGATAAAAGATGTCAGAGAAGAAGACTTGCAGGGCCCAGCATCTGGTTCCACAGATAAGCAAAGCTTCAGGCTGGCACAAAACTGGTGGGTGCAAATTAACCCATTCCAGACTTCTGAAGAAGCAGAATACTTGGGGAGAACCTGACACCATGATGGCCTATTTTTAGTCTGAGCTAGGAGCACTCAAGCAGGATTTACTGTATCCTTGAACCACAGACTTAGCTGTGCTGGTCAAACAAGATCTGTGAAGTCACCTGGCTGAACAAAACGTGTGTAAAGTCAAAATTTCTTTCCGTCAAAAGAAACAAACCGTTTTCATAAAAATGCATCTTTTCATGTATCTTTCCAAGTCACAGAAGCCAAAAACAAGGCAACCAGCCCACCCTGGATAGATGAAATTTCTCTAGGTGCAGGAGGCCCCTAACTGCCCTGCTGCCAAGGGATGTGTGATGAGGAACAGCCCCCTCCTTGCATTACAGCTCCTTATTCTTTTCTGGTCTGCACTGCTATATTTTCCACACTCTTTTTTAGATCCTTAATGCCCAAGAACACATCTGCTGGTTTTGTTATTCAAAACCAGAGCTGGGAAAAAAAGCAAAAACCTCTTTTATTGAACTGCCTGCTATTTGATTGAGAAATACAACACCGCGAGATGAGTTATTGGCTCAATTGTCACTCAGGAAATGTGTGCTCTTGGTGCCAGACTGAGTGTGAATTTGAGTGTGCATAGCACATTTGCACAGCTCTCTCACACCTGGAGCCTGATTTTTTGCAGGTCCTCCAGCTTGCTTTCCACATGTGGTACAGATGCCCCCCAACTTCCTGCTCCCTACAGCCTGCAGAACACCAGAAAACTCAGTCTGACACAGTTTAAATTTTCATCTCTGTGGTTTGGTTTTCTTAATTATGTAATGGATGGGTTTGAGAGCACTGGTGCTGTGAATACAAAGCAAAGCTTTAAGGCAGCCCCCACAGTTCGTGGCATAGCTACTGTAACACCATGTCAATCACTCCAGCTCTGAGCACAGAAGGCTGCAGTAGCACTGTTAGATTTCAAATAAAGATCATTCATGGGGTACTGGGTAATTTCTCTGCATGGAGCTGTCTATTTCAGATGCCTGGAAGAGAAAATGGAACTAAATATTGTTCATTATGTTTAACTCGTCTGATTTTTAAAGGAAGAAATTTGTTTCAAAATGGCTTTAAAGCTCTCCCCTCTGGAGCTCTGGGTACTTCAGTCACCTAAGCCTGGGAGGGAAGGGTGCACCATTTGCTTTCCTGTCTTCAATTTCAATTTCATTGCTAAATGGTGAAATGAAATTTAAAATGCCTCCATGTGAAGACACTTCCATAGCTGTGAACATCCCTGTGTCACACACAGGTTCAGCACAGATGAGCACAGACCATCTTGCCTCACCCAGGCAAGCTCTGTAAAAGTTCTCTGCTGAGCCAAGATGATGCCTTATCTGCAAAGGCTGGATTTTCCCCTAACAATCTGGTTCCTGATATAACATTAAGTGTTCAGGATTTTTCTGAAAGGTTTTGTTTACTATATATGCTGCATTTGTAATTACCTCCCCTGGGAATTGTGTCTGATATCAGATATATATCTCAAATCTGTGCAATAATTTTGCAATAATGTAATTAATTGCACCTTCCAAGGCAGGGAACTTAAGCAGCTATTGAAAACTTTAATTTATATTAAATCAGTAAAGTTAATTGCCTGTCCACAACAAATGAAAAAGAAATTAATGCTTTGGAAGATGGCCACAGGTCTCCAATCGATATTAATTGAATGTGTTTTTACGTATTTCAGAGTAAAATTTTATTTCAGTACTTTATTGAGTATTCTAGGAATTCCTTGACAACATACCACTAGGAAATCAAGTTAACCACATGTTCCTACAGAAGGCATGGAAAGGCCAAGTCCAATAGTCAAAAGGGTGCACATCACCATCCCATGGCAAAGACACTACCTACTTCTTGGGTTTATAAAAACTAATGTAATATGGAAAAATAAACATAAAATGTATTACATATTTCATTAGTAAGTAAGAATTACTATTATAACCTTTATAACCCAGCTATGTGCAGAGAAAAATAGATACCGGTTTTTAATTCTCTACCATTCCTCACAGTACTGAGACTTTTTGCAGGGAAAAAAACCAAAATCCTGCTCAGCTGAGTATGAACTAGAAGGTCAGGCCAAATTTAAGTGTTACAAGGTAGTTAATCTCCTGTTACTTTTACTCACTAAAAATGTTATCTCTGATTTTGGGTGGTTGCAGAACAGCCTTACACTCAGGAAGTGAACTTGTCAAAACCTTTTTTGGCTTGAGAGTATCACGAGTCTTGGCTTTTGACCAGATTTTTACTACCCTTTGGGTTTAGATGAACAGAAAATACTCTTAGAAAAGGAAATCATCTGAATCTCTGCAATCACAGGCTCAAGCAAAGCCAGAACATTCAGAGGGAGGCTGAACCAAGATGAGAGAGCAGAGGACTTTGATTTGAGTAAAAATGCATTTAACTCAAATATTTGTCTCATTTGAGAAAAAAAATAATTGTATTATAACACAACTTCACTATTTGGGAAGGTACACACACTGAGGTAGAACAAAACTGCATCACAGAACTTTTGTGACAGTGGAACAGCACACAGGGAAGCTATGAGGAAGGTGGCCTGGGCTTGCACCAGTAGTTTTGGTGGAACTTGGCTTCTCTATGTCACTTGGATGCTCAAGCTGTGAAGTCTGCTTGATGCTACTTACTAAATTCTGCCTTTAAATGAGCACACACAAAATGGAGCAGCCAAAGACTAGGAAATACTCTGGGACTTGAAATCTGCTTTCCATCCCTGGAGAAGTGTTTTGCCTGCCCTTTGTTTCAGTGCTTCCTTTGTGGAATACAAATCTTGTTCCTTCAACCAGCTAGTGAGTAAGCCCCAGATATATGCACCCTATCCAACAGGACATGGCACATCTTTGCATGTGTCCACCTCCTCTCAGGATGAAGCGCTGTAAGAATTAAATCCTCAGAAGATCATGCTAATATGTAATTGAGTCATGGAAATAGATGAATCACACAAGCTGCATGCACAAAATGATCACTTTTCATCATGCAGGGGAGCTTGGTTATAACAGAGGGGAAAAGTTATTCCTGATTATCCAGCTGAAACCAAGTGTCCCCCTTATGCAATGAACAATCTCTGATTATAGCACTTGTGTCCATAATTAATTAGAATACACCAAGCTAGACTATTTCAATATTTCCAATTTTATCATTTGGCAATCAATCTACTTTTGGTGATATAGTGTTTACTGTAAAAAGAACCTACTTCCTGCTCTCAAGCCTTGCTAGATGGAGAAGGACCTCAAACATAGATGAGAAAAGGTGCACTGTATATGTATTTTTCAGCAGTTGAGAGCACTGCAAGGAGGAGCAGGTGTGCAGCACAGGTAAATCTTCCCAGTCACCTGAAATGTCTGGTTATTCATTTATAATAATGTCATTTATAATCAATGACACTCATAATCTCAGGAAGGTTTTGCATATAATGAATGGTTACTTAGGTTCTGTTTTGCACAGTACCTATCACAGGGCTCCATTTATGGGTTTTTGAGAAGAACTATTATGCCAATAGAAATAATAGTAATTGTTATTAGTGGCAGAAGGAAGGGATGACACTGAGAAATTGGATAGCAGTAAAGCAAAAATGAGTTCATCCACCAAAACAATCTTTCAGATACAAGATTGTTTCATCCCCTAGAAGATTTCATCTCCCCAGAAGATTGTTTCATCATCCCTTCAGAATCAGTGGCTATAAGTCCATTCACTATGCCCACTGCAGTAGTTTCTCCTGAGCTTGCCAAAGACCAGAGTTGTGGTTGCAGAGTGCACAGATGGTGTCAGTACTTGACAAAGAGGGTTTGCTTATTGTTCGTTCAACGTCATATGGAGAAGATGGGAAAGATGCAGTCTAGCCAAGGCTGGGCAATACTCCACTCACAATCCCAGCTCAGCCAAGCCTGACCCACACATCCCTGACAGACATATGGAGCTCAGTCCCAGTACTGGGACTTGTGCACAGGAAGAAAACCTCTCAGTGGCTGGCCTGTAACAAATTCAGGCATAGAAAGGTTTTCAGCTCACCATTGTTCAACAATAAGCTCAGGGACTTGACTCAGAGATCTAAAGGGCAGGCTTTAAAGGACTAGTTTTCTTCATGCCAGAAGCAATCCCCTACAGACAGTTTTCATGTAATCATCGTGTTTTGGAGGCTGAAAGAATTTATCAGGATGATTTCCAAGCTGACCTAAGTTCCAGAAGACCATCTTCAACCTGTTTAATTTTGAAGCATAGATGAAGCTAGAATGTCCTGTTGTATTTTCACTTGCAAGAACCGTGGCCGTGCAAAGGAAAAAAGCAAAGCCTCTCTTTTTTGGTTCAACAGTTCTTTTATTACAATATATTTTAAATATACCTTTGAGCCAGCAGGCTTTCTAAGGCTGTCACCTTTTTCTTTTTTCTTTCTGCTTTTAGGTCTCGGATTCCTTTTCCATAGAAGCTATTAGCTTTTCACTGAGAAATAAAAGGGGGAATGTTTCAATGACAGCAAGATGCAGCACTAGGTGCAATGTTATATTCTGAGTAAATGATACCATTCAAAGGGCAAGCAGAGCATGAACAGCATTGATTTCCAGAAGAGCTATTTCAGTACTTAGCAAAGTTTGATAAGACTGCACTCCTTCACTGCCTGAGTTGTTAAGAGGCTGTGTCCCACACCAACAGACAGCAATATGGTCTGAGCTAAATGTAACTCATCACCTCCCATGGGGTTGTCAGCATTAAATTAATGCCTGGGCTCACCACCCCAGTCTCGTGGAAAACTCAAGAGCATCCCACAGTACCACTGTGTGCTAAGGTAGGAGTGCCCAAACTGCACTTTGCACTCTAGAAAGGCTCACAAAGCAGTTTTGTATCATCAAAACATTCAGTGACCTACTCCAAGGGTATCTGAAATCACCAGGCATCCAAGGGCGAAGGCTTGACTGGTGGCTGAGAGCCCCCAAGGGTGAAGCTGTGCAGAAGACCCTTTGGAGCCAGTCCAAGCCAATGGGATGCTCTTTCAAAACTCCAAAACCAAGAGCAGCAGCATTACTTGGCCAGTCCAAGCCAATGGGATGCTCTTTCAAAACTCCAAAACCAAGAGCAGCAGCAGAACCATTAGTTACCTTAATGGGTTTCATCTACCTCAAGACAAGGTGAGCTACAACTTGAGAGTGCTGCCTTCTTTGCTTTAAGTGGGGTCTGGAAAATCAACTCAAGTGCAAAAAAAGTACATCCACAGGTTTGAATGCGTAAAACCATCTCCAAGCAAGGAGTTGCACTTTGCTCAGCCATACAAATAGCTGTAATAAAACCAAAAGGCTTGCCACCAAAATCCATAAATTTATATAACTTTTCAGGGCAAGTTATATGAAATTGAAGTAAAAAAGTCCTGCAGGTGATGTGAGAAGAGAAAATAACCCAATTTTTGCTCAAACAACCTATTTTGTTACTGCATAAGATCTATTTTTTGAACAAATTTTGAAGTATCATATAGTATCTTACTTTATCTAAAATACCATGTTTTAAACCTACTTCTGGTTTTGAAAGCTTTTTGAAAACAACTTTCAGCTACTTTACAAGCATAAATGTGTCAATATGATGTTGTGTTGTTAGAATGCCCTTCAACCACCTGAATAACTCAATATTGGCAGTAGTTCAGACCACACATCTTGGCAGGCAAACCTGGCTATACATCCAAAGCTATCACTGAGCACGCTATCTGTGGCATGCCAACCTTGAGTACCTTGGAAGTGTATGAGTATTTTAAGAAGGTTAAAATGTTGTTGTCAGTTTGTCAATTACAAAATTTCACCAATTATCACAGCTTCGACCAATCCTTAGATGCCACAGTTCTCCTGAAGCTGTTAAAAATTAGAAAAGGGAGAGGAGTGGATGAGCAGAGCCATTGAGGGAGCTAGAGTTCCTGTGTCACCATGTCTGGAGGCTAGGGTCTTGTTTACTTCAGTTTTAGCCTGTTTACTGAATATTGAACTGGGAATCTTGATTGCTCCTGAGGAAATAAATAGAAATTGTTGTATTTTTGAAGTTCCAAATTCTTCACACAGTGCTGTGGAAAGTGACATTGTGGGCAGGAGAGGATTGTGATGGGATTGATCTTTCCAAAGATAAATCAGTTGTAAAATTATGTTCCTAATCTACTTGCTGCTCCTCCAGCTCTCCTTCATGGCCTGCGTTATCCACCCACAGCCCACACCGTGGGAGCTTTCAGGCCCTGGGCAGGTGTTTACAATCATAGCAGTGACCAAAGCAGCTCTGATATCAGGGTCTGGCTCATGCCTCCCACCATTTCCAATCCACCACCCCTTCTTCCATGCTCTCCCACTGTTCCTCTCAGCTAACTTTCAGACATGCACAAGGTCATTGCTCCAGAGCAGGAACCCCAGAGAAAACCTTTCCCTTACATATCACCCCTTCTGCTAATGTTTCACCTGCAACTTTACTGTCCTGCTCATCGCCCAGCACTTCCCCTGCATTGCCCCTGGCTGTTCACCTCCTCCCTGCCTCTCTGATAACTGGGCAGACAGCAAAAGCAGCAGCAGGCCAGTAGAGTTAATGTCCTGTCAAATCTCAAATCATCTACTTCCAATCCCAGCTAGTTCCTTCAAGGAGAAACAAAACAAAACAAAAAAAACCTAGAACACAGAAGCATGAAAATGCCTTTGCAAACTTTGAATGCTGATGTTTAGCTTCTTGACATGATGAATTTACCCAGAAAAGCTGTATCTCAAGCATGCAAGAATCTGTTAAGAAAAAGGCACTGCAAGTAGCTGGCAGGCAGCAAGACATTGTGTCAAAGACCATTACCCTTCCCGGGTAATATCCTTGTCAAAGACAATAGGACTGTACTGCACACATTGGATGCAGAAGCAGCCACTGAGCAGACGAATTCCAACTCATTCCACCAGCCATAAAATAAATCCTCAGTCTATCAGTGCTTTTATAGAAATGAAAGCAGTTTTATGACCAAAGCATAAGAAAAAAGCCCTTCAAATGCCCACTTCGAAGTCTAAAGCTTTCTTACACTTCTGACACTTTCAGTCCCTTTAGCTTTTTGCTACGAGTGCAGTTTTAGCAACAACAGGAACAAGAAAATAACACCACCAAATTGGCTTAGCACCACGTGTGAATTCTTATTTACAAGCTACCGATAGCAGCATTTTTATCCCTGGCTCAGCTCTAGCTGCAGCTAGTGAATCTGAAAGCAGCTGCACAGCTCAGACTGACAGCAAGAAGGGCAGTGGCCCAGCCCAAGCCTTGCTGCTCTGAGGTGATCGGTTATTGTCATCGAAATGCCCCTGTGTCAGTGGGGGATCAGGGACTCACTACGCACCAGTATGACCTACTGCTGCTCAGGCCCCTTCTTTTCTATTTCTGACCTTCTGATTTTCTCACCTCACACAAAAAGGGCTGCTCTTATTCACGTTCCCACCATTTTTTTTCTGCTCCACAGGGCAGCATAACATTCAATGGTGCCTGAAAGGAGAGCAGCCATTAATAAAGACTGAGCATGAGCCTGTGCCCAGGAGTAAAGGTACCAACACAGGAAGGAGTTAGAGGTCCTGGTTCCCCCTCCCCAGAGCATATTGTTGCACCAAGAACAGGGGCAGGAGCTCTGGACTTATCTTTACTCCTGTATTACTCATATCTCCTGGGTCTCTTTATCGTTTGCATTTATACACAGGTGGTTATAAATATTGTCACGTGGAATAAAATGGTTTGGGGCTTTTTATCTAGCTGCCATTCCTCGTTTCCCCACATTTCTTATGGAATATGGTAGGGGAGGAGATCCCACAAAATTCATCATCCTTTTTCATGGATTTTCAGCAAAATATGCAATGAGTCAATAATTAAGACCTCAAATCTATATTTTGACAAGGTTTTCAGTGGATTAATTTGAAATACACAACAAGATAATGATATCTTAATGCTTTTTTCAAGTTATTATATAAATTACACCACTCTCTCCAGAATGATGGAGGGTCCTATTTATTACTCCCTCTTCAGTTTCCATCACTAGTTGTTGCCCCAAAATATTTAGAGCTGTTGTAATATCTCTTCCCAATGTACTAAGATACAATTTGCCTGTTGCTATTGCAAGATACCAAAGACCAGATGAAGTTGGGTTTTTTGCTTGAATCTAGGAAGGAAAGTTGCAGGAACATAACAGTAAGTTATAAATAACATCCATTCTGGTGCACCTGATAATTGCAAGCCACAAAAAAACCAAAAAGTGCTATAACATGCTCCTAATTTAAGATCTTTCATCTAAAAGACTAAAGGCCTCAGATATGACAATATGCATGCATATAAAAAAGTCGGACAAAAACCAAAAAGCACCCCACCCAAAAACCCAGAAGAAATGAAAAGTATCATTTTCCTCATGCTTCTGTAGGAACAGAGAGTTTATTATGTAACAGAGCTGAGATGACCCTAAAAAAAGACCCTAAGCTGTAAAAAGAAAAATTGATAGTGCTTGCTAGTTTGACCTGAAGATAAACTCCTTCCTGGTCTTAAACATCCTGACTGGATCCAGGGGGCTGTGTCTATCTCCATTTTAGCCCTGCCACACATGATAGAATTTTTTAGCATAAATATTTTGTTCATAATGTAAATCAGGCATGTAGTTCCATCTTACCCTAGGAAAGCTGCTCTTTATTTGCTTAAACTAAGGAAACTTGACAGTGTGACTAAGCTGAGACTCCCAAATATGTTTCCTTTTACTGTGAGAGTCATTATTAACATGCACAAGTTCTGGACTAGCCTGTTAAAACTGGTACAGCCCCTGCCCTGTGATGTGCATGTGAGACACAAGAGGCAGGTAGAGCTGGACAGAAGGAAAGAGCAGAGTGAAACAAACCAGCACTAGGATTGTTCATGGGCCACTCTCTGTACAAGCAGCACTAATTTATTTTAAATGTCCCAGCAGGGACAGTCAGAATGCAAGCAGTGAGGGAACTTTGCCACTATTTATCTGGAGCTCCTCCACACACTTAGGGAGACATTCAGCAAGTAAACCTCAATGGGTAAGTTCACAAGTTCTCTTATACCTTCTCTTAATCCAGAGGAAAAAATGAAAAGTTATTTGCAGGAGTGGTTTATCCAAGCTGTCAGACATTCATGGAACAAAATCAAACTCAAGTTTGGCAAGACCAAGGGATTTTTCAGAGTTGTATTTATTTCAAGAAACCTGGGACAAGTCCAAGTAGGGTTGTTTTACTAAGAGCCAGAGAGAGAAAGACCTCATCTGACCTGCAAAATCTGAGTGCTGCTTGTGCATCATGAATGTTAAAACTGAAATGGCCTGTGGATGCCATCCCAGAGAGAACTCAGCTTTCAGCCCAGAATAGCCAGTACTCATTGTGGTCGATGCAAAGGCCAAGTTCCAGCCCTGCTTGTTGCTGAATCGGGGAACCAGTGACACCGCTACACGTCACGTCCCAACAGAGCACCCTTGTCTTTACACCTCTCATCATCCTTAGTGAATGTATTTTGAAAAGCTTGCAGCTTCATTTTGACACAAAATAAAAATGGATTTTGGAACTGCACCATCTCTTCATGGGATAGAGTACTTTTTTTCCAGCCCTACTGAGCTTTAAGCTTTAGTTTTCAATGCTTAATGCAAATAATTTGAAATTGGAATACTGATAGGCCTGTATGCATTCTAAGCCCTAGTATTACAAATCAGTAAGCATAAAACATATTTTAAACTCACTCCTATTTCATTAATCCAAACTTCTAGTAAGTAAAGTAGAAATCTTCCTACAAATTCAAAAGCAAACCACTTTCCAATCTCCCTTCATGTGTTTAAATTATGCTGACTGCCATAGAAAGCATACCCTTTAGAAATAACAGATGATTAAACAGCCTGCCTCACCTGTAAATAAGCATGGAATTTGGTGTGTTAGACATGTTATTTGCTTTGCACCTACTAGTCAAGCTCAAGTCCTGTGACTATTTATCTACCAGAGAGCCTCCCGGATTTTTTCATTTGAAATAAATGCCAAATGACAAATTGCTTTTGACTCCAGAGATTTGGAAACCAAACTGCTGCCACACATGTAAGCTTGTTGCTGGGGAGCCATCTGCAAGGCAAACACAAAACTCTAACATTATTATTCCAACCCAACATGAAATACTGCAAAATACAAACTCAGCCTCCAGTTTCACTCCTACTAATATGCACACAACATAAGACTCAAATAAAAATGTTCAGCTGTGAAAATTCATGTCTCATTCTTAGTTCCGTTGTGTTTACAGGCTTAGTACACCTTTGGTTGCTTCTCATCCTCCAAATAGACAACACAGAAAGACTTTTTTGTGCCAATCAGATACCAGCATCTTCAAGACAAAGAACATGGCAAAGGTACACAAAATGTAGGAAGAGGTTTGCTGGTGCTTGCTGCATTTCAAATGGATGTTTAAAAAATGTGAGAAGTTTTACTGGTTGCAGGATATACTTACAAGAACCATCAGATTTCTTACAGGTTTCTTATGTGTAGTAGTCTAACTTGCACTGTCATGTCTCTAGCCAAAATTGCAGCAAGGTGCCAGTGGGCTCCAGAAATCTCTGGTGCTTCAGTTGTGTTTCTCCACTATGGGCATTGGGCAAATCATGCAGTTCTGTCACACAGTTTTCTCTGAAGACATAGGAAAAATCTTTCTGAACCTCCTCATTAGAAAAAAGCACTCCCTGGCAAATCCAACATGCTTATGTTATTAATGGAAATTAAGAAGAAACCATGCCTCTCACTTGCCTTTCAGACACTAAAGTAAACATTCATTATTATATCTCTGAGCATAACTTGGCAAATTGCATAAGCCCTGCTGGAAAAGATGCATAGTAATGAAATAAACTGGTGCAAATGTGATCTGAGCAGTAAAAACTAATTCTAAAAGCAATACATGATTGCCTT
The DNA here is from genome assembly GCF_024509145.1 of Vidua macroura. Classification (NCBI taxonomy): domain Eukaryota; kingdom Metazoa; phylum Chordata; class Aves; order Passeriformes; family Viduidae; genus Vidua; species Vidua macroura. Next base: position 92,246,116 of record NC_071572.1, on the reverse strand, counting down.
TACTAATCAATTACAGTACTGACAAAAATAATGGTTGCAACAGCTCTGCAGTCACTATTTCTTAAGGCACTACCATAAAACACTATGCATTAAAGATGTTGCAAAACAACACTTTTTGAAAAAACTGAATGTATGCTAAAATACAGAATCTGAATACAGAGATGAATCAAGAGAGTTTTAGCAGCTGTGTTCTTTCCCACTGATTTGGATGTAAATACTGTCTTGGAGGATACAAGTGTCAAGACACTGCCAGCAATCATGTATCTGATACAATGAAAGGATGAAGTAGTGACGTACACAATTTCTCCCATGTGCCTGACCATGACTCTTGTTCACAGTGACTCAGGTACACTAATTATGATTTCAGGGAGGAGACACCAGGACTATCCATGCCCTCCACCAGAAGTTTTACATCTAAACTTTATCACTACCAAGCACTTCTATGAACCTTTGTGATTCTACTGGATTCAGGGAATCTTTTTAGAAGGTTTTCCAAAGAGAAATGCAAAGCTGTCAGTGTGATCCTAGTAGCATTTTTTCCACTTGCCACTGACTTACAGCTGAAGGCACCACACAAATCTGAGGATTTGTTTGTCCAAGGCACTGTCAAGGTCCCCATCACTAAATGGGATTATCCAAATGGCTCACAAATTAACATCCTTTAACAATTTGAACATGTTTAACCTCATATTACCCCTACTGTTTCACAGAATATTATACATATTCTGGAATTATAGCACAAAGAGGCTAATGCTTAGATCCTGGGAAAAGGGCGCTAAAAATAATTTACCATTATGTGCCATTGCAATGCCCAGCTTTCAGCACCCTTGTCCTCCTGATGGAATATGGACCTCTGATGGTCTGATCACTTGGATATCTCGTGCTGGGGGGCACCCAAGGGAACTGCAGAAGGTAAGGAATAGCAACCTATTTCAAATCCTGCCCTCCTTCTATAGCAGCAGAGAGGCACCCCCCAGCTTCCTGAAGGTAATGATGGATACACACTGAAGAGATATAGCAAGAGATCTCCATAATAGTAAGCTGGATAGATGAGCAGCCTTTCAGGGAGCTGTAGAGACCAGTGTTTTGACAGATCCACCAACCTGGTTACAAAGCAAAAGTGGGGTAGGCATGTCATCTTGTGTCATTTGAAGGTGGTATTGTCATGTTCTAGGAGGAGAAGATATCTTTAAGGAGTTAAAGCAAGCTGTCCCTTGACCATCCAGCTAGACTCATGACTCTAAACAGGTACTTGGTATTGTCCTTCAACATTTACCTCAAGACTTTAATATTGCAAATGGGAACACATTTTAGGACAAAATGAACTGTTAGATGCTCAGGTGTGAATTACTTTGTTCATCACAATTTCTGGGTTTTTTTTTTTCCATGATTACCCCTGCAATCAGCCCAAAGTTTAATTTTGTTTTAAGGAAATATTAGGACCAGGACAACCAGTCAGGGACATAAGAACAGCTATGCATAGCAGAGTAATGCTCCATCCAGTCCTGTGCTCCTTCCCCATTCCCTGTCTGGCCCAAACGCAGGTGCCCAGGCCAGTGCATGACAACAGGGCAAGCACCCTCAGCACCTGCCCTGCTTATGCCCCTGGCCCCTTCAGGTTGTGGCTCTGGGACCTCCTGGACTAGGCAAAGTATAAACAAGCAAAGTGATAAAGATCAACATCAAGTGAGCATCCAGGACTAAAAATTCCCTTTATATTTCTCATTGTAAAGCATTATCTTCAGAAAAAGTATGTGACCTTTTCACAACTTCTGGAAATTTTTATCATTCTTTTTTCAAATATATAAATTGGGTGCAGCCTTTGAGTACCACTCCTATCAATGCTAAGTACAGAATTTACCTCCCTTTTGACTCAGCAATCTTTCAACTACGTATCTTACAAGCATTTTTTGCTGTAGCACCAAACTAGAATTTCATATTCAGGTACACGCTCACTGGGATTCTTAAGCTTTTATCAGCACCACTGTTTTCCTATGAAAAGTATCAGTTTGATTACATTTAAATACAACTTCATGTAACAAGGCCAACTTATCCAACACTCCAGACTTCTCTGTAGGTCTGCCCTTTTATCTCTACAGGTCTTTCTACAGTCTTTGTGTGAGCTGCAAGTTTTCTTCTGACTTCAAGTTCAGTACCAAAAATATTGAGTAATGCTGGTATTTGTATGGAGCCTTGAAGTCTCTCATGAGACACACTTTAATCTGGCAATGATTTCCTATGACAAGCTTCTAGACTTACACAAATTCAAGACTGGTGTTTTTAGAAATATTGCTCCAAAAATATATCTTATATCCTACTCAGGTCTTGCTTTCTATGAGCAATCCAGAGCTGTGTGCTGGAGTCTGTCTTTAAGTCCCAAAACAAAAATGGACCCAGGTTTGATATGTATCAAAATAAAGTGAGCAGAAGTGTGAACAGGGTGGGAGTGAGCACTTTTACACATGCAGTGAGTGCCAATTAACAGACACCAGAAGTTTGTGCCAGTGTGAGGCATGCACTCCCAGCCCCGCAACTCACCACAGGCTCTGCTCTGCAGGTACTCTTTGCAAATGTGAGCCAGAAGCTGTCAGGGCTGTGGAGACAAGGGAGTGCCAACCTGAGATTATCAGGAATAGAAAAGAGGGCAATTAGGATGGTGGGATTGATTTGGGGTTCTGGTCTGTGGACATGGTGTGAGAAAAGAGGATGGAGCTTCATATCCAAGCATTTAAAAGACGGGTGATGTGGGAAGCGCTGCTTTGAGGATGTGGCACAGCAGGGATGGGACCTCCTAGTAGTCAAATCCAAAAGCTTTTTCTCATAAATATTTACAAGCCTTTCTCCCTTTTTTTCTTTTTTTCTTTTTTTTTTTTTTTTGGATAAATATGATTCTTTTTAGCTTCCACCAATTAGCTGTATACTAATCTATTAAATGTATACATTCTTGATAATGTAGGGATACCTTTGCAATCCAAATGTCAAGTGGCAGATACAAATGCCTCTCAAAATTTAAAGAAAATGCATGTGCTCTGTTCCTTTCATGTGCAATATTTATAATCTCAGCAAAAATGAAAGCAGATTTGCCTGACGAGATGTAGCATGAAACATTGAAATCCCCCTTTGCCCTGGCTTGCCAGCCAAATAAATCACAGACCACTTCATTGAGTCCCTGTCTGAATACATAAACATGACAGGACAGCTTTGGGAACATCTAGTAAATCTCATTAAACACTTCCACTGATAGCATAATAACATGCTAAGCATATTCTAGCTGCCACACTGCGCTGAGAATCAGAGTGCTTCTCTCCTGCTTTTTGTAATGCTGAGCCTTGCTTCCATAAAAAGAAGCCTTGCTTCCATAGTTTTGTTTTAAAATACTGGCTCACCCTGCAGGTTGTATATTTTCAAAACTCAGCTTTTCTCACTCTCATTTTTGGGATACATCATTTGTTAACCTTGGACTGCTCTCCTGACAAGGTGAAAACTCATTAACCACCTCTGTATAATTTAAACACACAGCTTTGTTACTATGCTGGCACCAGCCCACAGGGAAGGCTGGCTTCCAGTAGCAATAGCTTGTTCTCATGGCAGGTACGTCCTCAATAGCTTTCTTTGGGACAGAGGATAATTATCTGCCCAGTAAAAGAATCACAGCACCAGAAAATCCACAAAAATGCTGTATGAACTTGTAAAAGGCAAGATCACCTCACCCAAGACTGTCATAGAGCAGAAAAAAATAATGCCGCTCTTGAGTTTCCCTTTTCATGTTATCTGAACAGTCCCCATGGGAACGATTCCTCTCCTTGTCTCTCCCAGTACCTGATGGCATGAGAGAGAGAGGCACACACAAAAACTTGCAGCTCTCACGTCAAACACTTTTCTTCCCTCAGCAGCCATTCCAGTGGTAGACAGCTTTTCAAAAGTGATTGTTCTTAATAATAGCCCAGGAGAACAATTTCTCTAATACTTTATATCACTGTCCCCTGTAACAGGCAAAGAAACACTAACATTGCTGCAGGGGCTTCAGGGAAGTGGCAGATAGATCCAAGTGGCAGAGGAATGGCCCCACCAGTTTGGAGCCACCTTCCTCAGCACCAAGGCTACATCCAGATGATTTCTAATTACATTTAGTTAATATGGGCTACTTGTGGTTACCTGTCACCCCTCTGCCAACCTCCCAAGTGTTGTTCAAAGCCTCATGGCACCAGGGATAAAGGCTCCTTCAGCGAGGATCGCTGATTTTATGCTTGCTCATTGCTCCAGTGACTGGGTGCATCCAGCACTGGCAGACTTCCAAAGTCACCAGAGACCCACCAGGCTTCAAAAGCTTGTGGTAGCAATATCTGACAGCAAAATCAAGACTGCATCACTTAATTTACAATAGTGTGGGAGATGGAAGCGAAGTAGCTTAGCATGGTAGGCACTGGGTGAAGGCATTAGCAAACGAAAGCCACTGGAACCCTTATGTCAGATTTCCATGCATGCATTTATTTCTAGGCTGAATACTAAGCAGGATCTGTCTACTTTCCAATTTCAGTTTGAATGATGCCAAAATCTTTTGAGCACAACCCAAGGAAGTCAGAGTGGCAGATACTCATTTCACGAAAGAAAAATAATCTAGGAAGCTCTCTAGAGTGTAATAAAAGCCCACCCACAGAGAGCCCTGAGATGTGGTTTGGCATTCACATTGCAGAGGGCTTCTGGCATTTGGCAAGTCCCCCACACTGCCACTTCCCATATCTCAGGTGCCACCTAGAGCTGCTTGCTATCTCCTCTGATGAAGATACAGTGTCAGTCCAGGGGCAACAGCAAGAAAGCAAGATGAGAAAAGAAAATTTAGTCTAGCATTTAAAAAGCCAAATTCACCAAATTTTTCTCAATATAATTAAAATGGCATGAGACAATTTTGAAGGGATCAAACTAACTTTTTCATATGGTTCACCTTATCTCTCATATGCTTCTTCATCCCATTCTCATAATTTTCCGCCACGGAACAATTAAGGCCTTTAAAGTCCTTGCCATTCCACCAGAGCCTTTCCTTATTTTTCTTTCCTGGTCCTTCAGATCAGGACTTGACCACCTGCCTAAGGGTGGTCTAGATATAGGTAAGGTTTGCAACACCTAGGAACCTCATTTCTCACCACGTTTGCCTGTGTGTAAGGCTCTGGGTGGGAATAAATCCACAGTTCTGGCTCACACCTGGAGCACTGCACCAGCTCCAAGAGCAGCACAGCAGCTAGCCTGTGGTCCATGCTGACAGGGAGATACCTGGCCCTGACTCAAACCTCCACAAGTTAGTGGCAACACGCCCATTGACCCAGATGGAGTCTGGATCAGCACTGTGGTGGGACAATTACAGAGATAATCTAAGTGAAAGACTCCAAGTAAATGATTGCCAATGAATGAGGAGCTGATGAGCAGAAGGGAGAGATTGTGGCAGGAGGGAAAAATTTTAGCAGAAGGAGCAATCAGTCAACAGTGGTAAAGTAGAATAAACAAGATTCCTACAGGATGATACATAGATAACTTGTCATAGATTCCTCTCTGTAACCCCCTCCTTGCAAATCTATTTTATTCACACATAGTTTACATTGGCACTTACTTTATCTCCAAACCTGGACTAATGCATTTCAGATCCATGCAGCAAGCACATTTCATAGCATAGACAATAGAAAGCTCTCTTTCTCCCTCCCAGTTCCTTCCCAATTCACATTTGTGTGGATCCTTCTCCTTCTTTGGGATAACAAAAGCTGTCTCTGTAGTCACAGCAGCAACTTGAAAATGAAGTCTTAAGGAAGTATTTAATGTTGTTTATTTGGCATCAATTTAGAAACTACCCTTTTTTAGGAAGGTGACCAAACCTCTAGGCAGAAAATGCCAGTGAGGCCTTTTACAGTAAATCAGTGCATGGAAACTGCTGGTAGAACTATGTGGAGGCTAATGCCAGAGATGTATTCCCCAGATCAAGCTGTTGGCACTTAAAGGAAGAAGCTGGAAACCTACAGTCCAAGGTGAAGGAAAGAGAACTCCAAAGGCATCCTAGACTGGGTTGAGCCCTCTCATAAGGTACCCTCCTCCTTCCCTCACTGTGGAAGCCAAATTTTGCCTAATACAGACCTGTGTTTGGAGGAGACCTGGAAATGGATCTTGTGAAATGGACTGGCTGCTGAGGTAACACGAGACTGAGCAGATGAAACCACTGGGATCATTTTTCCTTTTAATCATCTAGTTCTGTGGCATTGGAAATAGTTGATGTGGGCAGTTGCTCATGCAGGCAAACAAGGAAAATTTTGGAGGGCAGCAGGATCAACCAAGCACCCAGGTTATCAGCGAGTTTGTCACGATGGGGCAGGTCCTGCAGGTCAGGACCACACTCCACAGAGGCACCCAGGGTGAGAAGTGCCCTGGAATGGCCAAGGCTGTGGAGAGCTGGAGACCTGCACTGCTGCTGCATGGCCAGGGCAGGGACTGGAATAGGGCCCTGGCCCATGGGCAGGATGGGGGGAGGTCCTAAAGGAGGTCAAGCAAGTCCAACAGGGCCTGTTAATACACTAAAGACCCTGGCAGTAGCTTGGCTGTAAATGTTCATGGAGTCCAGCTTCATCGGATTTCATTAAAACTAACGGGATGAAATCATACCTATTCATAATGTGTCTTGCCCTCCTTTTTTAAAATTTAAAAGTCACTCACTGTAAGCAGAGCCTTGAGAACAGCTGCAAGAATGGCTTGTTATGAGGAACCCAACCTGCAGTGCTATAGACTATTGAAATTACCTGAATTTTTACCACTGTTGCAAATTACTCCTGTTGTCAATGTCCCCATCCTGTCCAACCCATGATATGTTATCATTGCCTTTGAATTTTGATTTGAATATTTGAATTTGATTTGAATATTCCACAATGCTGCATTTGTTGCAGAAGGAATCTATTAAAAAACAACATGAAATTTAGAGAATACTTTTGATTACAGATAGCCTGAGTAATACTACATTAACACTCATCAGTCTTCACTAATTTATTCTTGCTCCCTTGTAATACGTGTGCAGACACTCTGTAAACAGGAGCTCTATCAGAATGAATGATGCAGTTTCGTTCCTCAAGCACAGTAGACAGATTCTCACTCCATAAATTGTTCTATTTGTAAATTATCCTATAGGTTAATAGATTTTAGAGCCTGAAGGGACTTCTGGCATCATCTAGCCTGTATTAACTCTTGCATGACCACTGCATATATTAGGTGTACAAGTTTATCCAGTGACTCCTAACAAAGAAGAAATTATTCTCCCAAACTTAATGCAGTTGGGGATCTCTGAGGGGAAAACTATGAATGAGATAAATAATCTTTTGCCCTTAAAAATTACTTCTAAAAGGATATTTCCTTGGTATATAAATCACCAGTAGTTAAAGGCACATTACATTTATAATAAATCATTGATGTTAGATGTTATCAAAGTGATTTCAGGCTTCACTCCACAAAGGCACTTAAGAGTGAATAGCTTTAAACTCATGAGTTGCCTTGTAGGTGTCCGTGGGATCACTCCTGGGCTTCCAACAGAGCCTGCATGTAAGAGCTTGCTAGAATAACTCTTGCAAAAGCTGGCTGAATACATCTATAAAACAGCACCAGATGAGCTTCTCTGTGAACTAAAACTCCAGACTCTAATAGTTGCACTGCAGCAAAATGCCTTCAAGGCAGGCCTAGAAACATTATGGTGTCTTTGTAGCACACCCAGCTGATTTCAACTTGTCTGTGAGCATGGTGATATCCCATTTTAAAATATCAACCCTGGTACATGACACTCAGGCTTGAAAATCTTGGATTTTGCTATCAGTAATCACAAAATGATGCTCATTTCTGCAGCACATGGCAAGAAATAGTTGGTGTCTGTGGTACATACTGAGCAAAGACTGGCTTTTAAATGGTGACTACAGCAGCTGTGGATGTTTGTTTAGCTGAAGCCACCTTCATTTACCTGCCTTTTGAGAAGACAGTATTGTCACAACAGCTGTGTCATGTCATAAACTCAACCCCAAAACAACAATAATTGGAATCCATGGGAAGCACCTGATACTTTTAGGAAAACACAAAATTGTGTCAAAACACATCAAAGTAAATTAAGTTGTACAACAAGAAAGATGTCAAAGTAATATCAATATAGACAAATAAGAAGGTGAAAGGTTAAATGCAGCAAACATTATTGCCAGCTTTTGGAAATAACTGCAGAATATCCAGGTGACTGAATTAATTAATTGGGACACTGGGAAAAGAACAAATTAGCTCACTGGGTATGAGCAAGGGAACTAACAAAAACTAACAAGACTGAATAATACAGCTTCAAGGTATACTTTATAAAATCTATACAACAGCAAGCTGATTTTGGGATATCTTCAGGTAGACCATGGTCCAGTCTATATCTTAAAGAACATCCTTTTTTCCACAGGTTTGTCCCCACCTCTGATGCTAAAGATTCTTTTATCATGAGCTCTGAATCAACTACTTAAGCCTCTAAAGAGCTCCACTCAGAGCAGAGCCTGAAAAAAAACTATAGTACCTTAGCAGTATCAATGACAAAGCTCCTCCAAAGCCAGTAGAGATATTTCTCTTTACTCATCTCCTAAGGTAGCAGTGAAGGGGATACTTGCACTAAAAATTATGAAGCAGACTTCTCAGTTAAGAATTTATCAGCTAAGGTACTTCCCTACCTTGTTTTTGCGGTTGTAACTTGAAATTATGTTCCAAACCTCTAGAGAGGTTTGTTAGTGGCTATGAAGACAATAAAGCGACACCTACAGTTGGCATACTGAGGAGCAAAAGGAATGCCTTCACTGAGTGAAACAGCTCCATGCTAACTGCACAAGCCACCTACACCCCACAAGCAGCAGCAGTGCACAGGGTGCTCCTGAAGGGCATCTTTGGTTTAGTTAAATTTGAAGAGAATTCAATCTGTGTGCTCCAAGACCAATTTTTGATGTGAACCAAAGCATGCTAAGGGGGCAGTTGCTGCTAATGCACACTCTTACTTTGCACTAAGGTATCACTGGCATATTGCCTGCAGGCACCAGCCTGCTCTGCTGGGCTCAGAAGCTGAGCAGCAAGTTAATGCTTCTGGCAGGACTTGAAAACAGGTTTACTAAGGCTCTTCGGGATTTCTAATATAAGTTCAATACTCAGAGGGAAAGATCAGGCCTTCAGGTGTTTTGCTGTAGCGAGCTGCTGTTGAGTTCTGAGTGCCAAGGTAGTCACAAAAGACTTCAGCAATATCTTTGAAACTAGAAAAAGAAATCAATCCTCTTCAAGTTTTGTACAGAGACTGAAAGTCTCATAAATGATCTGAGGTGAAAAATTTCAAAAAATTAGCATGGAGACAAGAGTGTGAGATTGAAGGATATGGGCACCCAAAAAATTAGAAAAGCTGAAGAAACCACTGCAAGGGCTCACTTTCTCACTATAAAATTCAGCAGAACTTGGAGGACTGAAATCTTTGGCTGAAGGATAGAAACACAGTGAGGACCAGAGGTGCAAAAAACTGTGAGTGACCTGCTTTGAACTTTGAATCCCAAGAAGGAAATCAGCAATACAGAACAGAAACTTGTCCAGTAACAGTAGGTCCTGCAATCTTCTTAGCCCACATCTGTTTCCTGCTGTAAGTTTCTGTTTTGTCACTGAAGCATGCCAACTGCCCAAACAATTGTTTTGTGCAGGTACAATCTAGACACAAACAGGGTACAAACGTTTTGGGGTTTTGTCATTTGGTTGCTTCTAAGAATGATTTTCCTGGCTTTGCAAAGACTAGTCCATGTCCAAACAGATGGCACACAGAGTAAAAAAGACAGAGCAAGTTTCACACAAAGCAGTATCACATCAGTCCCCCTTGTCTGCCTTGTCCTGTACAGTTTTCTGTACCAGGACCAATACCCCACATGCTCCCCATGCAGCACTATCAGACCAGTACATTTATGCAGTGGGTTTCTAGCTGCAGCTCTCTGAGACACTGTGTTTTCAGGACATGTTTTCAGATACAAGCATCACTCTGCTACCTCGGCTAACTTGAACATACCTTAGCAACATGGCCAAAAATGAAAAGCCTCAGGCTTACAGACAAGTTGCCAGGCAGTGACGAATCACTGTGTGTCAGCTACCCTGCAGTGGCTATCTGCACTGATGCTGTTAAATGTCTGCAAGGAAAGACTTGTGGCTGTGATTCACTTCTGCCACAGACTGTGTGCACAGTTGCAGCACATCAGCTGATAGGAGGTCATTTCTTTCCCACTTTCATCCTGCCTGTGCTGCCTGTAGTATTTTGCTGGCTGATTTGACAGGCCTGTGCAGACACAGGCTGTGGATGGCTGGAAGCTTGTTTCTATAATTTCCCACTTCGCTCCTGTTTGAAGGACAGCCTGGCAGTGTGTACCCACAGGCGTGGGTCTGGCAGGCATTGGTTGGCAGAGGGCCCAGGGAAGCACCCATGGAGTGGGAAGAAAACATTGGCTGTGATTTAGTGGTTGGGCAGAAGAAGAAGGAAAGAAGAGGGCATAGAGAGAAAAATTGTGCAAATGTTTCTCAGTGGAGTGAGGACAATGAGGGTTCATAGAGGATGGAAGATAATAGCTGAGAGTATGATTGTGGTTCTGAGGACATTGATTCAAAACAAAGGAAAAAGCTGTCACGTCAAGCAGGACCCTCGCCTCACTCCCTGTAAAAGCATAAAGATATTGGGAAGAGAGAAGGAAACAAAACCTGCTTATTCTCTTCTTGTTTTCTTCTTTTTCTCTGAAGTACAGAGAAAAAGTACAATACAATAGGAAATTTAGAAGCACACTGAAAAGAGATTTCAATGAAATGCCTTCTCTGAGAATAACCTGTGAATTAACTTCAAGACTGAAGCTCAAAAATATTTTACTGCTGTACCTCTTTTTACACCAAAGGCTTCCTACAACTACTCAGCATTTCAAATCAGCTTATTTTAAAGCTTACAGTATTACCTTGTTACAGTTCCCATTTGAGCCTAGTTAATTTTTGCAATAATAAGAAAATAAATTGTTTCAGTGAGAAAATAGCTACTGCAGATATTTGTTCGCACTGTAAAAGTGATTGGGTCAAAGAACAACTTCCCCAGAGGGGAAAAAAATAAAGAGATCCAAATAAAACCAGAGACGTAAACAGAAACATGCATCACATCTCTATCCTGGCAACCAGCATGAGGGTTCAACAAATCTGCACCAAATGACATCCAGCTCAAGGTCCAGCATTTTGCCTTTATTATTTAGCTTTTTTGATTAAATCTTTGGAGTTTTTTTCACTGTCATGTTTTGAGTGATTGAGACATGCCTTTCACAAATTAAAATGTCCTTTTTTCTTTAAAATGCTGGGGTTTGGTGGCTGGCAGGTCACATGTATTTCAACAGAAAAACTGGCACTCTCTTCTTACTCAAGCTGACTACATAAAACAGCATAGATTAAACTAAGCAAAGTCACGTGGGAATAATAGACAGGGAAACACATACACTCCAGAATTTGCTGGATTATTTATAAAATGTGATGACTTTAAATAGGTGGTTTCTGTAGCAGCTCATGGGTCCTCTGTGTACTTGAGATTCATGTTGTTTCCTTTTTTTTTTTTTTCATTTTATCTCCTGGGTTTCTTAAAATGTAAGTTGGATATTTCTGCTTGTTTGCATTCCCTCCCCAAACACCAACAAAATCTCTGGAATTGGCACTAGCACTCTGGATGCATAAAGAATCAACTTTTCAAATTAAGCCATGCACAATTTAATTTCTCTTGGGGTCTTAATAACCACAATATCTTTCAAACATAAGGTACAAAGTTTCATTTCAAAAAAAGTTAAAAAAAGGCTTCAATTTGTACATGTCTGCCTTATTCCCCTACTAAAGACAGTATCTCAAAGCAATAAAGCAACAAAGGTAGAGGCAACTATTTAGTCATCTGAATTTGTTTATCATCATTGTTTACTATTTATATCCCAGTGGCATTGTATTATATACACTGCAGTATGGATGAAGACAGTCCTCTGCATCACACAGCTTACAGAGATAACGGTAGCTAAAAGAAAAAGGAAGAGCAGGATGGTCTCAATCTCTCAGCCTTTGGTGTTCATCACCTTTAAAAGGATGGTATATGTGCTCAGAATTCTTGGTCATGTGTCTACCATGGAAAAAAGTGATAGTAAGATATTTAAGTAGCTAGACATTTTACAGACTTCAATGGAGACATAATTTCAGCACTTCTAGCTTCCCTGTTGTATGTGGAAAACTCAGCACATTAGTTACAAATGTGGGCTACATGTTGTGGGAATCCTAACAGCTGAAAGACAGAGGGAAAACAAGACCACAATTTATTACTGAATAAACTAGAAAGCACCATGTATTATGAAGGCTGTTCTCACAAATTTTAGATCTACAAGTCATGGTTTCAAATATTTGAGGTTGCAGGCTTTGCCCCTGCATTTTTTACTGCTGCCTGTGAGTATAGCAGCAGTCTCATCATTAGCACATCTTTATGTTATTCTGCAATATGTCAAGAACTGCAACCTTAAAATGTGTAGATTTGAAAGTATGAATTGGCAAAATTCTCACCTTTTTCTTTTACTGTTAGAGAATGGTTAAACAAACTACAAGTGTAATCTGAAAAAACAGATGATAAACACTCAGTTGAACTGGTTGGTTTCTGGTTTACAGGCTCTTACATTCTGCTCCCACCAGTGGGAGGATCAGATATGATATAGTTAAAAAATTTATTTGCAAAAATAATTCACAGTTCATTTATGGTGGGAATCGTTTGTTTCTTACCCCTCAGGAAGTTTCACTTGGTTGCTTAAAGAAAATTGGAACAATTCTTCTGCATATAGGAGAAGGATCTTATATTTTTTCATAAACCCCTTTCCTCATCACTTTTCCCTTTTTACCTTTGCTGTGTACCACTCTGTCTTGTGGGCTGCTATTTAGTTAAGAGAAGATAGATATACTTTGCTCCAGAACACATCACTATGAGGAAAAGCCACATAAACACTAACCGTGCAGAAGAGAGGACTGAAAAAAAGGCAACTCAGAGTCAACCTGTGTAATTAATCTCCATAGGAAATATATGTAATTAATTAAACATTGAAAGAGAAGACTAAAAGCTGCCAGCTGGGTCATCAAGTAAAAATAAAAAAAACAGTAAAACAATAAAAAGAGATCCAAGAGGCCAACTCACCAACTCAGTGAGTGAGGGCAGCTTCTCTGATCAGCTAAACCACATATTACTTTCAATGCTACCCTAATATATCTCAAGAATTTGCAGGATAAAATCTGCTCAAAAGCTTAATTCCCTCTCCTGTCAGAACCTTCTCAGATTCTGCCTTTCATATGTGAACTGGTTTCTCCCTCACCAAGCCACTGTGGCCTTAAATGCCTCCAGACTGAGCTCTATTATGTATTCTAGCTGAGCATACCTAGTAAACAGATACATGAGCCAAACTAATGATCAGGTTTATAAAAACCTGCTGCACTGTCATCTCCTCCCTTCTCACACATACCACCTGTTCTCCAGCTCATCTGGTTTGGGGTGTTTTTTCCCCCATCCATCTGTTATACTTTCCACTGTCTTCAGTGGTAAGCCCTGTGCTACATCATTGTATAGTAAGCAGCACAAAATTATACCTGCCAGCACTGAGCTATTAATTAAGTTAGCAGTAGTGGGATGATAACAGAACCCTGGCTCAGTACAATTTTCACCTGAACCAGCTGAACACATTTACCTAAAGGAAACAAAGGCTGCTATTCCAGCATTTTATGTATTCACAATTTTTATTCATGGCACAATTAACCATTTCTACCATTACAGACAGTGCTGGACAGTTTTATTTGAAAAGCAGTCTGTCTTTCCAGCACTGAGCAGTAAAGCTCTGACCTCTTGGTAGGCAACAGCAGACAGGCTTGCTTTTGCTCTGTAGTGGCAACAGGTCCCTGCAATGCTGTAATAAGAATGCTGTGACAACCAGTAATGACACCAGCCAGAAGACATCTGACAAACACTGCAGAAATGTTGACATGAACAAAATATTTAACTCTGCAATTTCTTTACAGGGAAGCCAGATTGGCTGCCTGCTGAAAGCAGGACCTGGTGCAGCTGCACAGGGCTGGACTGGGACAGTGACCACTTTGGTGTGCAAAGAATAGTGTGTAAAGACTGGAGGTTTTGGTTCCTTCTCTAGAAAGCAGAAGACTGTCCCTTACATGCCACACATGATGTATGCTTGCACAGATATGTATTAAAATATGTCTGCATAAAGTAACCTGCCTTTCTCCATCTCTCCCAGTCAAGAGAGATGGAGAATGTGTGTTCATCAAACAGCCAAGGTGCCAAGTAAGCAAGTGGAGTATTTGTAACCCTCCTTTTTACCTAAAAAAGCTTAAGCTATGCATATTTTCTTTATTTTATACTTCCATGCTACATTTGCAGGGAGGAATTTCTCCTTCCCTGTGTCTGAACATATTTGATTTATGGAGGAACTAACCATTTATCTTAACTTTGACCTCAATTCTAAAGCAATCTGACTGTTTGAACAGGGGTTGAAAAAAGGCTAACAAGTAAACACAGCAACTTTCTAGAACCTGTGTCCATCCAAGCATTTCACTCAGCACTGGCTGTTGTCACAGCCAAGTAAATCCCAGTTACCTCCTCCCTTACCAGCTCAAGAATGTATCCTACGAAAGATGCATAATCAGGAAAAAAACAAACTGCTGCATTTAATCTCCCCATCCATGCACTTTGTACAACAGCAATGCTTTTGTCTCCTCTGCTTTCTTTAATTAGTGTCACATCCATTACTGAGCTGCAGCAAAACTGACATTTCAGGAAACAATGTCTGGCTCTTGGTAATCGGAAGAAAAGCTGTAAATCTCACAAGGAGAGTGGTTTTAATTTGTGCCTATGGGATTCTGATATTGAAATACTGGCTTTAAATATCTGCTTTGTGGGGAGTTACTGCTGCACATTAATTCTGAACTTACCAACTGTTGAGCTGCAATAAGACCAAAACAAAGAGTGATGAGTGACATAACACTATGTCACAGAACCAGGAATGCTGTAGCAAACACAGGAGTGCACTCACCCGTGAAGCACACCACACCAATATTCACACCCTACACACAGCCTGTACTATCCACTTGGAGGAGGAACCAGCTTCAGACAGCCCAGCTTCACCAGAGATCCACTCCTACATACACAGCTGTGTTGCTGTTACATGGAACAGCAACACAGCCCATCAGAGAGACTTGGGAGGTCACCATCCAATGTGCCACTTCATGCCTTATTTTGTTTCTTTGGCTATAATGACTCATATTGGGACATTTCGAAAAAAAAAAAAAGGGTCAGATTAACTTAGGAAAGTTTTCAGAAGTGCCTCTCTCCAGCTTAACACACTTTGTGATTATGCAGTTTCCTATTGTTTTTGTGAGGTGCCATGAGATCATCATGATTCATTCAAGTTGTCCATGGTTCACTACATTTACTACTGGAAATGGCACTCCAGAATACAAATGCCCTTCAAATTCCGCAATCAATGGAAAAACTTCTGCACCATATTTAGAAAGTCTCAAATCTCTCTTTGCTGTGGCCCTTCATAGAGGAACTTTTCTCAGGGATGGCTGTAAAATGGATTGCTGCTTATTTTTTAAGGTGCAGTAAGACAGTTTAAGGGTCTGTCCATTCTTTAGAAGTCTTGGTAATACACATACCATTACTTTTTTGCTTTTCAATAAGCCTGTAAAAATATGTAAAAATTCAGATTTCCCACATTTTACATGCAAAATCTTTCTAATACCAAATGGTATCAAAAATATATTTGGTAAATGCAAAACTACAAGGAAGTGTCAATGGGATGGAGGCAGAAGCTCTCCTTTTCACATTAGATAAATATCTATATTCATATAAGCTTCAATTATGATTCATAAATATCTCAGAATTATTAGCAGCCTTGTGGCAGCTTCCTGAGGCACAGTAATGCTGTCATGTCTGCTTCACAGAGGAGGAGCTGAAACACTGAGGTTCACCTCAGAGAACTTTTAGTTTCTTAAGCTGAATTATTAACCTGGGTTCCTCTCATCATGAAGCAAAAGAGAAGCAGTCAATTTCAGAGTGACTGGTCCTTCCTAAACTAAGCCAGTTGAAATTACACTCAGACATTATCTCACCCTAAACTAGGAACATGGAGAAA
This sequence comes from Vidua macroura, assembly GCF_024509145.1. Classification (NCBI taxonomy): domain Eukaryota; kingdom Metazoa; phylum Chordata; class Aves; order Passeriformes; family Viduidae; genus Vidua; species Vidua macroura. Next base: position 92,229,899 of record NC_071572.1, on the reverse strand, counting down.
CTGGAGTGCTAGAGGATACAAGACACTAATTTTGTTCCTGTGCATAGGGACTTTATTAACAAAGGAAGTATGCAGCAAAACATGATTTTGACCTCATATTTCTCAAAAGTCAAGCCCACATCTTAACTATTGAGTAACATAAAATAGTGGGCAAGACAATAAAATAAGCATTTGCTAAAATTCTTTGATCGATTTGATGCAATAAGGAAATTACAAGATTAGTTTAATCTATCAATAATTCTATAACACAGCTATTATAGATGCAGACCAAAGTAGCTTGTTTGAAAATGCTTGATAGGTACAATGATGTATGAAAAAATTATTACATATGAGAACGGTAAATCTAGTGACACAGCTGAATACTACAAATAACTCAAAATTGCATGCAGCAAGTCATCAAACACATAGATGGATCATGCAGTTGTTTTTTCTTTTGAATCCACTAGAACAGGAAATTAAGCAGTAAGGTCAAAAGCCAGTCTGGATTTCTGGACTAAAATGTACCAACTAATCAACTAAAAATGCGGATTTAAGGAACCATCTTGTTCATTTGTCAAACATAATTTTATTTGCTTTTCTTTACTTTGTTTCTATTTCCTTGAAATATTCCCCTGTCACAAATCTTTCCTGGAGCTTCGGCATGAAATATGTCAGCTTTCAAGTAATACAAGGGCAGGAGAAATGAGCTAGCATCCAAAGAGAAAGGAGAGAATGAAGCCACAAGAGCATAGTTGAGTTTTAAGTGTGTTACAGTTATCTTATAAAATTCTCATCAGTTTGGTTACTTACACTGCAGTTTTTCCCCAAGATTTCTTTTCCAGAAGAAATGAAGTGTAATACTGTGGGTTGTGTTCAAAGTCAACTGCTATCACTGATTTCAGTCGAGCTGTTCGGAGTGTAAAGCTAAGTGCAGAATTGTGGTCCATTTTGTACAGCTAAATGAAAACAGGTGTTTAGAACAGACAGAAAAAGGGTGGCCAAACCATAGGTCTGTTCAAACTAGTATTAAATGTATTCCACATTTTGGAAGCTGAGTCACAGCCAAAGTGTTTTGGCTGTTGGGTTTTACATAGTGTGATTTTATTTATTTCACTTTTACAATGATTTGACAATAACCAAGGTAATCAATTATGAATTTCAGGCAAAGTTCTGGTTTCTGCTGGACTTGTTTTTGTATGCTGTGGTACAGCTGAGAAACACATAAGGAATATTCCTTCTTTTTCTTTACCAAACCTGGCTGGTTTTCAACATTTGTATTTATTCTGAAATCAATTCAGATTGACTCACTTCTAATGAGCCTGCTCCTACATCTACAGTTTTAAAGAGGAACCAAAATGCTTTAAAATAAATGTATTCCAAACCTTGCTTACTCTGGTAACCAGGGTTTACATAGTGCACAGGCAAGGAAATGCCAAAGCATTGAAAAAAAAACCCAAAGAAGCCAGTCTGTAGAACTGATACACAACTACGCCACAGCAGCTACAGAATCAGAAAAAAAAGGAAAAAAAGGCATAGCAGAGTGTTCCTATGGTTTAGACAAGTGGTTCCAGGCAGCTTGTCAATACACTGGCTGTAATATCCCTTGCGCTCTTTTTACGTGATGGAAAGGCACACATGAATATTTAGGTCAAATAAATAATACATGTCTCATAAATAGTAGAAACCAGTGGGCGTGTCCTTGGAGGTTTCAGTTTAGTGGACAACATTTGTATCTTGAAAACAGATGCAAGTTTGCTTTAACCTTTTGTATCAAGATGTGCTGGTTTGGGCTGGGGTAGAGGCAATTTTCTTCCCAGTAGCTGGTGCGCGGCTGTTTTGGATTTGTGCTGGAAAGAGTAATAACTTGGGGATGTTTTGGTTACTGCTGAGCAGGGCTTACACAGGGTCAAGGCCTTTTCTGCCTCTCACCCCACCCCTGCAGCGAGTGGGCTGGGGGTGCACATGGAGTTGGGAGGGGACACAGCAGGGACAGCTGACCCCAAATGACCAACGGGATATCCCAAACCACGTGGTGTCATGCTCAGCATACAAACTAGAGGGAAAGTTGGCTGGAGGCTGCTGCTCAGGGACTGGCTGGGCACTGGTCATTGTTTTTTATTTGCATCACTTATCTCTATAGGGTTTTATTAATCTCTTTATTATTATCTTCTTTTTCATTACAAGTTATCAATATTATTTTTTTAAATTTTATTTTATTTCAATTATTAAACCATTCTTATCTCAGTCCAGAAGTTTTATCACTTTTACCATACCAATTCTCTTCCCCACCATCCTTCTGGCAAGGGTGGGGATTGAGAGACCAAGTGTGGTTCTTAGTTGCCAGCTGGGGTTAAACAACAACACAAAAGCACTGGTGATTTAGTGAATTATATAAAGGTCCTCTTTTTTTTTTTTAATATCCATATCCAGAAGGACGCACTTAGCAAAACAATACAAAACCAAAACAAACAAATGAAATTAACAAACAAAACAACAACCAAAAAACCCAACAAAAACAACCAACCAAAAACAACCAAAAAAAAACCAAAGAAAAAAAAAAGAAAAAAAAACAAACAGGAAAATAAAAATCAAGGAAACATATTCCAGGCATAAATGATATATACTGGGTCAGCTACTGGTTGCTAGCTCGTTTTCTCTCATAAATAGGTCTCTTACCTACTTTTGTATAGCTACTGAGTAGTCCAGAATTTTCTTCTTTCACTTGACACAGGTTTGAATTCTGAAATAAAGACTAAAATTAAGACTATAAGATTAATCACTTATAGAAGAGTACACAAAAGCATGGCAAATTAGGAATCAAAATACAGACAGAGAGATGAAACCCTCCGGCAGTCTGAGACCAACAATTGTGCATTCCAGCTTCTATTATAACATGTATTTATTTTTTCTTTATATCATACCACACATTTTCCTATTCACTATCAGCCAGCTACTATCAGGGATGACCATGTGCTCTCTAACTCACTGCTTTGCTTAATAATGCACTTGCTATATCTTCTTGTCTCACTTACTACACTTGTCACATTTCCAAGCACCCATTTCAAGCAGCTAATTACAGTCATAACTGGGGCACTTTCAGACCAGCATACATGCCTCGTGTTTGCCAGATGGTGGATCCAGATCTCCCTGTCTTGTGTGTACTCAGCAAACAGATATAACCACAGCCCAACATTTTGGAAACCTGTTTTAGATCAATGTTGCATCAGTATGTCACTGAGAACTGATTTGGCCTACATCAATAGAAGGTAGTTCTGCTTAACCTGTTTCATACTGAATTTCCCCAAGAGCTGCTCTCATACTAAAAGACTTTTGACAAAATATTACAAAGATTCTAACCCCTAAAAGGTGTAATTTGCGCCTCTAAAGGTGCAGCTTGCCAATCTGAATTTTAAGACTGCTATGACAATTAAGGGCAATAACAACTTCAAGGTCCTGTCACTGGATGCACTACTCAGGATTTAACATATGTCTGCAGCTCAGAGTTTCACAGTTTTTGTACTCACAGCTTGTCCTGCTCAGCACACAAGTAATAATGTAATGACAGGCCAATCTCAAGCTGACAATGTATAGCCATAGAATTAATCAAAAACATCTAAGAAGAAGAAGAAATATTTAAGCTAGAATGCTTACAGTTCATGGCTTGGAGCGTTTCTGCCACAGGAACTTTACCGTTGCAAGGATGTAAGCTCAGGTATATTTACTTTTTACATACAATTGCCACTACACAAGAGTTCAGAAACTTCTCATGTTACAGTTGGTCAGCATTTTACTCCTTCATCTGCCCACTTATTTTCCTTCTGTCCTGTTCAGTGCACCATCCCTGTGCCACACAGCTTTAGGAAGAAAGATGAAAAGAAGAAATTACCAGTCACAGCATCCATAAATGAGGAGAGAGTATTGTTATAGCTTCTGGTCAGGCCATTTCTGCAGTGGTTATTGGCATATACAGCAGCTCTCCTGGAAACAGCTGAAACCTGAAGGATTACAGCAGCCTTTGTGGCAAGACTGTTAAAAACAGAGCAAATAACAAAGCGATAAAGATACAAAAAGCAAGGTTAGATTCTTCAGTGCTGGGAATGAGTTTGCTGCAGTGTTAAGCTATGAGTATGGACTAATTTTACACAAAGACACTGGAACAGCATTACTTTAGATTCAGAAGTGGTGCTTTCCCCAGGGAAGGCTCCCAGGAGAACCACTTCCAACAATTTTTGTCCCATCCCCCTTTCCTCTCAACCATGTGAAGAAGTGCTGTATTTCCATCCCTGTCAGAGAGAGAAAAATGAGAGAAAAATCATTCTACCAGGCTTGAAATCCCCAAATGCTTTTAGTGGTTGTAATTTCCCCAGTGAGCAATTTTTAGCAGAATGAGCAGATAGAATTACACTGCAAACCATCAGACTGCAAACCATCTTCATGATAATCAGGCATTATTCTAGCAACCATTTCATCTCAGGAATTCCTTGCATATTCATCCCTCTTAAAGGCAAGGGGATAGAGGTCTCTGAATAGAAGCTGTATTCAGGAGTTCCTCCTACATTTTACTGCAATAGAAACAGTGGCTGTATTTACAGGGCCTGTATTTGCTGTTCCATCAGGGTAATCCATGGCAGCCCAGTGTTCCCAGGGTACAGCAGCTGCACAGTTGTACCATCACTGCACCAGCCCTGGGTTCCCTACCAGGATTGTGAGAATATTAAATACCAGTCAGGCACTGAACCCAAATATTTACAGGTGACATCGAGCGGTTATAGATTTACAATCATGTAAATGAAATCATGATGAACCACCAGCTCTGCTCATCACACTTTTCCTCCTGGTCCTCAATCAATTCAAGTACCATTTTTTATTTCATATGACTGCAGTGAAAAATGATGGCTCTTATAAATCTGCACAGGTTCAGATACTTAATCACACACCTCCTGCATCTATGACCAGGGAAGAAGCCCTATAGACCTGGATTTATGAGGCCACATTTCAATTATCAGCTCTATGGTCACGTATTTTACCATTCCTCTTTCCTTCACAGTTTCTAAATGTCAGATGCATAAAATATTTGACATTTAGGGAAATACCAGCATTATAACAAATATAATTTTCAGACAATACATGCTAGTAAGCATGTAATTTTCAAGACTTAATTTCAACCCTAGTATGCATATTTTAAAATCACCAATTTTAAAATTTAAATTAGAACAATTGCTAGTATAAAAAAATTAATTATAAGCATGATCACTGAACCAAAAATAGGAGTGAGTTATAATTAGCATGCCAGCATATAAATGCCATAGTAGGAACTGACACTGGTTACAAATAATTGATTGTGAATAGATATGTTCTCTGTGAACTTCAGAAATCTGTAACTCAGAATTATTGTCATTACAGAAACTGGTCATCTTAGGTGAAAATACGTCTATGGATGAATGATCCAAGAAAATTAATCACTTTTATGGCCACAGAAAGAGGTTGTTCTGGGTCACTGTTCAGATAGTAAAATATTAGAAGCCTGTGATCTTGTTTATAATTCATGATAGGCTATAGTTAGGCCTACAGATATTAAAAAACTCTTTCCTCTCCTGAAACAGAGATTGCTCTAGAGAGCAAACCTAGCTCTTAAAATTTCAGTATTGCTGTATTGTCCAAAAAGTACAATAATAACTTTATCACATCAGTATTTGTTTAACAGAAAAGTGGGAGTGAATGTAAGATGAGTCAATAGGAAACACAGGTTCTAACTTTTACCACAGCTTTGCCTTCAAAAGGGAATTCTGAAAGCAATCAAAAAGAAGCCCATGTGTTGATGTTTCATTATCTGTCACTGGGATCATGGTCTGCTGTCTAATGTCCAGCACCAGCAATAATAGTAATAATAATTCTTTTTCTGTGCATAAATTTGGTCTGTATTAGCCAAATGTGAAGATGCTGCCTAGACAGCTCAGTAGCAAAAGCAGCCAGAGGAGCAGGAGGATTCTGAAAAGGCTATTTCTTTAGATATCACATAAATTAATTGAAAAATACAAAAAAGGCTTATTAAATACCTCTGTTTTATACAAAATATGAACACTTTTAGAAACATGATACACAGAATTAAAATGTAACAAGTATACCCAGCTACATACATGACACAGAGCATGCACAGCACAAAGATCAAATAAAACTCAGAAATCATTGAGATTCCTAACATTTAGGACCAAAGTGTATCTTTTAATCAACAAGTCTGACCTCTGTAAGATCACATCTAATAATTCTTACATTTGAATTAATCAGTCAACAGCTTAAACAGTCTTTTGAAAGGGGATTATGAGGTGGCAACAAAGATGTTTTACAGGACACACATGCCAAGTGTCAAAGGAAGTGATCAATAGGTAGCAGAGGATGGCTCCAGAAGCTCGTTACAGGTCGTGAACACATCTCAATACTAAATTTAACATTTCCTGAAAGGTATTGGAAGTATATATTCAATATTTGAATATAACGTCATATTTGAAGTTTCAGAGGCCACAGTCAATGGAAGGTTGTTAAGAGTGGATTAAATTGTTAAAAGCACTGGTCTAGGTAAGTGACCTCTGCAAGCAGCATTTTGGATGGATATCAGCTGGAGAAGGCTCCATTTGTTGAGGTTGGATAGAATCGTGCTTCAGTGACAAGGGACTGGGCAAGATTTATCACCATGCAGGGGGTGAAGAAAGGCAGTGTGATAATCTAAAGGACATAGCTTGAGTCTGAATGCAAAGAGACAGGGCTGAGTTGGAGAATAAGAGAATAACCCATGAAAAAATAAGTGGGGTGGTGACCACTGACCAAGGTAGGAAATGACCAGGAAAGTCAGGTAAAGAGGTGACACTAGCCATGCCACTCTAGGAAAGTTTCATAACACAACTAAATGTGTTCCCTTTTAATAAAGTAGGGTGAATAGCTTCTGCTCCTGTCTGGAATGCTTTCTTTCACTCATGCATTCCCTAAGGAATACACACACACACACACACACACACATACACATGTATTTCCTTTTTCTGAAGATGACTGGCTGAATAAAAAGCAATTTTAACTTGCCTTTGTTGTGATGTCTTGATAGAAAACTTAAAAGCGGTTCTGCTGCTCTAAAGACATGGTCATATGTGGTACCCATTGTTAATATTTAAGATTTGAGAGGTCTGGCTAAGAAGTTTATAGTAACTAAAAGAATATTTCTTTCAAGTAAAAACTAACAGTGATGGTTTCCAGCTCCCCAGTTTTCCACATCATTAACTATGATCACAGATAATTAAGCTTCTGTCTGACCTGTCCTAAATTGCACTTGCATTATTACACACTTGGATTCCTCAGATGTCTGACACAGGTATTTACAAATAAACAATTCAGAAAGGTGCTCTCATTCAGAGCGGAACTGCAAGCCTTTTCTTTCAGTGGATTTTTCCCAGGGAAAAAAAAACAAAAACTAACTTCCAATTGATTTCACGGATTGAAGCATCACGCCTATGGAGGCGATAATTCTGTGAAAGACATGTGGGATCCACAAAGAATTTCTGACATTTTCTGCTTTGACACAGGAGAGGAAGTCAAACTCTTCCATTCAGTGGATTTTGCCACCAACCAAGCTCACAGCTAAACCCCTCTCACTGAACATCCCATGTAATACAAAACAATAATCAGACAATGAAGCTAATGTTTCTGCAGGAGGAGTGCATATTGCTGGACTACCTCTCCATCCAACAGTTAACATTTCCCATATCATGCACAGTAACACATCTGACTTCAATACTCTTTTAATGACATTTGTGAGCTTGATAACATATCTTTAAGCATTATTACCACAGTTTCCACCAAGGTGCAAGCATGAATATTTAAATCATTTATATGTCTCAATCAATCAATCATCAATCTCAATCAATCATCATTTATATGTCTCAACAATATTGTCACTTACCCTTCAGAGAACTATCTGTGCTTTTCAGAACACTCCCAGAAATACTCTCCATGCTTTTAAGAGCCATGATGCCCATTATCTCCTTATAAAATAGCAGAATAATCAACATGCCTCAAATAATTTTCCACTTTGGGATACTACTTTGCTGGCCAACAGAGCAATCAAATATAGCTGCAAGCCAGCCTTACTACTTAAGCATGGTCAATATAGGGGTTTGTAGCACTAACTTTTTCCAGGACAACATACACCTTTTAATATCTTTAATATGCTGCCTTGTTTTCTCTTCCCTGATGTCTTCTGTGGTCTTTTGAAGAACTCCAAGTACTTTGTGGGGCTCTAAGGAAACTCAGTGCTTCTCACTCATTCATCTCACGCTTTATGCCCAATGGGTAAATGAAGACTGTAATGAAAACCATTTTTGTTGATGTAATAAAAAACTAGCAAAAAGCAGCTTATAAAAGTGCACTTTCTTCAGTTCCAGAATAATCCACCTATGATAAATCCCACACCCCGCCCCCCCCCCCCAAAAAAAAAAAAGAGAGAGAGAGAGGAAGTTATTTAAAGTACCTATGAGAAGAAGTAAAAGAAAAACAGTCAGTTGTGTTAAAGGGAGCAGGAAAGAGACACTAGATACCAAGAAAAACATGAGATATATTTGCAGGGAAACATGCCCCCAAGACAGACAATTTTGAGGACTGTAAATATTCAGCCATTTATCAGACATGGGCAAAGAGCCCATCAGGATAGGACAACTCCTCAGAGCAGTCCAGACTACTGAGAACCCAAGGGAAAAGGGTTTGTTTTCAAACATCTCAGACCATCAGAGTACTATGTTCTTTCATCTGAAGAGAACAAATGGTGAGTTATAAGAAATTTCTCCTTGCTATAATGGCCCATAAAAAGGAAAAAATTAAATTACTACTAATCCACTCTCATTTCTCAGTACTTTTTAAAACACAGTGGCCTGGACTGTACAAAGTTTTCAAATATTGATTTCATCAGTTCCCTGTCCAGAAGAAATAATTATTTCCCTGCTTCTGATCATGATTCTCCTTTTATCACAGCAGCCCTCTGTCACAGCTCTGCATAGGGAACTTATATACAACCAGCTATTTCCCATTCACAGTCAGTGCTGGCACGTACTCGGTACCCTATAATGTAGGAATTAATATTATTTTTTTTGTTGTTGTTAGAAATACAGTTATGTTTATAGCTGTATATACTAAAAAATAAATTGCCTGAACAAGCTATGTTACAAAAGCTCCCCCCTCACCCTGAATTCTCTGATGTCTTCTTTGTTTACCATGATGTCCACCTGTCTTTACAACATGTCCATTCTTTGCCTGTTCTGTGGGTTATGGAGTAAGTGCAAATCTAGCACAGGCTCTGGAAGCTGGTGTTTTAAGAGGTTGTAAGAAAACGGGTATTAATCCCCTTCACAAGAATTTTAATGAAAATTGGCACTTCTGTTATAATGGCATATGATAAGAAAAGTGCCTTTCAAAAATCTGTTGCATCTGTGGAGAAACAAAATATGTCTTCCCATTGTAATAATATCTGTGTGACAAGACTTTTTTTCTATTAAATTGATATAAATTGGCAAGTATTCTTTTATGCTCCATTCTCTTTCTTTCCTTTGGAAATGGGCAAAGACTGATTTAGAATAAACCCAAAATATTCTCTATATAACCCCTACTTTAGTTATGCTCCTAATTGTTTCCAACTTGCCTAGCAATTCAGAAAAAAATAAGTGAAGACTTCAACATGTGATTCACTTGGGAGAGAAAAAAAGGAGAAAGTTAAAATAAAAAACAAAGGTTAAATGGGCTGTGCAGTGCTCAAAGATTCTGAAAGATCAGTAATAACTACACAGTTCTGTGCATGGGAAGAATTTGGTTCATTTCATGGTCTGAGTGTCTAAATGACATTCATGTAACACTGAAGATTAAATCAATGTGAAGATGAAATGTCCTGAAAGGAAATTCTAACAAAAGCCATTTCTACAATGCACACAGGCTGCTGTCATATATTTAGAGTTTTCACACTTCTTTTGTACAGCAAACCATCACTATCTGCAAGAGTTGTTACCAGAATATAAACTTTATTTTCTTAATTTTATTTAAATTACTGTAAGACTACATATGGGGAAAAATAAAATTCAAAGGAAAAATAATTCCAGGTAATGAAGACTCACACTTGAGTAGGTGCTCCTTCAGGGTGGTTTTGATTATATGGATGAAAGACTAGGAGTCAAACCACAGAGATTAAGAATAGAGAGAGGGTGCTTAGGAAGGAATAAGAGAGGCATGGGACCCTACTGGATTTCCTGAAGGGAGGCTTGCTAGATGGTAGGGACCCAGTGTGTTATTTCAGGATCATTTTTCTATTTGAATGGTACTGTTTAGTTTCTGTGGATAGCTCTATAATTTACTGGCTGGTAACTCAGGATGCATCTCAAAGCCTGATGCTCCTACTGTTCAGACCAGGAAGGCAATGGAGGAGATGACATTTTTCATCCCTCAACTGTATGAAGAGGCTCCCCATCCATGGCACATGGGGTCCTGGAAGCACACATGCCCCTCAGGACATGGCTGGGGCATAACCCCGGAGAGGAGATTGCCATGTATTGCCAGTCACAGATACCTGAAGGAAAGAAGGGCACGTCCCTGAATTCAGCCAAAGTCTTGGACACAGCAGGTCACTGACTGCCTTAAGAGTGTGAAACTTCCAGACTATGACCAAGACAGATAAGAGCACTAGACTCCACAGGTATATTATTCCACACAGGCATATATATTCCTCAGGATATGCCATTATTATGCAAAGTCATGTTGTGTTACCTGAGCTGGGCCAGAGTATCTTTGTACATCACCATGGCAGTCACAGCGTCAGACACAGATCCTAAGATCCTGGGCCCAAAGCCAGCACAGCCCGACCTCTGCTTCCAGTTCCAGCACTAGGCTGTTCTGTGCTAGCTTGAGGGTCAGCAAACATCTCTATCAGCAGATTCATGAGAGACAGAAATAAATAGCAAGATAGCGGTACAAAAGCTCTTTAGCTATGACCTATCACTAATTTTTGCATCTGGTAATCTTCATATTGCCTAAACAGAGATTTTCCTCTAAGTGACAAGTGTTCCATTTCACTGGGTGAAATCCATGCCAATGCCATTTGCCCTAATGACAACAGTCTCAGGAAAAAGTGACAAAGTGGCAATATCCTGCAATACAGGATACAAACATTAGCTTGTTTATAATGTGTTATAATTGGAATGGAAATCATTCACAAATTAAATAAGTGGATAAACACAGCTCACCAAAGTCCCAAATTTAAATATTCAATTGAAACGCTTGTCTTAGTCATTTGTGAAACAAATGTTAAAACATTTGAAGAAAAGCTTTTGCATTTTTATTGCAACTGTTCTAAATGGAAGAGTGACAGATGATGAAACACACTAAACATATTCAGTCCAGATCACAGGAAAGTATTTGTCACACTGTCACATAAGAAATCACTGGATAAAACTAGAAGACAATGATCAGCAGCAAGGTGATATCCATTTTTAATTCTTGTTATAAAGCAGGAGGGGCACCAGAAATATGAATGAATCATCTTGAGTCATCCAGCAAAGTTTCACAAGGCTTAGCACAGTGACTGAGGTTGATCTGAATGAAGGATGGCACCATGCAGACTTGCTGAGTCCATAACTCAACAACGGAGAAGGATATCTGTTCAGATTCCAATCATTCCCCAGGGCCTGATTTTCCAGAGGGTTTTAGGTGTATAGTGGTGTAAATGAGGACAAAGTATGTTTTCCTAAAACTTCCCAGGCTCCTCCTCTTATCCCACTGTTTTGATATGCCCTGGAGGACACACTTCTCTCCACTGACTGTACAGAGGAGCTTGAGAGACTATTTTCTGTGCAGAAACCATCTGCATCTGGCATTTAAAGCTGTTTGGTGTGGCTCCTCTAACCCAGTGGCCTGTATCTGAGTTCAGTTCCAACTCACTCCAAGTCCCACTGGCCTGCCTGCACTACTCAATATCTAACAGCTTTGTGTAAATATGACCATGTGTCTCTAATGTCACCATCCAAAGATGGCAGGCACCCCCATGGCCATGCTACCCCAGCAGGCACCCTGTACAGGCAGAAGCTACCTGCTCTAGACCAGACACTGGGCATCACTCTTTCAAATTTTTTATACCATATTTTCATTTTCATGTGGTTGTAGACCACAGAATAACAGAATGGTTGAGGCTCCAGAGTGCCTCTGGGGGTGGTCTGGTCCAGCCCCACTTCTCAAAGTAGGGTCAGTTAGAGGAGGTCATTCAGGACCTATTGGAAAGGAGGTCGTAGCCAGGTGGAGATCGGCCTCTTCTCCCAGAAAACATGGATGAGAGGACACAGTCTTAAGCTGTGCCACGGGAGGCTTAGGTTGGACATGAGAAGGAATTTCTTCAGAGAAAGAGTGATTTAGCATTGGAATGGGCTGCCCAGGGAGGTGGTGGAGTCACTGTCCCTGGAGGTGCTTAAGGAAAGACTGGCTGTGGCACTCAGTGCCATGGTCTGGTTGACATGGTGGTGTTCAGTCATGGGTTGAACTCAATGATCTCAGAGGTTTGTCCAGCCTAAATGATTCCAGCATTCCATGATTCATTTTCATATGGTTGTAGACCACAGGATCACAGAAAGGTTAGGCACCAGGGTGCCTGTGGTGATAGTCTGCTCCAGCCCCACTTCTCAAAGCACTGCCAATTAGAACAGGTCATTCAGGACCACAGAATCACAGAACAATAAAATGGTTTGGGTTGGAAGGAACTTTAAAGACTAGTTTCAAATCTAGTTTCAAATGCCCTGCCATGGGAAGGGATGCCGCCCACTAGATCGGGTCACTCAAGACGCCACGACACGTGGCCTCGAACACTACCAGAGACGGCGATGTCATCAGCTTTTGAGTTACCTCCAGAGGCAGAGACACCACAACCTCACTGGGCAATCCCGTGCCGCCAGCACTTGACCAGCCCCACAGTACGAGGATAACTTTCATTTAAATAATTTCAGGCGGCTCTCGCTGCAAGGGAAAAGCCGGCTGGTCCCCGCGGAGCAGCGGGCGGTCAGGGGCCAGCCGGGCCGCAGGGCCGGTACCTCGGGGGCGGAGGAGGAGCGGCCCGGGGGCGTCCGCCCCCTTTTCCCCCCTCATCACCGCCTCCCACGCGCGCACCTGCGCAGGCGCGCGGGCACGAGGCGCGCCCCCGCCCCCTCACTCCCTCACTCGCAGCCAGGCGCACGCACACGCCCTGCGCGCGCGCGCGCGGGGGGCGCGCACCTGCGCTGCGCCCTCAGCTCCCCCCCCTCCCCCCCCACCGCGCGCGCGGCGCCGGCCCCGCTGGCGCCTGGAAGGGACCGCGGCGACCCCTCCGTGCCTCCTCCTCCTCCTCCTTCATCCATCCTTCCTCCGAGCCGCCGGGGGACAGCCCAGGTGATCCGCCGCTGGGGGTGCGTGGGGGATTTGTGCGTGTGTGTGTGTGTGCGTGTGTGTGTGGTGTCCGCGTCGAGTTTATAAGTTCTCAGAGGATATCGCCCTGCTCTCCCCCCAGCCCGGGCGGGGTTTCCTCACTGGGGGTCGGTGAAAGATATTCCGCCTCCCCTCCTCCTTCCCCATCCTGTCCGCCACCTCCGTGGCCAATATAGCCCCGCGTTGAAATCGCGGCTGCAGGGTACCGGGGTTTACGCCTCCCCGCAGCCAGCCCCCACCCCAAATTGCGGCGCTTAGAACGGGCTTTAGCTGCTTTATGGGCTGCCTCCCGTGCCCGTGCCTCCCTCCCTGTGCAGGTTACCCTAAGGATCACTCAGCCTCCCTGCCTCGGTCCCTTGGAGGATAATCTCGGGCAGTTTTAAATATCCTTCCCCCTCCCCCGTTTTTGTTTTTATTTTCTATTGTCACATTTATGTAACAAGTGCCTGCCTGCACATCAGGCTGGTGTTGCTGTCTAGGGCGTTGCATGCTCCGGGGGGGCGATGTATCCAGTGCTGTGGCTGAACATTAAAAACAATGTCTTTCTGTTGAAGAAGACAGGGGTTAAAATGAATGAAGATCTGAAGGTTAATTTGAGCTGGCTGCCTCAGGATCATGTAGAAGCCAGCTCTACAGAGAATGCCTCAGCTGCAGGCTCCTCCCTGGTTCCTGCCATAGACCCTGAGCCAGAGCTTTTGGTAAACCCCTGGGACATTGTCTTGTGTACTTCAGGGACCCTTATCTCCTGCGAAAATGCCATTGTGGTTCTGATAATTTTCCATAATCCCAGTCTTCGCGCCCCCATGTTCCTCCTGATAGGCAGCCTGGCGCTGGCAGATCTCTTAGCAGGCATTGGATTGATCATCAATTTTGTTTTTGCCTACCTTCTGCAGTCAGAAGCTACAAAACTGGTTACGATTGGACTGATTGTTGCCTCTTTCTCAGCATCTGTTGGCAGCTTGCTGGCTATCACTGTCGATCGTTACCTCTCCCTGTATTATGCTCTGACTTACAATTCAGAGAGGACTGTCACTTTTACCTATGTCATGCTTATATTGCTCTGGGGAGCATCTATCTGTATTGGACTGCTGCCTGTAATGGGCTGGAACTGCCTCAGAGATGAATCCACCTGCAGTGTTATCAGACCACTCACTAAAAATAATGCAGCTGTCCTTTCGGTCTCTTTCTTGCTTATGTTTGCCCTCATGCTGCAGCTCTACATTCAGATCTGTAAAATCGTGATGCGCCATGCCCATCAGATTGCCTTGCAACACCATTTCCTGGCCACTTCCCACTATGTGACCACCCGAAAAGGAGTGTCTACTTTGGCCATTATTTTGGGGACTTTTGCTGCTTGTTGGATGCCTTTTACACTCTATTCTTTAATAGCAGATTACACCTATCCTTCTATATACACCTATGCCACCCTCCTGCCAGCTACCTACAATTCCATCATCAATCCTGTGATATATGCTTTTAGAAACCAGGAGATACAGAAAGCACTTTGGCTCGTCTGTTGTGGTTGTATTCCTTCTAACCTGTCTCAGAGGGCAAGATCACCCAGTGATGTCTGATTGGCAGCCATGGGGACGCTCCTTAACATGTTACTTTCCAGACATTCTGTCTTTGGTTTAGATGCATTCATTAAATGGTGTGTGATGGGTTCACGTAAAAACCACAGGATGGACTGACCTTTTTGTAAACAGAAAACCCCAGCGACCGAAATCAATCGAGTGGTTTAAGGAAGATTTCCAAAATCAAAATAATCAGTGTTCTTAACAGATTTATAATGTTGCTCAGGGTCTTTTTGTCATATTACCCAGACTTTGCCATGTTTGCCATGATTTTACATTGTTTTCTAATTAAAATTAGATTGAAACAGCATACTTCTTTAAAATTGTTTATGTGATTGAGTTTAGTCATACTGCATATTGCAGTCTGTTGTTTGGATATTTTTTTCCTCTTTAATTTGTTTTTAAACAGAAAAAAAACCCTCAAACCAAATCCTGTTACCCCATCTGTATATCATCAGAATACTCTTCAAAATAATGGCCAATTGTACTGATTTATATGGAATTTATTGTAATAATGTCAGTTCAACGAATTTGCTCGAGTGAGAAAGTATTTGTGCAGCTTTTTATTTTGCATCTCGGCATGAATTAGGTTGACAGTTGTTTTCAAGAGCTACCTGTTCTCTCATGTGTTCTGGCTGGGTGTTAAAGCAAGAGATATGCATTGCTTTCCTTTTCAAAAATCAGACATATGTTTTCACTTGCATGTGGGACATTGGAGCTATGCTGTTGATTTTAAAACCGACAGGGGTATCTTTGAAATTGATTAAACAATATGGCCTCTTTCAGCTATGCATTTGTAATAGACTGAAAACTAGGTTTCTCAGACAAGTTTATCTTTTCAGAAGAGTATAAGAAATGTTTCATAAAACAATCTATAGATTGCTTGCAGCACATCTTTAGCATTACATGAAATGTTTCCCCTACATTTTTTACCAAGTCAATCCTATTACCATTTGTTTTCACTGTTCTCCTATGTAATTTTAAATACCAACATTTATAAATTCTCAAAGCATATCTGGTTCATAATTGTATGCAACCAGGACTGCAAGATGAAACAGTGTTTTCTCCTTTTCTGGCAGTTTCATTCTTTGCACTGTACACACATCAGTTCACTTCATTATAGGATTTCATTATAGTTCTGGTCTAGAAAGCAGAGCTTCCTCTCATGAATGGTTAAATTTCGAACTGCTTCTAACCTTCCACTGAAACCACATTAAAATGCACTAGAAATAAAGCATTGTTTTCTGATTTGAAGACTACTTGATTGTCAGAGAGAAAATCTTCCTGGCACTTGTCTTCGTGAAACTTACAATGTACCCTCATGTCAGCGCATGGGAGTTTAGAGTACCGCTTCCATTAGTGTTGATGGGAGCTCAAAGTGTTCATGCCCTGGCATCAGCAGGAGGTTATACTCCCTTGGATGTCAAAGTCAGCATATTGTATTGTTGCTTCAGTACCTTCCATTAAAAAAAAAAAAAAAAATCCAAAACTCAAGTGTAAAACTAGCAATATTTACAATTCAATGAAAAAATATACCTGTGTAGTAGAGATAGTAGAGACAACTGCGCTGCTGGTCTGGATTTTTCCAAATGGAATCTGTCCTTTCCACGTGGACGTTTGAATGACTGTAGCTTTTTGTGGCAAAGTTTCTGTGACGTTAAGAATCATATGCTATACACAAAGCTGAATCTCAAATGTGAGTTGTCTGTAAACAAGGCTCTGTAGAGATTTTTATGAGCAATAATTAATTTTAGTTGCAATGCTGGGTTTAAATTCCATTATTTATTTGGTTCAGCCTTCATGATATTTGGTTCTTACTTGGTAATCTGATTAGTTTAATAATAATTGCATGGCATGACCTAGTAGAGCTGTGAATTTAAGCTCCCCTGGCTTCCCTGTGATTTACAGATGCTCAGCAAGTTAGACTATGACCTCTGCTCAGTGTAGGGTATCGGTGTTCTTTATCTACTTATGAATGTTACTGAAACTCTTGTCATTGAATTTTCTTACATTTTTTGTATAAGAAATACTCATTTCATAAATATCCATGATACATATGTGTGCAGTTTTGCAAGTATGCAAACTATTGGGAAATAATAGCAGTAAAAGTCACGAGATGAATAATGTAGAGAGGCTGAATAATGTAGGATGGCACTTTCAAAAGACAAAGTAAGTTAAAGTCATGCAAACTTTGCTCCCCCCTGCTTTTTCCCTTGTTTGTTCTTCAGTATCAAATTGCTAAAAGTATGATGAAGATGAGCAGCTACAACTGTGACCAAAACTCAGTCCTATGTGCAACTGTTGTTTTCCTTATGCAAATGTGTTCTCATCCTCTTGGATAACTTCATAGGCATTAGTGCTTTTGTCTAGGCAACACCTGTGTGGTAGAGAAGCCAGAGAAAAACAGCACAGAGGGAGATAATGTCATTCCCTCTTCTCATGCGGTTTCACCTCGTGTCCTTGTCATCTTCCTCATTCCACAGACTGCTCAATTCTGCAGAGGCTCTCCAGTGTGCCGGGGGAGCCGACCTCTTCCTTGTGCCAGAGCAGAGAGATTTGTAATTGGAAGCTTCTCTCCTGAGGAGCAGAGCAAGTCAAACGGAGGAAAGAAGGATTAATTATAGCAATCCCACAAAGCTGGCTCATAGGGATGGGATTTGCCCTTGTTTGAGGAGTTGTGCATGGTTGCCTTCCACCACAAACAGATGAGAAACGTGATTCTGCCTCCAAAGATACTGCTGTGACCTCCAGTAAGGATTTTGTCTCTTCCAGAAATATGTTCCAAAACTGAGACTGTGCAGCCTAGGCCAGAAAATCCTACTGAACACAGGTTTGCCTGCAGCTGTCAGGCCAAACTTTATCATAGTCTGCAGCACCGGGATGGGTGCTACATAACACACCTCTGAATGAGCTCTGGGAAATATGGGCAGAGCTGTGGGTGCAAAGCTGCCTACCTTGCTCACCCAGAAGAATTGCTTGACAGCCAGCCACCTTTCAGACCCTGCAGAATTAAGAAACTCTGCTGTCCCCTCAGAATGACAGTGGAGGCCCCTGTTCTGTATGGTGGCTGCCAGCATCCATCCAAGGGCCTCCTGGAACTGGCAGAAATCCAGCCAACTTGCAGTTTCTGATACTTTGGTGTCCCATCAGACAACAGCCGTGCATAAGACCAGGGGGGTTATATTCACCATTCTGTGTACAGAGAAGTAGCTTTCATATCTCTCTTGTAATGACAAAAGGGTTTTTTTTTTTCCTTAATATGTAATTTAGTTTAAAGAATTGAAGTTCATGTTTATTTATTAACACACTTGACCCAAAGTTAGTAACGGGTTGTATCCTGATGGGAAAAATTTATTGTGGTCAGTTTTTCTCATACATTCATCCATTCGTCCTCAAAGCTTAGGAGAGGATTTTTAAAATTGTCTTCTTTTTTTTTCTTTTTCTTTTCTTTTTTTTTCCTAATCATTTACCCCAATAGTAGTATTTCAGCAATAAAGAGAAATATGGTTTTAGCACAAGAGCAATAAAATCCTCCATGATGTGGATACTATAAATGGCTGAGTAAACTCATAGCAATAGAGAGGAAGCAATATATACTTTAGACAAAGAAAAATAACTTGCATAAGGACTTTTAGTAAGCATAAGTCTTCCTTTGTTAAGCAGATTCTATCAGACCAATGTAAGACATTATTTCTGGTTGATTTGTTTTATAATCATTGAATTCCTGAATAGAATTACACAGCAATAACATTTTACCTTAATTCTTGGATCTTGAATTTGTGCTATTTGCTGGAAGAATTATGTACTGCATTGGGGAGTTTTATTCTTTTCATTGTTTGGCATATAGTTGTACAGCATTCTGTGGATAAATTAATAGTGTTCAAGATTTCCAGTTATAACTTGATCCCGAGAATACCTGAATTGGTCATGCTCATCAGGGTGACTGATAAATGGTGCTAGCCTGTTCTGAAGACATCTTGGTTATGATACCAGTGAAGAAAACCCCTACCAATACCCAGGCTCTTTGGAAGCAAGCTCAAAGGACTGATACTGCTTCTGTATCTTCCTACCATGGACACTCAGTGACATAAGCAGTTGCATCCATCCTTTAGTGTTCAGGGACCAGCCTTGAGGCATCTTGGAGTTGCTAAAACTCCTCCATGGACAGCAGTGAACTTTGGCATAGACCAGTGCTCATGCTGTCCCCAAAGAACTATTATTCTCTTGCCTCATTTTCTTAGAGATATTTTAGCTTTTAAAAACAAAATACATGTGACTTTATTTCCTCAAGGTGATTTATTTCCTCAACCTGCTGTGTGACTGGAAGTTGGATGAAATAACATTGCTACAAATCAAGCCCCTGAAGCATAGCTATACACTCATTGCTTAAAAAAAGAAAACAAACAAACAAACAAAAAAAAAGTGATTCTGTAACATTCAGAACAATGTTTTCAAAATGTTGGCCCTGGCTTTTATTAAGAGAAAGTATATAGGGTCTTTTTTTTCTATGTACAAGAAATAAATAAAAATAAGAATTGGACAGAGCAGTTGCTATTTAAAAACCCAGCAGCAATCCTGTCACTTCATATGAGATACTGAGTGGTTCTAGCTTGGCTTAGCGGTAGTCCAGAGATGTTCCATGGAGAAAAAATAAGATCTCTAAATCTCTGCTTATAGAGAACTAAAAGGAAGGTACTATAAGGGAGTGGTATAATTTATATCTCATGAATAAGCAATAGGTCAGGAAAGATAAATTAGGCATGTGTATCTCCCTCATCTGTCAGTAAAAGAATTATGGTAGTCCCAATAAACTTGAAAGGTCTACTGACTGGAAATACTTTTTTGGTACAAGAGGAAATTACCCCTTAAAACTGGGTGCTGCTGTCTTATTCCGACCAAGAAAATGCAGTTCTTTTTAATGGATCAGAAATCTGAATGAAGTGCAAGGATATCTACTTTCATATTAAGTGGATGATGAAAGATGAGAGATGGAAGTCTTTATAGCTTGGTGAATCAGCCAGATTCAATCACTCGGTGCTTGGGGTTGGCTGGGAAGGATGCTTGAATAAATGCACCCCCCGTAAGAAGGGTGTTTAGAACTGTCCATTTGGAACCTTACCCCAGGTACACAGAGCCCCCAGGAGGGCCCCTGGGGCTGCCCTGCTTCCAGGGTGTGGTGCAGCAGTCCCTTGCCCTTGGGGCTGGCAGTATGGCTGCCCCTCATGAGTGGTGGTCAGAGAGCAGAGAGGAGGAGATATGATCAGAAGTGAGGTATCCCTTCCTTGAAAATGTTGCCCCATATTTTATTCAGATTATTACTTGTCTTGTTAGCACAGTCTTGTGTGACCCCACTTGAAATCAGAAGAGGGGTTTTGTAGAAAAATACTGAAAATTCAAAGTAGGACCACCAGAATATTATTTTACAGTAAGTCATTATGTATTTCTGTTCCTTTTGGGGAGCAGCTAAGTCTGTAACTTTGTAGTAAACGTTTCTTTGAAAACAGCATGCCTTTGCTCTAAAAAAGTCCATGCTGTGGTTTATTCACAAAGTTGTTGTGATCTTGTAAGCCCCACAAGAAGAAAGAGTTGCACATTTCACTGTTATCGAAAAGAAGGGAAAAATCAAATCCAAACTTGAATGTAGGTTAGATGAAACCATATTTCAGTTAATTAGTGTGTCGCTGCTGTGATGCAGACCTGTGGAAAAGATGGGGGAGATTTTTTTTTTTTCTTTTTAGTATTTTAACTGAATGGTTCACAGTTTTAACTGATGGCCATAGGATTACAGGTTGGGTTATTTTTCTTTTTCTCCTTCGCCTCCCCACCACCCCAGCCCCCTGCAGTAAGATGTCTGGTACAGTCATTTTTGTTTCAAGGCAAACATTGGTTTGCAGTTGGACTCAATGATCCTAAAGGGTTTTTTTTCAACCTAAATGATTCTGTGATTCTAAGTACCTGCCTCTCATAAGTACAGTGGTGCATTCCTAGGTAAAAGCTGATTTACAAAGTTTTTAATAGTTTGTTATAACCCTTTCAAACATATCAGCAGCCCTTTTTCATTGAACCACTTCCCTTACACAGGAAAAGTCTGATTCACCTGTGGGGAGGGAAAGCAAGTGTACTGCTACTGTTTTCTTTACACTGGTAATAATTTTTTTCCTCTAACCACTTGATCCCAACCATATGATCTACCATGATGCCTAAGCACGGGCCTAATCCTGGTTTCTCAAGGAAAAAATAAGCCAATACCAACTGCACATGCTGAAGACTGCATCCTGCAATGATTTACCTTAGAAAACAGATGGGCCTTTCCCTTTTAAGAAATAGATGCCAACAAAATAGATTTTTTTTTCTTTTAAGTGTAAACTCATTCTTAAAAGGAAATACCTATGTCCAGATTTAACATACTAGTTATATTACATGCTGAGTAGAGAAAGTTTCTTAGAGTATTTTAGTATGCCATTAACTTGATTAAGTGTGATGAGCTATCACTTTTAAATAGCATAATTACATACTTAAATATAATATATATACATACATAATTATTACAATTATTTAATTTAGTTTCTATATGTATGACATGCCATATATCATGCTCTATACCTTCATTGTGGATGTGGTTAAAGTGTAACTTCTTTGCTGAGCAGTTTCTTATGATCAAAGAAAAATATTTCCTAACATGTATGAGTCTTGGAAACACTTAAAGATTCAGCAGTAATTGATATTTCAGCAAAGACAGGCAAGAGGATTTGGAAGGGAAGCAAATTCTCATGTCTTTAATTTTGACAAATACCACTGCCATTTTTGAGATTACAGGAATGTTTTCCATGACCACAGATGGTACAGAATGTAGGAAGGGTACTTGCATGGGCCTATGGTACTGACAACCACGGGCCTATAAAGCAATTACAACTTTTTCCACACACTGTTCCCTCTTCTCTCTTGTTTTTTTTCTGTCTTCCATAGGTGCTTCAGTAACAGGACTGCACAGATCATAATTCCACAGGCGGACATTTTGCACTGGCTGATGCTAACCTGAGGAATGTTAGAGTACCAAAAAAAATTACGCGTTCATTTTTAAAGGGCACACAAAATACATATATGCTTCAGGGGTTTTCTGGGAAAAAGGCCTAGGACCTCTAAGATTTAGGGCCAAGGTATAAAGCTCTAATGCACTGATCACTTATGGTCAGTATAGACCCATAGAATTTTCCTCTTACTTCAGTGTTCACTAGGATTAAACCCATCAAAATTATGAGGAATTTGGCTTCCCCTCCTTTCAGGGGAGAGATATTTTAGAGTATGCAAATAAAAGCAGCATGACCTGGCCCTTCAAACATTGAAATACCCACATCAGAAAAGGACAAAAGGCTTGTGTCCACATGGAGTGTGGGCAGTTGTGCCCCATCCATGGGTTTTTGTGTTTTGCCACTCTTTGGTTGCCCTCTGACAATGTAGTCCATCAATATATGATCAACTCTCAGTCCACCTTGTGGTGCCTCTGCCCCAGAGGGCTCAGGAGAAAAGAGCGCAGAGGTGAGGCTTTTCTGCTGTGTTGATCACAGGTAACAGCACAATGGTTTTGGAAGGGAGCTCTGCTCTCAGCACAGAGATTTCTGAAGATGTGTTAGAAAATAGGGAGCCTTCTTCAATCACATTCCAGCCAAATATTTTCTTTTGTATTGCCCTCTCAGTGTAAGCAGAGACTTTCCTTAGTCCAGGAGGAGGAGGGTGAGTGGTTGCTGGGAGTTAGCATGCTCCAGCACACAGCTTATTACACGGTAGCTATCCCAGAGCTGAGCAGCTGAAGGTACAGTAATCTGGTGCTGAACTCAGGCTGGTCCCTCTAGGAAGAAAATGCACTTTTCCAGAATGCAGGAACAGTGTGTGTGATTTGTGCCAGAAGTGTGGAATGAGTATTGCAGCTGAAGAGGCAGGTAAATTGCCTGGATTACACATACAGCAAAATAGTCAGGCAGTCTCTAGGGTTACTTGCATGTGCTCAAATGTATTTTTTGTTGAAGCTTATAGCAGTCCCATATATGCATGGAGAAGGAGAAGAATATGGACTTTCCTGTTGGGCCTCAGCCAGAGCCAACCAAAGGAAATGGGCATTCTTGGTTTTGTCATTGTTTCTGGAGAGAGACACATTACACCTCTGTCCATTTTGATGTCTATAGCTTTTTACTCTTTGGGGCTAAAGCCCTCCTTTGTTTGGTCTGAGCTTTACTGTCACAGCCAAAATCTACAGAAGTTGATTGTAAATGTGTTTACAAATGGAATTTCATAGGATAAGTGTGCCTCTGAAATAAAGCTGTAAACTCTGTCTTTAATTTCAGGCCGTGAAATTTGGAATACCTGGGTAGTAGAACCACTTGTGATTTTCTAGACTTACTAACTAAACCACCACAACTTTTGTTGTCAAATGCAATTAAAAATAACCTGTGGTTTACCATGTTCATGTCATCAAATCCTCAGAGAGAACTTTTCCTAGGAAACATTGTACAATTCAGGTAGACACCTGATACTACTGACTGCAGTGTAGTTCCGTGCTGAATTCTAAAAGCTTTAGCAAAACCATCTGCATGAAGGATAGTTCTCATGCTCTATATCTCACTAGGAGCCAGGTGGATTGAAATCCTGCATGTTGTGCTTTTCATATGAGAACCAGTTACTGGTTTCATACATAAAGGCCTGTGGTTATTTTTTATACTAAATTAGGTTTTTGGTCTGTTGGTTTTTGTTTTTTTTTTAATTTAACTGTGGTTGAAGTTTGAACCATAGCTTGCCAGTGTATGAAGTGATTTTAAAAGGAAGTGAAACATCTTTGCCTCAGTTTCTCTTAAGCTTAAAGCTTTGAATTGCAACTACAGAGCTTCTTGTTGTATACAAGATAGTAATTTAATGCACTTTATTTTAAAAAGGCACAAATTATTTTCTTTATAAAATATTACAATTGCACTATGCTGTAAGAATTGGTTACTAAATATAAACTGTACAGTTTTGTAGTCAACATTGTGTTTAGTCATAAATGATTGAAACGATTACATGTTTCAGTTAAATGTTAATTTTATATGTGGTGTGTGTAGCCATAAATAAATCTTCCTTTTTAAAAAAAGAATGGTTCATTGTTTCATTTCATTGAATTCCCCATTCTGTTTCAAATAACAAAATTATATCCTTCTACAAATATAAGATTTAAGTGTGTTCCAGTGCAAAGAGATGACAGATGACACTGACTAAACTTGGGGTATTAAATTCACATGTGCAAACTTAAGTTGAATTTTTGTAGATCCCCTGCATCTACAACAATGCAGAAGGAAATACCAGGCACTACAGACAAAAACCCTGAAAGAAGATCTAACAGGAGATCTTGAATGTAGCGTTTCAAGAAGTCTTCCATGTCTACCTTTCTTATTCAAGTTAATTTATCTATACTGCACTCCCTTCTGACACGCTGCCTTTTATTATCATTGTATACACTCAGTTTTGGGGAACAAAATGCAGTATGGATTATAAGAGGTTCTGCATTTGGTCGTGCCAAATGGATCTAAATACTTAATATTTGCATTAGCAGTCATTAACTGGGAGATGTAAAAGTTACTATGGAAGTAAGAAAATATGTTAACCTAGATTTTTTTTTTTAGCAGTTTGGTCCTAATCCTTGAATCAAGTAACTGAAAAATCAGATGCATGATCACAGTTCTGTATTTCCAGTTTGACTGTTTTAGACAGGCTAAAAGAAAACGGTGGACTGTCTCCTTTTCCAAATTAAGTTTTTGTATAGAACACATAACTTAATTCCTCTGAATGGTTTTCTTGCACACCCATCTTATTTTCCAAGCATATAAATTGATGGAACAAGTTACATCTCTAACCATAGGACTGTCACGCACCATAGCCATTGAAATGTGGCTTCTGAAAGAAATGGGACAGTGACTGACAGATATCCAGGTGAATGATCAAGAGTGAGGCTGCTTCCTTTATTCTATGTAGGACTACAGTCCTGCATGTCAGATGGATCCTGGAGGAGATTATAGGGATGTTTACTTCTACCAGATACAGCTGTCGTCTCCACTTCTCACCTCAGCATTAGGCACCACCTGTTTTGTCTTGAGAAGAAGAAACTGGCATCATGGTGCAGGAGCAGAGATCCAGTTTGTTTATCTGAGGTTAAACTATATCCAAAAGGACTGCAGCCCAGTGGTGACCAGGATGTATTTGATAAAGGTAACAGAATTATGAAAAATGGGTATGCAACTTATGTGGCCAATAATAAATGGCCACTGAACTTACAAGGATGAAACAGTTGAAAGCTGTCAGGACATGAAATAATTTCCATGCTACAGTAAGCCAAACAAAGTTTCATTGTATGAGGCCCACAAGTGGAAATTTAAAAGTGTCGTTTCAGTGTTCTTTAGTTCAAGGATGCTTGACCGCATCATTCCAGGTGTGCCTGCCTGTTCTTAGGTTCATTTAAGTGTCTGTAAGTCACACCAGAAATGCTGAGTTGAACGGACTTTTGGACACATGCAGCATATCTTACCTTCTTACTAAATTCTTATGAATTGTCTTAGTTACAACAGGATGTCAGAGAGTGTCTACTACTTCACCACTGTCCTATACCATGAATCTTTGATGTCCATGCAAAGTGTGAGGCCAGTGCAGTTAATGGAGATTTTACATTCATTGCTGAAAATTTTATAGGATAAATCATAAATCTGGCATTTATGACAAAGACAACTCCATTTGCAGATATTTTTAAAATCCTCAATTTTAAAGTTATTTTGAAATTATCTATAATTATACATATCCAAGTGTTTTTTTTCTCTAAAATTGCTTTTAAAATTAGCAGCTCAAATTTAATTTTTCTTTTTCATTTTTTTTAATTGAAATGTCACCCTCATAACAGAAATGCTCCATGGGATTGGTACTACTTTGCATTCCTCTAATGTGGATGTGAACTGAGCTACCCCACTGCTGTACAGCACATCACAGCCAACACTGCATGCAGATCAGCTCTTACCTGGGCACATTCTGCTTGTGAATTTTATTGGGATTTTCTTTGCTATCTGCAAAAGCCTTTCATCCCCATATTTTTCACTAATTGTGAAGCTGGTGGTCTTTCAATGGAGACATTGCTTATCTGACAACAAAAGATATTTTCATGTAACCAGGACACTGCCTTCCCACCAGTGGCCTAGCAGAGTTGCTTTCACCTTCATTTTTATCATGATGTATGGCATTTAAATGGTGCTTGACTGAAAGCCTATATAAACACATTTTCTAAGATACATTGAGTTTGCCGTCATCATCATTTTGAGCTGTCAAGCTCAAAACCACACAATTTCCAGAACAAGATCAACACATTCCAAATCATTCAGCTTACAAGGGGAATACAGAGGATATGGCAAACTTAAAGTGGGAGAGAGCCTCACAACCCCAGTTTCAGGCATTAGACAGGTCTAAATGGCAGCAGAAGATTCCAAAATCTCAAAATAACCTCAAGATTTCCTTCACTTCCCTGGCTATTCCTACTCTTTCACCTTTCCATAAGGGGTGACAAAGAGGGGGCTGGTTCTTGTTTCCCCCCCACACCCCTCACATGGCATCAGTTGCTGCAGCCTCCAGCTCCACCTTTGTTTTTTCCAAGAGCTGGAATTCCTCAGTGGTGCCACTGGTGATGCAGGGCAAGGACGTACATGGAAATTACTGTTAACATGGCAAACCATGAATCTGCAAGGGCATCAGGCTGAAGAAGGAAGCTTTTGCTATATGCCAGTTTAGCCCAACCAAAAAAACACTCCCTGACATCCAAGAAAGTCAGATAGCCTCACTGCTTTCAGTGCTTTTGGCACTGGCCCTGGCCTAGAGGCAGGGACTCTTGGGGTGGAGGGGCTGGTCCCTGCCCAGCCTGCAGACACTCCCTTGGCTCTATTGCTCTGCAGAAATGGTTGAGTTCCCTGCCTGGCAAAGGAACTGAGCCAGGGCCACATGGCAGCAGCTCATCTCTCCTTGATGCTTTGGATCTTTCTGCAGCCTTTTTTCTTGCTCAGATGGGCTCCAGGATTTATTGTCAATGCTGGATTCCCAATCCCTTCACAGCTTTTTGTGGGAACTAATAAAAATTTTGTTGTTTAATTAACTATATTAGTGTCCCTGGAGCTCTCTGCGCTGAGGTTGGTTTTGGTTTGGGGTTTTACCCTCTCCTAGGAAGATGTCACAGAAAAATGGTGTGGTTTCTTAATGTTTGGTCCATTTCATCCATCATGCTTTTTCTGGAAAGTGTTTGCTTGCCTTCCACCCAGCCACAGCTTTACACAAACAGTCAGCCTTGCCAATAGATGTGTCTGGTGTTAGATCTGCAAACCCCTGTGTCTGCCATCAGAGGGTCATTCAGGCTGGCTCCCATTCAGCAGCTGCATGTCAGCTGCGTAGTCGCGCTCAGAAGCCGCCCCCTTCCCCAGGAGCAGCAGCAGCAGTGACCTGCCTTTGCTAAAATCAGGTGTTTCTGCTGGCAGAAGGGGCAGCCAAGAGAGTGTTCCTTGGTGTGCTGTTTGCTGCTGCAGTGGTCACCACATCCCTGGGGCCTGGGGATGGTGGGTGTGAGGGTCAGACAGCAACAGGCACCATTCAGGGAGGCTGATTTCCTTCCCTTGTGACCCCAGGTTGCAAGCAGGTGTAGGAACAGACATTAACCTGTCCAGGATATGTTTTCTGCTCAGCCATCCATGGTGCATCTTCCCTCTAAGATTCACCTGGCTAGGTGGGTGCTGATAGATGCCAGTTCTGCCCTGTGGACATGCAGTGAGGCTGTGCTGTAGGAGGGTGTACACTGGAGACCCACAACAGCTTGTTGGCTTCCAGCTCACATCAATTCAATGTATTTCCTTGCCTTACCAAGGAATGTTGTATTCTTCTTCAGAGATGAGATAACACATTCATCAGAGCTCAGTAGTTTCCCTTATTCTCTTCAGTGTTTTTCTGCTTCTCCTTGATTCTATTAGAGGCTGTTTTAGTGAGCAGTCGTTGATCACACGTCTGTCTCCAGAGATCTAAACAGCAAAATCTCCATAATTTCCACTGCTTCACAAAATGATAGTGTTTCATTAAAGACAAGTTAAAAACAGAACAAAATGCTGCTCTATGTCCCTTTCAATCACCTCACCTTCAGCAGTCATTTGTAAAAAGACTGTTCCTTTATCCTCTGCTTAGAAGTTATTTTTTACACCATTTAAATGACAGCTTAATCATATGATAAAAGGACTTCCCTGAGCACAGGTCTTCCCCTTGTGTCAAAATATCAGTGGATTCCATATTTAACATCAGACGCAGCTGCATTGCAGCCGTAGGTAAAGTTTCCCCTGTTAATAGCTTGCATGGTATTCCATCGCTGTGGAGAGCACTTCCTCTTGGAAAGCTGCTCAGAAACAAAAGTCAGCAGGCCTCCAGCCCCCACAGTGGAAATCAGCAGCAAAAATCCTGAGCAGCAACTAAGTACCTGTAAAGATGTCAGTGTTCCTGGAAAGGTGAGGCCTTGTATAGTATAATTCAGACTTTCAATGATAAAGTAGCAATATTGTTTTGAAAGATACAGAATGCTTGACAAACACCCATAAAGTGCTTCATAACAGATGGCAACTTGAGCACAAAGAGGTCATATCAAGCATGTGGCAAACACAAATATCTGCTGCTCTTCCTTCTTGCTTCCCTAAGTGTTTGCTGTGAGAATGTGGCAGATAAGACTAGTGCTCTCTGCCACTGTGCATTGTGGGATTAATGTCTAAAATAAATTATTACAGTTAATTTAACATTTACTTAAAAGCTCTGAACAATTTCCACTCCTCAACTAGGATACATCATGTTACATCACCTGTATGTCTCCCTTACAGTAGCTTATATCTGGAAAAGTGCACCACCACACAGCAGTTTGTAAAGCTTAACATAATATTGCCTTGTTTCAATCTTAGAGTGTAAAACAGGCTGGCATCAGCCTTCTGCTGATGCAGAAGCAAATAGCAGCATAAAAAAAGAGATGGCAATTTGAAAGTCTTCCAGTAATGGGGCAGGGGAGAGATAGGGATACTTCACAGATTCTGTAAGCTTTGGGCACTGTGCCTCCTCTTGCATGCCGCAGACATGTTTCCAGTCTGAGCCAGGGAAAACCCAAGGGGAGAGACAGCAAGTGAGAGTTTCTGGGCAGTGCATCAGGTTAGAATCTATGAGGCCTAAGGTTTATTTGACCCATTAATATTTACTAAAAGTCTCGCTTCCAAGAAGGTTTTGCCAGATGCTTTTCTTTCCTGGTGAAGCTGGAGCCCTAGAGATATTTTGCAACGACATCCACTAGTTCAGCTGCAGCAGAGGTACAATTTCCTGCAGAAAGGTCACAGGCCATTTGCAGCTTTCCGAGTCAAAAGCAGTCCTTAAAACTCCATCTAAAAACCACCTGGCAGCAGTTGTCAACCACTGTAATTGCCCCTGTGTTGTAGCAGCTGACTGTGAGAACCAGAACTCGAAACAAAATCCTGCCCAGGAGAGATTATGGGTTTGTTACTGATGGTAAAAGCAGAGCAAATGTGTAAGTGGAAGAGCAGGATGTTGCTTTTGAGTGCACAGCATCACGGCTGGGATACAGTGTTCCAGAAATAAGTGGGGTAATGAGCTGGTGTTATGTGAGAGCTCATCTTATCTACAGTGAGCATTGTAAAAGAATTCAGGAAGCAATGCAGGAACTTTTTGATAGCTCTGCTTTCCCTCTGTTTCAGCATCAGGAGAAAGAGAGGTCTGGGTAGCCGGTGAGGTATAGAGATGGTATTTCAGATCACTGTGAGACAAAAAGGCTTGGAAACCAGCAGGGCAGCTGAGAGGGACACAGTTTGGACCAGCCTGGAGGAAAGGATTTTAATGTTGATGCCTGAGTTTTGATATAAAATCAAATTTAGCAGATGAAATCACTAGAGAGGAACTGATGGGAAGCTCTGACATTTATGTAAAA
This sequence comes from Vidua macroura, assembly GCF_024509145.1. Classification (NCBI taxonomy): domain Eukaryota; kingdom Metazoa; phylum Chordata; class Aves; order Passeriformes; family Viduidae; genus Vidua; species Vidua macroura. The sequence continues at coordinate 92,199,887 of NC_071572.1, read as the reverse complement.
CATACAGACATCTGTCCTTTAACCTACAAAGGCTTTATAATGCCTAAATTGTCATCAAGATAACAGAGGTCAGACTGCTCAACAAATTGACATCATCTTGTGCTGCATTTGCGTGTTAAGAGATTTGTTGTATAAACACACATCCCTACAGGTAAGTCAGAGGTTGCACAACAGCCTGTGAGGAGATGCTGGGGGAGCTTGGCTCGTTCAGCCTGGAGAAGATCTGGCTTCACAAGAGCCCAAAAAAGCTTGTGGAGGTGTTATGAAGACAACAGATCCAGGATCTTCACATGGTGCATGCTGAGAGCCTGCAGGCCCAAGTGAAACAGTGAGGAGGAGACTGGACATAAGGAGAAACTATTTCCCCATCCTGACAGGAGGCAGTGGCACAAGTTGGCCAGAGAGGTGGTGCAATCTCTCTTGGAGGTTTTCAAGACTCCACTGGATAAAACCTTGAGCACCCTGGTCTGACCCTGCTTTGAGACAGAGGTTGAACCAGAGACCTCCTGAGGTTCCTGCCAACCTGAACTATCCTGTGATTCTGGTGGACAATGAGACACACCTGTGGGTGTCCATACCATGATCTGGAAGGCTTAGACCTTGACAGAGCATTATCATAGAATTCTAGAATGTTAAGGGTTGGAATGGGCCTTAAAGATGATCCAGTCCCAACTCCCTGCCATGGGCAGGGACACCTCCCACTCAGCCAGGTTGCTCAAGGCCTTATCCAACCTGGCCTTGAACACTGCAAGGGTTGGGACATTCACAGCTTCTCTGGGCAACCTGTTCCAATGTCTCACCACCCTGATAGTGAAAAATTTCTCTCTAATATCTAACCTAAATTTCCCATCTTTCAATTTGTACCTGTTACTCCTTGTCTTATTTTTAGGTCATAACAAGGAGGTAGATGGAGATCAAGCCTTGGAAGATACTCCCTAGGAAATAGGGGATCTCCATCTCCTGCCATGTAGATCAGTTACTGAAATAGCTTGAGGCAAGCACAAATCTACTGGATTCAGCAGAAGAATAAACGACAGACAAATTAAAAGAGCCTATAAAAAACTGGTGGTCTGGCTCAAAGATCTAGTGGACATTTCTGGAGTTAAACAATAGGAATCAATAACCATGGTCACAGCAGAGGCATTGACACAGCCTCCACAAGTTACATATTGGATCTTCCTCCTATACCTCTTGGTATCTGCTGCCTTGAACAGTAATAAACAACTTTGGTGCCTTCCAAAGAGGAAGGGCAGAGAAAGAAATTCCAGCCTTTTTTTTTTTTTCCTTTTTTACACTATGCCCTTCATAATTTTAAGGATTTCCCCTATTATTCATAACATTTGGTGCTCACAGAAGGTAACACATTTTAAAATTTCAGACATTACAAAAAGATCTGCCTTGGGGCATGAGCATGGAAATAAAATTAATTAAAATTATACCAAGATCTTCATTGGCCCATAGTGGGTTTATGTCATATCAGAGGCAGTATTTAAAATAAAAAGTTAACACTTATGTGTCAGTCTATTCAACAGATAAACCAGAACAACAGAAAGATCAGAGTTACAGCATGAGGCAGCATTAGCATTTGGATTCTGAGTGGGAAAATTTTCCTAATACCATTAAAAGCATGTTCATTGTCAAACCAAACAGCTCACAGTCACTCAATTCCAGCCCAAGTTGTAGGCAGATTGCAAGTCTGCAGGGCCATATTATCTGGAAGAGTTAAAGCAGAACCTTCTGTCTGCAGGATACCTGGCACATACCTTGGTCCTCACCTTAGAATCATAGATAACCTGTGTTTAATGCAAATAAAAAAATACGACTATCAATCACAATTATGAGTTCACTGTGATTTATTTATCTACTTGAAATAATCTGAGGGTATCAGTCTAGTTGGTCATGACTGATCCATTATTCCTTTGATGTTTGACTCTTATTCACAGACTGGAAAAGGACCAAGAGCACAAAAGTAACTTAAAGACATCCTGTCCTCTGTAGGACTGAGGTACAAGGAAAAGCTTGCACAATTTCTGGATGGAGTGAGCCTTCCAGTCGCTTTCAATGCTGAAGTCACAAGGGGGGAAAAAAGGGATGAAAAAAATCCTGCCTCTGCCAGTATTACTAATCAAGTACTAATGGTTATGACATGAATATTTTCTATGGCAGCTAGTGCATTGCTAAACTCATATATATTCATTAATACTATTTTCCATAGGATTATGTCTGGCCTTATCTCTCTAGAGATAATACCATTTTGCTGCTATAACAGAATAAAATACTAAACATCCACAGTTTATAGAAATGCCTGTTCCCTGCTCTGTCTTTACAGTGGACCAAACCACCTGAGGATGTGAAGTAACAGCTTGTTTGTCAGTGTCTCAGCCACCTAAAAACCCCTTGCTAGGAATCCTGGTCAAGCTGCTTTTAGGCTTTTGTCCTGTTGAAAAGATTCATTGAAAGTCTTGAATCTGCAACAGGAAATTTTTCCTGACTTATATTGCATGAATGTTTAAGAAACGTTCACACTCAAAAAATATCTGATGGAAGTCTCCATATCAGCCATCTGGACCAATTACAATGGCCCCACCACCATCCTGCCCAGCCAAAACCTGCTCACCTGGCAGCTTCCATCTCCATCAGCCAGAGAGAGAAACACGTCCCCAGTTCATTTGCAGCTGGTCGCTGAAAACCCCGAGTGCTAACTGCTGAGTGACATTCAGGGAGCCCACCTGAAACAGAGCAGAAGGTGCCCTACAAATCCTCAGCAGCTCAGCCTCGGAGGGTGTGAGGCTGCCAGGGAGAGTCATCACTTAGTCTGGGGGAAGGCTTGTCTTTAGGAGAATGTGGGTTATAAACTGTGCCAGGTTTCACCTTAAAAGAAAAGCATTATTTCCTAACTTTTCATATAAGTGGAAAAAAACATACCCACACAGAATAGGGTGAAAAAAATGTCCCTCCTTGCCATATAAACCTGGGCTCTCTGACCTGGGTTACTCTACTGACCACCAAAGGCCACCCTTTGGGTAGGAGGGAAGTTCTCAGGAAGGTGTAGAAAGTGAGACCTGGGGGACACGTGTTCACATCATTCCCTGAACACTTGTGGAAATGAAGGTGTATGGAGAATCCCTTCCACATGGAGTGTATTCCCAATGGAGACTAACAACAGAGAGATCACGAAGCTCCAGACGTACCAAAAATAATAGTGTCACACATTTACACCCATCTATAAGGCAAAGCCTGTCCATGACCACTCTGCTCCCTGACAGGAGAAGGAGCAGCTGATGAGAGTTCCTGGGCGAACCTGCTTGGTATTGGTGTTTTCCCAAGTGGGGTCTGAGCAACAAAAGGAAGTGGAGCTTACACAGCTCAGCAGAGCTGCACATCAGCTGTGCAGGGTACCTGCCACCTACCTCTGCTACAGCACGAAATTGTGTGTGAAGAAGAAATCTGCCAAGAAGCTGATCTGAGGTGCACCAGAACACATTCTCACTTGAAAGACAAAGAAACTGAAATAATGAAGGAAGAAGTTTTGTCTTTATGAGTATAACTCCCAGGATAGCAGGGCTTTCCCTCAGCTCTATATAGCCAATAAAATGGAATTACAGAAACCACTTTACTAAAATTTTCTTAGGCCCATGTATATTCCTGCAAGCATTAGGAACAGATTAAAACCAGAGCAGCTAGTAACAGTGCTATGTCATCCAAACGATTTGCCTACCAATGAGAGACTGCTTGTGTAACGCTGTCCCAAGGAGAAGCCAAGCACCAGGAGATGAAGGATCCCAAAGCTGCTGCAAGGCAGCCCTGGTGTGAGCAGCAGGGCAGAGGTGTCCTGACTGAAGCCCAGGAGGATGTGCAGGACAAGCTGCAGTGCCACCTCCCTTTTTGTCCTGTTTTTTTTTTTTTCTCTGCCCCATTCTAGCAGGTATTCTCTTCTCCCTTTCTGCTTCCTCTCTGCCTCCTGCCAAAGTAGTTCAGGAATTAGCAGGGGATGCTCTTTGGCCTCCTTGTCATTACATTTAATTAGAAGACACCCTCATTTGCTTTTGCTCTCCTACCTGGCAGAGTAATTTGCATTTCACAGACCATTCTTGAGTCTTGTTCTTCCTCTGCTTGAAGTGAGCAGCACAGAGGGTTACACTGAGCGGCTTAGCAGAAGCAGCTGTGGCACAGCCAGAGTCGACAGCTGAAAGAACACCTGAAAAGTCTACAGAACTGGTTAAAAATTAATGAAAAGGGGAAAATGCTGAACATGCAGCAGGCCTGGGCTGTCTAAGATCAGTGCAGACACGGAGAGCATCACAACTAGGTGGCACATGGAGAGCAAATTGAACCCCAAGCACCTCTCCAACACAGAGTGATAAGAAATTCATAGCAGTTGTATGATCTATGCCCTCTGCATGTGCCTGGAATATCTGGACAGCAGATATAGTTCTGGAATTCCCATCTCCTCTTTGAATGGCACCGCAGTGAGGCAGCAGTTCTGCTTCCAGGTCCCTTTGTTGTCAAGCTGTGCCAGTGCTGCTACCAAGAGCAGCAACTCATACCAGATCCAGTGCTGAGTCACTTTTTTGGCTTCATTGCATAATTTGCAGCAGTATCATAACAAACCATCTGCTTTCAGAGACCAGACATCTTTGCAACACCATGCCCCATACCATAAGTTAGTAATACAGCAACCCTCATGGGTACCCAGATGAAGATAATCACAAACACTTCCATAATGTATGAAATAAATCTGATCTTTCAGGAGCAGTCACCTTCTCAGTGGATGCTAAGCACATTGCAGATCTCTGCTATTATAGTACAGATTACAGACAGAACCATTTCAGATTGCTCTTGACTTTGCTTTTGTCCCAGCTGTGCTTCCATGGCTGAAGCTTCCAGCCTTCAATACTTACAAGTAAAATTTGAACCTTTGGATGTGCATAAGCTTTTCCTCAGGTCCGCTCTTAAACTGGCCAGGAATTATTAAAAATACTAGTGGGCCAGGAAAAATATGTATGTTGCTACATGGAATCCTAAAAGAGATTCACTGCTGAGGAGGCAATCTAGGAACAGAATGATGAGAAGGATCCTGTCTGCTCTATTTCTTGCCACCTATTCACATAAGGCTTTTTTAGTCTGGTTCACTTAAAGAAACAGCAGTCATCTGGCAGAGCTGAAATGCAAACAAATCAAAATGCCAGCCCTGGAATTTGTTTTGGCTAGAGATTACAGAGATAGGAAAATATAACTGTACAATTCACAAACTCTAGGCATTTCAATAGAATTATCTATAAGCCATGTTAATTACCTTGAAAGAAATAATTCAGAATCTGCTCTTTCCTAGAAAACATCAATATGTTTAATAAAATTTGCAGTATCTAAAGTTTTCTTCCATATTTTTTTGCCGAGATAGGGCACAACCAAAGAAATCAAATTAATTCCTCATGGCAGCATGGGAAATAAGGAATGCATAGTAGATATAGGCTTTAAATGCTGCCATAGATAAGAAGTTTTACAGAAAAAAAATTGTCTGTCTGTACATGGTTTTGCTGTATACACAAAAGCAGCTGCATTACAGAAAGTTATTAATCAAATAGGTTCAGTACTTTAATTTCTAATCCACAAGAAATTCTGAGAAAACTGCATTCTAAAGAAGTCACAGTTTTGAGTAAACTACTTGGAAGTCATTACATGTTCTCTGAAAAAGGTTATTTTTGAAGCTATTAAAACAGCCCATCTGAAAAGCCATCTATTTTCCTCCCACTCCCACAATTTTGTCATCCTTCTCCCCCTACTTCAGTCCTTGTGCACCTGCTGGTTCTTCTTGCACCTTTGTAAGCACAGAAGACAGACTTAACTTGGTTGTGCAAGCTGATTAAAACTGGAGGAAAAGAGGTGATGTAAAGAACCTGAATAAAGTTAATCTTGGACTAATGGCTGTATTCATCATACAGAAGAATAGAGAGCATTTGTGGGGGGGGGGGGGGGGGGGTGAAAGAAAAATAGCACAACTTGGAGAAGGTGCAGAAAAACAGTCAGGGAGTGTCAATACTCCAGCACATCATGTTCACTGTGCTCTGCTACTGTGAATCATAGCACAAGGTTTTATGTACCAACCATGGCCATTCAGTCAATTTAAATTGTATTTCCTGTTGTAACATGCCTTTGAAAAGAGACATTGTTCTGACTGAAATGTTTTCTTTCACTCTCACTTCTCCCATCTATTCAGAGTCAAAGCACATTATAGCAAAATAGAGCCTTCAGAATGGCTGAAGCAGATTGTTATATGGCTCCAGTTAGCTCAAAGGAAAGAACAAAAAAATATCAAGTGGCAGGAATGCTTTTCTAAGACACAGCAGAAATGGATGATGGACTGGGAATCACACCATTGCTGTAGGAATGGCAGCAGGTTCTTTGCAGGGAAAGCTGGGTTTAATCTGAACCCACTCCTTGTTTGGTATCAGTACAGCGTTAAATTGAGTACAGCTTGGTCCATAGCAAATGGGCAGGCTTTGAGTCAGGAAAAAGTCAAGGTTACTGTTCAGATAATGTGGCTGCCCATCAACTACCCCTCAAATTCAGATTAGACTGCAGGGACCACCTTTTCTTTCTGTGGTTATGCACCACCTGCATTGCAAGCTTCTGGCCGTAACCTCAAACAGCAACAAAATGATGAAGACTGCAACACATTTCCCATTCAGAAAGAACAAAAACCCCATCTGGAAACAGCCAATATATCAAATTTATTAAGAGAGGATAAAATGATAAAACCTTTTATGCTATTAGTACTATTGACTTGTAATCTCTTGATGCAGTTTAGATACTATGGGATTTCAGACTTAATATTCTACCCAGAGGATGATATAAAAGCCATTATTGATTTCCACTCCTTATAAGCAGACTTCATCTCTATGTAAATTAAAGATTGTATAATATATTTCACAATATAGATTAGTTGTCATTCAAGCGTTGATCAATTCTCATACCAACAGGCAAGTTCCAGGCAATAACACACCCAGTCAAATCTGGTTAGACCTTTGGCCATTAACACTCACATCTACAGGTACATCACCAAACACCATAAGGAAAATTTGGGATGTATTTCTTGTGAGAGGACTGGTGTACACAGCAGTGCTGCAAAAAGCATCACTCACAATCATTGTCCCAGGGGAATAATTACCCCCTTTCTATTCACCTGAGGAGGACAGGGGAAGACAGCAATGTCTTCCACCTACCAACTACTCAAATCCTTCAGATATTTGGAGAACTTCCAGAAGAGGGAAAGTAAAGCAGCAGCATCCACATGGCAAGGTCTCCCACACAGCACCCCAGCCAGCTTCTCCCCTAACACACACGTGGGGAGCAGGGAACTTGGGCACTGCCAACAGCTCTCCCCGTCCCACAGTGAGGTGTTTCCTAGGTGCTCGTCCCTTAGTGACCAGGAAGCATTTCTTTTCTCCTCCTCAGAGCAATTGAGACTGTGGTCTCAATCATTTGGCAGGGGAAAGCTTAACCCCACCATGAATGTCCTTGTCACACACTGGAGGGGAAAAAAACAAATGTTACTGTAGGCATCGGGGCCACATCAAGCCTGGAGCAGCTTGGTTTGACCCTGTTGCGAGCAGGACACTGCACAGGAGAACTCCTGAGGCATCCTCCTGCCTGAACTACCCTGTGATCCTATGAAAGAGCAACCTACTAAGAGTGGCTTCCACCACACAAAAGAGCAGCACTGGAGTCTAAGGAAACAGCATTAGCTCTTGTTGCTGAACATACTTCCCTTCCTGACTAGGGGATGAGTTTCAAATCACCTCCCCATCCAAACCTGTGCTTGCACACAACAGAATGTAGGGAAACTTGTCTGCCAAAACCCCGTTCTGACCCTCCAGTCCTTCTCTAAAAGACAGCCACAAAACTCTTACCTCCTTGAAAAACAACCTTACCAAAACCAGCAAGGCCCTCAGATTATTTCTCATTAGGCTGCCAATAGGTTTTAGAAAACCTCGCTGGGTGGTGAAATTCAAAGCACATTACCCAAGCAAGGGTGGAGAATAATCAAGGTTTTCTAGTTTCGTATTAGGCTCAGCTTCAGCCATTGGAAATCTGATGATGAAACTTGCTGTGCAACTAACTTTTTCTTTTACCATGTCACTCAGAAGCTGAACAGCACATCCACCTCTAATCACACACCATTTTCCCTGTAAAAAGAGAGACTCACGATTTTTAACTCAAGCGTTGCATTTACAGCAACAGTTATTCAGCATTGATGGGCAGCACCTGTAGAGCTCAAGCACACAACTTAAAGCAATGGGCACAAAATGACACACAAGAGGATCCCTCTAAACATCAGGAAATGCTCTTTCACTGTGACCCTGACTGGGCACTAGCACAGGTTATCCAGAGATGCTGTGGAGTCTCACTCCTCTGAGATAATCAAAAGCCATCTGGATGTGGTCCTGGGCAAAGAGCTCTAGGTCATCTCCTTCAGTAGGGGGCTGGAGCTCATGACCTCCAGAGATTCCTTCTCACCTCAAGCCCCCTGTGATTCTGGGAATGAAAAGTTTAAACATCCAACATTAAGCAATTCATATCCCTCTCCCAACTTCCTTGGAAGCCTCTGCTTCATCATCTCATAACCAGGGCAGGCTCAGGGGACTTGTGAGGACATTTACAGGTGGGAGCTCAGCCAAGGTGCAGTAAGTTCCTCAGCTGTCAGATGTTGTCGCTTCGGTGCTTTTAGCTTCATGTCAGTTTTACATTTCAGAGCACTTTGTTCCAGGTTTGCCAAGGACCGAGACTCTGAGTCTCCAGCAGTCAGCACAGTTGCACATGCACAGAGATTTTTCTGTACATCCATTTTTACCACACTACCACTCGATAACTAGGAGAGGAACGTCTCTCCCTCTCTCTAACTCGAACTTCATCATCTTCTCTCCGTCTTCCTACAACTAAATTTTAATTAGAACAAGCACCTATGATTGCCCCGTTTGTCCACTGGAGGTCAGTCTCTTGCTATAGAAAGACTGTCCCTCTTACCTGGTGGGTCTGCAGGGCACAGAAATCTTACAGGAGCACCTCATTTTCCTGTCACAGGATTTTGAGGCTTTGGGTACAAGATGAGGAGAGAAGCCTAATGCAGTCCATAATGGAAGGTTGCTCCTGGCATGTCATTTCCCAGTCAAAGTGACACAAAGAATTGCAGGAAGCTCAAATGTAGTGTTTTCCCAGCTACTGAGTAGGTTTGATCCAAAAGCTGCACGTGCCCTCCTGCAGCTCTTCCACCATCACTGCAGGAGCCAAGTGCCAGACTCCTCCCTTGGGTTAAAAAGCATCTCGTTGGGCAGGGAATTCATAACTGATGAATGAGCATTTTGAAACATTTTCATGCTTTCTGCATTACCTGGCTTTGTATGTAAATCAAACACTAAAGTGTAATTACCAGCCAACAGATTTTTACTATCTAGTAAATCCTACTTGGCTTGTGTGCCAGGATGAGCTCCACAGAAGGCGGCTGTTTCGGCTGCTGCTCAGGCTGTGTAGGAAGGTGCTGCACCACGCTGCTTTCAGCAACACCCGCTCATTAGCAAGGCTTCCTCAGCTGCTGCCAACACTTTGCCAGACATTCAGCACAAAGATATGGGTGTTTGCCTCTCCCAGGCTGAGCAACAGATGATGTTGAAGGATGGCAACAGCAGCGACCGGGAGCCAGGGAGTGTGGCAAGGAACGGTGAACAGCCATGAGAACAGGGCTGTTTGGCAGTCACACACAGAGCACAGGCACTGGAGTCCACACCAGTACTTTAGTTTGGATCAGAAGCACTTTGGAAGCAAATCTGCTCACTCCAACTCTCCATGCTGTAATTCCCACCATGGAACAAGCATGTGAATTCAATTCCTGCCAGATGCAGGTAGGCACAAGACCTGCTCTCACTACAGCTCCAGGCATTTAGTTTGCATGAAGCAGAACTGAAGCCCAGCACCTGCCATGCCCTGGACTATAGACTGGCTCCCTTTGAGCCCCACTTCTGAGTCACCTGGACATGATCTCACTGGCCAGCAGACATCAGGGCTGTGTAGGCTGCAGTTTCAGCCATTAAGACTGATGAGACAGTCCCCATGCTGTGGATCACAAGACCTGGAACTTTCAAGTTCTACTTTATTTTCTTTAACTGCCATGCTAAGAAACTAATGGTGCCTGCTGTATCTTCAGTTCCATCCTGGCAAGATCACTGATGTTCTCAGAGGGAAATTTTCTTCTTTCCATCCCACTAGCTCTCCATATCATTCCATATATGCTTCCTAAGGCAACAACATTTTTCTGCATTTCTGCATTTCCTTTCTACAGCACTGATACCCCTGTTAGCATTCAAGCAGTTGGGTGAGAATAAATGGTTGTAGCCCAAACCTAGAAAGAAGCAATACCTGCAGCAGGCTGGTAATTGCAGCAATTGTGCAAAGCTCACATCTGGAATCCTTAAATCAGAGCAGCACTTTAGAGGTATGCTTTATCCACACATTCTTTTTATATATCCTACCACCCTGAGTATAGTATGTTTTACTTTCAGAGCAGAACACATTACCAGTTCACTAGATTACTTAAGCAATTTTTGTATTCATGAATTTTAAAAAAGACCTATTTACTATTTAAAATGTCAGCTTAAGTATATTAATTCTAATCAGGTATCGAGGCCAGCAGCGCCGCCAGTGCTATTTGTACCCTCATGTCTCATCTGATCAGTGAAGGAAATAAAAGCTGAGGCAGGCAGATGGCTGAATCGAAGAGAAAGGTCATTGCATACAGCAGCTGATAAGGTGAAGAGAATAAAAGGTGATCTTCAGGGAAAAGGTTAAAACGTAGCCTCACCATTTGGAGGCTTCTGTATGGAGATAAAACAAATACAAAGAGATGCATCATCAATTTCACCAAAGCACTTTCTCCTATTGTTTAGAACAGAAAAAAATTCCAGACCTTTCTCTTCTTCCCCATCACTGTTGTAAAAATCTTTATTTTCTACCTCCCATTTAAGAGACAGAAGAATGGCACAGATCTGTGCTGTTATTCTCTCCACGTAAATGATGCATCCATGCTTAAATGCTTTCACTTGGCTAAAACAGTAAATAAGAAGCAATGTTATAGACAACTCCCATATCTCCTCTCGAATTATTTTAGCTGTTGGCAGCTGCTTCACCATTTGGTGTATTTTAACTAGGTTTGAAAATCCCTAAAAGTAAGGATTTATTATCTCTTTCAGTAAAGTACGAAGTAAATCTATCAAACCATATAAATTATTCACATAAATTCTAGAAACATAGCAAATAATAGAGGACAGGAGGGGCACCACAGGAGAGGGATGGAGCATCCTTTACTTAAAAGCCTGTGGTAGATCTAAATTCAGTTTTCTAAGCAGACCATGTCAACTTATAAAGGCAGCTCTTAAAAACTTTTAGAAGCATGGGTTGTCACGATAGTCATTGTGGGTTTTGAAGAGAGTACAGGAGATGATAAAAAATGGGATACTCTTTCAGGTAAGCATTTGGCTGATGGCAGTTGGTTGAGTACTGATGCCTTAAGTTTTAGCTTTCATATTTTTTAGATTCTGTGCTGCCTTAGTGTGTGACTCTGAACTTCATATAAAGTGTTAGCAAGTTCTCCTCACAGTTTAGTTAGACAAAACAATCCTTTTCCAGCCCAAGAACCAAGGACACCATTGCAGCCTCAGACCAGAAAGTATAAACAACAGTAAATTTTGGAGAGCAATCTGGGAGGATGGGACTTCATAAACTGAAGCTCTAATTGGACAATGAACCCCAATATGTAAATGGACCAAAACTTATAAAAGTGTAAAGACTCCTGACTTGGGGTCCATCTTGGGTAGAGCCTTGGCCAGGCTCTTGTACGGCCCAAGGTGTATCCTTTGAAGGCATTTCAATATATACCTACTTTATTTCTTTAACACTGTCTAGCCTCTGTTTCAGGTCAGCCTCTCACGGCCTCAGTACAAGGCAGCAACCTTGCTTATCTTTCTGTAAACATTTGTGAAATGTCACAGTGGTGCTTTGCATCACTTATGCCAAATCAGTGACTGGTACTGGGAGGAGCAGTGAGCCAGCAGGATCCAGGTATTTTAAGGTAAACCCCAAATGCCCCAAGGAACTGCAGACGTTTATAACTAATCAAGCTCACATCACAGCATGGCACTGCACACATTATACATCTTAACAGTCTCAACACAGTCTGATTAAATATTCTGATGAACCTATACAAAAGTTCTTCACAGCAATACAAAAACTTTACCATCTGCTGTAAGGAAAACTTCTAAACCTTTGTTACAGCAAAATGTGCTATTAATACAAGTTATGTAGAAATAAATTTATGGGGAAACTTTAACAGCCATCCTTGAAAGTGTTACTTTGGTTGTCATTCTGAGCACATGAAACAAACAAAAATCCTTCTTCCTTAAAGACAGAAATAATGGTTACAACATAATGGTAACCATAAGCAGTGTACCCAGCTGTGTGAAGGTAACCTAAGAAGAATTTTAGGAAGCATACTAAATTTGGAATGAAACACAAACAGAACAGAAAAACCACTGCAACTGATGCCTTATGAAAGCTGACCTAGAACAGAAGCTAAGCAGAGTTAAAGAATAAAATAGGTATTTGTTAAAAGGCCTCAATGGATACACCTTGGGCAGTACAAGAGCCTGGCCAATGCTACACCCAAGATGAACCCAAAATGGTCACAAAATGGACAACCAGTCATGAGGTCTCACACTTTTATAAGTTCTAGTCCATTAGCAAATTGTCCAATTATAGCTTTAGGTTATGAAGTCCCATCCTTCTTGTTTTTCTCTCTTCAGTCCACATTGTTTATGCTCTTGGGCCTAAGATTTGGATCAGTTGTCCTTGTTCCAAATTTAGAAACGGAATTGTTTTGTCTACCTACTCTGTGAAGAGAGCTTACCATCCCTTAATAGGAAGCTCAGAACTACACACTAAAGCAGTACAGAATCTGAAAAACATAAAAACTAAAACCTAAGGCATCACAGGTATAGCTGAAAACACTGCAAAACCAGACCAGAGAAAATGAATAGAAACAAATATGAAAGAGTGTCTCAAGTGAGGCTAAGGTGAGGCCTCACATCGTTAAGCAGCAACTTTAAAAAGTCTTAGTTTAGTGACAAAGTGTGACTCAATGATAAACAATCCTCCTCCATGGAGAGGAAAAGCCCTGTGCCTTGAAGCAGCACCCCTTTTAACATCCACTGGTACCAGCACACTCACAGAAAAAGGATCTACCCAAGAGAAAGACACAATGGCCAACCAACCAAACCACAGGTCCTGCTGAAACAGGGAAGTGGAATACCCTTGGCTGGTAACGTGCAAACCATCTACAGAAAACCAGGAGGACGAGACTCACAAGGAGAGGAGGCAGAGGGACAGGCTGCAGGTGACTCCTTGCTGGGCTGTGGAGTTCAGGAGAGCAAGGGCACTGCCACCATGGCTGGTGACTGCATCCAGTTTGTGAAGGGTGACAGGCAGTGGGCATGGGCCATTCAGAAAGTAGAAAAGGTGACTGGTAAGGGACTAGAAAGTTAAACTCACTAGCAAAATCAAGCATTAACAGCAGGATGACTCAGAAAAACTTGACTAAAAATTTCATCAGCACTATCAGATACCAAGAGAGCACCTGATTTCCAGGAGGAAAGAGATGAGTTCTGCCACCCCCTTCAGTGTAGTTGGCAGGACTTCTGTTTAGAGCTGCTACCCCAGACAAAGAGGACAGGCTGTCCAGTATTAACTGGCATTAGGGTAATTAAGGTAGATTCCCAGGCCTCTCTTCCCTCCTCTACCCTACACCTGACTGGCAACGAGTGACTGCTGAACAGAGCAGTTTTCTCATGGTGCCACAGCACATGAGAAGTTGAAATGCCAAGTGACTCAGAAAGACAACATGCTTAAGACAAGCTGCTGAGACTTCTCAGAACAGTGGCCCTCAGCTCTAATCTCCAAATCACTCTGCACATAACCCCCTGACAAGAGAAAAGCACAGAACTCCACCCTACTCAGGCTAATCAGATAAGAAGTTCTCTATTTATCTGCAGCAGTTAGAATAATCTCCAAGAGACTCCTATATTTAGCTAAGAATCTTAGGGGCAACTTGTCTTCTTATGTAGCTGAAAAGCCCAGCCCAGCACAAACCTGAGAGTACTTTCCACTTGTAGGAGTGTACATCTATGTCACCCACAGATAAGAACACATTTCTCCAGAGAAACCTAGAGAGACAGCACATGAAAAGAGATTTCTTTGCCTGTTAGTAGAGAAAGTAAGATATGAAATTCCTTCTCCCTGCTTTATACCTAAAGGACTACTTTTTCTCAGTGTTCTTGTTCTTCCTCTGATTTTTAATGAAAGATGGGCAAATTGGGAGCCCACAGTCCTTCTGGAGTAGCCACACTTCCTCTAAAGTCCAAGGAAACTGGGAAGGGTGTTCAGTGGTAAGCTCAAGTCTCTCATGACTGTTCTGCAGCAGACACCAAGGCCTGAGGGATTCTAGTAGGGATCATAATTTATTTCTATTCCCTATATATCACATTCAGTGTTTTAAGTACCTGAATGCATTTCTGCCTCAATATGCTAAAAATTCTTGGACTTGAGTTCATGTATCTATGTGTATGGACTCACTTTTACCAGGAATGCTTGACTCAGAAGTAAAATCCACATCCCTACAGGGCAAGCACTTTTCCCCAAAGCAGATTAGAGCAGGCTGAATTTCTGTGGTTTTCCAGAAAGAAAAAATGTGTAATGTCACCTTAAAGAAAACTCACTGTAAAAAACCATCTCTGGATAAGCTGTTCTAATATTTATTTTACTTCTTGGCTAGGTACTAATACCTCAGCTCAAAATTTAATTTGTACAACTTCAGCTTCCAGTCACAGGATTCCAATGAAGTCTTCATTATTATCAGGTTTACACTCAGTTCAGTTCACAGTGAGATTTTAAACAGTTTTAGAAATTACATCTTTGCTGTACCCTTAGGTATGTTGTTTCAAGGAGAAAAGAACACCTCTTCATTATTAAAACAGTGCCCAGCAAAGGAGAGAGAACATAGCTGAAAAATACACCAAGCACCAATTTCCCAAGGAGATATTTCCCTTCCTCACAACTCCATCTGCATACCGCAAATGAGTTCAATTTGGAGCTTGCGCTCAACACCATGTGCCCCCTCTTACAATAAAGGACATTCATCTTAGTAAAGAGAAATCTCAAATACCCAAAAATCCAGTTCAGCTTAGTTCCATGAAAATTCTTTAAAATGAAAAGGACAACCACAAAAGCTGTAGAAGCAACATGCTGAGTGACCATCAGTCCTAACTCCAACTGAGCTACAACAAGCAGTTATAAATGCTTTACTAAGAGAATTTTTGAACCAAAAAATTTCAAGCTTGCATATTCAGTTTTTATGCAGAACTGGTGCTAAGAATTGTGGTCTAAATTATTTGAATTAAGTTCAAATCAAGAAGTGGGAAATTTGAGCGAAGTAAGAACTGAGAGTCAGAGGACTGGAGTTTTCAGTTAAACAGAATAAAGATTAATTTATTTTCCCAAGAAACAACCAAGTCTAAGATGCATAAACAAATCTGTTTAATTTACAATTAACCTACTATATTACACAATTGGTTTATGTAAGTTCTTCCCAGTAGGATGAAAAGCCTCTCCTGGCTTTAATCTGATTACCATTAAAATATTAAATTTAAAGTATTTTTCTAGTAGGCCTACATGAGTTTGTATTTATAGTATTGTGCTGGGTGTCACTAACCTACAAAGATAACTTCTTATTAAAAAAGTGGGCAAGAAGACTTGCTGATGTAACTTGTATTTTCTGCTTCTTTCTGGAAGCAAAGCTGGCATTTAATGCATTACACTGGAAAAAAAACCCTAAAGCTACCTGTAGGGAAATTTATACCTGCCAGGAACTTGGAGCTTGAATCAAGGCTGCAAAAAAACAAGTATGGATGTTAGCAGGAGCAGCAGTACCTCAAGGGAATCTGGTATTGTAGACTCCATCCTTCATCCCAGGAACATCATGCCTTGGGATCAGAGATAGCATTTGCAAGTCTTATATCTTCACTTCTGTTATTGGCAAGTTAAAATAAAGATTAACAGCACAATCTTACTCATCTAAGGAAAGAAACACAGGTTCAAAAGTGAGATTTTATTCATATTTGTTACTTATGCACAACCCGAAGTATGATAAAACTGATAAAAACAGCCTAGAATAGTGTTTACATCACTAAATTCAATTCACATTTCGTCCATAAAATACCAAAAGGAAAATTACAACATTGCAGGTTCAGAAAAACAGGTTGGCTACTATGACTGAAAAATCTACACTATCTTCACTGGTCACAACTGATTGCTTGTTTAATGCTTATTACTTAAAATAAGCACAAATTACAAAATTTTAGACACACCCAGCTTCTGTGCTCATAAAATATATCTTCTGTCATATCAAATTTCAGTAGATTGGAAAGAATTTTCTGTTGAGACATTTCATTTCAGCATGTATCAAAACAACATCAAGAGTGCTCTCACCACCTATGCAGTGATGTAACACTGAGGTCCCAGTTGCACCTTCAGCTACCTCTCCAAAGAATCATTTTGCAGGCCACTGTGCAAGCACACCATGAAGGTAAAGACAAGTCATCTTCAACACGATGATGAAAGCCACCATCAGGCTACAGCCTAAATTCTGTCCTCCCTGGTGGACACGCAGACCTCAGACTCCAGGACACAAAAATAAAGCACCCTTCAGCTCTGCATTTTAAGGCAAAGACAAAACCAGCTCCAAGTGGGACGGCGATCATCAAGTACCTTCAGCTGCCCCTGGTTACCAAGAGCTGTGGTTGCTCACCGGTATGCAGAGATTGGTCACACTTTGTGTCATAAATTTTACCACCAGCCCTGAGGCAGCATGTTATCCCTCTACCATAAAGGCAGCCACCAAGGATTGAAAAATCGTATGCAGATTAAACAGCAATGCAGTAGCCAACAGTTTGCATGCAAACATTGTGTTAGACTGTTACATTCTCAGGACTAAAACTGTTAATGGTGTAAACACAGGTTAGATAATCACCTTCCATTTCTCTTTTTATTTTACATACTTCTTTTAAGAACAGATGGGGGGGCCTCACAGAACAAAGGACGTTTACCAAATGTTAGACCTGGAATTACACAGATTTCTGTTACAAAGATTAAAACTGTGATCTGGTAAGGAAAGAAATCTTCCCCTATTATGAATAAAATTTAAAAGCCTCATTAGGCAGAGCAGCAGCCTGACTCTTGGTCCAGAAAAGGAAAAAAAAAAAAAAAAAAAAACAAAAAAACTCAAAAAACCAAACCAACCAACCAACCAAAAAAACCCAACAAAAACCACCAAAAAACCTCCCAAAACAAAACAAACCATTTTAATACTGTACAGTTGATAAAAAAAAATGGAAAACAAGGAAAACAGAGACAGTCAAAGCAGACTTTATGGGAACAACTATGCCTAAGAAAGGACTAAGAAAGTGAATGTGTATATGTATATATATATATGGCATAGTACCTCAACAGCCATCAAAGCTGCTTTAACTGCCCATGTTTTATCCATGGGATGTACTGGGAAAGAAATACATTCAAAATAAGAGTTCTGAGTCAATGTGCCACACAACTACACATGTACAAATCAACAACAACAGAACTTATTTACACACATTTATACCTACAGGCATAAAGACCAAGTTGAATACTTGTGAAATGTATCTGATTGCTAGATCCAGACTGTTTCAATCTTTAGCAATACCAGTAGCCTTTCTGCACTGCAACAGCCACAGGGTTTCCACCAGGTCTATCCTGCATGCAGTTGATCTTACTGTAAGACTGAAAAGCTCTACAGGTATTTTCATTTCCATTTATAACACGGACGTGCATCTGCTACCCAGCAGAGACCCCACCTAACACTCTTCCCAACAAGCAGCCAGCAACTTAGAGCTGGTACTGTTGCAGATGTATCTGTCTGCTCACCAAATGTTCTTTTTGGATCATGTGGGTTCATTCTTCAAAGAATACATTTAATCATCTGCTACATTTTCAAGATAAAAAGGAAGCTAGTATAAAATCAATTCTGTATGCATAAAAACTTAAGCCCAGAAGTGGTCAAAAATAGACTAATGTGGGCATAATTAGTACCTAATAAAAAAGCTAAAGGTCACATTTATGGAACTCAAGACTTCACTCAGGCACACAGTTAACTGCCTTCAAAGACTAACAACCAGACCAATTCACAAGTATCTAAGTTGTTTACATAATTAAAAGAATAAGATGTAAAGTCAAAAAAATATATTTTATCCCTTCAAGAACAGGAAAGTAAAATAAAATGCTGGTTCTGTAACAGTGCAACAACTGCATCATATTTTGCACGCAGCACAAGAGTTGCTACATTTAGTGGCACTTAAGTATTATGCAGTAAATACTGAAAGTAAGACAAGTTTCTGATCTGCATAAGCATAATCACATCATTATTACCAGAGTTGCTAAGCTACAGCATTCTGAATAATACCAATTCAATTTTAGCACTTCCCTCACTAGCCTTAATACATGTCAATGTCCTGCTTTACATCTTGCTAACAAAGCAATCACTGAAGCCAAGTATTTAATGTAGTTGCCAGCAGGCTTGGACCACGTTCAATCTGACCAGTCGTTCTCGTCAAACTCGGAGTCGTCGTCGGAATCGCTGTACTCCACGGCAATGCGCCTCGACAGGATGGTGGCCACGTCATTGCCAACGGGCTCGCGCTTCGCCTCCTGCTCACGCTGCTCCTGCACCTTTTTCAGCTGAATTCCTGCAGAGACAATCACTCTCAGAAAAGTTTTCCAGGCAAGAGATTTCGTATTTGACACTGTTATTGGTGAGTTTGTTGTATTCTTACAAAATACTCAGGAAGGAGGGGGAAAAAAGAAAGCGAGCATTGAGAGAAGAGAGCCTCCTTGAGCAAGGAAGAGGGAAAGACAAAAAAGGCAGATGGGAAATAATTCTCAGAGACTGAATACTTCTGGACTTCTAAAACTGTCAACAGTATGTTGAAGCTAAATATTCAAGACTGTAGAGGTCATTTTGATCTGAAGATGAAAGTTTTTAAAACTGTATTTGGAAATAGTGTTAGACCTACAGCTCCATATTGTAAGTGAGGTCAGGAAGAGCCGTAAGTCACTGGTTAAAAAAATCAGTGCGCTGAAGCCTGGTGTTGGGTAATTCAGTTCTTCTGAACAGAAGCAAAAATCCATGTACTTGTACTGGCACTTTACATAATGAACACAAGTGCTGTGTTCATTAGATTAAGTACACAGAAACACTAGAACATGCTTGACAAAGCTGTGTAGCTTTAGGTGCTAGAAAATGATCCAACCTCATGGCTGCCAAGTGTCAGAACAGGTGTGTGATACCTGTGGTTAGTGAAATCTTCCCAGCTGGGAAAAGAAGCCACAAACCCATTTCAGTGGAAAACACTGTGCTCTCACTGAAAAAAAGGAATACTTCAAACTGAGTGTGCACTTACCCATCCTGATGGCAGCCAGCAGATCACTCCGTGCATCGCTCATCGGTGCCTGCTTTGCCTCCGACGCTGGAGGAGCGTGCATGGGGGAGGAAGAGAGGGATGCACCTGCAGCAGGAGGGCCTGGAGGGGGAGGAGGTGGGCCAGGAGGAGGAGGAGCACTGACAACAAGCCCACCAGAAGGAGGAGGATGAGTAGCTGCATATGTAGAGCCAGTCACCAGTCCAGAATGGGAAGGTGGCACAGGAAGCTGAAGAGGACTAACAAATGCAGTTTGTGCTGAAGGAATCATAGGAGGGGGAGGAGGAGGGGGAGGACCTGTAGGATTGTAATAATCCACCATCTGAGCTGGGAGCATCCTATATAAAACAGAACAAAAACATTTAATGCATTCAAAGTTAGAACTTCCAAAATTATCATCCCTTAAACTGTACTCATCCAACCTCAGGTAAAACAAAAATCAGAAGTAATTTAAACTGGTGTCTTAAATATACAAGTGATTATACAGGTAAGAATTGTCAAATTGTCAAATATTGCTGATTTGAGATTTAAGACAAATGTTGAAGTTAAAAAGGCAGTGTCCTTTTAGCACTCTACAAAGTGAACCCCTTTATCTTAACTCTCCTGCCCAGTTACGTATGAAGCTGTATTTCTTATTGAACATCTACTCTGTGGGATTGTGAAGTGCAAAGTCTTTGAAGAAGAAGGGACCAAGAAAACTGCAGACTACACCCTTCAATTCCATAGAAGGTCAAGAGGTAACAGAGGACACAAACATGGAGAACAATGGAAAGTATGAAAGGAAAGATTTATCCAAGGGTAAATGTATCTCATGTGCTTCTGTTGTGTTGTTTTTTTAAGAGTTTCGAAGTTTTTTAAAAGTTTTTTGTTTTTTTGATGTTTACATATTTCTACTGGAGTTCTCACGCACTGTTTATGTAAATAATTATTGTTTTGCTGTTTTTTTTGTGGGAGGAGAAAATTGATAGACTGTTAGTTTGACTAGTGTAGCTGGAGAAGTAGCAATTTCATCCTCCAATTCACTTTCACTTTTAGAATTTTATATATCGTGAGGTCAGAAATAAAAGCTACTTCCTTTTACCTTTTTGATCTTAGCGTGAGTGCATGAGTTATTTCATGTCGTAATGTGACATGCTTCTTCAGTCAAATTTATCAGTTTAAATACCATTTAATTAAATTGATACATTTGATCGATTCTTTAAATAGGAGGCACAGGGAAGAGCTCATTTCTTTGTTAAAATGTCATTGAAAGAAATCTCAATCAGAAAAAGAGAATTGGTAAGAGTTATGAAATAGGTAAAGAACTAGATACAGGAGAGAGGAGTTGAAGCAAAGTGACTGATGACACTGAGTGACACATGCCAGTATATAACAACTGCAACACCCTGACAATGGTCATGGACCTGAAGATTAAGCCCAGTAATGTCTTACACATTGGAAACAACAGAGAAAGGGCAGGCTGGAGCAGTCACTCCTAACTGAGTCATCTGCAGCACGACAGCCATGAATCAGGCAAATGCTATCCCAGGATGTATCAAGCAAGGATGACAAATCTTGGCTTGCATGGTAAAAAACAACACAGGCAAAAATGACTATAACTTTCCTGGGGTTACAACTTGAAAGTTTAAGCTATTTACACAAAAGAACAGACACAGGCTCATTATAAAACAGATGTTTTCTTGCTACAGGAGAACTAGAACTCTGGAGCAAGCCTTCTTTCAGAATGCATTCAGGCAAAGTGTCTACACAGGCGTTTGATAAATCTCTGTCTTGAATTAAAAAGTGGCATTCCTCCCGTGGCAGTACAGAATTTGTGTCTGAGGAAACCCCTTCCAATTCTGTCACAAGCTTCTCTAAAAAGGTCTTTTAGGGATTTCAGGGATGCAACAAAGACTGCCAGATTAATCACAATCAACAATACTCTTTCTGCACATTTCCTGAAGTTTAACATATTATCCAAATTATCCTGCAACTACTTTCCACTTTAAAGGAAAATTATCCCTTCTTCAATATTGTATTAGGCATCCGTAATATTTTACAATCATACTGACTTCACCAATACACACTTCATCAATACAAACTTGGTTATTTCTGCTTTCACAATTTCTTCACTTAAATTCAGTTCATACATAGAAATCATACCAATTTTCTTCTGTCCTCCCCAGGGAGGTAACTAATGTATTTGGGGTCTTTTTCTTTGATGCATTACACGTTACAATGGTTACAAAAAACATGCATTCCTCTGGTTTTGCCAAGAATCCCCTAGAATAAATCAGACTTACCCATATTCTGTTGGTACCACAGGTACTGAGCTGTGCTGGCCATCTGAAGGCTGGGGTGGAGGTGGAGGTGGCTGCTGAGGTCTGTTTAAAGTAGCGTGTCGGACAGTAGTGGAGGGCGGTCTGTATTCATGCTCATGGCTTTGGGATGCTGCCATGTACTGTGGACCATCTCCTGCTCCATAGGAAGGCATTGCTATCTGCTGATGGAGGGAATGATTCGGAGTAGCAGGATAAGAATAATCCGTAACATCGGATGCATGGGACCTAAAATTAAAGTAAATTGATGCAGAAGAGCAGATTATGTGAGTGTAACAGGGCATTACCTAAATAACTGACACAACAAGCTAAAAAGAATACAATCAGCATTATTTTTCTTGCAAGAGGATTCCCCGATTTATCAAGTACCACTCCCTTTAAAGTCCACAGAAAGCACAAGAATTTTAGTAGCCATAATGAAGCTTATGGTTTTTGTCAATGATTTTGACAGTCCATTGTTTGAAATGGCAATACTTACCAGCCTGCCTCAAGTTAACAATGGCAGCAGAAAAAGAAAAGCAATACTACAAGCACTCGCAATTATGCAGAAGAACATATTTCACCAATGCAGAGAAAACCAACTTTGAAAGTTAGAAAATGCTTTTTATTTTGTTTGCACAATTAATTTTGTTGGAAAGGCTTAAAGAAACTGGGAAATGTAAGTATTAGTTGAGCAGAGAGTTCATAAAGATACAAAGTCTAGGATGTTCTGTCAAATAAGCCCAAGAGAGGGAGCAAAAGGATCTTTTCATCCCATTACTGTGAAGACTTGTTTTAGTAATGAACAATGGTGCAGCCTGGCTTTTAGTGAACACAGTGAACTGATGCACTTATCTGTGAGACTGGAAGCAAGGTAAGCAACAAAAAGCCAGGGCTTTGAGCAAAACAAAATAACAAACCCTTTGGGCATTTTGTCCTCTTTCATGCTTCCTGCCTGTTCCATTTTCTTTGCGTCACTCATGAACTCAATGCCCATTTTCCTTCTCTCCCACTCTTCTTTTCTTGTTCTTACTTTTCTCACATTAATTTGCTGGTTTCTGTTTGGATTCAGCTTGTGTTTCTCTCTCTAAAGTACAATAAGTATAACAAATACATTGTAAATTGCCAAACATCGGGATGTTAACATTTAATGCTTAAGTCTTACAAGTAGCAAACACAAAGAAATATGACCTTTTTTTTTTTAACTTTAGCAATAGGGAAAAAAAGACAGTATAACCAAATATACTTATTTGGGACCTGACAAAACATTGCTCATGCAGTAGCTGGCAGCATGAAAATGTCTCTCAGGCCAGTACATATTTCTTTATGTATGGATTTTTTTTATATAGCTTAAGACTACTCCAAGGTGATAAAATAGAAAGCCCTCTCTCCACCTCACTAGCATTCTCAGAATTAACCCTTTACGGATGTAAAACAGATTTCAGGATTCAATCTCAGATATTTGATTCACTGAAATGTAAAATACACCATAATTTATAAAATATAAAAGGCTTATGTAAGTACAAGGTATCTGTCACACAAGCAACATCAAAATCCAACACAGATGCATCTCTACGATTTCTGCTTTAAAAAATCCCACAGATTGTGAATACTACATATCTGCAAATAGCCAAATACATGTTGACATTGCTGGGAGATAAAAACAAATCAATTCAATATGATAATTTAAACTCAGGAATCCTGGAAGCAAGATGTTAAATCTGAAAAAAAAAAAAAGACTCAAAAAGTGTGAAACAGAACTCCTGATGAAAAAATCCACAGCTTTTACTAGATCAACCCATGTAAAGCTATGTCAGTCTGCAGTGTTTCATTAAGACTAACAGGAGACAAAGTTTTGCATTAGAAACTGTAAAATAAAACCAACCAAACAACGACTTTTAGACAGGGAGGGAGTCTAAACACATTTTTGAAAGACCAATAGCAATATCAAGTACTATGTTTCAATTACAAGTTCATTACTTTTCACTAAAACCACAACATTGCAAAGTTCTGAGCTGATTTTCTTCTTTTAAATTAACCTCCTACTGGACAGTGGACTAAAGGTATCAGTCCACACTCTTGCAGTGGTAGCTGCCTCCTCAACCTAGCCATTCAACAATTTAAACACTTTTTCCAGTGGACCCTATTTATTTCTATGCTTATTGCTAGTACTTAATCACAACAGACATAGGAAATAAAATAAGTGGGAAAATCCTCTGGTGAAACCAGCTTAGTGTAAAAACTGATACTTCAATGCACATCAGTTAACTCCCACTGAGCTCAAAGGGAATCTCAGTCAATGAAGATGAATTCTGCTGAGTATCTCTAAGCACAATTTTTTGTTATTTCAAGCAGTAACATCTCATCTGGTTTTGTAGCTTGGTTTTTAGACTAATGTAACATCAAAAAGCTGAACTCTTCTTCCACCGAAGCATTCCTTACAGGCAAAAGTATTCTCGACTGAGTAGATCACAGAAAAATATTTATTAAGCTACCAGCAGAGCAAACAACAAACTAGACACTAAGGAAGAGCTACTGACATTATCTAGTAGAGGCTTAAATTATTTGTAACTACAGCTACTGAAGATGAAATACAAAGCATGCAGCAAACACTTCTTTCTCTGCAATATATAATATTAAGATGACAAAATGCTCATGTGAAGCTGAGGAAGAAAAAAATCATTATGGAATCTGTTATGTCATTTACACTTTAAAATAAATTTGAAAAGAATGTTTTAAACATGCATTGTATGTTTTGTCTAACTAATCCCATCCTACAAAAACACCTAATTCTACTCAGTATTGCTGAACATACAACTGTGGTATAACAAACAGCTTTGCTGTAAACAGACCTAGTATCTGGGGACAGTGATCCCTCGGAAGATGCTCCATGGTACAGACTTTGAGACAACCTGTTGTCAGGTCTAAGCTCTTTGTCATATGCCATCATATTCCACTCCTGGCGTCTGTTCCTGGCTTTTCTAACCTTTTTCACCTCACGGGTGGTGCCATCTATACGCTTTTGCTCCTAATGTCCAAACAAAAGAAATAAAGCATGCAAAGAGAGAGAAAAAAAGGAAAGGGAAAAAGCTGGTTAAAATGTAGTTAGAGTGCATGAAAATAAGACCAGATTTACAGATGAAGCCAAGTCTTCATAAAATTTCTCTGCACTAAAATATCTCCTTACACTATGAACCTCATTAGTAGCAGGACTTTTGGTTTGCCTTTGCCCTGTAAAGATGCATGTTCTACTTTGATGCCGATCTCCCGATTCTCCTAATACAAAAATGTGACCATTTTTAAAAGCCAGAAAGTTTCATTTCTTCTGATGTCATGTCTTTTATTTAGACCACCCTAAGGCACTTGTAATTTTCATCTCCTGAAAATCAAATTTCTGAGAATGTTAAATAAGCTCAGGACTATTCTGGTTATTCATTATGGTCACAATCAACAGGGCCAGGGGAAGTATGGAGAAATTGGACACACTTCCCTAGTCTATGTGAAATTATTTTTGTTTGTTTTAACTTCCTCTCCCTTCTTAGCTCTAATTAACTACCAAAATTCCTCCTAGTTTCTCCTCATCATTGATTTAAAAATTAATTACACTAGTTCTCTCTGCAGTGAGTCAGTAATACTCAGGCCAGCAGTATGGGCAAGACGGCTTGACAGGTTCATGACAAACTTGGCTGCTTTTATCTTTCAATGTAACATCAGGCTCAACCAATGTCAGTGTTTATCATACGTATTTGTCTTTACCTCACTGACAGCAAGATCTCCTAATATTGGGACCCAATGCTTTCACACCTTGGAAATGTTGTACTCACCTACTTCTGACTGCTCAGTATGAATATAAAACTCATACTGGTGCTTCAGCACAAAAAATGAACAAGATTGCTCAATTCAGACTGAGAAGGGTCTGTGACTCTTTTTCTCAGTATTCATGAGAACATAGGGGTTTTTTTTTCAGTCAGCTCTAGATCCCACACCTTAGAATACATGTCTGATCTATTAGGAAGTTGGTATTAAGCCTTTGGCTGATAGAAAAATAGTTTCTCAGGAAAGAATTATACTGCTATTCTGAGAATGCAGTCAATGAATTGCATTGAGAGAAGAGCTTGGTCAAATTCTGGTAGGCAAGCCTTTTATTGGGGAATCTAGACCCACAAAATAAGGGATAATAGTTGGAAAGCTAGCTCAACAAAAAGTTCATCACAGATGAACACAGGTTTTTTATTCCAACTGTCGAACAGCACTGAGTAAGTAATTTTGATATAATGTGTTTGGCATTACATAACTAATAAAAAAAACCGAATAAATGGTTTCCTTGTCCTTGTTTTGGTTCTCCTGCTTGTTCATGCATGTTTGCATGAGGGACCTGCTGACACTGCTAACATTTAGAATGACAGAAAAGATTTCTTGAAGTTCAACACCAAATGTTTTGACAACTCTTGCTCATTTCTACAGTAAACACATTTTTGGTCTGATTTATGTTAAATATCAATGATCATCTTGGTTCTTAATCAGTTCTATCAAAATATTTTTCCTCCATTAAGTTTTTAGAATCACACCCTTTTTATGTCTGATAACGACTTTTTCATCAAATTCTGCCAATACCAGATTTGAAGCAGAAAGGACACATATTTGGTCATGCTTTATTTTAAATATATAAAGTTTTGCTAATTTCAATGGCTGAATATATGCTTGTTAGAAGCTTTTCATCTGTCTTTTTCAATTACTTGTTGCAAATATTTTGGGTTTTTTAATTTTCGACTTTTATCCTGATTCATTTAAGATTTTGTTACCTGAGTCATGTTGTATTTCAGAAGAAAGCTCAAGTAAGCGTTTTCACTGAAAACATTTAGTTTTGTCTTCTTTCATAACAACAATTTTGTCATCTGGGGGTCATAACTACGTATTTCTTACAAGATTCTAAATAAAATATTCACATTTTAACCAATATATGATGCTACTGGGAAGACAATCATTTTGATACAATTCCTGTACAATCATGACTGCTTACATGACTGCTTACAGTTACTGCTTACTCTTTAGAAGCTTAGTTTTAAAGAGATCACCTTTTTTTTAATGGAAAGGTAAATACATATGGATGCATAAACAACAAAAAGTAAGTACAAAGCTTAGCTGGTTTTAATTGGATCAGATTTCAGCTGGACAGGTTGTTCCAGATCAGCATCTGTAAGCACGCTTGAATCCTTTTTACTCAAGCAGTACTAAACACTACTGGTAACAATATTTTGATTAAATATTTTATCAATACATCTCTAAAACATTAAATGTCTTCCAAAAGTGGGGCAGCCCTATTACTACCAGCTGACAAAACTACATGAACCTCTAAGAATAGTTCTAAGTTGTTCCAGCAGCAGTTTCATTCCCTTGACAATGGTGACAGCTCTAGCTTTACTACCAAGGGCAAAGATGACAGCGTTTTAGGGGAGCTGAAGCCTTTCTAGATAATTACAGGTGGAAATATTTCTCAGAAAATTAAAGTAATATTAAGAGGAGTTACGTTTTCTTAACTGTAATAGAAGCTGTGGCAGACAAGTGGGTGCTGTAGATTAAGCCAGAAAAAAAGTCATTCATGTTGGCAGGAAATTATTTCAGCAAACACAAAACATATTAGAGCCTTCAAACAGGGTTAATTTTAAGTTTGATATGTGCATCAAGAATTAGCAAACAATATTTTAAGCATCTTAATAAAGAATTAAGAGCTAGTAATAAAAAGCAGCTTCAGCAAGTATTTGCAATACTTTCAAAAAAATGGAAGCACAAGCCTAGAGTATTTTCCTGACCACAAATTTATAAAATCCTATCAGAACATAAGTCATCAAGAATGATTTCTGAAATTCAAGCTTTCCAAATCTAAAAATTATACTTGCTTCAATAGCTAATTAGTCTCAAATAAAAAGTCAGTACAATAAAGAGCAAATTAGAACAGCTTATCCTTTGTTTAATCACAACTGCACTACCTACAGTCATTCAATTTCTAATACTACTGGTACATACCAAGTCAAAACTGCACTGAACTCTCAGACACTGATCTATGGAAAGTAAGAAATAGGCTACACAGATTTTAAACTTAAAGAATTAAAATTACATTTTTCTTCAGAAAATTTGCCTGAAAGAGCAAAATCAGAGGAAGCCTGTCAGATATTTTCAATTAAACTGTATACAGAAACAAAAAGCATGATATTTGAGGCAAGAAAATTAAACAGTTCATAAACCTCCTGCTGCAACAGCTCAAGCACTTAGGGCAAATTATCAAAATAATACTGGAAAACTGATTCTCCGGATTCTCTGGTGCAGGGACTACGCTCAGATTTCACCAAGCACCTAAAAAATTGAGGCTAAAAACTAGCTGTATTTGGTCAGCTGAGTAGGATGGCATTTGGATATCTAGCTTGTACTTTGTTAAACAACACACATTTATTTCACCTGCACAGTTTCTCAACAACTATCAAATTTTGTGCTTCTGTAGAGCACAAATTGAGTAAAGAATTCTCATTTAATAGATTGAAAATTTAAGTTCAGCTATCAAATTGTTAATAAATGCTCTGGATTCATTCCTGGTTACTGCTACCATAAGGAACAGAACAAAAGAAAAAGGACATTTGGTTCAGCAACCTGTGGAACAAAGCGTGCCTGGGAGACATCTCACCCAAACCATCCTGCTCTCCAAAGGACACAGATCATAAAACGCATGAAAACCATCTTCTGGAAAGCTAAACCTGAGATTTCTTTCCATCACAAAATTAACTTTATCCACGCAAACTCAAGTCTATGCTGCTTTCTTCTTAGTTGGACTTGGCATATATTTAATCAAAACATATAGCACTTCAGCTAGAATTTATCAAGTGGTATTTCTGTGATGTTTGGCTATAATCTGACATGATTGGAATTGAGCATATTTGTATTTGTAGACTGCAATAAGAAAATTAAAATCTACAAAAAATATACTATGGATGGAAATAAGCAGGATGTATTGCCTAAGTCTAAAAGTAACTTTTATATATAAATTAGTTTTGTAGAAATAATTCTATAGGAATAGAGAAATGCTCAAGTGATTTTATTAATTCTTATAAAACCATCTCTATTTTTTCCTTTAAAATCAGAACAGAATAAATGGGACACTGGAATGGAAAAAACTCTAATTCCAATTCCTTTCCTCTCCCATTACAGTGTCTTTTTCTGGAGCATAACAGGGCCATTTTTTCTGGGTACCAATAAACAGATACTGGCAAAAGATTCAAGACAGCATCTTGGAAGATAACCACAAGCACTCCTAAAATTCAATTTGCTGCCTTCTTAAAATAGACAGGATAAGCTATAAAAATGGAATGCACTAAATCTACAGCCACTCAAGAGGAACAATCTTTCCATGCACACAAACTAAGTATGACCTGGAAATTTTTATGTTCGGACAACTGCACATAAAGTTGTAATGCAAAATGTGCTATAATGTTTCTGCTTTTACCTTTTGTCTCCTCTTTTCTTTTCGCTTATCCTCAGTATCTTGTAACATTTTTTCTTTCCAAAGATCGAAAAAATAGGAAGGATCAGTATAGAACTTCAATCCATCTTTCTTATCATCCCTGGAAAAACAGCAGAAGAAAAGCTAAAAATACATGAATTAGTATGTTTTAAATCCAGAAAACTTACATTTGATAATCATCCAAGCCTCAAGTTGATCAATAACAACCCTTACTAACTGGATGTCTATGAACAAATACCACCACGGTCTGTAGCAGCAGAAAAAACACATCCCTTGGTCATAAATCCTACACATTTACCTTCCAATTAAAAATTCTTAAAAATTAAATACACTGCAAATGCTGTGCTATACCATTCCTAAAAAAGAAATAAATTGTTTATTGCAGATTACGTTTCATCAATATTGAAAAATAAAATCTCAATAATCAATACAGCTTTTCCCTTCTGCTATAATTATTCTCTGCATACAATTAGGAAATAAAGGGCAAAGTACAAGAAGGTAAACAATCAATATTTCCTTACCTATAAGGTGAAAGAATATTCAGAGGTGGTGGTTTGTCACTTTGATTATAAATATCAGCCACCGGGTTCGGAATGCTGTTCTTTGAAACTACCTGCTGGTCTTGAACTGTTGAGCTCTTGAAGGCTTTTTTCATGTTGATGTCCTGTAAGGATACTGTTAGAAACAGAAATGTATTTACCATAGGACTGAAATGAATGAAAGTGGATACACAACATCCATTTTTCACTAATTTTTTAAAATATTTTGAGCAAGTTAACAGAAAGACAGGTTTTCCCGTAGTGGGTAATCCTGACATTTAAGTGCAAAAGGCATGTAAGAATGCCCATAATAAAAAATATTTAAGTCTCACTTGGTCCAGAACCTCACTTAAAATAATGGGATCATGGACTGTATCTTGGAAGATGATGCAAGAATGCCGTCACATGCAGATGTCCAACCATTTCCCCTTTTTATAAGACTTACCCTGGAGTTCTAACAGCAGAAACACCGGCATCAAGACTGAAAGTTCCTCTGACACAGTGTTTTTTATAATTGCACATGCCATCTATATAAATTCCAGCCTATTCTAAGTATAATTAAATTAGAGCTGCGGCAGTCTCTTGTGAGAGACAGACTTCCACTTATTTTACCCTCTTTCAACTCCTATGTCTTCCCATATAACTAAACCCTCCTTGCTTTTAAGTTTTGCTCATGTCTCTACAGAGAGAAATACTTGTACTCTCGTACTTTCATTTTATCTTTCCACATACACAGGTCTGGGGAAAATGACACCAGGCTTTTCTTTCTTTCTTTTCAAATGAAAGGTTGAAGTTGGTTTTAATTGTTCCTGTCACTTTTATCAAGACTTTCTTTCACTCGTAATACAAGTTTTCATGAGATGCAGCAATCATTGTTAAAGAAGCTCCAGTTAAAGGCCAATCACAATTTAGAAGTGGCAGTAAGCTCTTGCTATCATCTTCCACCGCTAAGCACGTGAAATACAGGTTTTAGACTGCAGTTGAAGAGGATGTTGAAATCTTCACTGGGATGTCTACAATGACACTGACCACTCCTGGATTCTATCCAAGTGTTTTATAAGAGTGTAAGCTGTAAGACTTGTGCAAACAAAATGCACCGGCTTAGACTCCTTTTATTCCCACTGACATTTCATCTAATACTTCTTGCCCATTCATCCAATTTATTGAGTCTCAAGAACAAACTGTGAGAAATTTCACAAGGTAAATTAACAGTAATGGCCAAAAATGTAGTATACTGATGACCTGAAAAAAGAAAAAGGGATGAAATTTTACACTGTTAATTAATTGTCTGTCATGATGGGCACCAAATCCCACTCAGACTTCTCTGCCCAACTATTTTTGGTATCTGTGCTGAGGACTTGCTTCTCACTCCAACAATTACTTAGTTTCTTATGTAACTTCTACAACAGCACAAAATCAAAAATAGAATATTTCATGTCTAATACTCATTCCCCCACTCACATCATCTGAAATATCAAAACATCATTTATGAAAGTACTTTCTATTTAAATCTGCCTGTAAGTAAAAGGTAGTTCAGACAGATTTTTTTAGATGGGTATATCTGAATTGTTTCATTCTTGTTTGATGGAAGACATTCAAAAGAACAAAAAAAATTCTGGAGATTTTTAGAATAGGTTATTTATATAGTTTTTAAAACTTAACCTCAATTATTTTAAAATTTTTTTAAACTGTAGTTTTTTTATATATAAAATATTTTTATACACACTGTATTAGTTATAGCTAAGAATATAAGAAATCGCTGATGCAATCAAATCTGAAAGGCTTTTTAAAACAACCTTGCAACTGACATTTTGCTTAAATGCCAAAGCTATCCAGAAACATTCTATTTTTGACAGTACAATGAATTATTATAAAGACTTCAACTTCTACAGCAGAAGAGCTAATAAATTTACTACTGACTCTAAGGTGACAGCAGTTTGTATATACAGCTTATTAATATGAAGCTTGATTAGCAATGCAAGAGTAACAACTGCTGTCAATTTAAAATAAACACTGATTAAATTCTCAGTCCATACACGAGTTTCCCCTTCCAAAAGATTGCTTTTAATTATTCTCCAAACTCTGAAAACTAGCTAGGTGGTACTGTATAACACTAATGAGACATTAACTAGGCATTAAAAAAAAAAGAGGGAAAAAAAACACAAACCAGCAAAACCAAGATGAAAACTGTCATTTCCAAAAGTACAGTATATTAATATCATCTAGTTTGCTCATAGTACCAACACAATATGCCTCAAAACTAAGCTGAATAGTGATCCCATAGGAGCTTATTTTATGTTCTCATAAAGCTCTTGACTCCTAAGGCAGCAAAATGCAGGTGCTTGTACCAAAAAATCAGAGTGGTTTGGTTTGGAGGAGATCTTAAAGATTATCTCATTCCAAAACCCCTGCCATGGACAAGAACACCTTTCACTTAACCAGGTTTCTTTGGAGATAGGGCATCTACACCTTCTGTGGGCAGCTGTGAAAGTCTAACAGTTAATACATTCCAAAACCATAAAATCATGACACGTAGTAATTTCCAGACAGTAACCAGCTAAAAAAGGAAGGCTAAATATTACACCATTACACTATTAAATATCAACAGTAAAATTTAATATTGGCACTAATAATTGGCACTATAAATATATAAACCACAAAAACCAGAATGGCATGTGAAATATATAAGCCATATAAACAGCACTATTAAATAGCTCACAAGTAGCATTAACTACTAGTGAGTCAATATTACACTACTGTACTGATATAAAAAGCTTTTATATTTTAGTAAATGTGAGGAATCATCTCAACAGGAAGTACAGGCATTGGCTGGCTCAGACATGTAGCATGGAGGCCAAGATGCACGTTAACAGCTTTTAAAGCTAGACAGAGAAATGCTTTATCTACCCAAATAAGTGTTTTCAAACAATATAATGATGTTACTTAAATACTTTGTTTTTACTGTGTAGTTATGAAGTGAATGACCAAGCTCGTAAGCAGGAAATATTTTTAAAGGAAATGCAGTTTCTAGTGAGTAGAATCCCCTAAAGAATTTCACCTAGTTGATCCAAGCATAGTGCCTTGTTTAGATACAAAGTATTATAAGATCTTTGATGACCACAGAACAGACTAATGTACTAACGAAGTTTGTACATTACTCTGAAATTGATGGGGACACCCAGTGTCTCAAACTTTTTCCAATATTCTGACTTACTCCCAGTAAGGTCTATATTTATTCATTTATGATTTACTACACTCACAAACTCAAAGTTTTCCTCATGAAAAAGGCAGCTTAATAGCTCCATTACTACAGGGGCTTCTTGACTCAAGAATACTTTCACTTGCTCTGCTAAAGTGATTATTCCCAGCTTGCCTTGCTGAGACAACAAGATGAAATATCGTTACAGGATTACTTTGAAAAGACAGAGGTTACTGTGCAATTAAATACTGTGCTCTTGTCAACATCACTTCTGGCTCAATGCTTTCATGCAATTACCTACCCTCTTCCACTGTTGAATCCAGCTGGGTGACTTTGACAGCAAGGCGATCAATTCTGTCTTGGAGGGAATTTGCTCTGATGTAGAAGCTGTTGGCCTCATTAAACAATTCACCAAATATGTCTTCAGCATGTTTGCCTGTGTAAGAAAATAGACAAGGAAATCCCTTTGCTAGTGGCTTACAAAACACAAGACAAATGGTTTCAATATCATGAAGCATAATAAAACACAGTAACTGTAGGATTAGAACAGTGCAGTTTGTCATTCAGCAAAATTTGGGGCAACAGATTTGCACAAAAAAAGTCAAAATATACCATAAATTCTGCCCGAAGTGTATTCTTCTGGACATCCTGGTTATCAGTCTTCTTAAAAACACAGGGAGACTTACAAATTCTAATCCTTACGTAGCTGAACTAGTGCAAACTGACAGACAACTGAACATTAAAACCTGCCTCTGTGATGAAAAGGCCTGAGGTTACTGCAGTCAATAAAAGCTTCTGAAGTAGATTTTGAAATTAAGATTTTGCAATCCATAGTAGCACAGGCCAACATCAAAATTGAAACAGCATGAAACAGATAAAAACAGCAGTCTACTTACCTCTACAAATGCCGATTGCAAACGTTGCTGTCCCTGGAGTCATTTGAGAGAGGGTCAGAGGCCATGGACCACACTTACCCATGGCCACAACTGGACTTGGTGCACAACCTTTTCAGCCTCCCTTTCACCTGCCGTATGTTCTCAATCACTGTGACAGTGGACAGTGCAGTCCAGATCACCAAATCACAGAATCAATTACATTGGAAAAGACTTCTGAGATCATTGAGTCCAACCTATGTTCAAACACTATCATGTCACAACTGGACCATGACACTAAGTGGAACATCCACTCTTTCCTTAAACACCTCCAATGCATGGTGATTCCACAATCTCCTGGGCAGCCCATTCCAATTTCTAATCACACTTTCTGTGAAGAAATTCCTCCTCACATCCAACCTAAACCTCTCCTGAAGCAGTTTAAGACTTAGTCCTCTCATCCTGTCAGTTGTCACCTGGGAGAAGAGGCTGATTCCCACCTGCCTACACCCTCCTTTCAGGCACTTGTAGAGAGCAGTAAGGTCCCCTCAAGCCTCTTTTTCTCCAGGCAAAACACCCCCAGCTCCCTCAGCTGCTCCTCAGACTTGTGCTTCAGACCCTTAACTGGCTTTGCTGTCCTTCTCTGAATCCACTCCATCACTTCGATGTCCTTCCTGAACTGAGGGGCCCAGAACTGGACACCGTACTCAGTGTGGCCTCACCAGTGCCTAGTACAGATTTGCAGCCTCAGGCCCTTCCTTAGAAGTGCTACAGTTGACAGAAGGTGCCACATGATAAACCAAATCCCTCCCTGATGCTCAGATCATTGTGCTTGGCCATTCCTCTCCCAGTCCTTCCACAGGACTAGGCATACTCATCCGCAGTTTGACTCTCTTCGTGCCCAAGTCCACAACTCTCATCCACTCCAGATCAGTGGTTCCAGATACCCAATTTAATAGTTCACCTGCCCCAGAAATTCCCCTACAAATTTCAGATTCCACTCAAACTTATTGCTCCCGCTCACTGAACTGATGGTCCCTCCTACCCAAATACTGATATTTCATTTAAGATGTCTCCCTCTACAATTTCTGCAGCCCAACCCCCTCAAGAAATCCTTGTAGAAAGAAAAGTCCTGCCTCCTGCACTTAGCCATGCTTTATAAACAAAAACAAATTTTAAAACCCTACTTCTGAATTAAGCTCATCTTGTTATGACCTGTATCAAGAAGAGTCTGAAGAGAAGAAATGGAAGGGAAAGTAAAACTATCCAATTAGTTGAAAGAACATGGAATATGCATTAACCAGTTAAATGACAGGGACTTCCAAAGCAGCCATTATTGACATTTTACGTTGGTCCAATAACCAACCTTAATATTTTATAAAGAAAAGTAAAAATACAATGAAAATTTCAGTTAAGATCCCATTCTGTGAACATCTGCAGATAATAACTCAGTGTAAAAAAATGGCCCCACTTAGGAAGTCAACAGGACAATCTGGCCTTTTCTTGGTCACTTACCTGGGCGGCAGGAGGAAACAACAACTACTAAAATATTATCTGAAAACACTGTGAATCACAAAAAAAAAGTGATGGCCATTGAATGAAGGACTTTACCAGCAATAATTGTCATTACTACATGTAAGATCAACCAATAACTAACCCAAAATGTTAGGATATGTCAGTGTATGCAAGCTCTGCTTAATATATACATGTGGAAGGTGGACAAGAAAGGTATGCTATCTACCTGCTCCTAATCTCCTCCCCCTCCAAAACAGAAGTCACACAAAAGCACAGAATAGCTGAAGTTCAAAATCATCTGGTCCAATTCCCAGCTCAAAGCACAATGAGACAGAACTCTGACCAGCAGGGTTTTGAACACTTGCAAGGATGGAGGCTCCACAACTCCTTTGGGCTATCCATGCCAGTCTTCAACTGCCTTCATACTAAAAGTGTTCTCTAAGGGTTCCCCGCAGCTAGTTGAAATTTACTTATAATCCCCACTTGATTTAGTTGCTCCAAATGAAGATGTTATTTCAACCTTTGGAAAAAAATAAGCTTTTCAACTCTTCAGCTAAATAAAGCAGTTATTACATTCTTCAGCCACCAGTATTCAGAGCTCAATTAATTTTAATAGATGTTAGTTTATGTTAATATATTGAAATCAGCCTGCTGAGAGAGGACTGCCACATCCTAGGATTAAACAAATCACCCCTGGAGAAGTCAATGAGATGGATGTTTGTCATTTATCTTTCAGAAGGCAAAGTGGGAGCATACTTCTTTTAATACTTGATTTTTTTTCAACACTTGCCAGCCCAGAACATGTGAAAGACAGATTGTCAATCTCCTGTCTGTGAAAACAGTCACATGGTGAAGCAGTATTGGACATACTGTTGTGATTAACACGATGCAGTAAGTTTTAGAAATAAAATAATACTTCAAGTGTTTTCTATGTTGCCATTGTTTAAATTAGATCCTTAATGAAACAGAAATAATCAGGGAAAAAAGCATGTGTCTTTCAATTTAAGAGCTGATTTTGGTACTGTAAGACAGTAATTTAAAAACAGTAAGTGTTGCCCAACATGTGGCCAACCTGTACATTAATTTAAAAACCCATCTAAGAAATTATGCAGCCTTTCCTTCTAAGGTTCCCTCCAACTACATATGACAGTGATTCCATGGGTGTGTGGAATTACTGTAACTGGATTAACTAGAAACATAAGAATCATGCTTTACCCCTCCTCTTTTTTTAAACATGCAAAAGTGGTAGGCTGTTACTGACTAGGTCTTGATTCCCACCTCCTTTCTCACAGTACCTCTAGCATGATACTTAATGGCAAAAAAGCAACCTTTCCAACCCAGCCTGGTTCAGCAGTACTACAGAGGAAAGTGACACAGAGGGATGCAGTGTGCTCAGGCCTGCAAGAAAACGAGTGAAACTGGGCCAATGGCCAATCAACCCAAGAAAATACTAGGAGGCAAGTTGGTAGATGTTCCCTGCATGAAGAAAATTGTCTTCCAAGTCTCCACAGATTATACTTCCTCCATGCTACTTAGAGGTACGAGTGGCAAATGCTCCCTGTCTTTCCCCTCCAGGAGATTCTCTCCTCTCAAGTGGAGGCGAATCTCCTAGAGAAGATCCTGCCTTATATAAAAGTGCACAGTTTCATACAGAATGCTGCTCACTCTGCCTGTGCTCTGAGCCAGCTGGCTGGAAATGAACCCAAATCTGAAAAAATAATATAGAAAAAGCTCTCCTGAGAGCACATTCCCTTTGGATAGGAACTTGTTCACATCTCCCACAGTGAACAGAGGCAGAAGCAAGCCAAGTCTGTATGCAACAGTACAGACCTGCCAGTTTTTAAAATCCACACTGAACTCACAGTGCAACACTAAAAACCCAGTGTGATTGCAAGATAGACTTGAACGTGCTCACACTATGGCTCAAGCTGTGGGAACACCAACCATCCCTGATGCAGTCAACAGGACATACTACTTCAGCTCCAGCACAGCATTTTTCTGTGATCATTTCCTTGCTCCCAGTTGGCTCAAAAGACAGGCAAAGCAAATGCTGTCTGCAGAAAAAGCCCTCTGCAAACATGACATATTTCAGAATGTGGATGAGAGTGGTGGTACATTTCACTTGTTAAATACCACACATTCATCTGTTAGACTAAGGACACATCATTTATTTGCATAGATCTTTAACTTGACACTAACAGACCTTTAGGAGCTGTCTACAAAGACTTCAGATGACTGTAGAAATCCGCTAAGGGAAAACTGCCGGATATGAATATAAGTAGTCAGTTCCTCAGCAACAATCTTAAGAGGATCTAAATACACTGTATAACAGATTAGCCCCAAGACCAAATCTGGATAAATGAAAGCTGTACACATTCCTAGCAAGTCAAGACAAGTAAAAAGTGTATTTTCCATACTTGGACAATCATAGCACACCACCAAAATGAGGTCTTACCATGTCTCCTTCAGTATAATTAGAACATTAACCATTCTTACTTTTCTGAAATTTAAGGATGGTGCTACTAAGCAATTGTCTGAGAAAACAGTAAATGAAACTCGGTGACAATGCCAACACAAAGTAACTCCAAATAACATTAGACACTAAATCATCAGCTACCTTGCAAGCTTATCTGAAAATAATAATTCAATGCTTATCAACAATCAAAATTCTACAAATTCCTAGGGCAATGATGATAAAACAGAAGTCTGTTTTGAATATGATCTTAAGTCCTCAACACTCCACCTTAAAAAACCCACAACATAGCCTAACTTACATATCCAAAGAAGAAATAACAGTGATCAGAAATACAAAATGGTTTCTATTCAAAAAGATCACTTACAGATCAGGACACTTCAACCTGGAAAAGACATCACCAAGAGAACAGGATAAAGACTTAATAAAATCACAAATTATTGTGGAAATGCACAAGATGAAAGCACCTTTCATTATTTTTCATCACACCAGAATAAGAAGGTATCAGGAGGAAGTATAGGTCAACTTCCATTGTGGGACATTCTGCCACAGGTCATTGGTCAAGAAGAAGGTGTAATCCCTATTTCAACAGATCTAAGCAATACCATAGATGATATTTTACAAATGCTCATTACATAGGATGATTCAGATGGATCTCCAGCTCAGAAAAATCCCTAAATCCCTGACTACTGCAAAGAGGAAATGCTGTGTTTCTTGTCCTCTTTCCCTAAGCAAAGGCTTTTTCCTATCATCATGAACTAAACACCAGTGGGCCCCATAGTCTGAGCTCCATACAGACTCACAGTTTTAAAACCACGTCCATTTACAAAGAGAAGCAACTGATGAAGCAGTAATTTCTTTTCTAGGAGTAGCGTTATCAGCACAAACAACAGCTGCTGATCATTAAAGACTGTCTGAAAAACATCTCTTATCCCTTTCATCAAAAATATTGCTCATCTTGCAAACACTCCAGTCATGCTTCTAGAATTGCTAGTGGTGGTGTCACCTGACAGGTGTGGTGTGTAGGCTACTCTGTACAGAGCTGATGTTAGCCTGCCTCAACAGTAGCCTACAGGCTTGTTCAGCAAATGGCATCCTTTCAATGTGCTTGATTTCATTCATATGAATTGAGCACACATATATATAAAAGAGAAGGCTTAAGAAATACTAGCACACTATGAAAAACTAAAATTTCAGTCAAATGTGTCATTTGATGCCAAGAGGCAGAAGAGTTTGCTGGGTCAATGCTGTAGAACTCAAGTGCTGGTCTTGTTTCTTGCACTAATTTCTCTCACCTTAGAAAAATTTCTGGTCTTCTCTGCTCCAGTCTTTTGGCTGGGGTTTTTCTTGGTAGTGTTTTTTTTTTCTTGCTTGTTTGTTCTTTCGTTAATTTGTTTTTTGGAGTGGGGTTTAAGGGTGGAGGGAGGGTTAGGTTTTTTAATAAACTTCAAAATATAGAAGAGCATAAAGGCAGTTATTATTATAATACATAAATAGTAATGTCCCATACCATACTTTTGCTATTTAAAACAATCCATCTCAAAGCTTTTTATCATGAATCATATACTTGCAAGAAGTTACAGATACTTACTTAAGCTGCTTAGCTGGCGTATGATAGCAGCAAGGGTGCTATTTGTTACACATTCCAGTTCACTTGTAATTCCCTCTGGCAGAGCTCCTCGGCAGAGATGCCGTGGTTCAATGTTTCTTTTCACCAAAGGCATGGCTCACAATCTGGAATTTACAAACAAATATGTATGACATTTACAAAAATGAAATTAAGAGTTCTGAATCAGTGTAGCACATGTTCAGGCTTTTTTCCTCCAAGAAGTACTTCACCTTTCTTCTTTTAAAGCCTTGCTTCAGCCGTCCCATTGTAAGGTACTGTACAATTCCTACTGGGGCACCAGAGCTGCGCACTCATGCCAGAATATGACAAGACAGCAGAGAGTAAAGGCAATATAGGTAATGTAGGCTTTTTGCCTTAGATTTGGTGTAAGATTTACTATATGCACAGACTTGTGCTGCAGTTCCAGAATCACTGGACTTCAGTGCACATTTGCATTTAGAAAAAACTGGCAGTCCCCACAGGAGTGGCAGGAAAGGTCACTGTCTGGAGCAGGCTGGCATCCTGCCTTGGCAAGCTGGCCACCAACAGACCGACCAAGCACTACAGCCCCCAATTACGTCAGACACCGACCTACCCCAGCTCTGACAGTTTTCAGTAAAAATGATAAATTCATCTGACACATAAGGGCAAGTGCCTCTCAGAATTAGGCTGTATGAGGAAGAAGATGGTTTTCCACAGGTGGAGCTGTATGGCATTCTGAATGGGATAAGGGCATTCACTGAACAGCTTTTGGGAACATGCCAGATGCAGGAAGACATTTATCTGAGAAAACTAAGGTTGTCAGAACTGGTTTTCCTGGAAAAATGAAATAAATGAGGATGGTGTCTTGGTTCCAGCCCAGACCAAGGGGAGGAGCCAAAATACTGTGTTATTCGATACCATCTCACATCACTGCCAGGGGCAGGGAAAAGGGATTCCTCTCTCATTTCCAAGAAGCAGTGCATTCCTCTACAGTCAGGAACAACCTGGCTTCTGTCAAGTCAGGCTCAGCATTTTTTGAGCATTTTTGCACGGGAATCATTCTCTCTTTTTATATGCTTTTTTTATTAATATTGTTGCTGCTACTGTTTGTTTTCTTATCTCATTGCTGTCTCCAGTAAATTGTCCTTATCTCAAGCTGCGATCTTTGCCTTTTATGCACCCAGTTCTCCTCTCTGGCTACCTGGGGGGGTGGGGGGCAGAAGAGGGGGAGGAAGGGGAGCAAGTAAGAGACAGTGTGGTTTGGAAAGTCTCGGGAGGAGAACTAAATTGTGGAGTACCATTCCTAAAGCACAACAGATGGGGAAAACAAATAAAAAAAGAGATCTCAAAGCGTCAGGAAAGGGCACAATGGCATAGAAAACATTGTCCTGCAGAGAGCAGCTTTGAGAGCAAGGATGCCCAAGTGAGACAGAATTCTCTCAAAAGGGAAGCAATATAAAACAGTTTTCTTTAAAACTACATTAACACAATAGTCAACTTGATTACATTTTGAACAGCAACAATTCAATGTCCATGTACTACTCATGAATAATATTCTGTTTAAAACTATGTGGCATGGAAATTTTCTGGAACAAGAAGTTACATTATTACCAAGGACACAGTTCATTTGGAAAAGACTTAGCTGAAATTTCTTTTTTACCATACTAAAGCAATTAAAGTAGCCTTTCAATTTCTCTAATTAAAATCACATTAGTAAATTAAAAAATCCTTTTGTCTTTCAAATGTTGCACAGTAATTTTTGTAATGACTTCCGCCTGAAAATTTAAAATATTTTATTCTCAAGAACACTTCAAAAAGCTTAACAGCCTTAATGAACAAAAAGAAACTATTTTACTGTAAGACTATTTCGTAACAGGTCAGGAAGGAACAAGCTCATGAGTTCTAAGCAGTAGCCTTAAATTATATTGTACTTCTTTCTTAATATGAGACAATTTGAATACGTCAGAATTTAAGGTTAGCTGAGTTTGCTAAATTTTACACAACACATCAGAGATAACAGAGGAACAACTTCTGTATTTGATGAAAAAACATTCCTGTTTCTCTGTTCTATGTTTTTTCTAGTTCTATGTTTTTGTATTCCTCTACAAACATAAATATTTCAAAATACTACTTCATATCCATTGCAGACACTTTTCTGAACTTGATCAAAAATAAGTCAAAACTGGAAATTCACTATTACTGAAGAGCAACATCTAGCACCAACACTCTGCTAACAGGCTAGTACAATGGAGCTACAAAATAGAAATCATTATAAGGAATTCTTCCACTGTAATGTAAATGTCACCATGAAAAAGCATTTCATATAAACATAATTTGTAAGAAATAAATTAAAAGGAGCACAAATTAGTGCTAAATTAACATTTTATATGACAAGGCCTGTTTTTCCCATGGCTTTCTGTCTAGCACTCTCAGAGCTGCCCCCTGCCCTTACCTTTTGCAGTTCACCCAAGTCCCTCACCTGCCCACACAGCACTCTGGGCCCAGCTGGAAGCTGGCTGTGCACTGCCCAGCTAACCTCCTGGAACACCTACCATACTGAGTACACGGTCAGAATGCCTTCCAACACAAGCTCTTATTTAAGTCCCTTCTCCACATAATGTTCTTTCTTGCCTGTAAAAGCTAATTTGGAGAAAACTACAACTGCAGTTTGAGCTTTTGTTTTCTTGTCACTTACTGACAAAACAGTCCAGTGTGTTCAAGAGCTACCAGGGGAGTGACAGACCAACACAAGAAATCCCATTTCTTTAAAGAGCAGGCTAAAGCACACACCAGGGCGGAGGGTAAGGGAAAATAAACAACTTTCATATTTGAATGCATGATTTAAATTATTATGTAGCAACCTCATTTCAGTTTGAAGTTTAATTCCAAAAGGTAAACTGAACACCAGTGAGTAAATATATGCAAGAAATTAGGCAATCCACTACTACCTGCTCCTGATCAGATGAAAAGAAAAAAAGAACTCTGCAACCGCAATAAGTTTCTTCTAATTTAAAACCTTTACCTAACTGAATTAAACACTTACAGACCCATTCAAATATTAACCCATTACTAAGTAAAAAGCTTGTGTCCTTACTACTAAAGCACAACTACCTTTTTCTTCACCACACACAACTCAGATGAACTTAATCCTTTTTAAAGAAAATGCATGAGAAGTGAGGCTAAATTAATTTCAAAATCTATGTAGCAAGAAGGTAGATGAGAAATCAAAACAAAACATGCCTCTGAATTACAGGGTCTTCATGAGACACAACCAGACTGAAAGGGAGTGTTTTACCAGGAGCAGAAAACAAGAATTTGCAATGGCAATTCCACTGCCTTCCACATTGATCTTCCACCTGTTTTGAGTCACACTCATTCCCAGTTTGTTCCTAGACAAGGTATTCACTGTGATGTCACTATATTAAAAACACTGGCATTTAGAAATAATATCCAATTTTGCAATACAGAGGTTTAATAACTTCTCTTCCCTTCTGCCGTGGTTTAACCCCAGCCAACAGCCAAGCCCCCCAGAGAGTTGCTCTGTCCCCCACCAGCTGGATTAGGGAGAGAATGAAGAGAGTAAAAGATAGAAAATGCATAGGTTGAGATAAAGACAGTTTAATAGGGAAAGCAAAAGCTGCCCATGCAAGAAAAGTACACCAAGGAATTAATTCACTGCTTCCCACAGGCAGGCAGGTGTTCAGCCATCTTTAGGAGAGCAGGGCTCCATCACACATAATGGTGACTTGGGAAGTCAAAGTACTGCACCATCACTCCTTCTTCCTCCTTCTTCTCCTCACTTTATACACTGAGCATGATGTCACATGGTCTGCAATATTCCCATGGTCATTTTGGGTTGCCTGTCCCAAGCAACCTCAGTATTATCCTTGACAATGTCAAAGTATAATAAGCAAAAAAGGCCGTGGCTCTGTGTAAGCCCTGCTCAGCAATAGCACCTCTAATTTATCAACCCTGGGTTGAACATAAATCTGAAACACAGCTCCCTGTGAAAAAAAATAACTCTACCCCAGCCCAAAACAAAACACCTTCCATCCACAAATAACTGAAAAATCTAATGCAAATAAATTATTATTTTCAAAAATTATGTCGGTGCAGTAGATTGGTTGCAATCCTAAATTTGGAATTTTTTTACTCATTTTACCCCAGTAAGTATACAATGAAATCAGGGACTTATAATTTGGATAAAGGGGTTCATCTCCAATGTGAGGCCACCTATGCCTGACAGCTGCCTTTAAACCATCAGCTGCACCAAGCACAAGAGAGGAAGACTCTAAAAAGATGCTATATTGCACATATACAACTGGCTGAAGTGGAAATGTACGACACGTTAGTGTCAGACCAGAAAAGTCAGAGGAGTCTAAAGGGAAGAAAAGAAAAACTAAGGGGGTGAGATATCACTTAACATCTCACTAAACCCATGAGTGCCTCACTGGACACGGATCGGATTCGACATCTGGCTGGACTGAACTCTGACTGGAGTACAAACAGACACTGCTCTCCAAACCCTCCAGGCATCCGCAACTCGATTTCCACACACATTCTGAAAGGACAGGACATCAAAAGCTTGAATTAGCTTAGATCAACCCACTAAAATTCAGATTTTGCACACTTCCTCAGTATTCTCACCTCCCTTTCTCTTCTTTCTCTGTCCCCCTCCCATAAAAACTTGCATAACAGCTCCATAACAACTTGCCTTTTGTCTTAAAATTAGAAGGTACTTACCCCAGTAGTCATTGCTGTACAGGCAAGTGTGCTACAGAAAGACTTAATCAAAGCATTT
This sequence comes from Vidua macroura, assembly GCF_024509145.1. NCBI lineage: Eukaryota > Metazoa > Chordata > Aves > Passeriformes > Viduidae > Vidua > Vidua macroura. The sequence continues at coordinate 92,155,486 of NC_071572.1, read as the reverse complement.
TTGCTTTTCTTTGCATGCTTCCCCTGTAGCCACAGAAGTACCACTCCAGGTCAACTCAGACCACCTTCCCCTGGCCAGCAGCTGTTAAACTGCATGCAAGAAGTCTGACACTGCCTTGGCAAGTAAAAAATCATGAAGAGCGCAGATGTACAGTAACAAACTAGAAAGACGACAAACACCACGTGCAATCTTTCCAAACAACAGCAGAGCACAGCTATTACAAGAGACAAGATGAATTTTTCAAATATTTGAGCTACTGGCAAAAACTCGAAGTACAAGCTGTTCCCCAAACCTGCCTTTTGTCCTTTCACATCCACAAAATGACACTGCAATTTACAGGAGTGCTAAAAATAATATACGTGAATTCCATGGTTCTTGAAGTTCTTTACGTGTTCACTAATGTCACAAAACAAATTCCAATTCATTAAACAGCCTCCCTATTTGTGAATGTTTACTTACTACATTTTCTCAAAGACACTGATCAATCCCTTTCTTAAACTCTTCTGAGATTTCTTCTTATATCCTCTAGTAAAATATGACAAAGCTGAACATTTTACCATGAAAAAGAACTTACTATACATCAATTCTAAATTCTCCTTGAATATAGACTATTCTTTTCAGAGAGCTTTGGAGCTTTCCATTGATCAATCTCCCAGCTCTCTATAAAAAGAGAACATACTATAATTCTATTTCTATGGAGAAGAAAAACGAGAAGACTGAATACACAGCTTGCCATGAGTAAAGTACCAGATGGGATTCCATTCAGGATTAAGCACCTAAATTTGTATGACTGTATATATATATGAGCTCAGCAGAAATCCAGAGAGCAACCAAATCCCTGCATCTCTTGACAGATACAAGTGTGACATGGTGTGCTCAAATACTTCATATGTAAGCACTGATAGGTACTCACCTAAATTTCAGTGTCTGAATCTACAACTGCATTTCGCCTCATCAAAATCAGCGAAATACTGTTGGCTTGCTCACATCAAGCCACACAATCAAGTTACACTACCTCCTAATCACACTCTCCATGTCTAGGGCATTTAAACATTTAAAACTTTTACAGACAGTTAAGTTTTCCCTTATCTGATGTCCTAGCAGTCAATTCAACATAGTTTCCACCTCTGAATGGCACCCAATTTGGTAATACTGCCCATTTTCCTGTTCAAGTTTGTAATACTAGATAGCCTGCCATCACCCACCTTCAAGATTCACATATGTGCTAAATTGGAATAGAAGAGAAAGCAGAAAGGTGAAAGACCCCAAGCACCAGCTTTGGAGATGCTCTCCCATCCCCCCTTTTTTTTTCCCCATGGAGGTGCCCTTATCACACATCTCCATGTCCTCCAAAGGCTTTTCATCCTTCACAAATGAAAGAAAAGGGCTACATGGAGAATAAACACTGCTATCCCTACTATTCTAATGGAAGGAAAGGAATAAATATGCCCTTAATCCATGCTCCTTTCTGGTTTTTCCTTATCCTAAGTGAATGAGAACCTGACGTTTGTGAACCTTTCCTACTTGTCATCTCTGAATGTCATTTGCTACCTGATCAGTAATGGCAAGTTAAAAACAAACCATAACTAGCATGTATTCTGGAAATTACTGAGTTCAAGATTCATCTAATGTCATTCTTCTGTACTTTTAAAAGTTTTGTGCCTTTTTTTCTTTTTTTTTAAACTGGCTTCATTCTAATAAGAATCTGAATCCACATTTTGTATACTGCAGAACAATACAGAATACTTAGCCATCAGTTATTGTCTCACAGTGCTCTCTAATACCACAGAATTATTTCTTATCAAAAGGCATCTAAACAAGACTAATTTTTAATAGTCTCTTCTATCAAGTATGCAACTCCTCAGCCACATTACTATGTAATTAGTATCAAAACAAAATATTGTTTTACTAAACCACAATCATGCTCTAAGTACCAAGTACTTTACTTTTATTAGAACTAACCTAATCTAAGGGACATTGTATTTTTTAGTTAATATACATATTTTTTTCACGTCTGCCATAATTTTTAATGCAACTCTCTTAATTTTGATAGGAGTTTGGTGATGCAAGGGCAGACTTTTGATACAAATATGCACAAAATCTAATAGAATACTATTTCCTACGGATAATTAAAAATCAAGAACATTGCTTATCTACAACAAATCACATCTTTCAACAATACATGAAAAGTGAAATACCTAGAAAATGTCCTCCTCACTACAATTTAATATATATATCCAATTCTACCACCATAGTTTTCACAGCTCTTCCTCTTGATTGCCAGGTCTGCGTGAAAGGAATGAGAGTCAAGGCTGGAATGAAAGCAGGTTTTTTTCCTCTCAGTATAAGACCACCACTTCTCATCTTCCTCTCACATCATACCAATCTAAGTACTAGCGATGATGAAAAGGGCACAGAAATTCCTAAAGCTATTTTGTTTCTTTAATAGAGCTCTTCAGTGTCTGTTGCAATGAGCTGTTTCTGAAGGTTCACCAACTTGGACGGTTGTTTTGCTTTCTTTTCTTTATTTGGCAGAGCATTTGTCTGTGCTGAGATCTTCAGGGCAGATTTTATGGTCCAGTGATATTATGAAGGAAATCAAGACATTAAGTAATGACAAGAGAAAGGACAACAGGAGAAGGGATGGTAATTAGTTTTGCTTATCTGCAATCTAAAATTTCTACGGATGCATATTTTCTTAGTTAACTCCTCATATCTCCAAAAATGTGTAAGAAGCAGAACAATACCTACCACTATTAACAGAGTGGGCCTGCAACACAAAAGCTTGCAAAACCATTGAAAGGTGAATGCATTATATCAGGAATTTCCACTAATTAAAAAGTTGGGAGAGAAAAAAGTGAACAGATCTTCACAGCAGTGAACATTCACAGGTACTTTAAATTTAGTTCTCAATATTTCAGATTAACTATAAACATGCATAGAAAAGATAAGATTCACAATGTTATCCTGAGGATGATTCAACCTAAAATTAAGTAGCTATTCTTTCCTTGACACTACAGACTGTAATATAAAAGGCTTTGAAATAATATCAACAACTATGATGTCAGAAATTGACTTATTTTCTCTACAGCTTCCAGGATGAGTATTTTGGGGTCTTTTCCCCTTTGTTCTACAACCCTATGTTTGCATTACCTGTCCACTGTAGCTCAAGATGCTCTTTGGGCACCTGCCATTCTTTGATAGTGTCAAAAGTTTCCTCAACTTCTGCTTAAATACTCGTGTCTGCAGTTTACTAACAAATAAGAGTCCCCCAGTGAAGAAAAGAAGTCTGAGGGACCACTTCAAAGTTATTGCATTAACTTTTCCCTCTCAATAGAACTGTAACATTTCAAAGCCACAATCCTAAGAATAATTCTTTTCACAGTTTCTAAGAAAATAAAAAGCTTATCATCAGGAAGTACGGACAGATTATGATGAAGTTTCATCTCCGGCTCCAAAATAAGGGATTACATACATCTCACCCTATTAAATGGCTTCATCATTGCTCAAGGAAGAAATAAAGGTATTTCTCACTCTCTGCTAATGAAGCCACTTAACTAAAGGTTAACACTGGTATATCTCAATTTCCAAGTAGGCAACTTTTAAGGGCCAACTGCAACATACCTACGGAATACAGAATGTATTTCCCATATTAAGTTCTCACTGTTCAAATTAATGGACTTTGCCATTTGACTTTGCTGCCCGCACAGCATTTTTTCCACTGCCCAACATGCAAAAATCTTTGCCAGTAAACTGCATTGCATTTTTTAACTCCTGTCACTTAAATCTTTATACTTTTTTAATAATTTATGATTTAAAATTATATACTTATCACTGATAATGATATACTTATTTTCATAAAAATACAGGAAAAGCATATACACAGTATATTTGTCATACTGAATATGAATATTTACTTAATTCCATCACTCCATTTCTTCACATAGTAAGTTTTCCCCAGAATATCTATGCATATCCCTTAACTAGTTTTACCCTCTCTTATTTTTCTCATGCTTATCTTTACTCTGAAAATGGAGATCTGAAAGCTGATATCGTGGATTGTGTCACTTTCTTCTGATTATCTTCTTCCTTAGAACAGCTTATGGCACTACAGTAGTAGTTTCAGACTTTAAACATCTCATTTTAAAATAACCTTCCTGAATCTGATTTCAGATTTCCATTCTTTAAAATTCTCTTCTTTGAAAGAAACACAAAACAATGCAAGAAATACATTGTGGTACCACTGAACCTGTGTGTTAAGCTTTGAAGTCCAATTTCTCCTTCATGAACACATTTTAGTCTTCCTTGACACCCAATGTTACTCAGGTATCTATTCAGAAACAAATTTCTTACCTGAAATCTAACAGAAGTTCAGAGTGCACAATACAATAGCTTCCTGTACTGAATCCAATCACTCTGCCAGCATCAGATCCACCCACTTTTTTCTACTCATTCTGTTTCAGAATACAGATGATCCAGGGCACCTTCACACATGACTAAAGCCCCTCACTTCTAAACAACCAGCTGTCCTTTCTCCAACCAAAATTTTATTCATTAAGCCAGAACACTTACACTTTATCTCAAAAGATGTAAGGCTACAGGGTACTAAAGAATTCCAGCTGAGTAAACTGAGAGACATCCACACATGGTATACTTGTTTCTGTAAAAAAGAAAAATCCAAGGTAAAAAAAAATTAAGTTCGTTAAGAGCATGAACTGAAAAACATGTACAGAAGTCTCTTCCCAAATAAGTAAATTTGAATCTGTTTTAACAGAATGCTATTACCTGACACTGTGCTTAATGGAAAAGGTGGCCAGTCACATCAATACAGCTGAATGGGGAAAAAGTTGGTTTGTATGGGTCTAAGTCCAGCCTGACAACCATTAAATTAACTGTTCTATATAAATCACATTTTCTCTTCTGCCTTTTTTCCATAGCCACATGAATAATCTTAGCACACAGGGAGTCATGAGATGCCCCATTGTTTCTTTCTGCTGAACAAACAGTGACCAGTTTAAAGTATCACAAAAGATGCCGACACGTTAATCTTGTTCTTAGCGTGATGGCTGCTCATCCTGCTCCTAGTCCCTTCCAGATGGCTCCGTGTGAAAGAGATGGTGGGATGGGGAACAAGGAATATTCCATGCTGTTCTGAACATCTGCTCCACTGCATTCATACATTTAAAAAAAACAATAAATACCTCACCGCCACCATCAATTTTACAATTTCAACCTAACACTGCTAGACTAACACCAAATACAGTGTAAATGTTATGCATGCACTTGAGAAATGAGAAAATCTCCTTTCAAATCATGTAAGAGCATATGTTTCATTTCTGCTATCTTAAGGACAGACTTGTTTCAATCACTAAGTACTTATGCTGCACTGAAAACACTGTTTTCTTTCATACGACCTTTTTGTATTATACCTCAAGAATTTATTATCATCCCTTCTCCTATTCAAGCAAACAGAATTGAATTGAGTCATCATTTGTTTCCCTTTGGTTTTATTATTTGTCTTTACAGCAAAGATGCACACTACGCATTTGTTGGAGCTTGTTTAAATTTCATTTGTCCAGTTTAGTACAGCAGCTAAAAAATAATTTGCTTGTGCATATCAAAAATAGTGGTAGCCTTTTGTTTTTTAAGCAGGGTTGAAATAAATGAAAATATAAATACATTACTACACTATACTGCCTACCTCTCAAGTGACATTTACCCTTCAAAAATACCACCTCTTTCTTGAAAAGAAGCACCCAGCCAGAGTTAGGAGAAACTCAGAACAGAAAGAGGAAGAAGCAGTGCTTTGTCCTACAGCACAGGAAAGAAGACTTAGATTGATCATCCCCCCTCTTTTGTATCATCTTGACATGTGTGAGCCATACGGCTGCTGAATTATTCAGCTCTTTGTACTTGGAATACCTAATGATTACATGTATGAAAATTTAGAAGTACTGAAACACTGACTGGAAGAGCAGCAGATTGTAAAATCTAATTTTGTTTTGACCTTTAGTACCCTACATGGTAACATCCAGTGAGAAGTATAAACCAGATGAAGTCAAAAGGAACAAAATCACAAAGCAGCAAAGAGCTAGTTCTAACACCGAGCTAATTAGGTCACGAAAAGCCCTCCACTAGCAGGTCAAAATGTTTCCAGATGTCATCTGGAAACAGGCTTGGATCTTAATCAGATGTGAGCAGAGTTCGTTATGCAGACAGAGCCACACAATTCTCACTTTCCACAGCAAAACTCAGCAGCCCAGACAGTTTAGAAAATGTCTATAGGCCACTATCTCAAAACCCAGTATTCCCATAAACTGGCTAAAATAAATTAAGCCTTAAAAGTAAATCATGGTTCAAGTAACTTGTTGTGTACTGCAATACTAGTCATTCCCACTTGTTTAGTACCTGTTCATTTTTCTAGCATAGTAATACCACAAAGCAACAAACAATAATTTAAAAAAAATTTTAAAACATGGCATAACCAAGAGATCTGCTATTGAATAAACATTGGTACTTAATTAACAATTAACCATACCATCACCTGAATGAAATTTCTTTGTTCCCTACCAACCTACTGCAGTCCAAAAAGCATCATTACAAACAAACTCCTTCTTCAGCTGACAATTAAACTAATAAGACAAAACACAGCTTTTCATGTCCCAATTTAGGATACACCACTGAGAAACTACTGTAAGTATGACTGTTTCAATTGTCTCTTGAATGATGGCATTAAGCACCTTGTAGTGCTTACTTTAAGCCTGTTTTGGTTATCTGATGCACATTCTTTTGATAGTTTAGAGTTATATACAGTCACATTGTATTTACACTACCATGAAGTGGAAAAATTCTTTGACAAGAACCATTATCCTATAATTTCTTGACACTGCTTCAGACAATTTGATGCTGGAAGAACTTGTAATAAAATAGTGAAAGTCTGCAACTGTAAACAAGCCTTTTCTTAGTGTTTTAGACAACAATAATTACAAATAACTCCTGCAGACCATTTAAAGTACATTTGTCCCAGCTGTCCTCCTTCACAAACAGCAAGGGTTATCACAAGCAAATGCCTTGATTATATAAAGAAAACCTAAGATGCAGCTAGGCTTGCTGACTTACATTGATCCCATTTAACAGAGCCTTACTGGATTTAAAGTGCTCGAAATAACTGTCTGGGTCACAGTCCATGCAATAAAGGCCACCTGGTGAGGCCTCAGGAGCCCTCCTGCAGGGACAACACACCATTCAGATCCTCCAATGACCTCAAGCTAAACCAGAAGCAAATTCAGTAATTTGTTTCTCAGAACTCCAATTAACCTTAAATTGGAAGGGAAAGTAAAAAAGGGATTAAGGATTCAATTTTTTGTCAAATAGTATCCATTTTATGGCAATACACAGTGTTCCCCATTTCCCATATCTAATATTCACCACGAAAAACCTTTTAAAACAGGATTTTTCTGGGGGAAAAAGATCTGTTCTTAAAATCTTTTACTCCCAGCAGCTGATCTAAAATGTCACATGGAAGTGTTACATTTTCACATAATTCAATTAATCCAAAATTTAAAATGTCACAGTGAAGTGTCAAGTTTTCTTATAGCTCTTTTCTGCACAAGAAACCCTCTGGATGTCATATATGCATATGCACACAAGTACACTCCGTTTATGTTTATGTTCTATATATATACATGCAATTTATACACATTTATTATACATATCACACACAGAGATGATGGAAGAGAGCAATAATGTAGGTCAAACAGCAAAAGAAAAAGCACTTAAGATTAATGTTGAATTGCCATACTTTCTCCACCTCTACTCCCAACAAACCTCCTCCACTCCCAATTCTCACCAGGCAGGAAAGACTTTACCACTGGGACACACCTGCAATTACGCTTTTTTCAGGCTACCACACTACGTATCACAATCCTTAAAATACTTTGCAGTCAAAGCAACTTCAATATCCAATGTCTGAACAGCCACACAACAGCAGCAGAAATTTCCTGGCATGTGTTAGGAAACACATGGACAGCCCATGAAGATTTAAGTTATTACAAACTAAAGCAACATTCCTGGAGTTCCTCAAGGTGAAGCTTTACACCTACATCACAAATTTTCCTGATTTTGACACTCCTACCAACACTTGACTTTACCTATAGATCAGAAACCTGAAAATGGCAACTAGTCTGTGTAGGGGAAAACCAGATTTATTTTGGGTGCTTTCATGGAAAAACTGAACTAAATATTTTGTGTCTGGATCCAACAGCTGATCCAATTCACTTAGAATTGAAAATTCTCAACTATTTTTATCCTGAGCCAAGTGTGCCATCTGTTCACATGAAGTCCATCTTCTGGTAACTACTATAGTACAGCATTATCACAAAGTGCCATGTGATCAAGGACTGGTGTATAAATCAAGATACTATGAGTGACAGAAAGCAACACTCAAGACAATCATAAAAATAAAAATTAAAAAAACCCAAAGAAAAATAACACAAAAACACCAACCCACCACCCCCCAAAAAAATCACCACAAAGCTCAAGCAGCCTTATCAAGGTCCCCTGTTAATACAGTTTTTTGTGTTGTGGTTATTTCACTCTGATGCCTAAGGAAGGCTGAGCTCTGGTCACAGACTTTCTCACAGTGGGGATGCATTTTATGTCTTTCCTATACATTATCTGCCTGTGCACAGTAACCAAGCACTAAGGATGCTATTTCCCTCTTCCAGCTAATCTTCCTCACTCTCTTCCACACAGTTAACATCTTCATGTTAATCACAGAAATCATTCCTGCTTGACCCATGAGAAATAAGCAATGTGTAATTTTTCAGTTCATAAAATGAAATAGTAACAGTTACAGATGACAGCAGAACATCCAGTTATCAGAAGTGCAGGAGAGCTCCCTGCACCCCAACAACTGAATCACAAGTGAGTAACATGGGTCCAGCAGAAATCAAGACAGATCATACTCCTTTTTCCTGTCCTTATCAATACTGAAGACATTTTTTCAAAACTAATTTACATGGGCAGATATCCATTTGTACCTCTCACCATAAACAGAATACTAAGAGAAATGAAGCTGCAGTAAAAATTTAAATCTAAACACACTTGATATATTTGTTATTGATATGTAAGGCACACTAAGACTGTAAGCAGGTACAAAACATCACATCCTCTCTTGGTGTTTCTGGCTCCTTTGTGACAGATCCTCTCTCTTGCTAGGATCACAAATTCAGTTGTCAAGGTTCTGCCCACCATTACCTTCTTCATAATTCAACATATAATGCTGGCCTCAGATTTTTCTTTTTCTGCTGTTCTGAAGTTTTAGTAGCATTTTGTGTTGGAGTTTTATGGGGTTTTTGGTGGTTTTGGAGGTTTTTTTTGTTTGTTTGTTTATTTTTGGGGTATTTTTGTTGGAGTTTTCTTGGGGGGGGAGGTGTTAAAGCTAAAATCAGTGTCAGCCAGTACTACAAGTAACATGCTTTGATACAGTAACACTGGCATACAAAACCTCATTTTCAGCATTAAAGAGATCTCCTCGTTACACATACAGTAACTCCCATTGTGAGACAAATAAGCTACTGTAAAACAATAGTGAGTCTCAGACAGAATTTAGCAGTTAGTCTTCTGTAAAAATCCCCTTTCAACACTTGAAGGCTGGAAAGAAAGTTGTGTTCCATGAAATCTGGCATTGTATCAACACATCTCCATGGAGCTGGCAGGATAGAAGTGCTCCAGAAACCAGCTTCAATGAAAAAAAGCTTGCACATTCTTACCATGTACAAATAATCACTAAGAAGAGGCTTAGGCAACTTTTTCTCCTAGCTAAAAATCATCAAATCACAGCTAAGATTACTGAGGACGCAGAGGTTATCAATGATAATACTAAATTATTTAAATCTGCTTTATTCCTATATTTCAAATCAGTGCATTAAAATACACCTTGTGGAACCTTTTGTCTGTCTTTCTTCAAGACACATATATATAAATATGACTTGAAAATGTAAACTTAGCTTTATAAGGAACTATGAAATTTCAGAACCTGAGTATTTGAAAGCATCACAATGATTTATAGCTATGTCTGTAACTCTCTTCTTTTAGTCAATGCCAAGAGTGGGTGAATGCTAAGTGTGAGCTTGGAGGAAAACACTCTTTACATAGAATAATAAAAGCACAAATCATCAAAATACATGGAGTCCACAACAAAGAACAGCATGAGCCACCAAGGTGTTCACCTGTGAGCCTCTGGGGATGTTCAAAGACTTCAGAGACTACATTAGCAAGTTGTGTGGTAAAATAGGGCATAAGCACCTTCAGAGCAGAATAGCTGCTGGTGATGATCCTGAGTCCATCTTGTATACACTCTTTTTTGTAGGGAAACAAAAAACTAGCTTGTTTGTTGCAAGCTAGTGCTCTCCCAATCCTTGGACCATCAGATGCTGACACTGTCACATATGCCCCTAGAGACAACGTTTTGGTTTTATGCTCATCTGAAAGAGTTCATATACTTCACATATGGGGAATTTGCATCATAAATATAATCCTGGATCCAAACCAAATCTACAGCATAATACATCCTACAATGTTGTTTCCTCATGCTTTAATTTGCTATATAAAGGCTGAAAAAGAGTAGTTTTATTTTGTTTGAATTTTGTCAGGACAAGATGGAAGACGAGAGGCAAATACAGGTTAGAAAGAAAAAGAACCATCTTAGGGCTGAAAATATGTCACAGTTTTTTTTTAATTTTGTGTCCCTCCAATACTTACAAACGAAGGCTACAGGAGTCAGAGTTACCTTGATCCTCTCACTCCCCCATAATGCACTCAGCCTCGCAATCCTTTGGGAAGGATCTCATCTTCCTTACTGTCAGTCAAACACACAGCAAAATCCTGGCAATAGAGCCAAATAAAACCCACTGAAAGAGGAACAGACTGCCTAAACCTAGCAAGGCTGCAACTGCCAAGGAGCATCATCAAGCCTATTACAGTAAGGTTACCCAATACCTTCACTGCTACAGTATCTGTACACCCTGACATTAAATTTACTCTCCAAGCATAAGAAAGGCAAGAAGCAGCATCTCATACTGCTGAGCAGCACAAGAGCCACTTGTGTGCTGGTTAGCATCATCAAGGCCTGTAGAAGGATCAGAAATTGGACATAGATCACATCAATACTTAGCAACAAATGTTTCAACCACAAGATGAGTTATGTCTCCTTCTCAGAAGCAAAATCCAGTCACTGCCTTAAGATCTACTCCACTTAAAGTTGTGCTTTTTAAGACAGCTGCAAGCTAACAATTCCTTGATTAAATTAAATAGATTCCTTTTCCCATTCCTGTTTCAACATTAGTGCTATTATAGCTGTTGCTCCTGGCTGAGCTGCTTCTCATGCTGGAATGAGATTGGAAGTCAGCAAAAATCTAATCCAGGGGAAAGAAGTCAAAGCAGTTTATGGAATTACTGTCCTTATATCTGAGAGCATGGAAGTGATAGTGAAAGCACTCAGTCTGCTTCAGCACAAAAGAAAAATAAAAAAACAAAGCAATTCAAGCTGAATTCCCATTTCATACCAGTTACAGTGTTTGGTTGTGTAGATGAACAGCAAGCTAAGCACAAGTGACAAGATAACAAGGCTGAAAGACTAGCAACTTTTTCCTACAAGAAATGGCACCAACACTGTCACATTAGAAGAATTTTACTTAGGTCATAGAATATGCTGAGTTGGAAAGGACCTGTGATGATAATTCAGCTCCTGACCACACAGGCAAGCCCAAAGTTACTCCAAGTACTTAAAAGTGTTGTCCAAATGCTTCTTGAACTGACAGGTTTGGGGTCACGACCACTTTCCTGTAGAGCTGGTTCCAGTGCTTGACCACAACTCTCAGTGAACAACTTTTCCCTAACATCCAACCTAAACTTCCCTGATACACCTTTATGTCATTCCCTTGCATCTTGTCACTGGACATCTGACACAGGCTGCATCAGCACCTCCCTTTCCACCCCCCTCACAAGGAAGCTGTAGACAGAATAAGGTGCCCTCTTCCTGAAGATTACATACAGTACCTTCAGCTGCTGCTCAGAAGTCATTCTCTCTAGTCCCAGTCCGTCTTATTAGTAGTAACACAAACGAATGACACTAAAGAGCTCACAACTCTTGCAATTTTCAGGAACTTTCTGCTGACACATTTCCCAAAATCATGTAGGCATCCCAACAAACTCTGAGTAGGTCAACAAAAAATTTACTGAACAGAAGAAAACAGATATCCCCATGTGTGTATTACAAATTCTGCTTATGTTAGCCACATAAGTCATTTATGTCTATATCCTTTCCATCTCTTTCTGAAAAACATGCTTTTACTGAATGCTAACCTGGTATACATTGATTTCCGTGGTTTGTTTATAAAAAGAAACAAGCAGCATATACTCATAAATATTTAACACCAATTTTATTTTTAGAGAATGAAATATTAAATACATACTTTTTAATAAATACACAGTACTCTGAAACAGAAGCGTGGGTAGCAACTCAAGACAAAAATTAGTGTCCTCTTCTCAGGAACAAGAAGTCACTTATCAGATGAAAGGTACCATCACATCTCAAGAAAAGTAGTTGCCCTTAGCTCCAGGTGAATTGTGAAGGTCCCTTTTTTCTTTTCCAAGAGACTAAGATAGAATCAAGGACAAACCATTGAAAAAATTAAGGAACCATTTTCTCTATGTTTTCAATCTGCAATCCAAATTTAATCCAATTGATTATATTGATCTTGTAAATCATAGAGAACAGAGTATTTCTTTACCTGTTTACCATTAATCACTAGTCATAAAATGCGAACAGGTAGATTGCATGTTGAACTGATCACATTCATATTTCCCAATTGCATCTATCAGCATTCTGCAGACAAACACCTGAAGCCATTCAGTTTTATATTGATGATAAGATGCCCTGCCCATATTTTAGAGCCACAGTCCAACCTTCTCCTTTACAGGAGTCCTGCTGCTAGTGCTTTATCTCCTCCTTCATATCCAGCACCACTGCTTTGTGCATATTTGACATCCCAGTTGCCAACACAGCAACCAAGATTTTTGTCCTTCACGTGCCCTACAGCCACTTTCCTCTACTAACCTGGACTCTGCTCTCCACACTTCACTTCTGCAATGCCATGTCTCACTGTTTCTCTGGAAGCTGCCAGCTGGTCTAACAAGAGTTGGAGGCATTGGTAGCTAAGAGAAGAGATATAAACTAATCCTTTTGACTACCCTTTCACCCCTGCAGTTCTACAATCCAGTGTTTGCCAACAAGCCCTATGTGGTACAAAACATTTATTTTTATTTTTTTAAATCATTTAAACTGTTTACTATTCAGAGACAGATTTCAAAGACTGTTTCTTATTCTCAGAAGAGTCCAGTAACTAAAAGAATGGGACTGGGTAACTGCTCCTCCCCTTTCCTATCCACTCCCCAGAGACATTACAAACTCCCCTCCCACTGTCAGTGTAAAACATCCTATTCAAAGGCTGTGTTCTTCTTTGAATATGAAAATCCTTCCAACACACTCCATAGCATGTCAACTCTTTTCACAAACCCTCAGAAATAAATGCTGCTTCTCCCCAAACAATAAGGAAAATGCCCCTAGCTTACTAAATGCTGACAGATTACAGACCAGGTAGCTATCTGCAGACTCAGTGCTCTATTTTTTGAGTATAAGGAGACATCAATGACATTAATGCATAGCTGAGGCTACCTTGTAGTTGCAACCAGGTAACTTCAGGGCAGTCTGTTTTATCTTGAAGGCTCTTCTCAGTGGTGTCAAGCAAGACAAGAGGCAATTGCCAGAAACAGATGCACAGGAAGTTTCACCTGAACATGAGGAAGGACTTCTTTAGTGTGCAGTGATTGCACACTGGAACAGAATGCCCAGAGAGGGTGTGGAGTCTCCCTCACTAGAGATATCCAAGAACCATCTGGACACAACCCTGTGCCACATGCTCTGGGATGGCCCTGCTTGAGCAGGGAGGTTGAACCAGATGCCCCACTGCGGTCCCATCTAACCTGACCCATTCCGTGAAATACACAAACCAAATAATAAATGAGGAAGCTTTAAATGTTAATGTTTTATTTACAAGTAAAAGTATAACAGTGCAACGAGTATAGATGAAGTATGCTTTAATTTTATTCCTGAATTTAAAAAAGAAAGGGCAGCCATCTAGATCCTGATGATCACAGCAGTCTCTTGTAAACTTAAAGCAGCTGAAAATCAATTACAGCACCTGTTTCCAAAGAAAGAAAAACCCAACCGATATTTTTCACCCCTTCAGTTCCACAGTGGTTACTAGTGAACTTTGCCATGAGTTTGCCTTAAAATAGTTTGCATACTGGATCAAAACACTTTCCATATTTCCTATCATTAAATTGCTTTGAACAAAAAGATTTCCTAGATGTTCACTCTTAACACTATTAAGTAGATTTTGAATATAAACATGTTGAAGTGAATACAATGGCAGGGAGGGGGAATGAAATCCTGGCATGTCAATATTCAGGATGCTTTTGTTTTTCTTTAAATATACAACAGAAACAAAGAAAGATGCTGAATTCTGAAGTGAACCTATTCTAAACTTGCCTCCCTCACAGCAGTGCTGTTGCTGTTATACTGGTGATAAAATCTTCTCCTGTGAAATGCAATTATTAGTTTAAAACCCATTGAGCTGATGAGATCCCCCAGTCCAAGAGGAATAGATTTCTTAACTACAGCTGTGACCAGCTGGCTGCTGAACAGAAAAAGGACTGCTATTGCTATCTCTGTGATGAGGCTCCAGGGGCAATGCTGTGGTTGTTGGCAACCTTCCTGAGGTTGAGAATCACATCAAACCAAGCAAAACCTGTTGTGACTGGAGACCAGTTTGTTCTTATGGACTTTCAGGGTGACTGTAGGCACAAACACCAACTCTCAAAGACTGTAATTTTAAGTTATCTATGATTACACAGATCTTCCAGACACCCCACCAAATTATGT
Source organism: Vidua macroura (assembly GCF_024509145.1). Taxonomy (NCBI): domain Eukaryota; kingdom Metazoa; phylum Chordata; class Aves; order Passeriformes; family Viduidae; genus Vidua; species Vidua macroura. Next base: position 92,140,479 of record NC_071572.1, on the reverse strand, counting down.
AACAAACCTATCGATACTTACATTGCTCTTAACTACACTTTAAAGTAATCAATGTAATCTACATAGATTACAAGCACATATGGAAAAAATCAACCCATTAGAGACTAATCTACACACAGTTCAAGAAGTAATTTAACTACATCAGTTAAATTTAGAAGCTGATTTATTTAATCATTGCACAGGCAACCAAGATTTAAACCTCATCTTCAAGCAGATCCCTGTGCACTAGCTGCATAATTCAGAGGGAAGTTATTATGATGCCAATCACAGAAAAGTTCAGAGAAGAGGCCAATGATTGCATTTATTTGCAGAAGTGAAAATTTCCCAGTCTCAGACAGTGATAACAAAGACTATTTCTAAATGTGATGAGCGTGCTAAGGCTCTCACAGTGCAGACATCAGTTTTAATACACAAGGAGAAGAAATTTGCTAACATCAAACCCATTTTGCCAGGCTGCAATTTAATCCAACTCCATGCAGTGAAGTCCAAAATGTAAATCAGTGCATACTGAAAAGAGTTTAACCCCAAACAGGCAAAAGCTAAGCACAAATATTCAGCCTCTCCTAACATCAAAATTGGACAGAAAACAAGAAAAAGTTAATAAAAAATGCATGTGACTGAAGATCAAAATCTGTGATCACTTCTCTATCCTGTTTTAAGTCAGTCTCTCCCAAAACCAGTTCCACCTCATTTTGGCTTTACCATTTGTAATGTAAGAATTCTGCAATACTTCTGCCTTTCTCATAGGTCTTTTTCCACCCCTGGGAGACCACTGGAAAAACACTGTCCTCCTACTCCCCCCACCCACTGCTATGCAATTAGTGATCTGCAGTTTTGGCTGGTCTAGTAGTCCAAAAACCTTCCACCATTCTCCAGAGACTATTTCTCTCCTGCCCAACCTACTTTTCACACTCAGTCTGCCCCATTCTGAAAAGCTTACTTCTTTCAGGGGACTATTCTTAATGGTTTGTTTTAAATAAAACATTTAACTTACTAAGTAATTCTATAATTTAGCAGCCATGAAGGTTAAAGGATGCAGGTTACATGACTGAAGAGTCAGACAGTACAGGCAAAAGTCTTGGCATATAAATTTGGTTTAACCCTGACTAAAAATATCCAAGCTATTTTCCCAATAAAAATATTTCTAAAGACTGGAAGAGTATTATCCACGCAGCAATCACAAACATAGTTTTAACATCTCTTTTCAAAACATGTAACTGAATATACAGTATTTTTATCTGCCAAACTACGTGTAAAGGTGTATTTCTTAGAACTGCTTGTATGCGATGACAAATTCTTCTGGTAGTCTACTGAATTGACAGCTGAGGCTAGTAAGCATCAGAGGCTGTTTTCAAGCCCTGCATCTGGTATTTTATTCCTCACTCCATGCTCTCTAACTTTCTTTGTGGAAGACACTCTTGTACCATAGTGTTGTAGGTTTATAACAGTAATTTAGAAAAGCCAGTGCATGCTACTCACACAGTATGGCATTTTAAGCAATCAGCAACTTGTACAAACATTTAATATAGTGTTTTTATCACCACTGACAACTTTTGGGGGCATTTTTATTAGCAAAACACAGTAGGAAATCCAGAGAAGCGAGACAAGGCACAATGATAAACCAAGTGACAAAATCAGTGACTTGATTTCAAATTCAAATGCCTTACCCTGCATACAGAACAGGTGAATTAAGCTGTTTAAATTTTTATTATGACTTGTAAGTGAAATTCTTTGAATAGAAATTTAAAAAGAAAATATACTACATTTCTGTAGAAATCAACCTATATTTTAAGTACAAGTTTCTCATTTTATTGATCCAGTAGTTTCCAAATTTTATGTACAATCCGAATGTTTGTGATACATGAATGAACAATGTTCAACCAAAAAATCAGAATTTGTTTACTAGAATTAGATTTTAATATTTTTTTAAAAAACTTAAAGGTTGATATTTTCCAGTATGTTCAGCATTGTCTTTATACACCCATCTGTTACATTAAACTCCAGACTAGTTAAACGCTTGACACTTCAATTAAACTCTACATGAAAGTTTGGCTTAAACTGCACAAAGAAACAGGAAATACTTGATAAAACTGCACTGAGAGTGAACAGCAAATATCTCAAAATGATTTCTGAAGTTTTATTAATGAATATAACCTAGATAAAATATTCCAAAACCAAGGTTCTTATTCCTGTAGTAACTAATTTCTCTAGCTCCCTGTGAATAAAAGCAATGATGTTGCCATGCAGCAAGAAAAGCAAGTGAAATGTAACAGTGCTGTAACATTCACTGCTTTGTTAAATAATAAGCAATATGCTGATCTATTAATCTAGTAGTAAGGTATATTTTCAATCTTGAATATGTCCACTTGATTTACCTTTTTTTTTTTTTTTTTTTTTTTTGCAGACTACTTACTTTCCCTGACACAATTCCACCGCTTTTGACATTTAAGCAAGATATCTTTTTTCCAAATGATTTCAGTATACAACCATTGTTTTACCTTTTCATTTAATGGGTAATGCAAGAGAGGTAAAGGGGGAAAGAGTGGGTTTTCTTTCACCCTTCTCCTTCAAAAGTTGTAACCATAACCCTCCCACTCCTGTGTGCACCATATTGCTTCCTTACGCCTTCATTCCTCAAAACAGTTTCCTACTTGAAATTGTGAATGCACATATTTTCTAGAATTCTTCTTTTTCCTAACTGGAAGTGCAATCTCGTTCAAAACATATATGCTGAAAAGCATCTTGAGTATCATCAAGCATATCCTCAGAACTCAAAACTGAAATAAGCAAAAGTTAATTTCAGCTGAGGGAAAAAGTGTGCCAAAGGATCATAGGCAGGGCTATAGACAATCAGCTCTAGGACACAGGAGAACAGTATCCTAAACAACAGTCTCCTAAAGCACTGCTGCATACTTTACTGTTTCTCACAGACCTTGAAGCAAGGCTGGCCATGGTTTCCGGCAAAGGTAGCACTGTGGGGTACAATGCAGGAAGAAAACAGTCTCTCCTACAGGTAGCTAATACTACTTTTAACCTCACCCTCTCAGAAGGAAGAACAACAAATCTGCTCTTCAGCTTCTTCCCCTGCTCAAAAGCTTTCTCTCTCCCACTGCAGATGCCAACAAGCTGCAGTTCCCTGCACACACTTACCAGCTCTACTTATTGTAACAAAATTGTCCGCACTTTGCCAGCAGTCCTTCATTAGCACCCCCAGGTGTGTCCCACCTCTTATGTCACACGGCGAGGGAAGTGCTACTCTTCCAGCAATGCAACAGATAATCCTTAACTAAAGGTCCCTGGTGTTGGGTGGGGCAGCTGAGACTGGGAAATATTTCCCTAAACAGCTAATTTAATATCAATAAATACAAATCTTTTGTTATCCTTTGCACTTTGATGCCAATAAACATTCAACTTCAGCAGATTTAGTTTAAATCTCTTAGACAATACATCAACAAAGTACAGATTATACAGGGTAAAAGTAATTAACAGATGCAAATTTATAAATCCAGTATCTCATGAACAACCATGAATAAAGTAAATTCATTCTGGTTTCTACACAATAAGATTAGTATTTAAATGCTACCAGTCTCCTGGGTGAGCAATGCTTTTGATGTTTGTTTCAGGACCTAATCAACATTACAAAAATATAAACCTCCTATATATCAAAAAATATAAACCTCCTTCCCAAGGCTAACTCAAAACCTTCTGGACAAGTTTCTAAAATTCATCACTGGTCTTCAGTTTGAGGGACTTATCACAATCATCAAAGATATTTGTAATAGAGTCACACAAATGCAAAGTAAGTGACAGGGAATGTTCAGCAAGAGCTCTCTTGAACAACTTACCATTTAAAAAGGAGTGTGGAATATCAATACTGTTCACTCATTTGAGAAGACAGCTGTTCTCTAACTTCCTGGCACACTCAGGTGGCTTTTTCTGCAAACAAAGACAAATCTAACTTAGTCTTTCAGTAACAGAATAATTAAAAATATTAATTAAAAGTGGGGTTTGGTTCAGTGATCAGCTAAAAAAAAAACTTAGTAGAATATGCATGAGTAGAATCCAGATAGCTTTAACAGTTGTGTGCTAAATATTTCATGATACAGCTTAATTTTTTTCAAGGTAACAAAATAGCTTGTGTTATTTTATAATCAATTTTTAAACAGGAATATCAGCAGAGAAAGTAACATTTACCCACTTGAAGACTGTGGGGATGGAAAAATGACGTAACAGCCTAGAGTAATGCACAATAAAACATCAGTCTTAAATCCCTCTGAGATTCAACACAGCAAATTAAATATTACTGAACAGAAACCGATTAAAACAGACTAAAAAAAAGCAATAAGAATCTCTTGCAAAAATTAAGTAGCGAGATGTTTCCACGAAAATATTACAGTTCCTAGCATCAACAGAACATTGTGACTTATAGATTAGCATTTAGTCATACACTAAATTTTTATAAATTAAGGTTTTTTGCAGTTAAGATATAAATGCCCTTTCTGCAAGAACTATATAAAAATGATCCCTAAAACAGATCACTTGCTTAGAGGAAGCTGATACTATTACCAGAATTTTACCAGAGGTGCTACTATGCATTTTTTTTCTTAAATATTTTACACAGTTAAAGTTCACAAGAGCAAAAAAACTCCTTTATCTCAAGGACACAATTATAAACTGTGATGTATAAGAAAGACAAAGCATCTAGAAGAGCAAGACACTTAAAGTCACCACCCAGATTTCTCAAAGGCAAGACAGCAGTGTCCTGCTTGCTCATTGTCACCACCTGCCTTGCTCACATTCCTTCATCCTCCCTCAGAATACCAGAACTTTAAGGTGCCTAGACCTTGATTCCACTAAGCACTGGTGCAGTAACCACCAATTCCAAATAAAATATTGTCCTCTAGTTAAACCTGCTCGCAAAATCTACCAGTTTGCCAAGGTCTTGGTCCTCACTTAAATGTTTATGTGCTTAGAGAAAAATTAAAGAGACACATTATAAAGGCTCACATACCTACAATTCATTCATGTTCTCATTACCAGGACAGGTGTACTCTATGGGGAAAGCTATTTGCCTTAGTTGACATAAGATGGACGTGGACCTGCAGAAGGAATTCCAGGAAGGCCACAATGATTACTAGAGGGGCTAGACCACTTTGTCCAATGAAGACAGGATCCTGAACAAGAGAAGGAGATCTTACAGCAACTTCCAGTACCAAGAGGAGACCAACAAGAGAGCTAGAGACAGACTTTTCACAAGGACATATAATGAAAAGTACAAGAGGAAATGGCTTTAAATTGAAAGAGGGTATATTTAGGTTATGTACTGGAAAGAAATTCTTCACTGTGAGGGTGGTGAGACACTGGAATGAGTTGCCCAGAGAAGTTACGGAAGTGTTCAAGGCCAGCTTGGATGGGGCTTTGAGCAACCTGGACTAGTGGGAAGTGCTCTGCCCATGGCAATGGCATTGGAACTAGATATTCTTTACAATTCCTTCCAACCCAGCCCTTTCTGTAAGTGACTTCAACCAGCAGTGATTTAAGTATGCCTGTGGCTCAGGAAACAATAAATCTGCTTTAGAGCAAACAGCACTACATTAAAAACACTACAGAACAGATATCATAGAGCACTTGTAGTACAAGGGACTCAAACTTTATATAGATCTTAAACTCTCTAGTAACTACCAGGGTGTCTGAAAATGTCTGAAAATAATTTACACATTATGTTATCCTCAGCAGCAAAGGCACTTTAGGAAGTTCTCAGTCCCCCACATGAGTGACAAGTTTTTGTCCACATGCTGCAGTCTGCTTCCATCATTTACATTTACACTCTGTCTGCAGTGTTGCACTACATAAATAGGATCCCTGAATCCATTTTCTGATGAAAGAACTCCTCACTCAGACCAACAATACAGAACCTATACAGGGATGGAAAGAAAGCTGAGAACTACCACGCTGTGAAAACAAATCTCAGCTTTCACAGTGAAAATCAAATCAATTATCTTGACATGTATTTCTGTCTAAATCCTTACCTGGCTAAATACAAACACCAAGACATGCTCAATGTCAAGCAGTTTTAGGTTTTTTTTTTGCAATCAGATTTTTGAGATTTTTTTATATGTAGAACATTGAAAAAGGCCCAGGATAAGCCAGAGACAAAATATTGGACTATGTGTTCCACATTTAAGATACATAGCTATGATGAAAACACAAGATACAGGAAGGAAAATATGTTTTGGTACACCACTAACAGTCCAGCAATACCTATCTACTGCCCAACTGTGAAAACACACATATTCCCTTTCGAATGTATTCCTTCTTTCCCATGAAATCCCTAAGAGGAAAAAAAAAAAAAACAAAAACAAAAAAAAAAAAAAAAACAACAACAACAACAAAACAAAAGCCATTATAAAAACATTTTACTCATTATCAAGAACATCACTGACTCCTCTGCCAAATGCCCCATTTGAAGCATTCACTGACTAAATTACAGAAAGTACTAAACAGTTTCAACAGGATAAGAATTTAGACATGCAGAATGTGTAACACTGAATGTACAAGAAATTTTTATCCAGCTGAATTTTGTTTAAAATCGACGTTTTAAAGCTTTTTAAACAAAACTCCTAGATATTATAGGCAAGCAATTTGAAGAACAAGCTATATGGCACACAGAGGATTACTTCAGAAATTCACAGGAAAAAACCATAAAGGATTTAATGCAAGACATAACTTTTACACAGATTGAGGATTAAAAGTGTCCAAATGGCAGGTCATCATGAAAATGGTGAAAAAAGGATTTTATTTTCAAGTCTGCTTTCTGGGGTGGGGGGAGGGTTTTTAATATATGCTTTCATATATGGAGACCCAAAGCTTACCACTATAGTTTGAATTCAAGTAACTGCATTACCAATGCATACACACAAAAAAAGGAAGTGGTTTAAAACTTCAGTACTGGTTTGCCTTGTTAAATTTGTGCATGTATTCTATCTTAAAAGCATGAAATTCAATCTTGGAAGCTACTGTAACTCTGCAACACACATTTGGAAAATCCAGATAGGTTCTGAAGTCTTCAAAGAGTAGAACCACACATCAATTAGTGGTTAGGTCCCCCTTGATCTTAAGTACTCCTACTGTGGGACAGAAGCTTTTCTGTAAAAGAGCCATACAATCAATTACTTAAAACTGAGGGGCCTCTCAGTAACATATCCTAAGCAGCTTTCATAACATTGATCAAGACAACTCAAAAGTTTCTTATCTTTAAACTAGACTATTGTTAAATCTCTAAACTAGAATGTTCCATATCCCAGTCTTAAATTCGAGTACAGAACAGGAGCAGCATAAAGACATGGCAACTCATGTTTTCCAGGTGGTCTTCAATTAAAGATTCACTTGCTGCTGTCTAATCCATGAGCCTCTGCAGCATCCTGAAAATTACTTGGGATAAACACTGTCCTTGGAGTGCAGAGAGCAATCTGCCCTTTGACAAGCCCTCAAGGGATAATTTCCTACTCTGCATCTTCTTGAGAACCACTCTGACAGTCAGACTTAGTCACCACACTCAGTGAGTCCTTTGCCACCAATTCCTTCCAAGGAACAAACAAGTTCAAGTTCTTGAATTTTTTCTTCAGAGCACAGGCAGATAAAGTAAAAAAAAATCCAACCTGTGTGGAGTACCTGGTGCCTCTTTTATTCCATTTCACTCGCTGGATTACGGTACAAATATTCACTACTTGACTGAGTATAGCAGTCCTTCAGTACTGGACAGAGGAAACCCACCTAAACAGCAGGCTTGCAAAATCCTAAACATCCTGTGGAATTTATCTGAGGTTAAACACTTGATCTTCAGAGATTTTGCAATCTACAAAAGCCAGCCCATCAAGCCTACAAGCCAGCCAGTAACAGCAGTGGTTTGTCAGACATTCTGCACTGGTAAGAAGCTTGACCATCCCTAGATCTATCACCTCTAGCCTCCACAAGAGGCTTGCCCAGGACTACGCTCTCTTCTTATGGTCAGCACTGACTCTTTACTGCAAATGAAGCCAAACAAAGATTATACCACAAATTACTAGTACCAACCACAAGAGACTGGAAGTAGCTCTCTTGTCTTTGATCCAAAAAGAGAGGGTTATTCCACCACCAGGAAAGACAAAAGGCCAGTACCTCTGAAAAGGAACAGATTTCAGATGGGATATCAATATCAAAATGTTTTCAAACACTTGAAAAGATTTGCTGGCAGCATTCATCATCCCTAAATTCTTCACAGATAACAACCCTAATATCACAGTACAAGTCTTCTGTACTATCAGCCTGCTCCTTCTCCCAGTACTGCCCTGCACTCTTCTCCAGAAGGTCAGAGTACACATCTTTACAGAATAGCAAAGAGCTCCCTCCTAGCTCCACTCCTAGAGATGTCTCCCTAATGCTTCACAAAATTAATGTTGATGGCTTTACTCAAGTGGATCCCCACTCTCATGTACAACTCTAAAAATGGGTCATCCTCGGCAGACAGCATCTCTAATTTCAGTTGTTACTCACCCAGCATTACACAGCACAGATTTTCAATTACTAATATTTAAGAATATGTTTCTTGAAATAGAAATTGTACTTTCTGGAACATTCAACCTCACTTCTTGTTGTTAGCAGGCACTGCTAAAAAGCATGAACATCTAGACAGATGCTTTGTGTAAGTACTCCAGACAGAAAACCTATGGGTTCATTAAGGGGATTAGTTCAAGGCTAGGTGATGCGACTTTCAAGTTAAATGCTTCATTAAAGTACCTGAATTTGGCAACAAAAATCAATCAAAAAATATTTTCAGGTCATTAACAGCCAACATTCAAATCAAGTATCAGATTTCACCTTGTGCTGAACAAAACTTAGTATTTTCTTCACTCATACATGTCAAGAAATAGTAGAGGGTAATGCAGGTTGTACTCTACAGTTTCAAAATGTTAGAGAGAAGTGGCAGAGTAAGGGAAGCATGAATCAGGACAGGCCACAGAACCCTGCTGAAAAGCATTATCCAAAAATACCATACACACACACAAACCACAAATGAGACACCTCAAGATTAAGAAACAAAAACTAGTAGGTTTCAGAATGTCCAGGGAAAAAAGAGAAATTAAATAGAACTGATGTTTTTAAAAAGGGGAAAAAACACCACACCAATAAAGAAGTGCAACAGGGAAGGAGGCAGCACCAAGGTCCTACTAAACGACTCAGCACTGCTGGAACTGACAGCCAACTTCAATTCCATGGAATCAAAATTATGCAGATGGTCACAGCCTGGATCAAGCAAGCAGCTGCTCTATCTAGCACAACCCATTCAGGGCCAAGACATATTTTTACATCTGGATTTAGCTGAAAGCAACAACTCACATCACTCCATGGCTAATTCCCCCCACAGCTTGGTGGTGAAAGAGAAATGAAAAAACATAAGAGGACTCAGATTTAATGTTTGGAGAACAGAAGGCACATCCTTCACCCCGGCAGACAGAATGATGTGATGCTTTGTGATCTAGAGCTAGGTAGATATATGGAAAAACTTCACATTCCCTGTTATTATGTCCTCCTAAGAGACCACATCCTTTGTTAAAAAACCACAACTGAGATATGAAGCTTGCTTCCATTGGGAACTGCTTTATGATCCCTTAAAATGGCTTTTTAAAGTACATAAATAGCAAGAGGTCTAAAACAAAACACTGGACTTGTGGGAGATGATTAAGTGACTGCTGGGGGTGAATTAAAAACAATGCATTCATTTTTTTTTTTTTCCATTAGAGAATTACAGAATGGCTTCGTTTGGAAGTGACTTTAATGATCATCTTGTTCCAAACCCCCTGCCATGGGCAGAGACACTTTCCACTATCCCAGGCTGCTCAGAGCCACCTGGCTTTGAACACTTCCAGAGATGGGGAATCCACAACACCTCTGGGCAACTTGTTCCAGTGCCTCACCACCCTCTGAGTAAAGAACTTCTTCCTATCTACTCTCTTTCAGTATAAGGCCATTACCTCTTGTCCTGTCACAAAAAGCCTTCTCTTTCCCAGGCTGAACAGCCCCAGCTCTCTGAGCCTGTGTTCACAGGAGATGCGGTACAGCCCTCTGATTATTTTCATGGCCTTCCTAGGGATTTGCTCCAACATGTCCACATCCTTCTTAGGCTGGGGGCCTCAGAGCTGGATGCAGCACTGCAGGTGGGATCTCACAAGAGCAAAGCAGAAGTTGAAAATCACCTCCCTCAACCTGCTGGTCAGGTTGCCTCCGTCACAATACTGATGGACCTGGGGCTGCCCAGTCCCAAGTTGGAAGACCATGAGTGTGGGAACAGTGAGTTTCCACTTGTGGACACTGAAATTCTAAGAGACCAGCTGTATGAGCTGAATATTTCCAGTTCCATGGGGAATGTTAGGATTCATCCCAGAGTTCTGAAGGAGCCAGTGGATGCTTCAGCAGCACCCCTGTCCATCATCTACCAAAAGTCTTCAGAGTCAAGAGAGGTCCCTGATGATCCGGATCTAGTTTTACTCTAATTCACAAGAAGGATATGAAGGAAGATCCAAGAAACTACAGACCTATTAATGTAGCCTCAGTCCTTGGAAAAATTATGGAAGAAAATATTATACTGGGTAATACTGAAAGGCATTTAAAGAATAATGCAATTATCAGGCACAGTCAATATGGGTTCACAAAAGCAAAGTCATAACTAATAAACTAATTTGGTAATCTTTTCCAATAAGATCACAAATCTAGTAGATAAAGGGAAGGCAGTAGATGCCTTTTTCTGGATTTTTAGGAAAGCTTTTGACACTCTCACAGCATCCTTCTGGACAAGCTGTCCAGCTGCAGTACGAGTGGGTTCATGGTGTGCTGCGTGCAGGACTGGCTGAAGGGCAGAGCTCAAAAGGTTGTGAAGTGAAGGGGCTCCATCCAGCTGGTGACCAGTCCCCAGCAGTGCTCCTCAGGGATCCAGGGCCAGTCCTGTTCCTGTACTTCCCAACGATCTGGATGCAGGAGTGCAGTGCACCATTACTGAGTTTGCTGGTGATACCAAACTGGGAGGTGCTTCTGGCTTTCATGTAGGGGGCTCTACATAGACTGGAACACTGGGCTATGATTTATAGCATAAATTTAACAAGTCCAAATGTCAGATTGTGCACCTGGGACAAAGTAATGCCAGGCACAAGTATAAACTGGGAGAGAGAGGGATCTGGATTACATGGCAGAAGCTCAGACTGAGTCAGCAGTGAGCCCTGGCAGACAAGAGGGTAAACCCCATCCCAAGATGCATCAAACAGCATCACCAGGCAGGCAAAAGAGGAGATTTTCCTGCTGCATTCAGTGTTGCAGTGGCCTCATCTCAAGGACTGTCTACTATTCTCAGCTGCACAATTTATGAAGGTTGTGAAAGTGCTTGAAATGTGTCCAGAGAGGCACAACAAAGCTGGAGAAGGGCCTGTGAGGAAAAGTCCTGTAATAAGTGGCTGAGGACTTGGGGTTTCTCTAGTTTGGAAAAACAGAGGCTGAGTGGTGACCTTATTGCTCTCCACAGCTTCCCAAGGATGGGATGTGAAAAAGAGAAGTATTGAGTTCTGCTCCTTGGGACCCAGTGACAGGATACATGGCAATGGTTCAAAGCTGCACCAGGGCAGGTTCAGGCTGGACAGTAGGAAGTGTTTCATCACCAAGGGAGGGGTCACACACTCAAAAAGACTTTCTAGAGAGGTGGTTGATGCCTCAACCCCCGACAATGTTTGAGAGGCATTTGAACAATGACCGTAACGACATGCTTTAACTTTTGGTCAGCCCTGAAGCAGTCAGGCAGTTGGACTGGACAATGGCTGTAGATGCCTTCCAACTGAAATACTCTGTTCTCATAAACAGCTCTCTCATATGCACATACTTAGGTATGCATGTAGTAATGCTCTAGTTATTTCATTTTTAAAGCCTTGTGTACCTACAGATCTCGCTATATACAGAAAACCAGTACGTTTTATCACTAGGAAGGTATTTGTGAAACGTGTGGGATTTTCCCCCAGTTTTAAAGTCTCAAAAACCATATGAATTGTCTTCAAACACACAGAGGTATCGTACAGACTAATCATTAAAGAGCCACTATTTATAAAATTAAAACTCACTGCAATTCAACAGTTAATGAATCCTTACAGCTGACCTATGGGGTTCAATCAAGGACATTATTATGTAAAGAAATAAGGTGGGCGAGAAGGGAGGGACAGAAATTAAAGCATTTTAACAGGTAAAACTTATGTATTGAATTATTGCTTATTTCATCCCAGCTGGAACGCTGTTCTTGAAAGAGACTGGCATACTTTAGCATTAGCTACATGGTTCAGGTCTATCCCAGTTTCTCTAGGGTTTTTTCCCCCGCCTCCTCCTGTTTTTAAAGGGTCGGATGCAGTTTTGTTTGTTTTGTTTTGTTTGTTTCTTTTGGGTCTTTCTTGTTATAAACATTTTTCTTTATAAGCCAGTTAAACTAAAGCAGTTTTGCATGGATCTGTGACCTCAAATGCCACTCAGTGCAGAGGAGCTTAGCAGTTTAGGAAGACCAAACAAATCACCAGAAATCCAGAAGTACGTGAAATAAAGTCCACTTTTTCTTTTGAAAAGAAGGCTGAAGTGGCTTAAAACAATCATGGCTGCTGTTACCATGGGATTTTTATGGTTTTAATTAAGACCTGCTTTCATAAAAAGGAATTTTAAAATACTTTCTTAATATGGGTAATGAAAAATATCGACTTCATTATCCTAATCACATAACCCATCCAGGTCATCTACTGCCTTACCATCAGATTCAACACCACACAGTTGATACTAACTAAAGAGACTAATTTTACCTGTTCCCACTACATATTCCCATAAATTCAATAAATCTTATCCTTCAGATGACTTCACTATGATGTTCACAGCCATGTTTAGTATTTTCTGCTGGGGGTAAGGAAGAAGAGGCAGTCAGCTGCCACAAACACAGCATCTTACAAAGTAATTTCCATTAAGAGATTTAGAAACAATTACTAAGATATGATGTGATCACAAAGAAAACCTAAATTACTTAACACATACAATATATACATATAAGATATTTCCATAATAATGTGATGCAGGTAAATTATCCTGTTCTGGATTGGTTTCTTGTCTACATCCCTTCCTCAATTTTCCAACAACCAGAAAATAGCCATTTCAATTTTGCCTTCCTCTATTAACATTTTGAAAACTATAAATAATTTAGATTTCCAATAATTAAATACATATCTACATCATGTAAGATGCAAAATATCTTGACTTTTGGGAAAAAAATTAAACATTTAATGTGGCAACTGGTTGCTGAAAGACATGGGCTGCCAATAAACATGCAAGAATTTTTTTTTTCATTTGAAGAGCAGTTATTCTGTTTAACCCTATGTAGGCAGGAGTGGTGGCAGAGGATGTGTCACAGGAAAGAAGGCCTGCCATGTCCCAGGGCAATGCCATGCCTGCCCAGGCAGCAGCTGACAGCTCCAGAGCAATGTGTGGCTTACATTCGGAAATGGAAGCAACGATATTCTGGATATTACTGACCACTTCGTTCTGGGATGGAAAGAGAGAAAAGACAGCAGGAAACCCAGCACAATTTCAAATCCACCTCTTCCCACCTCCATATAAAAAAGCAGAAACCACACAATGCTTTGAAGAGTAACAACTCCACTTCCCAGAGGGCAGGGCCAGAGCTGCACAGCTGTGACACATGGCTTCCTCTTTCCCTCTTTATTTAACAGCTGCTTGGTGCTGGCAAAAGAGCAGTAGAGGAATAAAATACAACCAAACAGGGAGGCTCAATTAAAACTACTGATATGCAGTGCATTAAGCTTTTGTTCAAAGAGCACCAGCACATGCACGGCAGATGGGTAGAAGGTTGCAAGTAAAGCCACACCAGATGCAGAATTTGATGCCTTTACTCTTCTACCACAGCTGACCTCAGTTTGAAATGCTCATGTAGCTCTTCAGAGGTGACCTCTATGACCAACAAGTGCTGAGGAGGTGTAAGCACCACAATCATTCGAGCTGATCATTCATGTTATTACAGGTTATGAAACCTCTGGCAAATTCTGCATCAAGCACAATGAACTAAAACAGATCAGCCAAGAAGACATGGAATCTTGTTTGTTTGGAGATTTTTGTTGATGTTTGGGGTTTGTTGTTTTCTTTCAGAGCCTACTTTATGAAGTACCACTTAAAACTATCATCTGATGCCAAATAATATAGTGTTTCCTTCTGCACAGCGCAGATGAATACTGGCTTTGTTATTTTAGAAAACCTTGCTGCAGATTACCATGGGAATCACACTTTTTTTTAAAGAGATAAGTGCCCCCAACACTTTCAAGATACTGTGTTTTCATAATTACCTCATTTTCAAATATTACAACAGTATAGAGGTATTTTGTCCTTTAGAAAGGCATTTATTTAGGAGTAGCCTAATCCAAGTTAACATGTAAATAAAAGTAAGTCTGTTCTGCAACAAACCTACTTCTCATGGGCCAGCTGTTCCATAGGTCGCATTCTCTTATATGCAGAATCACCAAAAGTTGTTTTAAGTCTACAAAAAAAATACTGCTTAAGGTTACCACTTTGGCCAAGTTTGTTCTTCTTTTAACACTCAATAAGAATCTGATTTAAATCATCAAGTCCTACATGCTTTGAACAAGAAAAGAGGATGAACACTTCATCATACACCTGCAGAAATGAGCAAAAAAAAGTATGGAAGGCATATTTCAGAGAACACTACTAATATAATGCAAATTAACTAATCCACAGTGGAATTCAATTATTTCTATAGTCTTATCTTCCTACAGTTACATTTATTTTAGTACTTTTTCAAAGTGGATTTAGAAGCCTCAAAAATACACTTCTGACAAAAGAACACTTGTCCTTCAAGCTTTGTATTTCCAACAAGTTTGAAGTTTCCTCCATATTTTAGCTCTAGAATATCAGGTTAAACATCTTAAAGAGATTACAACTCTCAGTAACCCTCAATTAAATTCACTGGTTTTACTCCTCTAGATTCAACACCCACACTTCTCACCCTCACAGTTCCATCTCCCTGATGTGTCCCACCCAGTGCTAAAGCAGGTCGCTTTTCTCCTTTCTTAGCCTATCCCTATAACTGAATGAACCTAGACAAACTTCTTTGAGTAACCTGGACTGCTCTATGCTGCATTTATTGTTCTGTGATGAGGCATGAAGGAAGTTATCTTTGACCAACAAATCAAAGCCGTTCACTATTTAGACTGTCATCCCTTAGGTTCACAAAACCTAATTCAGTATACTTTCTAATGCTTCATATTCAAAACCATTAGCAGCAATAATTACACCAAGATGAATGGTAGTGGGGATACTTGAACTACAGATTTAGAGTCACAGGTTGCCAGAGCCTTCCCCCAGATTGGGGTGACTCCGGGTCGTGGTTAAGTCTCTCCTCCAACCCGTGCCTTCAAAGAAAGACTCAGTAGTCTTCAATCATCTGGTCTCAAGGCAGTTTATTGCATGTTATCTCAAGGCACACAGACTCCCTGACATTGTCCCTGACTCCTTCTCCCTCTGCGTCTCTCTCCGTCTCCCTCCGTCTTCTTCTCTGTCTCTGTCTCTCGAGGGGCTGGTGCCATCTTTTATATCACACATTACGTATTAGATGTTTATAGTTTTTCCCCAATGCCTATTACCTATGTTGAACAGTGACTTTCTACTCTAAACCAATCTGTGAGTGCCAACACCACCAAGAACATGGGGAATAGGAAGAAGAAAGAAGGAGGACAGGGCACGCCCAAATCCCTCCATCTTAGAACCTCTGACCCCCATGTACAAAACTCAGAGCCCTCTGTACAAGGCCTAAAACCCCCCTGTACAGCACTCAAAAATCCTACCTTTCACTTTGTTACTACTTCTATTATAATATCTAAACTTTTGTGATTTCTTGTTCTTCCTGCAAGGTTGGTAAATTGTTCCATTGGTCAAACTCAAGACCACAGGGGTTCTTGGCTGCCTGCCAGGGTCTCAGAGGCTTCTGACCTGGACCCGGAACATCCAAGAGTGTCTGAGGGACACCTTGGGTTCCGACAACAGGTCTTGCAGTTAACATCACCATTACCAAAAGTATAAAATAAGGCTGCATTTTTTATAACTGAACCTCAACATTTAAGCTGCCTATGTGCTTCTCTAACTTCTTCAGCTCACTTGGCTGAGAAAAACACTTACCAAGCTTGGATTAGCATTTAGCAGCTTTGGGGCTAACTGTGCTTGTTGTTTCAACCTTGACAACCAACTGTATGGACACACTATTATATTTAAGCTTCCAGAAACATTTAACATTTGATTCTGGTGAAAATACAGTTCTACTATATGTTTTGAAAATAAAATCACTCTTTTAGAGGTCTATGATGATGCCAAACATATGCTTGTTTTCCAAACAACAACTGTTTAAAAGAAAGAAAACTCTTTCTGATGTTCCTGCCAAAACCAACATTCTGTGGCTTAAAGAAATTTGATAGTAAGCAGTTCACTCAGCTAAGGGAAGAAGGATTTACATTTGGCAAGAATTTACACTTCATGTCTTGCATCTACTTTCCTCCATTTTAAAATTTTTCAGGGATGCACGTGGCAACTGGGAAGGGTTTTTATGGTTTTTGTTGGGGTTTGTTTTTTTTTTACATCTCCCAAGTATTTCACTCTCTAAAAATAAGGCATCTGTGGTTTTACTAGAAATGACACAAAGCAGAAGTTCATCATGTTTGTCTTTTCTATGGGGAATACTAGGATAAAGAAGTGAGTTTCAAAGGGAAGTAAAAGATTTCAGAAAAAAATGCATGAGCAAGAGTTTCCAGCAAGAGGAAGTGGAACAGAAAATGCAGATGAGGAAGTGGTACACAAAACATTTAACAGCTTCATTTTAAAGCGTGGAACAAGAAGAGAAGGCAATGAATTTGGGGTTTCAGCAGTCATTGTCACAGGCAGCAGTAATACATACTACATACCCAGTAAAGGTGGTTATTTCACTGCTGCCTCAATAGTTTCAGATTAAGAGAAAAAAATGGCTAACAGAAACATGCAGATTGGACTACATACTATATAAGATTTATTTCTGTACATTTCAGAAAGCCAGAGGTTTAAGATGAGGGTTCAGTCTGCTACAATATTTGACTCTGTCCTTCATTAATAATGCACAGAAATAGTAACTGGACCAATTTACTAAATAACATAAAATATTTAGTCCATTCCAAGCAGCTAAGACAACAGAAGTTCTGAAATTCTCCCCAGCTGTGGAGTATTACCTGCTTCTCCCCAATTTTTGCAAGCAGACTTCAAAATCACATTGAACAGAACCTTGCCATCACCCTCCAAGATACAGGAGTTACTGAAGACTGCTAAACCTGCTCCAGTATCAAGCCAACTAGTCAGACAGTGCTTCAGCCAGCTCTGTGACCAAGCATGACAGCAAGCTGCAGATCCACACCAGCTTCAAGGCCCTCAGAATTGTTAGTACAGCAACCATAACATTTCGCAAAGCACACACCTTCTCCGGTAAGATGGCAAGTATTCCAGAAAAAAGATCAGAATCCAAATGATGTTACATTAGTATTTCAGATGCAGATATTTCAGGATGATAAAATTCCTTAATGTTAAAAACTTAACCACTTATTAGCACACCAACATGGAAGCTTCTCTTGTCATTACCAGTGCAAATCCAGTACAGAAATTCAACAACTAGACATGAAGGTCTGTCTTTACAGCATGAATAGCTTGAGCTATAACTAGGCGTAGCTCCTAATGTTCACTATGTGCTTGTGTGGAGCTACCCACCCGGAATCAAAGGATACCTGAAATTTCATCATAGTCTACAAGGGCATGAGCAGTGCTTGATGACAGAGGCAAATGTTATAATAGCTACACTTCATGTGAGGGTTGAAAGATTATACCTTAGTGTGTTCTCAGGCACTCCTCTGGAAGGCATTTGCACCTCACCTTCAACCTTCAGGTATATCACACTTACCATGCCCAAGATTCACAACTCTTTATTAGCTATAAACATACAGTGAGTGCTACAGTGAGAATGTACAAGACCTGTAGGATTGGAAGGGAAAGTTTCAAGAGAAGCAAGCTGGCTGAGCAGAAGGAGACAGCATCTCCTCTATCTAGGGGGAAAAAAAAAAAAAAAAAGAAGCTGCTGAAATGCTAGTTCCTGGTTCCTTCTGCCAAAAGAATGGATAGAAAGCACATGGCTTGCACATCTGCTTGTCTAGCAATGCAAATACCCTTCTCCTACTATTCAGTTAAATAACCTGATACTGTAACCAAATCGCTTGTATATCTGTACCAAGACGTCCTCATTAAATATGACTTAAGATTTAACTGCAGCTCCACTCCAGCTTGACTTGGCATGCAGAGGTGAGAAGAAACTTCAATGTTCCATGTGCAGAAAACATTGATACAAGAGTGTCTTCAAATTCAGCATGAAATCAAAAGCTTCATTTGAAGTGATGTATTCTTGTCCATGTTTGCAGCTGTTTAAGCATTCAAAGCAGCAGCCAAGCTTCATAAAGAAAAACACTACTTTCCCAGGAAATAACTCTGCAGTAAATCTGTGCTGATATAAGTTCCAGAGAATTTCAACATTCTACAGAAAACTCATCAGCAAGAACCTAACTGCTGCAGAAAACAAACTAAAAAGCCACATTGCCACTAAATCCCCCCTTCTAATTCACAAGTTCAAACTTCATTTATCCATTCACGTGTAATGAGGCAGAAGAACTTCTCAAAGAAGTGTTTCCAAAGGCTGTTTCAAGTTTCAAAATAAAACAAGCTCTGCAGGCCTTGTCTTCTAGCATGTTAGTCCCCACAGCTGCCTGTTGCTCTGTTAGGACAACACCAAGTCCATAGAAGATGAATGGTTTTCCTCAGCATCACTTAATACTGACCTTTTCAACTGTGAGATTTCAAAACCAACATCAAGAAATCAATTCCAACGTTCACTGGATACTATTAACATCTTTTGATGTATTCTGCATCACCCATTACATACACAAGCTCTCCAACTATTACTTGTTACGAGCAAAGTAGTTTGCCACTGTGAACATGCCCAAGAAACCTGGGACCCGTCAGCTGAAGCACTGAATAACACTCAATTTTTCTGCTGCTAAAACAGATACTTGAAAATGTAAGAGTAAATCAGTTCAAGCATGCAAGTGGCACGAGTATAATGAGTACTCAAAACCAATATATTTAATAAATATGACATACTATGCTTTACACTCACTAGAAACACACACTATCCCTTATCACTGAATTTGACTACCAAAACTGTTAGAATAAAGATTGTATTTGTTAGATAGGAAGGGGCTCCAAGAATCTTGAAGGAGTAACTAAAATTCTGCTGAATTGAGAGGTCCACAAAAAAAAAAAATCCCCATACATTCTGGGTCATCTCTAGAGACAGAAAACACGATCAGTTCAATAGCAGAATATTTCAGTATGTGAGAGGAAAAACTATACCACAAATTCCAGACGCCTATAAATCCTGAACATAAATAAAAACCAGCAAAGCAACAAATATTTACTGTACTTAGAAGCCTTGAAAATAATTCTCTAGCTACCTCACCTGGCAAAAATGAAGAAATCAAAGATAAGCTCCAAGTTCACAGATTAAAACAGCACAAAGGCTGCCATTTTGATCTCCAGCTGTTTGTACAAATTTTTTAATTTCTTCCCAAGCATTTTGATTATTCTTAAATTTTGATTCTTCTTTAATTCTTCTAAATTACATCCAACAATAGCTAAAAATATTTCAGTTATTTGAATTTTCAAAACAGGGGTGAAAAACATCTGTGCTTTACCAGTTACGAAAACAACCCAATTCAACATTTCAATAGCTTTTATCAAAAGTTTGCTTAGATCTAAATTATAGTTAAATGTGAAGGAAAACATTTGGTTAAAATGTAACAAATAATTCTGGTGTAACTTGAGGTTATTGTCATTATTACCTCTAAAGGCAGACTAAGTTCTCAGGAGAGAATGTAAGTGCTATGGCAGTTCTGCTACAGAGCTAAGGCTCAAGATGCTTCAATTTAATTCTCAATCAAGACATTGATTTTTCTTAGATCACAGGTATTCTGTATGTGAGCCTTCCATGTGGAGAAGTTAACAGTCACCCTCTACCTCCACCTTTTAAGAGAATAAAGAGTGACAGCCAGCGACTCATCATATTCCTTGTACAGGGAAGCTTCCAAAGGCAAAGAAGCCTATATATAGAAGACATTTGTAATCTGATCCCATCAATGATCTCCATATACTGCATGCCATTTAGATTAGAGAACTAAGAAATTAGCCTGACAAAACCAATTGCTCCTCATCAGTACTGTACACTAATGTATTTCTGCTATTGAGATAATTAACAAAACCTAGTATCATAACCCACTGGGCATGCACAGCCTGGTCAGTAACTTATACCAGTAGTGCAATTCATGTGATACACTGCCTGTGGCTCAGGATCCTATGCAAGCAAAAATAAAAACAAGTCAAAAGTAACGACCACAACTTGTCTAATAATTTTAACTGGAGCCACACATGAACCAGGAAGTAATAACACATCTCATTTGAAATGAAAAGTCCAAGAAGAGTTGTATTATACAACCTGTATTAGATTTCAGTGCAGTTACAAGACAACATTAAGTACACATCAGCTAAAGACAGGCCTGCAAGAGCAGATTGAAATTACCTGCAGCAGTATTTTTTGCTCCTTCCTCACACAAAGCAGTCAAGAGAACTCTGGAAGACTGTGCTCTGAGACTGCTCAAAAGAACGAAGAGTACTTCGTTATGTGACTGTTCATGCAGGAAGTTTAATCAAAAAACAAAGACTTACAAAGTCATGAAAGCTAATTCATGTCCAAGTGACACTGATACAGTGATAGAAACACTGTCAGCTCTTCTGGAATTCTTCACCAAAGTATCTGCTCTTGTTTGGTTAGCTTTTCAGAAACCCTGTCTTTCTCATCACTATATAAGACACTTCAAAACACCATCATCTGTCAGATGATGGCTTTTCTTTCTCTTTCCCCCATACAGCAGTATTGCCCGCAGACAGTGTTATTCTTGTTTCAGAAAAGTAAATGGCATGTACCTTCTCACTGAAGAATAAAGTAAATAAACCTGAGCTAAAGTAGGGACACTAAAGAGTAGCTGATGTACAAGGAGTTTATATTGCTACTCCTAAAATCATGATCCCTTGAGGCATGTTTTACAGATAACAAAACAGGTTTATGCTGTTATTAACTATGAAATGTCGCACATGTTACACCATATAAATCAAACATGAAGCCACAGTAACTGATTCCTGCTATGAAAATACCTTTTTAAAGCACAAGCAATTCTATTTCTGGCATGTAAAGTAATTTTTAATACTTCCATGGACAAATAGGAAGATTAACAAAGACTATTCAATTTCTGTAACCATTGAGTATAATCAAGACTATTGTTTCAGTATCTGATAAAAATAATGTTTTCTATTTTCTCTTTATTTGAGGAAAACAGCCATGGAAAACGAGAAGAGGGCTGGCTCAATTATACATTATTTCATGTACAACAAAATCTCTGTGTTCACTGCCTAATAACTCTATTCATACTGCCGCTAGCTATATAAACACTAATATAAAACTAATCTTCCAGCAAGGGACAGATAAAGTTTGCTTTGCACAACTCATCCCCAGAATTCAGCTGGAAACAAATCAAGTTTCCACATCACTTAAGGAAAACATAGTATGGTCCTAGTCTCAAATGAATAGCTACAGATAAAACATCCTAATTCTTACTAAGAATGACTTGGGGCCCCATGGGCAGATAACTGTCCTTCCATCTTAGGGTATTTTCTTCTGATGAGAACTTAAAAGGCAAAAAGCTGTAGCATAACAACTGACAAAGCTCAGTTCCACGGCTCAAACACAGGGTTTCATCTTCAATCACTGAAGTTTGCAAGCACGGTAACCAGTAACTTTCACAAATTTCCAGTTTGAGCACTAATGCAGCATAATTATTTTGTATAATGTCAGCATCCATATATTAGAGGCCACATAACTTCACATCTGAACTACAGAGCACCATAGTGTGGGACAGCCTACAGGAGGATAAGAACTGCAACCTTATTCCATTACTTCATTCCTCTCTTCAAGTACACTCGCTATTAGTTTATGGAAAATACTGTATCAGCCAAAGTCAAAACAACGGTCTGTCTCCTCTAAACGTAATATTTTTTATTCCCTATGTAAAGTTTTAAAAAGAAGGCCAATCTTGCAACCTCCTCATCCCCAGATTTAAAGTTTCTTGAAGTTCCTGGCTGCTTTCGTAATTTGCTCCCATCTTTTTCTAATAGGAATACCATCCCCTCATTCGCTGCAGTTTACAGAAGAGGCACAAAGAATTACAGCTTTTTCCTAGTCCTGCACAAACAGCACACACACTACACCATTTGTGCTTTGAAGTGTTTTCTATCAAGAAATCTCAAAACTGTATCCAATAACCCATCACTCAAGTACTGGCCCCACTTCACAGATTACTGCTCAACCTAAAACTATCAGCTCTTCTCCTGTTATCTGCAGCAATTACTGAACTATATCAGAAAGAAAGAGAATAAACAAAGCATTTCTTAACTGCTTTTAGGTCAGTGTTAGACACTGAGCAGTTGAGATAAATCCCTGTCTTCACACGCCTGCACTCACTCAGACTCCAGGCTTCTTCTCAGCGATACATTTACTTAAGAGCCAAGTAGAAAAAAAAAAAAAAAAATTAAAAAAACCCAAACGTAGGGGGGCGGGGAAGGGTTTAAAAGTTCCCGAGCTGTCAAGGACTCCCAGCGCCCTTCAAAGCCAAAGACGATTATTTCTTAAGTACATGAAGAGCGCTGGACATCAGACAGCCTCGGCGGTGCCACGCCGCGGGGGCCGCTCTCGGGGGGCGAACACGAGCAGGGAACGAGTCCTCGGGCCGGCGGCTCCCGAGCCGTATTCCCGCTGCCCGAACGGAGCGCTGCGGAGAACACGGGGAACAGTTCGGGGGCCCGTCCCCGACCCCATGCACGGAGGGCTCCGAAGCCTCCGTCCGAGAGCGCGGGGGGAAAGTGAACGTGCCCCGCGGCTCCGAGGACCGGCGAGGGGCCGAGGCGGGCGGGAGGACTCGGAACAAAGCTGAGGCGAGAGGGCCCGAGGACGGGCAGCTCAGCCCGGGCCAGCGGAGCACAGCCAGCAGCTCCGGAGCGACCCACCGGCGCCCCCGCCGCGGCCGGGAAGAGAAAGGGGCTCCCGCAGGGCAGCGCCGGGATTATCCCCGCGGGCTGAAGACCGCTAAAAAACAGCTGCTCCCCCTCCGCGCTCCTCGCAGGCGGGGAAAGGACCCTCTGAGCGCCGCCGCCCGCCCTCCTGCCCTCCCTGCACGGTAGTTGCGGGGGGCTGGAGCGGAGCCCCGCACCCACCTGGCGCCGCGTTCCGTCCCATCCCGCTCCAGCCGCCGCCGTTCCAGCGCTCCAGCCGCCGCCGCCGCCTTCGCGGGCTAAGCCGCCGCCGCCCCGCCCCCTCAGCCGCGGGCCCCGCCTTCTCACCGCCCTTGTGGCTCCCATGCGAGGGGCGGGGCGGAGCCCGCCAATGGGAAGCAGGCCCCGGCGGCGCCGAGCGCTGATCGGCGTAGGCAGCGACCAATGAGAGCGCCGGGGGGGCGGCGCCAGCTGTCAATCAGCGGCCCCTACCTGGGGCTGCCGAGCGGCCGGGCGCGGGGGATGGCGATTGCGTCCCTCGTCCCTCCCTCATCCATCCCGCTCTTCATCCTTTCATCTCTCTCCCGGCTGGCGGGCCCATATCCGCCGCTTCGATCCCTGCCCGCCCCGGCCTGGGTCCCTCCTGGCCCCGTGAGGCCGCCCAAGCGCCCAGGGTGTGGCGGCTGCCCTGGGGCTCCCTGACGGCCCCCGAGGCCCACGTGCCTCTCGGGAGCAGCCGCCTCTTCCCTCAGTGCCCGAGCTGCCCCTTCCCCGCCCGGCGCCGGCGGCGGGACGGCCGTGCCCGGTCCCTCGCAGTCCCCGAGGCCATCTGGCGCCTCCCCCGCGATGCCCGCGGAGTCGGTGCTGTCACCCACCCTTCGCCCCTGTCTCTTTTCTGCCCGCAAGAGACCTCTGCGGCGCTTCTGCCCTCATTCCCGACTGCCACAAGCACACCCATCCCCGCTGCCCTTTTCTTGCCCTTGCGACCCAATTCCGGCTGAGTCCAGCTCCTGGGCATCCGGGCCCCCAAGAGATCCGTGTTTATGCCGACGGGCTCTCTCCCCGCTGGGCAGGTGCATTGCGAGGGCTGCAGCTGCCGACCGAGCCCCAGCGATGTGCCCCTTCCAGCTTTGCCTGGGCTGCCGGCCTTTGTGGTTATCCCTGTAGCGGGGGCTTTTGATGCACGCCGTAAAGCCTTTGGGAAAAAAGGAGGTGGGAGTGAATTAGATTTTGGAGGGGCAGAGTGGGTAGAACAACTGCTACATTTATTTTAATGGCCCGGGCAGCTTCAAAAACTAATGACTACTAACACAGGACACCCAAAACCAGAGAGCTCATGAAGGAGACGACCAGCTGCTCTGTCCCGTTCAGCAGGCGGTCCAGATCGATAGAGTCTCTGCTTGGCCTCTATATGGGACAAAGAGGTCAGGAACAGCCCCGTGATCATGGAAAAATGCTCTCAATAAGGGGAGAAGGCAGGACCCACCGCGATGATGGGCAGCAGTCGATCTAACCAGCTCAGCAGCCTGCCCTCATCCATGGGGGCTCGGGCTGCTCCACTGCGGACACTTGGACGCCGAGGAGTAGTGGGGCAGTGGCGTCTCAGGCTGTGGAAGGCTGAAGGGGCAGCCACTCTCTCTGGAGTCATATTGAATAAATACTATTTAGTCAATAAAAATAATCACAGCTGAAAGTAGAGTTTTTAAAACACCATCTCCAGTCAATTGGCAACCAAAAGTTTGTTCTTTGTATTTGAGGTACTTGTGTCGGTCTTGGTAAGAAGCAACAGCTGAGAACCACTGCTGTAATCGCTCCAGGTTACACAGCAAAAAGCAGCAAGCCAGCTTTGAACTGCTGATGGTGACAGTTTTATGATCGCTAGCAAAGTAAACAGAAAAGAAGTCTTTAACTAACATAACCCTAAAAGAAGGAAGCAGCAGGCTTTTTACTCAGCATAAGGGCTTAGTGGGACAAAAATCCTAAGAGCAAAATAGTCTCAAGGTTTTCAGAAAAATTCGTTCTCTATCCAAAAAAAGAGTATTTTTCCTGAAACACATATGCAGCAAGTGGAAACTCTTCAAAGACTGTAAAACAAAACAGAAGGAAAATGATTTGCTATTGTTAAAATACAGCTGCATTCATGCTCATTCAGTGGTCCTTTTTTCATGCTGAAAGTGGGATCT
Organism: Vidua macroura; assembly: GCF_024509145.1. Classification (NCBI taxonomy): domain Eukaryota; kingdom Metazoa; phylum Chordata; class Aves; order Passeriformes; family Viduidae; genus Vidua; species Vidua macroura. The sequence continues at coordinate 92,115,019 of NC_071572.1, read as the reverse complement.
TGATGTTTTAAAAATATTAATTTCAAACAGACCTATCTTTACCAGTACTTTTTTTTGGCTCCATCAATACAAGTAAATGGCCTGTGTGATGCAAGGTATTAATTAACATTTATTTCGTTCCGGCTGCTTCCCAGTCTCCTGGATTATTTCTTAGCTTTCATTTTTCTCCTCTGTATTCATGACATTTTTAATGCCATTTCTAATAACATCTAGATCTTGTAAGAAAGGAACTCAGGCACAGCTTTATTACTGCTGCTTTGACCTTGCCTTTGAATTTGCATATAAGGCAAATCTGCCAAACAATATGTATTGAATTGGTATTGAGTTTTCATTAAGAGAAAAAGAAAGGCTGTTAAATTAAATGCAAGGAAGAATTGAATCAGCATTTGTATGAACCAATATTATTTTTCAGTTAAATCATGCTTCAGAAAAGCCCTCTGCATGCAGTAAATAGAGGTTTAGTCTGAGGCATACCAAGAGATATCCAGGATTGATCTTCTATTAATTTCACTTGAAGGAAGAACCAGACTTCAGAGGGTAATGAAAAGGGAGGTTACTGGGGACTCAAACCAAGATGAGTTAGTGAAAGTGAGCATGACATTTTCTTAATGTCTACTTATAATATCACTGGTTTAGATCAAATTTATAAGGACTTCATCTTCTTGAATACTTAACTTTGCACACACACAAAAAAAGATACAGCATAAGAGCAAACAATATTTTGAAAGCCTGTTATACAGCTTGTTGCTTCCTGCTGGAGAGCATATTTCGTGATATGAAAACCTTTTTTGTCTTTCAGGAAACATAAAATTGCTGAATAATGTTGAAATAAATAGTGTTGTGCAAATGATTTACAATGCCACTGATAATTGTTACAGCATCTCTGATTATTAATGGTACATTGATAGGCCCCTGCAGAGTTTCTTGCTGAATCAGCTTTTGAAATAAATTGCTTTCCCTCCATCCACAGCCGCACCCCAGAGAAAGGGGAACCATGTCTTGACTGAAGTAATTGATTTAGGATAGCCAGCAGATACAGACACTGCACAACCTAAGATGCTCTGTGAATTACTACATCTCTGTTAATGGAGTTTATTTTACTTTATCACGAAACTGTTTCGCCTTGATAAGGCTACATATGTATTTCTCATACTATTCACATTTTCAGTGTTATTGATATTACCATATGACTCACATTTTTCAGGAATACTTTCCTGACACTATTAATTATTTTGCTTTTTCTTTATTATTTTCCTTCTACTATCCCTGGATTGCTGGAATACTGAAAGACTAATAAAGAATATGAAACCAAGATGCAAGTAGATCCTCAAAGGAAACATTCAACGTAAGTTCAAAGAGTCACTGTGTAATCAATCTTGAGAAAAAAAATGCAGGGAAGAAAGAACAAAAGGAAGCCTAATAACTTTTCAAGACAGCTACTTTCATCAACTAAACAGGAGCTGTAATTCTGCCAATTAATAGTAAGGTCCATTAACTGTAAGTCATAAAAACTATTTGCTATGCAAAGCACTCATTTTTCTTTGCTGGCCCTGGCATTTTGGGAGGGCAGTGTAGCAGGATATCCTATGAAGCAAGGACTGGTGATCTATAGCAGGAGTGGACAGACTCTCTTAATGGTTTTACAGCATTGCCAATTGAACAAGCTCCCTTTATAAAAATAAACACAGGAAAGACATGATGCCAAGTTCCCTGAGATTAAAAACTTATATGCAGAAAGCTGTAGTTAGTAGTGCAGTGTTGATTTACTGTGGCACAGCTGGGACTAATGTGATGTAACTAAAAATTGGGAACCAGGGTAAATATTAAGGGGAAGGGAAGGGAAGGGAAGGGAAGGGAAGGGAAGGGAAGGGAAGGGAAGGGAAGGGAAGGGAAGGGAAGGGAAGGGAAGGGAAGGGAAGGGAAGGGAAGGGAAGGGAAGGGAAGGGAAGGGAAGGGAAGGGAAGGGAAGGGAAGGGAAGGGAAGGTCACAAGGATAGTTGAGTTTCTGCAAACAGGACAGTGTGAAATGTTTCAAAGAGTACTGTAACAAACACTTTCCCATCAGATAAAGATGACCACATTTATTTTTTCTCCTGGCTGGATTCACTATTGTTTTTTACAAACCCAGCAGTCCTTTCCTAAACTTCTGTGCCTCCTTGTGTTATGGCCACCAAACATAACAGGGGTGTAATGTCAGAAGAAATCTCTTATATAGGTAAAAATGGGCTTTCTTGGAGAAAAATAAAAGGGTAAGGAATAACAACATATTGTTCAGTGTCAAAGGATTTATGCAGTGTTCTGGGAAGTCCCTAGCTGCTTTCTCACTCTACTAAGCCCATAAACAGACATGGATATTGAAAGATTCATGATAACTGTGTTGGATTGCTCCCAGCCTGTTGTCCAATAGTTACTGGTAGCCTCACTCCATCTGATTTGTCTGTCCCTCTTGTCTCTCTCAAGGGTAAAGTTTACCAACAGAGATTGCAACCATCCATTTCCCACTGACTTTCAGCAAGAGGTTATCATCTAGGTCCCTTAGGGCCCCTTAGAAATCTCTCTTCTCATCCGTAGAAAAGAATGAGTGCCTCAGTGTTGTACTCCGTTACCATGTCTGACTTTGGGAAAGTCAAGGGGACAGAGTGAAGATAAATTATCTGAACAAGAAGTGGCTTTGGCTTATATTTGAACCCCTGTGATCTGCCTTAGATATGAAAGTACTTTGAATGACACATGGATGCCCAAAACTGCAGAGCCAAACCCAAGCTTGTTCAAAACCTTGGAATGTCCCAGCAGCATCCCACTTCTTTGGACAGACATTAGCTGCAGTCTAGTATGTGAGGTAAGGTGAGGGAGGAATAATGAAGGAGATGACTGTGATGAATGGATGGGTTATGGTAAATTATTTTTCTTTTTTTAAATTCAATTTTAAAAATCATAGTAGGTGCCAATAAAAAATATGCTCCTGGCATATCCTGTAATTGTTAGGATGAATATTACATAGCAAACAAACATGAGAAGTACAGTAAAAAATGGATAAAAATAGAAAAAATATAAAATCTATCACTTTCAACCATACATACCTCATGGGAATAAAGCTGTCATGGGAGCACCCTGATTACTGATGTCTGTGTCTGCCTCACAAATATCAGCTTCTTTTTAGAAATGGCACAGCCATTTAGATGGCAGGGATCAAATGACCAAGGGTACAAGGATGCACAACAATGAGTACAAAATGCTTCTGAACTTTCCCTGGCCCATTGTACACAGCTTCCTCTTAGGAGTGCTGTGACAAGTGAACTGTTATATCCTGTTATGTGACAGGGAAGTGACACAAGGCCAATGAGACTGTCTTCTTCCAGCAGCTTGACCAAGGAGTTTATTTTCCAGTTGAGATGAGACTCTCCAACTCCCCAGCTTCTAGACACAGTTGGATCACCAGTTTCACAGGCTTGCCCAGTGGACTTGGCATCTGGTGTCCCAGAGTGGAAAAAGCTGAAATGTAAAGGATTAAGGTGTGAAAGTAGAGGTAAAATTTGGAGAACACCAGAAGAAAATTAAGTCTATGAACCACAGAGGTGAGATGGAGTTTTAGTGAGACCATCTTTCAAAACTGTGAGCAAATTAACTGCAAGTAGAAAAATTAACACTAGAATTACACCATGAGAGTAGTGATAGAGATATGGAAAATGGGGCCAAAATGGCAGAAAGAGTTATCTTATTCCACCTTCCTGTGCCAAGCCTGCATAAATGAGAGAGGTATGGTTATGGACTGATGTCTGCTTTATTATTTTAAGGTATTTAATCTAAAGCAGAGAATTTCACCACTTCCCCATGTATTCTTGCCTAGTTTCTATTGTCAAAAACTTTTTTCTAGTATCTAATGTAACTCTTCCATTATGTAATTTTAGCACATTCTTTCTTCTTGATATCCACAATAGATACAGAGAACAGATGACAACCTGTGATTATTTGAAAGCTTCTCACATCTCTCCAGTCATTGATTCAATAAACTAAAGCCTTAGCCCTTTCTTTCTTGCCTCATTGGACATGTTTTCTAATTCTCTGGTCATTTTCCTTTCTTTCTTTTGAACTGCCTCCACATATGCTGAAGTTCACTGCCCAGAACTAGACATGCAGCTCTCAATAGCAAAGCCTCATGTTTGTTTTTACTGTAATAGCATGACACTGTTGATACATATCCCACTTGTGAGTCACTGCAACCTCAACATCTTTTTCAGCAAAGTTGCTGCCTAGTCAGCTGTTTCCCATTCTGTGTTAATGCACTTGATTTTTGCAGATTAAGTGCAGACCTTGCGTTCTCCTCTTTGAAGTAAGTTCATCCTAGTTTTTTTGGCCAGCTGTCCCATTTGTCAGGATCACTTTGATTGCTACTCCACCAGCTTTGTGACATCTGCAAATGTGCTAAACATACTTTCTACTTCATCATCCAGGTCCCTGAAGTAAATACAAAACATTACCAACTCAGGACACATCCCTGGAGAATCTCAGGCAACAGTTTTCCATTGTAGTAGTGAACCTTTGCTATCTATTACCTGATCACTGCTTTTCAAACAATCTTCTCCAGCTTCTTAAAAGAACACCTAGCAATGTTAAAAATCTCTCTCTATACCAATGTTTTAAAGGGAGCTGAAGTTAAGAATTTCCTTAAAATTTGTGAGTATATTAAATTTGATTGCTTATCTCTTGTTTCTATTATGGAACATTTCGTATTTTCATGAGAGACACAAAACCGTATTTCAGAAGAGACAGTGAAAGCCGAGCATTTTGGATACCAGGCAGGGAAAAATTGGATTTTCGCTCAAAGAAAGTCCTTCGATTTTGAACATCAGTAAGTAATTTGTATGTGAGTGTTTGCTTACATGGCTGAGGGTCCACATCACTATGATTGATCTTGAAAATTACAATTTTCTTTTTATGAAGTTTTAGAATTCTGTATTTATTCATTTCCTTTTTTTTTTGAAGCTTATTCTTTATTGTCCTTAATAATATAGCTCCAGCATATGAATTCTCTAGCTTTTATTCTTTTTGGCTAGAGCTAATACAATTTTCCTACATTTTAGACTCGAAAGCAAGGGAACTCATGCTCCTCCTCAAAGCACAATGCACATGTCTTTATGCAAAGTTGAAGAGCAATCACTGAGATAGGTTTCCATCTTGCACATTATATCCTAAGCCTCCTGTTGTCTCCAATTAGACCTGTGCCCATGAAGCACAAATCCTTTCAGATATCAGTCATGAGCTCAGTCCTGCAAGGCTCCCTTGCCCTCGCTTTATCTTAGGCCCTTCTGCCAGAGCTACATAGGAGTTTCCAAGATCCACCTGTACTTTCTGGGTCAGCACGCTCATTTCTTTGCAAGATGAAACCTGATATGAAAAGAGCACAAAAAGTATCACTTTCTGTGGGTCTTGCATCTGCCTGAAAGCTGCACGGATGCCTGGGGCCTTCAGGGGACATGCCTTGGCTCTCCTTTCTCATATACAATTCATATTGTATTCACACGTGCCCCAGTGCGCAATCAAATCTCATCTGAGTGCATGCAAACTGGAATAGGCAAGAGGCACTGGCTGCACTCCGAATGCTTGCTGTGTCAAAAGGAACAGGAGTCCTTACTCCCAATGGTAATTAAGCCTTGCTGGGAAATCAAGCGTATGTCATATAGAATAGGCTGCCTCTTCCGTTCTCTTCCACTCCCTCCCCCTCTCAACCCCATTTTGGATAGGAAGGAATAAAAAAATGGAATGAGGGGGAGATTTTAAGTAATTATTAACATCAGTTTTTCAGGTGTAGGAAAATGTGTTGTTTGGATAACAACATTATAAGAGGAATTATTAACTGACACTGGAAGGAAATAACAGCAACCACAACAAGACAGAACAAAAACCTGTCAGAATAAAGAAATCTTGGTCAACCCACAGAAAGGGCTATTGGGAGGCTCTGTTGCAGAAAGAGAATAGCAGATCCTTTATGCAATGGAGATGCTCAGGGAGGCGAGGCAGCAAGGAGAAATAGAGGCTATTTGCTCATTCAGTTTTAGCTGGAATGGGAGATGCCTGTCTTTCCTATCATACATCAAACTGAGCTCCAGAACTCTGCAACGAAAACAGTTCAATACAGACTGTCTGCAGCTATGTGCTTTTTATTCTCCTTTTTCAACCAGTGCTGCATGGGAAACCACATATCACACATACTCCCCCAGCTGAAAAAAAAAAAAAAAAAAAGTCAGTTTAGAAACAACTGTTATTACATAGCATATTTTTCTCATTATAAGGCACTCAAAGAACAAGAAAAAGCCATCTGCTGTAACTTGGCTGTCCTTTCCGTTTTAGGTTAATCCACATTTCTAGCTTTTTCATTCTCATTCCCAATTAAATCTTTCTCAAAAAAAAAAAAAAAAAAAAAAAAAAAAAAAAAAAAGATGGTTTTACAATTTGTATTTAAACTTTCTTATTTGTCAGAGTATCAGACAAAATCATCATATCTTATAGAAAATAGTTCTGCCTAAACTTTGAACATGTAACTGATCTTCCATTTTTAAGCAGATCTCTGGGGAAAAGGACTTAAGATCCCATGGGATTAATAGTCCTAGCTTTGTGCTAGATGCTAAAGTATAATGGCATCGTAGCATACCTTGAGTGTTAAATACTTCCTTGTACAGAGTTCTTGTGTGAAGCATTCTGTTCACTTCCACTTTACATTTCTAGGAGGTTGCTAGAAGAAGCTGTTGTGCTGTGCTTTGTACAGTCAGAGAATTGCACTATGTCCTGTCTCTTGGGGAGGCGTTTGATTTTTGTTCTGCTTAGTTCTATCTATTGTGCCTTAATCTAATACAAAAGTATCTGTGTGGAGAGCAGAATGATGGGAAATGTTTGCCCTCGAGTTCTAACGCTGTCTCTCCTATTTCAGTCTTGTTAATGAACAGCAAAACAATACAACAAACCGACAAGTCTGAGCTGCTCTTTGGTATCACAGCAGGCACATGGAATGGCTTCTCCCAGGCATACTGATCGGTTTTACCACATTTATAGTGCTCTAATAAATGCTGCTTGGAGCCGCTCCAGGCAATTGTAATTAATTCTCAGTGGGATGCTCATAGTGGTCACCTCGGATCAGAAAGGTCAGGACTTTGTCTGTGCCTTTACAACATCAGTAAAAATTAAATACCCACTTTCCCCAAAGGTCATCACAAGCCAAATACACAAAACAATCAATCTCAATCAGTTTCTCGTTCCCTGCTGTTTCTCATTATTTCTGCAGATATCGTAAAAATTAAAAGTAAACACACAAACAAATCAAGGCAGAAGGCGTTTTCAGTGTTCATCTAATCCTCTCTCCTATGCAAGCAACTGATGAAGATAACAACCAGGGAAAGTGAGAGAGCCTCCTGAGCGTGTGGAGAACCAATTCACCTATGGGGACTCTGGTTTTAATTAATCTCCCTGCCTTCTTAGGGTGGCTAAAAGAGGAAAATCCAGGCTGGAAAACATCTGTTGCACCGCGGAGGCAGCAGCAGTTCAAGGTAGAAGCCTACGGAACCTGAAGGATAAATGCTTCCGTGCTGCCGGCGCGGGCGAGGAGCGAGGCTGGAGCCGCCGCTCAGCACCATGGACAGGGCGCACCGGGCGAGACTGGGACACGGAGGGATGGCAGGGAAAGACCGGGCAGGCCGGGAAATATGCTGCCCACCCCATGGACCCCCGAGACTGCCGCCCCATCCCCGCGGGACCGCCCGGCAGCCGGCGGGAGGGGAGCCGGCTTGGCGAGACGGCTTTCTTTGCTGCATGTGTTTATCGCCAGCGCTCCGCTGTATTTTCCATAACTTCTCATGTCCTTTGAAAAGGGCAATGTGAAACTGGTTGTCAGTTTTCTTTCTTTTACTTTTCTTCCCTTTTTTTTTTTTTTTTTTGGCCAGTTTTGCAAAGGAGGAGGAGGAAGGAGGAGGAGACCTTGGTGCAAGCAAAGCACAAAAACAAGGAAGAGAAATAGAGCAGTGTGCACTTCAGCCAAGAGAGGAAGCATCAGCTAAAATCATGCACAAAATAAAACTGGTTCTGGACCGTTCTAACCACATCGCTACTCATAACCATGACCTTCCTCAGGGAGAGAACATCAGCCAAATATTCCTCATTGACATTAGTGTAAATCCAGGTGCCTCTTCCCATATAACTGTTTTCTCTTTACAGTGTCAGAGAGCACAAATTTGACCTTGGTGATTTTATTAAAAATATATAAATTTTACAGAAAAAAAAAATCTGCTTCTTCCCCTGTGTTGTTTCTTTATCTGACAAATATTATTTTTTTTCACTAGCATGGTGGAAATCCTGAACACATTATCATTTCTTTCACAAACCAGGTAATTTTGCTTGCAAATGTCAAGTCCTGTTGTTCAGTATGGGAAGTGCCAGGTTCAGAGCCAAGGCAGCCAGGTTGGCTTAAACAACTGCAAGAAACAGTCTTCAAAGGCTATCAGACACTAGGTATCATTACACTGCTAATTTCCCTTGGGACACTCAATCTCTGCTCATAGGCTTCTCACAATCCCCTGCAAAATCTTCATCTCAGCCTCACTCTCATTGCATCAATCTCTACCTCCCTCTCCTCTGCTATATTCTCACTTCTGTGCATCATCTCTCTCACTCTGTTTTTCTTTTTAGCCATTGTGCACCACCATTAAACCAGCCAAGGAAGAGAAAATGTTCCAGCCTCACTGCCTTTTCCTCAGCGCTCTACTTCCTTCAAAGAGCCAAGAAGCCAAATTAAGGTGGATACCATCACATCATATATGATGTTTTCAGGGTCTCTCTTATATTTTACTTTCTTTGACTGCAAATCATGGGGTAGTCAAACTCTAAACAGTACAATTTCAGTTATCTTTGGCTACTGCTGAAGTACAAATGTGAAGAAATTATCTGCCTTCATCTTGTACACAAGATAATTTCATTTCTCATCAAAAAGTGTGTCTTGTAAGAGATGCAAACAGATGATGGGACTCTGGCTGGTGTTTATTATATGAAGTTCAACAACTCCTGTGATGCAGCCCTCCTTTTCTGCTCTCTCTATTGATTCCCATCACATAATTAAATTGTGAACTCTGAAAGGGAAAGCCATCTTTCATTTCAAGTACTGCTCAGCGTCTGGCCCAGCAGGGCTCTGAGCTCTTATTAGATCCCTGGCAAGGCTGCAATGCAAATAGCAAAGGGACTGCATCTGCCTGCTCACCAGCCCCAAGACTCCATGCTTGCCTCATGCAGGGGTCTTATATATCCACTAACACAATAGCTGGAGTGACAGATCACTACAGTGCTATTGTGCCACAAGTGTTGTTATGAATATAAAGGATTGAGCCAGTTATTAATCATCTCAAAGCACTTTACATGGGCACAACCATAAATCACAGCACTCCATCCAGTTGGGTAATTACATTCTGTCACAATAAATTCCTTCTAAAATTTTATCAATAGTAGTATTTTTCACTTACAGTCCTAAACTTTTTTTTTTATTGTTTCATACCACTAAATAGCTTATGTATTTCTCTTCTGAGGTGATCAATTGCTTTCTATGGAAATTCAGATGTCTGGAGAGCTGCAGTATGTTCTTTATGCAGCTGTCAGAGAACTCTAAAAAGCCATTTCTTCATATTAAATTATGTATAAATGCACAATTTTTTTTACTATAAAGAAAATGCATGAATGATGTTAAGCAACAGAGTTCTTCAAGCAGCCTTTTTAAATGCCAGAAGAGTAAGCATAGATTCCTAAATGGTATTTATCCCATTATGCCATCAAATCCAAAACAATCCAGAAAAGAGAGAAAATACTCTAATCTCCTCCTAATGCACCTTTCAAAATCTCCACACAACTTGGACAGTTCTGAATATAAAATGGCAACTTCATTTGCAACTGGCTATTTATTATTTAGTATGCAGTCCATATAGCTGTGCATTCCTTTATAATACATGAAGGAAGCTTTTAATTAGTAAAGTAGGGAAGATTTGGCCCTTTAGGCAGCCATGCTGGAGAGCATTTGAAAAGCCTTGTGGAACTGCAGTTTCTGAAGCCTTGTGATGCTATTCATAGCTACCACTTAGGATTTGTTCCTCAGAGAGAGCAGCTCCCCCTGAACACAGTAAGGTGTTTGTGTACAAATGGAAATAGCATAGTGGAGCATTCCATGCTGGTGACAGTGCAGGTAATTTTCTTTGTTAAAAAAATTAAATAAAAATCACTTTCCTGATGTACTCTTACAGCTTCCAAATAGAAGATAAATGGACCATCTTTTCAAAACAATGTATCCGAAATTATGTATTACACCTGATATCATCAGTTTTGCAGCTATCTTTGGAAGCTTCTCTGGTTTAGCAGCAAACTAAAGAGATAAGCCAACACACACTAGGATCTACATCGTTGCTTAGGAACAATCAGTTTGGGAATGGCATAATCCTATTAGTCTGAGGAAGACCAAAATTTTAATAGACTTCATGCAATTCAGATGCAAACTCTTCCTCTCAAATCAAATTTTACTGCACATATAACAGCTTTCCTCTTTTTTTCTCCCCTCCCTACTAAAGGGCGTACAAAATGCCTCATGGCATTACAACAATGAATAATGATGTGCTAAACCTTTATTGATTTGCTTGGCATTCTCATAGACTCCCCACTCCCAAAACATATGCACTGAATTACACACTCATGTTTGCAGTATTAAAAATGCATTACATTCAAAAGAGAAGATTGGAGAACTTAAAGGACTGCTAATGAAATATAGAGGTCCAGATTATTCAAGCTGGGCTTGGCACAAGAGCACATCTGGGTGCACAGGAGGGATGCTGACACCACAGTTTTAGGCAACTCAATCAGTTGGCACGTCTGATTAGATTACTGCTATTGTGAATGGAGAAACACTGGGATCTCCTGTGACTGAGCCAGAGCAGGGGCTCACTTTACTGTCTTCACTTTCTCTGCTGACTACAGAAGCCTCACAACCTGAGAAGATCTTTGAAGTTGAGCAGAGTCTCAGGCGTACTCTGATGTATTTTCAGCTGCCTCAGGAGTCAAATTGACACCCTGGGGCTGCTGCAGCACGGGGAAGCCCTGTGCTCCTCGTGCTGTGGTGCCAGCGAGGACTCCAGCTGACTCCTTTCCTCAGCTCCAGGATGCAGATAGTTCTAGTGATGACTCATGAAGACAACTTTCTGAATTCTAAGTGATGCAAAGCACCAAGAAAGAAATAGAGGTTGAAGTCTGTAGTCTTGCATAGCTACATTTCCAATTTCAAGAGTACTGAACTAGGCACTGAAATCCATCTTTATTCAGAGGAGCTCTCATTTACACGCTGAACTCCCTTCTGCTTCAGTGGAGCAGAAACTTGTGTAAAGTGCACCATACACACAATGCTTTCCCAGTGGAATTACTTCCTGCCTCATGGCTGTGGCTGCTGGCTTCAACCCAGCCAAGGAGGAGAGTTATCTAACCTGAGTGTGTCAGTGTGAAATTCACCTATTGGCCATGGGCAGCTCCTTCTCAACAGATATCACAATCAGAGCCGCTATGACAACCCAGATTCAGTTCATACCTGCTCAGCAGCCACACAAAGGATGGGAGCAGCCTTATCAACAGACCTGCTCTTCACCCCAGGACACTCCTCTCTGAGGCAGGGTTGAGACTTGCAGGGCAGGAATAATGCTGAGATGCTATTGATGTTGCCTGGACTGAACTCCATTATCTCAGACTGTCAAGCAAACTTGAACTTTCGATATTAAAAGCATGAATTGCAAAAGTACAAATGGGAGATGATTCTCAAAAGGCATTTTTATAGCCAGCAGAAAGCTTCATGCCAATTGCTTAAAAAAGGCTTTGAAAGTTTTCCAAGACAGCGCAATGCAGGCCCAGATCACTCCTACTGGTTTAGTTTCATAATTGCCTTCTCTTTCAATGCATACTTTTGTCTTTAGCTGAGTGTCTCCTACCCTGCTGCCCAAGTCCTCTTTCACTGCCAGTATCCTTCAGGAAGGGATGAACAGAGCTTCCTTTCCCACCCCACAAACGTGACCTGGCTGTGCCACAGGCTGCCGTGGGCAGAAGCACAAGGTGCACTTACCCAGCTGTGCCCAAAAATATTTCCAACATTCCCTGTGCTAAGTATGAGGGAGAAAGTCCAGCTCTGAGGCACAGCACAGCTGACTGCCAACTCCTAAAACCTGGAGCGATCCCACAGCATTTGGCAATTTCCGCTTGGCCAACATAATGTTCGCAAAGCTTAACCTATTCTGTCACCAAGAATTACACAACCAGCTGAGAAGAGGAGGTGTTTGTGTTTCAGCCAGCCCCTCCAAGTGCTGGGTTTTACTGAGACAAGTTTCTGCAAGTAATTTGAATAAAAGATCGTACTCTGAGCTCTAACACTCCTTCTGGAGGCCTCCAGAAGCCTTTTTTCACCTGCATGATGCCTATCTTCAACCAGTGCTAGAGGTCCAATGAATTTTTACATGCAGCATTTGGATCAGAATTTTTCTAACCTTCTTTGCTGCCATTTCTGCACATGTTGCAGAAGAGCTAGTCTGACCTGAGATCTCCAAGACTATCCTAGACTGTTCTAGACCCGTTGTCTAGACCTCCTGGACATTTGTATTTCCACCTTGAGATCTCTAGTGGTGCTGTCCTCACTCCTACATCCAAGCACTGAGAAAATTTTGAGCTAGCTGCTTCAGAAATGCAAAGCAATGGATAATAACCTCTTCTCACTTGTGTTTCTTAAGTGTTAACAGCTACACACACCAAGCACCTGAAGGCACTAACGTTCTCACCATTTTCTCAGAGCAATGTGAGTAAGAGTGGGAAAGAGATGCTCAGCAGTTGCAGAGCATCCATTACAGTCACTGGGCTGGGTAGCACTCTCACTGAAGCCCTACATATCCTCCCTGCTATAAAGGATTTCTAATTCCTGTAAGAAACCTCACTTTTTCCCATGGCTCTGCAGCACATGCAGATAATTCCCATCAGCTCCTAACAGCTCTATGCTATGTGCCTTAATGTGCTTTTCTGAGTATGACAGAACAAGGTCCTGACAAGTGTGAGATCATCCCCAGCACCTTTGGTTTTGCACTGTAGCAAAGGGGCTGTAACACTGTATTGAGATGGTTTTTATCCAAGCACCGCAGAGCAGAAGAAATCCCCAGCTGATATGGGACATGTAGGATCCATTATCCCTGTTCCTTGCCCACAGAGGCAGAGTCAGCTCTTAACTATTCTGGGTTTATGGTCATTTTGCCTGAGGAGAGCAATTTAAAGCAGGTGCAGCATCACCAAGAAATGAGGCAAGTGACCTGGAGTTTCAAAAGGATTTGAGCATCTAGATACAAGTACAACCTTGCTGAAAATGCCCCACACTCCTCGGGACATTCCTCCCTCTACTACTGATTACTTGGAACAGTGTTTCCCCTGGTTATTTCAACTCTTCCAACATTTGATAAAAAAATTCCAGATCTCTGATGGAATGGATGAATTTAGGAGACAAAATGCCAGCATTTCCTTCTATAAGCACTGAGATAATTCACTGAATTTCCAAAGCTGCTACCTGCAAATCTCACTCAGTATCAGCACCTCCAGTGGGAATTCAGTGCCTCTGAGAGTCCAACAAGGAACAAAACCACAGGCTAAAGACAAACTTCAGGGGATATTGGTGAAAGAAATTGAAGAATAGTTTTCTGAGAGATGTCACATTCCCTGGAGAAAAGGCTGTCCAACCTGGCTGCTGTATAGATTTTTAGGTTGCTTTTGTGAGAAAAAAAAATTCTAATTATGAATGTGTACAAAAACGTTTTCACTGCCAGATTATCACCTAAATCCTTTGCAGAAAAAGTGAATTAAAGAGGAATTTGAGTGGAGAAAGAACAGTGCTTGGGTCAGGAGATCAATCCCTTATGCACAGTATATATCCCTTTACAATGTGCACGCATTTTCCTTGTGTTTCCCAACTTTCTTTCTGCCCTTTAATTTAAGGTTGCATGTTCTGATAGTAAATGTCACACAGCTGCAGAAAGGAAGTCACAGACAGCCTGTAATTTACTGCCAAGCATCACTCTGAAGAAGTTTGCAATTTGTGATAATGGTATTGTTCCTTCAATTCTGTTCTTGTAGCTCATCCTTCATTACACACAACACTTTACAAAGCCTTTTGTGTTTAGCAGCATTAGCCCCTCAAGCAAGAGATTACGGTAAGAATATTTAAAATTGTATTACTGCAGCTTTTTTTTCAAGTCCCTAGTGGCAGTAAGTACAAGGTATATGTGGGTGATGCCAGGGAAAAAACATCCTTGTTTGTGTCAAGCAACAAATAAACCCCACCTGTGTAATACAACTTGACATGATAAACCATCAGTGCAATTAGCCCTTGGATTAGTAATTTTATAATTCAGCTGTTCCACAATGACTCAAACCATTGTATGCCATCTTTCAAGATATAAATAGCTTTAGCAAGCAAAACAGACACCTGCAATTAATTGCTTCAAAATGCACTTTTCCATTCCAGATAACTGATCTTTTTTCCTGATAAAACAGAAGATGATTTGAATTAAATGGATGGGCTTTACCCAAAGCAGTCTGAGGCTCAGATAGGAGTGTATAATCTATGTCAGCCCTGGATGGGCTGGGGAGGTGCACCTTTGCCTCACAATAGGCCATTTCTCTGGTAAAGAATTTGCATTTTACTGTTTTCCCAGGCAAGAAATGCATTATCTCTCATCTCTAAGGAGGGGTGTGGGTGTACACAGAGAATCACTGCACAGAATCACACAGGCAGGATTCAAAACAGACAGATCTGCTGTTTCTTCAGGTTAAAGCTTTGGTTTGCTTCTAATTATAATACTAGTCAAATCCACATAGGATTCAGAGTGGTGAAACCCAAATTTATTTTGATGTGTGATATTGGTCTTGTTGAGTTTGCCCATCAATGACTCTCTCCAGACACATTAGTTGGTGCTTCCAAGGGCCTCCCCAGGATGGGGGAGTGCTCAGCTCTGCTGCAGAGCCATTATCCACAGACCACATGCAATTGCCCAGGATCTGTGACACTGCACTTGGTTCACAGATTATTCTGCATTGTATCAGTACCCAGTGCATCCTCTTGAGTGTTAAAGAGCTAAGCTTTTCCTCTTCTGTGTTCCAGTATGATTTTTTTCTTTTCCCCAGCCGGGATATTCCTTTCCTCTAAAGAAATCATATCCAGTGCCTTTTGAGGAGTCTCTGGTTTACCTTGTTTGTAAACCCACTTTATACCATAGCTGAACCCCCACTGCCTTATATCTCATGTCTTTTTTCTCACCTTAGTACGATGAGAAAGAGGGAATAATGCGAGCAAGATCTTCATCTACTTCATGGAGAACTGACCCAAAACATGGCCTATGTTCAGCCAAGAAAAGTTTTCCAAACTCTGGTAATATACATAAAAAGAAAACAGAAAAAGGAATATGAATGATCCGCCTTTTCCCTACCAATCAATAGCTATATTTAATTGAACACCAGGTGAATAAAATTTTGTATCTGATAATTTTGTTGAGTGGAATGAACTCAGACTAGGCAGTCAGGTTGATATGGTGTTTGTGAATTTAGAATTATTTTTCAAGACTAAATTTTTAGGGTTTTGTAAAGCTAATGTGTTCCTAATGAGGTTAAGTATAGAGGTGATATAATTAGAAGGTAGTTCATAGTTAAGCAATATTATAAAGATCTCTAAATGCTTTGGTGGATAGATCATCATATATCATTTTAAATACAAGTAAGATTGGTTGAGAAAAAGTCATACTTTCAGAGAGATTCTTTGGATTTTTTTTTTTTCAAAATGCATTGCTGTCTTGTTCTGACAAGATGAGAAATTCAGTTGCAGAAAAAAGGAACTGCAAGATTTTGTGAGAGGGCTGAAAAAAATCTACAGAAAATGCTTCCTTTGCTTTCTGGAAATCTGTAGCCTCTGCCAGTAAGTTTTGTATGATTAGTCAGGAGTAAATCTAGAAGTTTTACTCAGGCTCTGATTCATTGCAATATAAAATAAGCAAGAAGTGTCCTCTGTGTAATTTTCTCCTCTTTTAGTATTAATATTTGCCTACTAAAGTAATTCCTTAAGTACAATATGCTTTCCTGTGCCTCAAGCATATCCTAACATAGACCTTTAACTTTGATTTCTATAGGAAGTGGTACCTGTGTTTTTCAGAGATTCGTGGCATAGCAGCTGTGCAGGCATAAGGCATCTTTGGGCAGCAAGGTCTGTTTTGGCAGCCCTTATAGTCTAGGTATTTCCCAGACTTCCTCAGTTAGCAAAGAGCTCCACAGCAGCAGAGAACCCCAGAAGACATCGTGAAACCTATATGAACAACACATTAAACACAAGTTGCAGGATAATTACTGTCTTTACTGTCATCTTTGAATGGCTGGCCACATGCAGTTTGACCAACAAGCTGTGACTTCCATCTCCCCTGCAAATGAACACGATTAGATGGGGTGACACTTCAGGCTGGCTGTGAACAGTGGGAGACATTTCACTGACTAATCCCTAGAGGATAAGAGAGGCTGGGAAAGGTGTTGTTCCTGCTTGCTGGGGACAATTTACCACCAGAACTCAGCATTAAGAGATACTAGCCCTAAGAATAGCCTTTTCCAGATATTCTGTGAGTCCTTAGGGACTTGATTGTATCTCAGAGTTGAAGGCTCCCTCACATCTCTCCTCTCCTCTCCTTGTTAATGTGTTTGTGATACCTGCAGATTGGCACCTCACCCTCATCAGGCCCCTCTGAATCCACCCCAAGAGTAAAGACAGACACTGCTGGTAAGACAAAGCCCCATTTACCTACCAAGAGGTAAGTTCAGGTTTCTGTTAGATGATTTGCCAGCAAAGCATAAATACAGTTTTAATCTCAGCCCTACAACACAATGTGTCTGTTTGCTTGGTCCCTCTTACCTTAGAACATATCTCTGCTCTCAGAAGAAAGGGCTGGAGACACCTCATCATGGTGTCAACCTCTGCAATCCAGAAGCAGAAACCTCTTCCCCAGTGTGGAGCTGGTTTACAGACCTTAGGACTGGAGTCGGATGTTAAAAAGCAAATGCTGAGAAGGATATTTAGGAGTCAGACTAAGGACTACCTGAAATACTTACAGAGTGTCTTTTCCCTGGTCTCTGGACAAGGTAATGTAATACATTGCTGTAACATCACAGGGGGGAAAAATGGTGAAACTCATGTAGTTTGCTGTCTACTTGCAGGCCAGATGCCCATTTATATATTTTCTTATTTCCATCTTCTCCCTCCAGCAAATGTCACAATCAGCACAACAGAGCTTCTGAAGGCCTTGTTTTCCTCAGAGAGCATGAAGTAACCCAAATAATATCACTGGGCTGTGGCTAGAAAGTTTCACGAGGGAGGAGAATTAAGCCAGTTGAATAAACATGGATCAGATTTGGCTATCACCCCAGGGTGAAATCTCTAGGTCACTTTGGCTGAAAATGGCAGTGTGAAATGGGTCAGACATTCAGGCCTTGGCTCTCCATTTTCTAGGCCTTAAAGTCAGTCTTCACAGACAAAGCAAGCAGGGAATGTTTTCCTGCTGACGCATTGGAGCTAATGGGCTGTGGGGGAGGGATGGAGCCTGCAGAAAGAAGGATGGGGACAATCCATGCTCGGGAGAGCAGGAAGAGGGCAGAAAGGGAGCAGAGCATTGTTGCAGCAACAATGGTGAGCTCCTGCAGCACCATCCTACTGCACCCCAGTTCTCTGCACAGCCAACAGAGAGGAATAATTGTGTTTTGAAAAGGCTGGGTATAAGAGACACGATAAATTTCCTGACTGACACCTCCCTGGTAAATGTGTATAAATTCCCTTGGATAACATGCCACTTGGAGAATTACAGGCTGTGAGTGCTTGGGTAAGTTTTACTGCTTTGGTTTCAGTAGGCTTGCTAATGGCTGTGAAATTCCCTCCCAGCTCCTAGTTTGAGCACTACATCTGCAATTTAAAAGCGCTCACATGTTTACCCCCATGTTAGCTAAAGAAAGAGGCTACATGGGCTGTATGTCATGTTATGCTCCTTGATGGAGCTAGAGGGATACCAGAAAGCTCACTTCAGCAGCAAAGCTGCAACTTTAAGTGAAAAAATACACAGAAAACCTTCTCTGGCAAAAAAACAACCAAAGCAAAACCAAACCAAACAAACAAAAAATCGAAACAAAAATAAACAAACAAAAAACAACACATGAGCTTTAACCACCAGGAAGAATAACGTCCTAATTCTGCAAAGATATTATCAGCAGCCACTGCAGCACCTATTGTTTCTATTCATAACTCCCTCCCGTATCTTGTCTCTTTTACTACATCAGTTTCTGGTTACTGAGAAATTCCTTGGTTCCCAAATCAGGCTGAAGCCACTGTAACCCCTGGATGCACTTGAAAGCAGCTGATTCTGATTTGGTTTTTGCTCAATTATCTCACATTTCCTCCCTTGACCTCTTGAAGAGATACCATTCAAACACTCTGAAAAGAAGCTCTGACTTGCTACTTACATAAACTTTCAAACAAAAGGCGTGCATAATTAGATCGCCCAAATTTGTGCAGTAGCAGAAGCCTTATTAACAGAGAGCAGCCCTGGAAAGACAGCTTTTTCCTAACCAAAGCAGAACTGAGAGCACTTGGACAGTACTTACCTACTACAGTCTTGTAGATGACATAATGCTGTTAATTAATGGACTCCAGAGAGTCTCTTTTGTTTGTCTTTGTCTACAAGCTCATTTAAGTAAAAACGTTTCAATCGCTGACTCGAACTCTCTTTGAGGGGCCAATTCTGCATTGCATTTGCAGATGAACAGCCAGCACATAAACAGAGTAAAATAACTCTATGGCAAAACAGGGCCATGGGGACTTTTCTCCATCCCGGAGAGCTCAGCTCATTTGGAAGGAGTCCAGTGGCCTTGCACAGGCACAGAGTGGTGCCTTTGGAGGGTTGAAGAGCATGTTTGACTCAGATCTTGCATCCCTGCAGACACACAGCTTTGGTGTATTCTGGATGAAAGCTACGGGAGTTGAAAGCACAGCTGGGCCCAGCTGTGTGCAGAGACACAGAGCATGCTGGGGTGTGCAGGATGGTCGATGAATATCTGTGTTCCACAAGGATCTGCCTGCAAGCAAGGTGCCCTGCTCTGCCATTGTAGTCAAGGCAGTCTCTGGC
The DNA here is from genome assembly GCF_024509145.1 of Vidua macroura. Taxonomy (NCBI): domain Eukaryota; kingdom Metazoa; phylum Chordata; class Aves; order Passeriformes; family Viduidae; genus Vidua; species Vidua macroura. The sequence goes on along the minus strand of NC_071572.1, from coordinate 92,095,796 downwards.
TTTTGGGAACAATTTGACTTCTCTTAAAGTAAACATTAGCTTAGCTATGTTGGATGGTTGGCAGTTGTAAAGGATGTGTCTACACATCCTTTTGTTCCGGTTTGGACCACAAGTGAGCTCTAGAAAAAGTGTATCTCCTGGTCAGCTCCGTGGAGTCTCCCATGGACTTTAAACACTCTTCCCAGGATCCTTGTCTATAATTTAGGAGAGCTTCAGGCAGTCAAGCAATTGTCGAATTTCGAAGCTTGGCAAAGCAGCCGTTTCCCTCCCAGAAGGTGACACACTTTGTTCTTCCTGAGCAGCAGCCCCAAAGCCTGGTCAATGAAGTCTGACGAGGACATTAAAGGAGAGCCTGGAATGGTGGCAGTGGCAGATGAGGTGAGGATGGATTTAAGCCCTCATGAACCTATTTGATCTCGAGTAAGTGCAGAGCTGATTGTTTCCTCATGGAGATGTGATGAATCCCGGGGTCACCAGGGCCCCAGTCCAGCTGATAGACTATTGAGCATCTCCCATCATTCCTTAACTGGGCCAAGGGCACAGCTGGGAAGGTGAATTCAATTTGAATATTATAGTTTGGTGAGGAAGTATGGATTTCTCTTTGTCTTTTTTTTCTGCTTGGACATTTGTCACACAGTCCTATTTTTTTCTTGGAAAAGAGATACTTCAATGGATAGTCCTCTGGAAGTTACAAGGAAAATATTTTCATAAAAAGAAAATTAATTTCTTTGGGCTCAAAACATCACTGCAAATTAATGTGCATCTAATAAGAAGTTCACTGTCCAAAAGCAATGATGTTGAATTTTGGTGGGTGTTTTTGGTTTTGGGGTTTTTTTTTTTCAATCTGTGTGGGTATTGTGGAGGTCCTTCTTCTTCTTTGTCAGAGGTAGAGGAGATCTATGCAAGTGCTCTGCCTGCCTGAACCCAAGGCTCAATCACCCTCTGGTCCTCCATCAAAATTATTCAACTGTCCAGAAAAGGCAAAGCAGGGCCTGCTCAGAGCAGGCTCTGCTGCCCCTTACTGAAGCATGTTACTCTGGGCCAGTCCTTTATAGGGCTGGGAACAGTAGTTCCATCTTGGCCATGTGCCTGGTAAACAATGTGTTTCTGGGACCAAATCTGGCACTGCCCAAATAGTCTTAGCCATGTCCCACATTCTCCTGGCTCTTCAGTGAGCCCCTTGGACACATCCCTGTGGTTGTTGCTTTCATGGACACTGACTGCAGCACCTTAGGAGCAACTCTTTTGATATTTGTACAGAATTTCACAGGATGATGTTTAGGGTAGCTTGGTTTTAGATTTTTTGATTTTGTTGTTGGTTGGGTTTTTTTTGATTGCTTGTTTCAGGGTTTGGGGGTGGTTTTTTTTTTGTTCTGTTTTGTTTTGTTTTTTGTTTATTTTCTTTCAGAATATAGAAGGAAATTAAAAAAAAAAAAAAAAACAGAGGATGATGTTAACACAAGCTCTTCAGAAAAGCAATTGTCCTTTGATAAAATGTCTAACATAAAGCAATAAAGCAGTTCTGACCTAGGCAGGTGCTCAATAGAGGAAGAGGGTGATCCTACCTTTTAGGAAGCCTTCTGGTAGACTGCTCTCTCAGCCACTTTATCTAGCAGCAAGCTAGAAAAGGAGCTGCCTTGGTGCTTATGGCTTTTAGCTCTAGAGAACAAATGCTCACAACTCTGACTTCCTGGCTGTACAGGGAAGGCAAGAAATCTGTGAGTTTGCTATCATCCCCCTAAGCAAATCTGCTACCAGCTTTGGTGCAGCAATCTCCACTTCGTGCTTCAATGTGATGCCCTCTGAGGTCTGGGAGAGGGGATCCTTCCTTCTCCTGCCAGTGCTCAATGTTAAACTGGAGGGCTGCAACATTCTCACCGCCTCATCTCTCACCGTCCAGGACCTGCTGTATGCAGCAGGACACAACCGATGGACACAAGTTTCTTGGGACAGGAACATGGGGAGACAAAAGCTACACAAGACCTGCTCCACTCTCTCCTGACAGTCTCACCCTCAAGGATTTCCCTGCTCCCATCCCTCCTGCTGAAAACCAACCCACAGCTTTACCCTGGCAAGAGACTTTCTTGCTTGGTGCCTGCCTGTTGACTTTCTCTGGCACCTCTTGAGTCCCTGTTGCCCATCTGCTTCCCTCAAAAGCCTGGCAGCCTTTGGCTCAGCAAAGATGCTGAGGGGATTCCATTGTAGCCTCTCATAGCAGGCTGCTCTCCTTCTCTCTGCCTTCTCCCTAATGCCTTGGGAGGCCATGCACATTCCATGGAGCCAAGCAGCCAACCTCGGGCAAGATATTTTGTGGCTTGGAAACATTTTCTGGAAGCACCAGGGCACAGGAGGAGTAGAGGAGGCTGCCATGTGTTGGACACTTCAGTCTGTTCTTGGGCCATCACAGGAACTTCTGAGCTTGGCAAAGTTCAGGCCCTTTCCAGCTTCAGTCTTGGCAAAAACAACGTCTGCCACTTGGGAGATTGCTGCAGACTGGAAAAAAGAGGCAGTTAATGTAATTCTGCTCCTTAACCTCCTGTGACAAGGCTTGGAGAGAAGGAAGGGGGGGGGGGGGAAGTGTGATGGGAAGAGGAGGAGGGGGTGGGAAATATCTCAGCACTTTAATGAAGACTTTTCAAAATGTCTCGCACCTTGTCCCTAAATTCAGATCTCTTCCAGAAATGAGCACCAAGGAATGTGGTGCTGTTTTCGAGGCAGCCAGGGTGATAATGCAAGATACCCACACTGGTACATATGATCTGATTTCTTTTGTTGAAGTTCAAAAAGCATGGCTCAAAAGGTCTAAGTTTGCACTTCAGACCTTGGGAAAAAAAGTTCCTTCCCTTGGAGGAGGAAGGCTGGTTTTGCGACAAAATTAATATTTTTCTTCTATGGGGCTGTTAGAAACTGACTTTACATTGAATAATATTTAAAACACTTTGGATAGAAGACATTGCAGCTGTTTTTGTGTTGCAACACACTGGAATACCTGAAATTATCCTTCAGGTATAGCAGCCTTCCCAAGACCTATTGACAACCTCCTGGGATAAGCCCGTGGAAAGGACACCACACTCCCAAGGTGAGGGATCCTGAGATGTCCCCTTCTTCTTCCCTCTGCCAGAGCTCTGTGTCCACCATAGCCGACCTTTTCCACCGGCACCCACTACTCAGAACAGGGCTACAGGTCCCCCAGAAAATCCACAGGGAATCATCTCCCTCTTACGGTGCCATCCCGTACTACACTTGGGTGCGTCTCCCAGCTCCCCGGGGCTCGCTGGAGCGGGCAGGCGGGAGACTCGGCAACAAAACATAGCAAGAGTGATCTAACATGGGCATGGGCTGGAAGATGGAAGAGGGGATTGCTGCTGGGGAGGAAAACAAGGGCAGAAAGGCGCTGATCCTTTCAGCAGAAAGGATGATCAGTCTCTGAGGGAGATGGGAGGAGATGATCACCCGCAGCTACTGAGGACTGGAACCAGTGATGCAGAGCTCCCAGACAGTCCTTTCCACACCAAATCTTAAAATATTCCTTTGCCCCGAAGGCTGTGCTGGGGCATAAGGTCCCTCGGCACAGATAAGGGGAGGGACAGGTCTGTCTGCCCATCGCACAGGTGAGCACTCACCTGGCAGCACTCGGTGCTAAGGCTGGAGGCGTTGCCGTCACCATTCTACCCAAACTCTCACAAATTCCGTGTATTTCTTGTCGCAGAGCTGCTCTGCCTGGCAGAGCCTGCAAGGCTCTCTCTGGAACGGGGGCTGTGGTTGGGGCCCGGGAGGGCAGGAGCCAGGGAAGCGCTGTGCCCGCAGCTCACAGCCCCGCTCGGCCCCGCTGTGATCGCCAAGGCAGACCTTGCATAGCTCCGTCTGATGCCTGCGCAGGGAAAAAGCCAGGCAAGCTTGCTAAAACAATCCTTGTAGCTGCAGGGATGTCAGGAAGGCTGGGTCAGCGCTGGCCCGCTGGGCAGTGCCGGTGTTGTCCCGTGGAGAAGCAGCTGCCTGTCCAGGAAGCGCAGCAGCTCCCTGCCGGCCCGGAACGCCGCTCCAGGGGCTCCTCCTGCAGCCCCTGGAGAGAAGCCGGCCTGTGCCCGGGTCCTGCCCAGGCCCCTTCCCCAAAAGACTCTGCTGCCCCTGTGCTCTGAAGGTGCAAGCCCAGAGCCTCCAGCACAGCAGTCCCAGACCAGTCAGGCACAGAGGCTGATCCTGGTTTCCACACCAATCTGATAAATGGGAAACCTTCATGCAACTGTCGCTGCTATGTCCATACACCAGTCTTCACAGAGGAATACAAAGGGTTCAGGTCTCTGACTGCGTTGTTTGCAGAGCTCAGGGCAACTGAGGAGAGCTCACTTCATGATGAATATTCAGAGAGAAAAGCCAGCCTAGGTTAACAAGAATTTACAGTGAATCAGGTTACATTAATTTAAAAACCAAGCTGTCCCATTTGTTCTTCACACTCTATGATTTTCATAGACTTCTCCAGGTCTGACTGATTACTTTAAAGCCAGACTATCTGTGTCCAGTTGACACAAGCAGCACTCAAAAATGTAGTTCAAGAGCAGTGCTCAGCAGCAGTGCAGGGGCAGGTGCCACACACAGGTGGCAGAACCTCTCAGTGTGGGCACACCCCTCCTCACAGCCTGTGGCAGAGGCACAGACCCTCTACAGAGCTCCTCTCTGCTTCCCACAGCTCAGCTGATCTGACACTTATTAAATACACTTTACAGCCAGGTGCTCATCCTTTGAGATGGATCTGAGAGGTATCCAGGGGCTGCTGGCTGGGCTGGATTTCATGGGCTGCTCCTGGGCCCAGTGCTTGTGTGCCTATTTTGCCTCTGGATTAAATTTTCTTGATGCACTGCAGCAGGAGTTAAGGGGAAAAGCTGAACATAGTCGAACCTGGGTTTATATTTTGGCTTTGCTCATCCTTTCACAATCCTGAAGAGTGGCCAAGTGCTTAAGTGTTGTTCATTTTGTTGGGTACGAATCAGCAATAAAGCCAATGAATCTCAAGGTGAATTCTAATACACACGAGGTCTTCTATTTACAAGTTCTCCTACTTCTTGCAAAAAATGAAAGCTGAAGTTCTCATGTAATGGCATGCATTTACAGACTAGCAAGAGCAGACTAGCTTCCAACTTCCCATTAACACAGGGAGTGAGTGGGAAATAACTGTCTTCCAACTGGCCAGGTACCTTCCCTCTAGTTCTGCCCGGAGACACCACACATGGGCAGTGCTGCTGCACCAGTCATGTTGCTCTCTAGGTGAAATCCCTGGACCCAGAAACCTGTTGATCCCCACAAAACAAATCCAAGGTAGAAAGGAGGAGAGAGGAATCTGTAAATCTTGGATCCTCATTTTCAAGGATTTCTCCAGGCTCCCAGTCTTGCTCAGCAAAAGATCAGCATTCACTGCAGCATGTGTCCTGCAGGAAAAAGATCCCTTGCAATCTACAGTTCCCTGCCTGCCCTTCACGTGGAGTTAAAACAGGACCTCTCATTAACCTCTTGTCTATTTTGGCTTAACAGGGTACATCTCTAATCACACTGAAATTATAGGGGAAAAGGAAAAAAAATCTGAGTGTTTATTTGCTATTCTGGAGTTACAGTTTCTGAGTAATGCTACCTAAAGATAAAATGGATGAAAATAAAACAGACAATATGGAATTTAACGGATAATCATGGTACAGCAAGCAGAGGTAGATATGTTCTACTGAAGTCGTAATTTAGCAGGGAAAGTGGTGGATGGGGGGGAAAGAAGAGCAAAAAGGATCTCTACTGCTAGGGGAGGTGGTGATAGAGAGAGAAGAAAAATACCTGCAATGAGGTTTGTGAAAATCACCACGTATTTTGTTCACAGCCAGTGTCCTATTCATGCTCCCAGTGCACAGATGTGTGGGAGGTCTCCGTCACACCTGGAGGGAGCGTTTGTATTATTCAGATTTCTTTGTGTGACCAACTCCTCCCAAGTGAGCTATTGCAGAGCTGCAGTGACGGAAGTGAAGCTGCCTGCAGCAGGCTGGGGGCTGCCAGTGGCAAGCTGCCTCTCCCAGCACTGGCAGCCACGTGGCATTGCTCCCGGCCACCGACTGGGTGATATTCCATTCTGTGTAAATTACATGTACTACGAGTGAACGAGCAGCTGGAAATTCATAGAGTCATAACTGGGAAGGCCGAGGGGCCATTGCCATCAGCTGCCCAACCTCCTGTATAACTGGCCATAAAACTGCAGCCGGGAGCTCCCGCATCCAGCCCGGCAATGCGTGCCCGAGCAGGAGTGAATCTGTGAGAAAGACACTCTGTCTTCATTAAAATCCTGATGTGTGTCATAAATCCTGGCTGAGAGCTCCTAAGGGCTAATGACTCTCACAGAATTCATACCTTATTCTCGCTTTGGGTTTGCTCCTGCCCACAGGGTTCCTTACCTGCATTACTTCCAGAGCTCCCCTCCAAAAACCAAACCTCATATTTCATTGTACTAGTGTTTGACAGGCTTGGAGACCAGTGCTGTTTGTGGACTAGATTCACACATTGCCCTGAGCAAACAAGGGGCATGGGATTACCCACCCAGAGTAGTCAGGACATTCATCCCATATATTTTACACAAATGATTTGCTGAGCCTTTGTCTAAAAGAGCTCAGCAGGTGTTTGTGCCTGCAGTAAGGACACACAGGGAAAAGTAGGAAGAGGGAGAGCTGGGAGGACTGACCCAGAGCTGATTAAGGAGAAGACTGCTGGCAGTGTGACAAGTGTCACTGGGGACTGAGGACTGAAAGAAACCAAAACAAAAAGAGCACATTTTGGGAAGCACCGAGTGCTGAGGGAAAGATGAAGAAAAGGGGTTTGAAGCAGAGGTGCCAGGTGGGGAGAAGTCTCTGCCTGGACTGAGGGCCAGAAAGCTGCTCTCGGGCACCGTGCTGGGAGCAGGCAGCTGCAGGAGGCAGCTGCCAGTCACCAAGGCACAGGAGAGCAGGGCAGGGCAGGGGAGCAGAGAGTTTCTCAGCATTCACACCAGGCAGAATCTGACCTCCCATTCCCATGGCAACCCTATCTCAGCTGCGGCGCACGGAGGCAGACGAAGGCATTAATTTCCCAGCAAAGCCATCTCAGACCCTCGGCACGCGCGAGGCAGCCGCCTTTGGGTTGCTGGGGGAACCGTAACTTTTTAATCACACTGCATTAAGGGTTTTATTACTCTGCAATATTTAGAAGGGTTGGTTTATTCAGATCCAGAGAGAGAGAGATTTACTATTTTTACTGTGTCTTTCAGATTTGCCCAGACTTTCCCCTGCATGATACTGGTGCAGGTGACCAGGGTACCACTGCTGAGGGCAGAAGGGATGCAAAATAGTTACAGTGTGCACAAGCAACACAGCAAACAGAGATGCCAAACAGAGAACTGTAAAGTATGTGAAGGAGGGAGACCACAGAGGTGGTAGATCAGTGCCTGATATAATATATCATATTTCTGTGGCTTTTGAGTGAAAAGATAACTGGGATAAATTTTAGCACGGCGTTTTACATAAATGGCAGCTACAAACGTATCAACAGCCAAAAAGAATGACAACCAAAGGAAAAAAAAAAAAAAAAGCTCAATTAGCTACTTTATGGAAAGACTGAGGAACAAATGCAACCCAGAGGAGTTTTTCTGCTCACCAGGGCCTTTGCACATCTCTGTTATTCCCACTCCTGGCTTGTACTGCTTTGCTCAGAAACCTATTTGTAAAGCTTTTAGAAAAACATCAGCATTAGTCTTTATTTGAACCAGCTGGAAAAAAATGACCTTTCCTAAATATTTGGAAAGGCACAAGAGTGACTGACCTAAAGAAACCCTTGGAGGTTGTCCTGGACTCAAGGCTCAGACAGACTTGTTTCCTCACATGTAGCTGTAGTGCTTTAACATGTCCCTCCAAACTTACCCCACAGACTTGAGTGTATTTAGGCTTCCTGCTGAGCCACTTGGCCCATTGGAGTGGCTGGAAAGGGCAGTGTGGGATGCCAGGGCCAGGCATCTCCTTCGGCCCTGGCAAGGACCGAGAGGAGCTGTGAGGCTGCGTGCAGCCCACGCAGGCTGAGTGGTTTGGCTGCCCCTGCCAAACCTTACAAACAGATGAGCTCATGCCAAGCAAAGTCTCTTCTGAAAGTAGCAGGAAAACCAAAATCTGTCAGCTTTGTGACATGTGCTTTGGAAAATCCCTTCCAGTGTTGCAGTCATCCCAAGCTCCATCCCAGACAAGCTGAGCAGCTGGCTGTGCCTCAGTCCCAGGCTGCTGCTGCCAGCCCCATCTGTGTCAATGATGTGTCAGGATAGAAACAAGATCTGCAGCTCCTTTCCTGCTCTGGCTGCTGGGTCTTTGAAGAGGACTGTGGGCACTAGAAACACCAGAGACTCTGCAGGGGGTAAGAACTGGTTTGTTTATTCCAATGCAATAATTACTGGGAAGAGAAGTCAAAAACAGGAGCTAGTAGCATGTGTACCGTGGTGGGCTGCACAGATTGGGGTGCTCCCACTGCTCATGTTTGTCCTTTCCTCCATCTGCTCTCCTTTCTGTCTCTGCCAACTATTCTTCAGCTCCCTAGGCCCTTCCCACTCCCTTCAGCAATGCCCACGCCCTTGGTGGTACCTGCACCAGGAGCTGTGGTAGCAGCAGCCAGTGCCCCGGGGGTTCTGGCACCTTTGCTCTCTCATCTCCTCCTCTAACCCAGCCAGCTTAGTGTCTCCTCTCATTCACTTTGCTCCAAGGCTGATTATTTTCAAATTTTTGAAGATTTTGGGCTTTGACTGTCAGGCAATGACCAGGCAAAGGCATCCCATATCAAAAGGCTCCAGCTGTGCTGGGTGAATGGCCACACTGCAGGACTGAGGGGGCTGAGCAGAGCACATTTGCCAGGCTGCAGCCACAGAGTGACCTCCATGTAGTGGCTCAGGGACAGCTGCCCCCACTGTGTGAGACTGCGCGTCGTAGAGGAGCAGTCACCCTCGGTCAGACCAAATGTCCATCTGGCCCCACAGCTTGTCCCTACCAGCCACAGATGCCATGTGAGGAGAATGAGGACAGGGTGAACCCACTCCAGAACCTTCCCAGCCTCTCCTCCCCATGGGGATCCAAGGGGCCTCCTGGTGCCCTGTAGGCAATAGAATTTAAATTATTTTCCTTTCATGACTTTTTCCTGCCACGTTTTGAAGCTGTGGCTGGCACTGGCAGGCTCCCATGGCAGAGTCCCACTGTGTAATGGCATGCAGTGTGAAAGCACCTCTCTGTTTGAAGCTGCTGCCTCCTGCTTTTGCTCCATGCCTCCAGGGTGTTGACTGGGAAAAGGCAATGAATGGCTATGGCTTATTTGTTGTCCCCGGGCTTCTTCTATCAGCTTTTTTGGCTGAAAACCACTCCCTTTTCCCTGCTATTGCAACTGCTCTACACTTTCAACTAGGAACTGGCTGTCTGGGGTGGGCTGTTGCACTTGGCTGTGGGGCAGAGGCTGAGAGCCCGTTCCTTGCCCAGGGTGGCACCTGCAGCTGCACAGAGCAAGCCACCAGTGCTGGGTGTGCATGCAGCTGTGCTGCCCACGGGGCTGAGCAAGCGCTCACACCTCACCCCAAAACCTTGTGCAGTCACTGTCAGTGCTGTGATGCCTTTATTTTTCAGTGCCCTTTTCTTCTCCATTCAGCCAGTAACTTAAAAGCACACAAGATATATTTAGACCTAACTTAGAAGTGCTTCAGGTCTGCAATAGGGTGACTCAGCTGCCAGTGCTGTTTACCTTAGTTTTACAATCAAACTGGGCAATTACAGCCCTAAACAACTTTTAGAGACCACATCTCCTTGTCATGCTGTCACAGCTTGCACGCAGCGCTGTCTGTAAAGCACTTTGCACACCCAAGTACGTGTCTTGAAGGTTTTCTAAAGCAGGTGGAGAATAAAGCCCTGGGCTGTCACACCTCTTTCCTCTGTTTGCTTGTAAATCCACCTTCCTGTGCCCTTCGTAACGCTGCCTCATTGCCAGAGGATCCGGCACGCTCTGCTGGGGATGCTCCCCAAGATGACAGCTCGCAAAGGATTGCTGCAGGATTTGGGTCATGGCCGGAGTGCAAGGTGGCATTTTCTCCCTAATGAAAGTCTCTCTCACAGCTTTTTCCTTTCAGAGGAAGAAATCTTTGCAGCTCACAGAGCCATTTGTACTGGTTTAATGATGCTCAAGACATTTATCCTGGGGAAGAGTTCTGCCTGAGCTCCCTGTTTACTTCAAACCCAGTTATTTATAACAACCTTTCCTCCAGTTCTTGAATCCTTCACCTGCACGAACATCTCCTCTAGATCATCTTTATTGAATACAGTTAAGTGTAGCTCATGGGGTTATTGAATTACAGGCATGAACTTTGCAAAATGAGATAAATCACTCACATATTAGCCTCTCTCTATTAAACACATCTCACCCAGAGGCATTTTTCCATAAAACAGTAACTATATATCAAACATTTGAATATTTGAAGCAGCTAAGGCAGGCTTCTCCCAGCAAGAAGTCACACAACAGGAATGTAGCAGCCCTCTCTGAAGATGTTTTACTGCCTAAAATATTTATTAGAAATAGCACCCGCTGTGTGAGGCTTGATCAGTAAAAGCCTGAGAGCTGCATTTGCTCTGATTTGTCTCAGATTCTCTTCCATGCAATGTGGCACTAAGTGGAGATGAGCACTGGCAATCACCCAGCCCTGACACCCACCTCTGCCCAGCCCCTGGCACAGCAGGGACAGTGCCCTCCCTGGGCTCACTCCCCACTGGGCCCCTGCTAGGCACCAGCTCGAGAGGGACATTTTGTCTTTGAGAGTGAGTGGAGCTTGATTGGGGCAGGGACAGCACTAGGACATGTTGATGCCATCTGGGAATGCAAAGGGGACTCAGTTGCAAGCTCAGCCCCCGGCATGGAGGGGGAGCAGCAGGTCCTGGTACTGCCCCAGGTCCTGGTACTGCCCAGCCCCAAACCACATCACTGCCTGCTTGCCCTGCAGCACACTTGCATTCATGCCCCTCCAAAGTACCTCCAGAACATTGGTTTGCTTTTCTCTCTAGGTAGTTTTCATTCTAGCACACCTTTTAACTTATTTTACCATGGCCTCAGCTTTGGTATTTTCAGAGTCCATGATAAATCCATGCATAACCTTCCCTGCTCTGTGGTTTGACACGTCTCAGGTTTTGAGGGGATTTTTTTCCCCTCCCTGTGTGACTTGGAAGCCTGAGGGGGTCTGTGATGGTCTATTTGGGAGATCCTGATCCCCAACTGCATATGCTGCAAGCCATTGATATTGTAAGATTTTCAGATCAAAAGACTGACTGAAATACCAATGGAAAAAGAATCACATATATACAATAATCTGTCCTGATACATCACTGTGAAGATCAATAACTTCTCAGGACAGGCCATGTTCTGCATCATTGCTCCTTATGCACAGGATTTTGTTCTGAATAGCTCTTGGATATTAACATTTTATAAATAATTAGCATAATCAATATTTTAATTCCTGGCATTATTAAGAATTACACAAGGATCAGCAAAGGTATATTTGTAACCTCATGGAGCATAAACTACCCTGTTTAAATACTATTGTTTAAGGTGCTGCTCTTTTACAATCCATTCATTAGGTTTCCAGTCAGTGAAAATGGTTTTCAATGGGATGTTCAACCTTTTTCTCTGGAAATGCCTTTTATTGAGGAATAACCTGCAGATTCAATAACAGCGATGACATCTCTATATTCCAGCGTCCTCTGGGGAGGACACCGGGGCTTCTCTGCCCCATTTTGCAATGTTCTGTAAAAAAATGCAGTGGGAACAAAAGCTGCACCCCCACTTCTGCTGCCTGTGGCCCTCCACCCTTCAGGACCCCCCTCAAATGCACTGAACCCCAGGAGCAGCGCTTGTGGCTGCAGCACGCCTGGGCTGCAGTGCACAGTGGGATCAGTCACTGCCCCTGGGCACGTGTGTACAATGTGCTGGAACCAAACCAGGGGGCAACTCCCCTTTCATGGCCTTTTGTTCAAACTGCAGGTTTGTTATATCCACTTTGTCCTCCAAATTCAGATTCCAGTTTGGCTTTTCCTCATTCCTTTGAAGTATGTGCGTTTTACTGGTTTGTGGACCCTGCATGATGCAGCATAGGTTACTCCATTAAAACACAAACTGCTGGGATACCATTCCTTCTTGTTCCCAGTGAACTGGATTTCATACCTTTTATTCTCTATTAAAAAAAAAACACAGACAGAAAAGTATGACAAACAAGCTTTCTTTATAATGTTTTATGTTGATCCATTTTTCCTGCCTTCTTTGCTGATGGAAACGAAATCACTCTTAGAGCCATCTCCCACGCTTGTAATATTTTAACCAAAATGATCCATGTCCTGTAAACACAACCCAGCATGTGGTTCATTAGAGCAGTGGTTTGGCACCTGTGTCACCAACTTACCCCATGACTGTGCCTCAGTGTTCACACACTTGGGATGCTGCACTCATTGATGTTCTGTGGACACGGGCACAGCAATAAATCCCCAGGGGGCTGAACACAGGCTTGCAGATCCTGGCAGACACTGGAAGCACCGTGAGGAACCAGGTGCTGTGTAAGGCAGCTGCAGGACATGAGCTGGTCTCCTCCTACAGCCCATCAGATCTGCCTTCAAGCACCCACATGCTCTGCAACTTTTCAGTTGGACAAAAGGAGATTTTCCAGCAGACTGTCCCTCCTGAGAGTGGATCCCCACAGCATCTCACGCCATTGATGTCCTGCTGAGCCCCGGGGCACCAGACCAGCCAGCCTGACCAGCACATCACTGCCCACAGCCACCACCTTCTCTCCTCCCCTCAGACCTGCATAGCACTGCCTGAGCCTCCCTTCTCCTCCTGGGGAGCTGGAGAAGCGTGTGATTGCAAATGACAGCCTCACCTCTTGACCCATGGAGTAAGGGCTGGATGAGATGTGATCAAGCAGCTGCTTATCAGTCCCGGGCATTGTCTGCCCATCAATCAGGAGCCAGAGGTTGCTCTGTGTCAGAAGTCCCTGCAGGGCTCTCCCAGCAAGGCCTCCAAAGACACTGAGGGGATTTTCAAACCAGCTGGTTTTGTCTGATGTGCAAGTAAATTACACAGCTGTATTGCATACCTGCATGGCTGGTGGCAGTGGAATATATTTTAGGAGTTAATACAGGGATTTCCTGGGCTGGGACATCACACTTCTTTTGCCTTTTCCTGGTCTGAAAGCAAGGTGGGGCAGAGCACCAGAGCAAAGCAGCTGCAGAGGACATCAGGAGTGCCCAAGCTGTGTATGAGCTGTTCTGCATTGAGCTGAGCACACTTCAAAACAAAACCCCCCTCCCACAGGGGTCATTGCTGGCACCCAAATGCAGGATTTATCCCCAAAGAATCCGTCTCCACAGTTTGCTGATTATCTCCATATTCTGATCTACAGGAGCCCATGGCTGAAGCAGGTGTGAAGAATGCCAAACAATATATTCTACTGTCTCCCCTGCCCAGGTAAGGGCACAAACTCACTAAGGCGGAGCTTGGCTAATGTAAGAACTTCACAGGTCCCTAATTATACTTAAGAAACACTATAAACAGAAAGAGAATTCTGATTTTAAAAGGTGGTCAAAAAGAGCAGCTCTCAGCACACCTGGCCAGCACCTTGTGGGAAGACCAGCTAAATACTAAAGGCAACCCTGCATAAACCAGTGTAGGACATGGTCAGATTTTGGCACAGTGGGTCAGAGAAGGAATGAGCTCCCATGAAAGACAGGTGCTCTTTACACCTCAGGGCAAGACAATACCTCTGGGCCTTCTCAGTGTAACCATGGGTCTTCCATAAGCATCTGCTCAAGGGCTTTTCACCTCTGTCTCAGCACTCTAAGCACTGTCCATGTCCATACACAAATGCCTACCTCACCTCCCTCCCTCGGTCAGCCGCTGCATTCTGTACGCTCCTAACGGGGCGGCAGAGAGGCAGCTGCTCTTTGCATGCTCTGGGTGACACACTGTACAAATTCAAAGCTCCCACAAACATTAAACAAAGGCTTGCTCCAAGGATATGGCAGATTTCCCACATCCCCGGCTGAGCAAATGGAAACACCTCCCGAAAGCACATGCCATAAAGGCTGTCCTTGGTGGTTCTGTGGGCTCAGGGCTATGTGCCAAGATGTGCTAAGCAGCTCAAATAGCAACCACTCCTGCACTAGCCCTTTCACCACTTCCCCTGGCTCAGGGCACTACCCAGTTCACCTACGTAGGACCAGAAATGAGAAGGGATAGTTAAACTCACGGATAACTAAACTCCTTGAGAGCCAAGGAAAGGCACCCTAATCCTGGCAGGCTGAAAAGTACTTTTCAACATAGTACGTGTCACATAGGAGCTTCCAGAGCAGTGATGGAGCTCATCCAGATTCCCATCCTGGGCTGGAGCTGGCGTCTATCACCCCAGGGCAATGGCTTCATTAACATCAGTGCCAGTGCCCAGTTCTCCAGCACAGGATCCCTGCAAGTAGAGACAGTCCTCTGGAGACAGCTCCTGCCATCACTGAAGCCAACCACCAAGATAAAGGCTGCCTAAAATTCTTGAGGAGAGGAACTTATCACAAGAGACTTGGTAGAAACAGCAGCAGCTTTGTTTCTGTTTTGCTTTCAAAGGGTAAGCACCTTTTTCTCTCCCTATCCTACTGCTGGAGTACAGTTTGTACATCCCATCATTCAGATGTCTGACAAATTATTTCACAGTATTCTTTATCCATAGCTGTGACAAGCAAATTATACTGATTTAGGCTCATCTACCTTGGTCTCCAGGGACGCTGGATATTAAACTCTCCCAGGACTGGCAGCCTGAAGCACTGTCACCACTCAGCCTGAAGGAAGATGCTGGGATGGCTTCCCTACTCAACAAAAAAAGGCTGCTCTATTCAGGGGAGGAACTAAAATATGATGAAGGGAGCACCACATTACTCATTCCTTCTGCAGAAATGAGGCTCATCTGAGCCACGGCAACAATATTTACTCCAAATGGCAGGTCTGCAACCTTCACCACTGGCTCCAAGAAAGACTCTATGTCTTTCCTTCCTGATACACAGTAAGTCCTATGAGATCCTGCAGGCTCCATTACCCCACTTGGTGGCAGCCAAACTGCCTAACCATGCCCATAAAATGATCAACAGGCACCACACATGCAAGGCAGAGATCACAGCTGGCCTTTCAGTGAAGCCAGAAGAAAGTTGGCCCAGCAATGGCTTCAGAATGCAGGAATCATAGAATATCCTGAGTTGGAAGGGATTTACAAGGATCATCAAAGTCCAACTCCTGGCCCTGTACAGGACAACCCCAAAAATCACAGCACATAACCGAGAGCATTATCTAAGTGCTTGGCAGGCTTAGTGCCATGGCCATTTCTCTGGAAAACCTCTTCCACTGTCCAGCAACCCTCTGGGTGAAGAACCTTTTCCTAATATCTAGCCTAAACCTCTCCTGAAAAAAAAAAGCTAACAGAAAACCTGAACACTGGCCTACCCCTCAGCTGAGCACTGCTTGGGCACTGCCATGGGCAACTCAGTGAGTGCACTGAGTATTTTCCTATTTACATATATATGCACAGGAAAGAACAGGACAAAACCAGTCTGCTAGTTCTTCCTTCTAGGAAGGTGGGACTGCCCTCCCACCACTAATGCTGAAACCCTCTTCAAAAGGGATCAGTGCAAAAGTTATTTATTTCTTCTAAAAGCAGCTGGGTCTTTATTTGGTATGATAAATGCAGAGCTGCCACAGGCCAGGCTTGCTGGGAGTGCCAAGGTTAAGGTGCAACAGCACATTTATCCTCACAATCAAGTTAAGCTTGCAGCCCATTTTCAACATAAGCCTACTCTAGCAAAAGAATTTGTCCTTTAATCACAGCAACAAAGACAGGCTCCCAGACTCCAGCTATTTTAAATGCACTCAGATGGGTCCAGATAATTGTTGGTGAGTAAGGAAAAGCTTTGAAGTTCTTGAATCAAGAACAAAAGCTGAGCCATGTGAGGGCAGAGGCATGGCTGGCAGGCTAGCTGCTGCTGCCATCTCCTCACGGGAATTTGTAACTCTTCTATTAAATCCTTCTCAAAGGTGCTTTCTTCTTCTCCTCTCTCTGTAACCCTCATGTAAGAGCCCCATCAAGAGACTAACAACAGGATTAATGTTTTTATACAGTTCAGAAAAGTAATTTAGAGCCTTGTCCTCTGTATTCCTAAAGCCAGTATTAAAAAGCTTATTTGATGCAGAAGATCCCTTAAAATTATCATGAATATGATGTGATTGACCTTATCTGCAATACACAATCATACCCTGTCTTTGAGGTACCAAAGGTTATACCAAGCATTGATAAAGTTTTTTCTTTCCAAAGTCCTAGAGAAAAAAATTTCAAGTACTTCCTAACAATTGACCAGATGTCTGAGACATCAGTACAAGCCAAATATTAAGATTTGACTTCCCTGTAGGATCCGTTTGTTGATGTAATCTGCAACATATCTACTACAAATGAGAAAACAAGTGAATGAAATCGAGACTAGCAGGCTTTTCAAAACTAAATGCAGAATATAATTTAGTTTCATTATAAATATTTGATAAGCTGCATCTTTGTATCAAATACATTCTTAAGAAAATTAAATTCAAGCATAAACTAATGGCAAGAGCACCTTTTGTCAACTGGATGCACTTCCTTTTGCAAAAATGAAATTCAAACAAGCCCGCTATTTTTCAACTGCAGACATCACAATATAGTGGTATCAAATAAAGTCTGCTATTACATGAATAATATTATCTATTATGCATTAATATGAATATACATCAATAGGAAAAAAAATCTGGGCTAAGAGCACTTTAGCAAAAAAAAGTTACTCTTGGCACCATCTGAGTACTTGGGAACAGTCTGGACAATACTGAATGAGCAAGCTTAAAGCCTATATATAAAGTAAGAATAAAAACTGAAAACGCTTTCACTTGAAAAGCAAACCAAGACATTTAAGGCACTCCCACCTATACATTAATTTGTTCCAGAAACCAAGGAAAGACAGATTTTATGTCAAAATTAAGAGGGCATCATACAGTATCATAAAAGCAGCATAAATTCTACACTCAGATTTTCTTTAGTCTTAAGCCTCCTGAATACTTGAACCTGTAGTCCATCCAGTCAGGTAGTTTTATCTTCACTTCAAACATGGTTTGCCTTTCAGGCAGGCTAATGATTTGGTTTTTGTTTTGCCCCCCATTGGCATCTCAGTGCATTTGGATGAATCATACCAGCTGATCTTCACCTGCAGAAAAATATCCTGCGTGTATTGCATATATTTATGTCAAAACCATGGTGTGGTATTACCTACCAAAATAAGAATAAGCTACAGAAACCTCGGAAGAGCTATCCACACAGGAATGCCTCTGGATTTTGTAGATGAAAAGGAACTGTCTGATCTA
This sequence comes from Vidua macroura, assembly GCF_024509145.1. Classification (NCBI taxonomy): domain Eukaryota; kingdom Metazoa; phylum Chordata; class Aves; order Passeriformes; family Viduidae; genus Vidua; species Vidua macroura. Next base: position 92,078,336 of record NC_071572.1, on the reverse strand, counting down.
GGAAGTGTCGCTAGTAATAAACCCTCTTTCAGAGTATCTCCAGCTGATCAGCTACATGTACAGAACAAGAGTAATGCCTTTTTTTTCTGCTGTTTAAAAGAAACATTATCCTTCTCACCAGTTAATGGAAGCCTGCCTTGCAAGATAAATTCCTGTTGAATGCTGTTTCTCAGGACACAACCTGATACAGATGTATGGATGGGGGAGCAGGGGGGTTTTCAATGATAAAAAGCAACACAGGCAAAGGTCATATGCAGATTTATGAAAAATAAATTTATTACATAACACCTTGTTTTAACAATGTTTGATTTTTTTACTCAGAATACTTGTGTCATTCATGTAAAATAGTTTGATACAGTACATTGTATGTAAGTTTTTCCTCATAAATTCTAAGGCTCTCCTAACATCTTGTTCCTCTGCAGTAGGAATGGCACCCCTAAACAACGTGCGAACATTAAAAAAAAAATTAACTGAACAAAATTTAAAATCCACTACACCAAGCTGGTTCTCAAAAATCATGACAAAATATCTGAATGGATGCCGCACCTTTTTAGGAAATATCACTCATGCTTTTTTAATCCCAAAGCATGCTCACAAATCATTAACACCAACAGGAAAAAAATAAAACACTGTCTATGACAATCATTTTAGTTTGTTTGCTGAACCAAACATGTTTATATCAATGACAACATACTTATTTTACTATCAAATAGCAGCTTTAATACCAGTCAAGTCATAGATTTTAAAACAAAAACAAAAACTTATGTTGGAAATAAATCTTTGGGACACTTGTAATTGCTGGGAAAAAATGCAAATGCTTCCATGTTCTTAAAAAATCTCATTGTAGCAATCATGTCGGTCATAAAACATCGATCTAGCTGGAAAATGAACCAACCCACAAAAGTCACTAAAAATAAATGTCTATCAAAACTGTCTGAGAGTTACAGTTAGTTTGCTTTTTTGCCATGGTAACATATACTGTATGCTTCAAGTACCAGTTCAAAGATGTCGTGTACTATTGGTCAGATGAAGTTGTTACATCAAGAGAATTCACCACATACGACAACAAAAATGCTTGCCCCTAGCACATTTCACAGCTTCACCTGCTACAGACTGTCACTGAAAAAAATGCATCGGTCAGTCTGAACCATGTCAAGTAAACTACAGAAGTAGCATATCCACAACACAAACCGTGCTAGCACTTTCTTTTCAAGTCTAACCCCAAAACCAGGTACAACGTGGGAGCCCCCCCTCGGCCCCGTGGCAGGGGGTGGGTCGTGGCGGTCGGACAGGTGGGAGGTGTGGTTGTACAGTACATTCTCTGGCCCAAGCCGGGCTCCTGGCACGCAGCTGTGCGGCCGGTCCTGCAGCATCAGCGACAGCGCATCGACGGCACCGGGTGCAGCTCAGTACCGGTGGGTCTGGTGCGAGTACTGCGGCGGCTGCTGGGAGGTAGCTGAGTATCCCATGCTGCTCTGTGGCTGCGATGTGCTTGGTCCGGGGTTGGGGTAGGCAGCATGGGGGTTGGAACGCTGCAGGGGGGGAAAGCACAGACACACAGCCCTTCGTAACATGGACATGGTGACGCAATTTCACCTACTGACTCGTTTCTTCAAGAGGCACCCAGCACACACAGTCTCAAAGCAGCTGCACTTCCACACTTTGTTTCACTAACTCTGATTACAGCAGGTAACAGACATCAGGAATACCAGATTAGAAAGTGACAGCTGCCAGCCTTCTGCTATCCACTCTAATGGGAATCTTCACCCATCACAGTCAAACCTCCAGCCAACCCTCCAGATGGCTACTGTGCACCTGCACATGACACTGGGCTACCACCACTCACGGCAGTGATCTTCCCCACTTGCTCCCTTTCTCCTAGCAGGAAGGTAGGCTGCGGTGGAGGTCCAGGTGAGGCATCTTACTGCTGATGAGCCACTCTGCCTTATTCTGGAGATTTTCACACATAGAGGACATACCTGCCACCCTTCTGTGTGACCTAGGAGTACAGGCTGAGAACGCTGTGACTGGGCTAAGGTGTCACCTATGAACACCTACAAAAATGCTCGAAGGAGAGTTTAAAGACAACAGCGACATGTTCCTCAATGGAACCAGATATTTCAGGAAAAATGTCCTTAGGTTGTGGCTTGGGAGTTTCAGATGGGACACTGAAGGAAGGACCAGTACAGCACTGGAAGAACCTGCCCACAGAGTCTGTGAGCTCTCTCTATGAAGGTTTTTAAGACTCAGCTTAACAAAGCCATGCTAATCTGAGTGAGTCAGAACTACCAACAGCCCTGCTCCAAGGGGGAAATTTGGCTAGATGGTTTCGTTTCCAGAGGCCCCTTTCAACCAATTCCCACAATTATTTGAGTGGAACATTCATCATTGCAAGAAGCTCTCAGCAAACCAGGAACTGCCTACTTCAATTTTAACCTAAAAGTTATTATTTACTGATCATGCGTTATAAAGGAAAGAAGGACTGCCTATGAGATTTGCAGTAAGTATCTGAACACTTAGTAGCATTTAACATTTCATTAAATTAACACAATTTCAGTACATTACTGCACTGGTTTACATTCACATTAAGGTTTACATGCCCTCACAAACTTTGCAGAATTTAGAAACTGTGTAGCTTCTGAATTCTTGATATCACAGGACATATTATGTTTTTTAGGAAAAGCTGCTTCTAGAAGAGGTCTGAAAACTTCTATAAAGTAACTATTCCAGGACTAGGGTATTGCTACTGAGACCTGAATAGGAAAAAACTGTGGAGAACCAACACCCTGAGAAAGTAAAATATTAAGTCATAACATAAAACAAAAACCCCAATTTTTTCTTGTACAGCATTTAGAACAGAAGCTACACCCAGGAAGCTGAGATGATGGCAGAAATAAAAAAGGCATACTCTACTTGTTAACACACACTCACAGGACTGAGCTAACACCTCTAGAGAAAAGAGGGAGAAATGGCTGGACCAGCACTTAATGTCAGTGGGAACAAACCAGCACTGCTGATCCACACCGTTAGCACAGTGACTGAGCTTTGTGGGCATTTGCCTTCAGCCTTGAGAGGAAGACTAAGTCACTCAACAACAGAATGGTCACAGCTCTGGGTCACCCTTCTCCATGTTACAAATACAGGATGCACTTCAAAGAGCAAAAGTCCTGAACACTGGGTTTGCCCATGTGTGGCTCCTGTATGTAAGAAACCATCACAAGTTTGACCATTTAAAACTGACCACTCATTTCAGTTGTAAAACACTCCCTGCATTCTGACTTCTAAAACAGACCTTATTTAAGACAGAGGCAATGAAAAATCAGATTCCTTTGTGACACCCAGAAAAACAAATGGCTTTTGTTTAAGAAAAAAAAGTAACTATCCAGTCCTTTCTAAATACTATTAAGCACCCAGAGGGTTATCCCAAGCTCCAGCCTGCTTAATCACATTGCCTTTGGGAGTGTCACATTGCAGATTTAAACAAGAAGGCAAGTCTGTGTGCCATGTGTCTACTATTTTTATGCATGGCAGAAAAGGATATGAGGTCAATGTGCCCTGCAGAGTAATTTGACTTCTGAGTGAATGCAGAAACTGTCTTAGTGTGCCTTGCCCAGGAGATGGCAATCCTTCTTCACAAGCTTTATATGGGGAATTTGAGCAAATCAAATGAAGAACAAAGGAACAGGTGTTTGATTAAAACAGAGGGCTGTATTGTAATGTTTGTTTTCCTTCTCAAGCTGCTGGATCAGAAGCAAAAAATGTGAGGAATTTTTTTTCAGGGAGACCTGAAACCATCAGTTGGAAACTCTTAACTTCTTTTGTTCTAGTGCTGGCAAGTTCAGGTCTCCATGTTTTCCAGACACCTTAATCAGAGCAAATCTACTGACTGCCTCTTTGCAAGGCTAGGGGGAAAAAGATATGTTTTTGAAAACCAGAGAGACTGTCTCTCCTAGAGAGACAGCAGAAAGATTGGTCAGGAGTAGTCAAGTTACAAGTAAGAGCTCCTGAGACAGAAAAGCAGCAGTTGTCATTATCTTAAGGGAAAAGTATTCTGAAATTAATGTTTGTCAACAAGGGCTCTCCTCAGCTGTAATCCCAGGATGGATATCTTGAGTACAAGAATTCTGATGAGCACAAACTGAGAACAAACCAATGCCAACTCCGGCCAAGCAATTTGAGTCCTCTGACTTGTCAGCCAGCAAACCTCAGTTCTGGCTCACAGAACTAGGAGCTGAAGTTTGTTCAAAATGCCACAATGCAGCAGCAAAATGAGGTGAAGGGCATGTAAATAGGGCATGTAAATGGGGCTCCCTGACACAGTACACACAACCTCTGAATCAAACTCCTTAGATGTGTGACTCCACCCGAGGGCAAGATTAAGAAAGTTACAGCTGCATTTGCCTTCTGCTGTGTCTGTGTGTTTTTAAGAAGCGGAAGAAAGAGCCAATTAAAAGGCCAAAACAGCAATTGACTGCAGCTTGCCAGTTTGAAAGGGATGAAACTCCTGTAAGAGTGCCTGTGATGGATAATCCTACTAAAAGAAAGATGACATTTATACTTAGAGGCACCCCTCCCTGCAGAACTATAGTTAAGGCTCACCACCATCTCAAACAGCTCTAAAAATGTGTATTGTTCAAGGAGAATGACTTGCAAACTGATGTGTTATTCATGTCCTGGAATAAACTGAACAAAGGCACTTGGGGACTATATGAAGGGTCTCACAAAAAAAAAACCTCCTGAAAATGATCTTATTTTACATTTTCGTAGTACTTTCAAGTTTTGCCCAATGCTGAGAGTACACAGGCTTAGGTAAGGATGAAGGTAATGCCCCCAGGCAGCTTCTGAGGCTATCTGGTACTCTGAGGAACAAACTCTGAAACACAAGATTTCAAAGCCCGCTGGTGGTTCATTGAGAAGCTGTATCAAACTGAAAGGCAAGTTGACAGCAGCAGCTTTACTAACTCTGTTTTTTAACTCTCCCTATGTTTTGCTACAGACTGTAAGCCTAGCTAAGTGGATTTCCATTATCAGGGTCTCACATTTAGATATCAACATTTAAATTAACTGAAAACATTGCCAGTAGTTTCCAACTTCCCCCTAGGCCATCCAAGACTGTCTGGCCACCTGTACCGTGCATTCTAAGTGAACCAGTATGCAATGGTTAGTTCCTGCAGGCTAACATTTCCAGCAGCATACCTCCTCTTGAAATCACCTATTCCCTAAGCTTGCAAAAATCTGCTGCTCTCCAACTGCTCCTGTGAATCATTTGAAGGCTTCCCTGCTCCTCTTCTGTAACTTCTAGGCTTGTATTAACTAAAGGTACTGTCCTTAACCCTCTTCTCCCCCATCTCCAGTAGCAGCCTTATCCAAACCCAAAAATTCAGATATCATTTGCTGGGATGACAAAGATATGCTTATACTCCAGGCTCTGATTTCTTAATGTCTGACCACAAGCTCAAATGCAGGAAGGCCAGAAGACATTTTTCATGTTTTCCTTTAAGTGCTTTTTCCCAGTGTGCCTCATCTTCCTCACTCATCGACTGCCACCACCCGACCTGTCTTCAGATCTGCAATATTTGGCTTACTCAACCTAGAATCTCCCCTGATCTTCAAAAGAGATTATGACAACATCATGCCAAGTCTTTGTCATCCAAAATACTGTTTCCACATCCATTAACCCAACTAAAACACTTGTTCAGATTCTTATTTCACAGCTCTTTTACTGCAACATCCTCTGCCTCCTACCACTGCAGATTTGTTCAAGCAAGAAATGGCATTTTTAGGTGATACAGAACACAGCATAACAGGCTCCTGGTCCATAACCATTAGCATTCCCTAATATGAAGGTGATAATTAGTAACTCTAATAATGTCTGATTCTAATTTCTTTACTGCCAACCCAAAGAACATCAGGATATCAACAAATTATCAACTAAACGAATCTGAAAAAAAAAATCAAAATATGCCAAAAAGTAACAGTTAATACAGTGACATTTACAAAATTACTTTTTTAGTTTGAAGAAACACTGCTCTAAACATGAAAAGCAAATACACAATATGTGAATGAAACAAAATACCTGATAGTCTGAGGTCATAATAAGTCCACCTGAGGTAGTGGTAGGAGGAACAACTCTCACTTTTTTCAGTGGGGGTCCCTGTGTGTGACTGTTGTCTTGGTTCCCTGGATGACCAGTTCCATTAGTATGGTTATTGCCCTGCTGCTGCTGCTGGTTCTTCTCAATTGTTTAAACACAAAGAAAAATTTCAACTCAAAAGCAGTACATGAAATAATGTAAAATCAGGAAATAGTGTAAAAGCCAGTGAAACATGATGATACTGTTCTTCTAATACTTACTTTGTCTCCTTTATCATCTGGTTCTTCTTCTGTTAAAAATTCTCGTTTTGGGTAAGGGATTTGACAACCTGCAAAAACACTGTCCCCCAAAAAAGTCTATTTATCACAGTATTAGAACAGAAGGGTTAGACCTGTAAGATTCACACTTTACCCATGACAGTTTCAAGCTGCCAAAGCCTTTAATACCTGTAATTTAGGGAGATGTTCTCCCGGTCTATCACCATATTCTAAACTTTGTAAAAACATATTCACATTTGATTTTAATGTTCATTCGACTCTTATATACTAACTTAAGCTCCCAGTAATTTTTTTGTTGGTTAGAAAGGTACATCACTTGTTGGTATCTACAAGGGCACAAAGAACTGTCTCAGTATAGCTATTGTGTAATTCACAGTCTCAGGACTAGCTAAAAATATTTCTGGAAACTTCACTGACTATTAAAAAAAAACACTTGGAAAAAAAGTTTAAAAGTAACTAGAAATTTCACCTATCAACTCATATCTCACAGTCCACATGGATTTGCTACTTCCAGTTCAAGCTAATATTTACCTGCCCTTCATCAGTAGAATGTATTTATAATAAAGTCTCTGTACACCTGTTAGCAATACTCATTGTGTATTCACATTAAAATGTCAACCTAAATTTGAGAAAAAAGCCAAACACTATCCTAAAAGCAGTTTTTGCAACAGCCAATCATTCGCATGACTTTAAATCACAGAGACAGCTCAGGAGATGCTATAAATAATCCAGCAGGCTTTAGTGAAATAATTTCATTTTTAATTAATTCCTTATAAGTATACATATTTTATAAATTCTTCCCTACATAAGGGTAGAGAATCACAGGCAAGATGTACTAATAGCTTTACTAAAAGGGTGTACAGTCATGCTCTCTGGCTAGCCTTTTGGAAGAAGGGCTTAATTTTTAATGAAATCATTCATTGTCCATACATTTTCTCCCTTTTGTAAATCTGCCTGTGCAAACAAAAAAGAGGAGTGTCTACAGAAAATGGATTTAAGTTGTTAAGGATGACAGCACAGAGACACAGACTTGACTTTCTCCACCCAGTGAATTTACAACAAAGGCTAAGACAAAAATGTAAACTAATTAGAGACTGTCATCTGGCATTCTGAGGCAGAGAAGCGAACCTGCGGGCACTTAGCAGTTGTCTACCAAGATCTGTAGCATGCATAATCAACCTGTCAGTGAGTAACAAGATTAGTGCTGCAACTAATAGGATCAAAGTTCCATAAAGCAAGAGATTAATAAAAATGCTACTTAATTTTAAAAACCACGAATGGCATTTTAGTGGTTATAGCTTTCTTCGGTTGTTAGACAGTATTTAGCTCAATATTCACATACTTAGGGCAGAGAGAAAGCACAGTTCTAAAGCACCTCTGAATGCACTGATAGGTTAATAAACTGACCACTTACTCAGACGTGGGAAGAGGATCTTCCAAGAAGTAAGGATCCTGCATAGCCTGTTCTGAGGTAATTCTCTTTATTGGATCCATAGTGAGCAATTTCTGAAGCTGAAGAAGAAAGGAAAAAAAACACCTTTACCTTACCAAAACCATTTATAGAAACTTCACTGTATTCCTGAAAGTTGATACAAATGTGTCTGAACTCAAAAGCCTAACCCTAAATGGCATAACCACATTCTTCTCCCCTGTTAAAACAGTAACTTCATTTCCTATCAAAGGACACCTATTTTCACTTGCAAAGCCCAGGACTTTCGGTTCCAGCCACAAGCGTTCTATCAAAACCATTCAAAAAGTTTCCACAATGTACTAGCACCTTTAATCACAAATTAATTTGGGTTGGAAGGGCCCTTTGAGGTCAGTTAGTCCAGTCCTCTGCCATGGGCAGGGACACCTTTAACTAGACCACGTTGCTCAGAGCCCTGTCCAGCCTGACCTTGAACACTTCCAACAATGAGGCATTCTGAACTTTGTGCAACCTGTTCCAGTGCTTCATCACTCTCTGAATAAAGAATTTCTTCCTAATATCCAATCTAAATCTACCTTCTTTCATCAGAAAGCCTTTATCTCTTGTTCTATCAAAAGAATGTTCCTCTCCAGCTTTCTTGGAGATTCCCTTCCAAGTACTAAAAGGTGCTATAAGGTCTCCTGGGAGCCTTCTCTTCTCCAGGCTCAACAAGCCCTGCTCTCTCACAGCCTGTCTTCAGAGGAGAGGTGCTCCAGACCTCTGATCACCTTTATGGCCCTCCTCTGGACATAGCACCCCAGATGAGGCCTTGTGAACTAGGAACACTGGAGCACAACTATTCTATTTAGCTCTAGCGCTGAGTTGCAGTGATGCATTCTTAAAATACATGTTTCTTATTCAAGAAGTCTGGTGTACGTGCAAATACTTCTCTCCATCCACCCAAGCAGCTGTGGAATACAGCTGTGCTGGACAAGCAACATGAGATAACCTTCAGATACCACACAGAAAAATAACGAGTTTTCATGTTTCACCAACAGTGTCCAAGGCAAAACTACACCATGACATACTGTCCAAGACACTTCACTTTTAACCTGTAGTGGGTTTTTTTAACAAGAAGATACATAAGTAAATAGAATTAAATTTACATTTCCTATTCATACTTTCTGATCGGATTCATACATTCACCTTTTTAAAAAGATCCCATGTCATGATCTAAATCTGAACTGGTCATCTCCTTTCACTAGGAGAAATTCATAACTGCATGTGAGAATTCATAACTGCAATGCAAAACTCCATACTTCAAAAGCTGAAGTTGAGAAAGTACATTTCCCTCCTCAGCCTTCAGTTTTGACAGCATGGTTAAGAACTTGATAACTATGAATTACCACCATCAATCCAGTTTTGTTTTTCATATCATCTACAAGAACTCACAGTAAGTTTTTTCAGCTCTCTGAGTCTACATGAAGTTTTTATAGAATAGCAAGTTGAACAAGCCAATTCTTACTCTCCCAAAAAGCATTGCCAAGAGCCAGAAAAGGAAAAGGCAAAACATGACAAAGAACTGCCAACAAACTGAAAAACACAAATAAAGAGCACTACAAAATACTAGCATCATTTGTGGTGATTGGATTCTGGAGCTGTCCACCACATGATGACAAGTCTTTGTCGTGATCAGCCATACAAAAGGAAAGCAAAATGATTGTGCGACCACTATCCACCATGGGGATCAAAACTTTGGTTCTGCTCCCTTGTACAGGTGCCACACAGAAGTAAACCTTCTACATATTACAAATATTTTTTATTTTAAAAACTGCTTGATATAAAGATTACCTTACTAAATGACACAATAAAAATGCAGTAAACTTCATACATCATGAATTAATGGGACAATCACTACAGTTTATATAGACCAAAGTAACCATATGGAAGATCAAAAAAGCCAGGCATATAGGAATTTTTAAAAGTAAAACTAAGTATTGAAAGTATGCAAAGCAGCAAAATGAGTAAGGATTGCAGCAACACTGCAAATGTAACTACAGGCTAACACAATTATAACACAACTTAAAGAACAAAAAATTCAAAATTACTTGATACTGAACCTAATCCAGTGAATGACACTCAGAATCATTTTATCAATGTGAGAAGATATTTCATCAATATAAGATAAAGTGATTTTGCAATTTTTCAGATTGCAGAGTATCAATCATTCCTAACTTAATTTATAAAGTTAGTTACAGTGGACTTGACACCAGCTCAACTCTTACTTGAAACAACTGTAACATATACAAGGAATTTGATTTTTTATGTCTGCAGGAACTTACCAAGTGGAATGCCTTACTATCTGGTTTAACTTTATGTTTTTCCATATATTTGATAAGGCTGCAGTTGGTATACCTAGAAAAGGAAGCAGAAGTGGTATTTCTAATATGTAAAACATTGATACTGCAAAGTCTTCCTGGTAGGCACAAAACATATTAATAAGAACAGTTTAGTCTCCCTGCAGATCCAATAAGCTGGGAAAAATCACAACTATCAACACCAGAGATTGCTTAAAAATCAGAACTGCAGAAAGGCGTGTTTCCCTCACATCCTTATAAAAGCATATCATATCCACACACACTTTTAACCCACATGCAGACAGCAAACTATCAACTGGATTTAAATCGCCTGGTAGCAATTTTACTATTATACTATTTGATTCTGTGTATTTCTCATGACAGTGAAGATATATAATCAGCTCATAATCAGAACATTCACATTTACTTTTTTTAGAAGAGAAACTCAAAGAAAAGGTTTCTAAATGGTTGCAATAGCATGGCAGATGCAAGAAATGTATGTAACTATACAGACCCAAATGCCTCAGCACAGAAACCAGGCAACAGGGTGGCATTTTAAGTGCAGGTATTAGCCTGTGGCAATGTGACAGCAAAGCTGAAGGGTATTTTTTTCTTTTGTCACTGTAAGCTATCCTAGACACCAAACCTAATAATTATTCACACTGTTTGCTGGAAATGGTAAAAGGTTACCAGACCCCTTTTAAGCAGCTATTACAGAAAATCATTGCCAGTACCAGAGATTTGGGAATGGCTGTGCTTTGACACACTGTGCTTTGCAAACTTCAGACCTGCACGGGGTCTTACTGGCATCACCTGTTTCACACCTGCCACCTTACCCTTTACAGCCTCTGGCTACTCTTCTGCTGATCCACACCACCTCAACAGATGAAGTTCACCACTATGAAACAACTCTATTTTTCATTTTTACAATCTAAGTCATAACAATTTCATAGTCCTTCTTTGGCATCTACATAGAAAACAACTCAAACTGCAAGAAATTTAGTGTAGGAAAGAGATACAAAATATGTTTTATTAAGAAAGCTCAACCCAGACTTACGTGTTTCTCCGGAAATCTTTCATTAAGGTTGAATGTTCTGGCATCTTTTTTATGTCTTCCCAATCTTTATCTGCAAAGCAGTATTAATTATTTTTTCCCTTTCTCTCTGAGTAAAACAAAGCATTTCCAAGTATCTCCACAGCCTTGATAGTTTTTTTTTTTTTTAAATTCTGCTTCTCTAACCTTGAAGTTTCTTATGTCTTTGTACTCCCTAGCTCCTATTCTTTCATCACCTCTTCACAATAAATCATACCAACACCTAAGAGGCTCCAGCTGTGTGCTGATTAACTCAAGAATGTGAAAAAAAGATGCCAGCTACAGTGGCCACAAAACAACGCTGAAGAAAAACACATCAGGCCTTGTGCTTGAACCCTTCAGGACTGTTATTTAATTTATTTATACAAAGTTGTGATCTCAGGACAGGAATACACAGGACTCCAGCAAACCCTGTCTCCTTCTAAGGGATTCTCTGTTCTGACAGCACTTTTAGTTACAGGAAATTACCCAGAGGTATTTCTGCAAAGTAAGATATACTGTTATTAAATAGGAAGTTAAGAAAAATTAAAGTTTGCACACTCAAAATGAAGAATAATTCACCTCAATGTAGACCAAGGCCAAAATGGATTTTAGAATAAAACAAAAAACTCACTACCAGCACCTAGCCTCAAATGTCTTAAGCTCCAACTCTTGAAAAGACTCTGTGGGCAACTAATTTGGTTCAATTCAAATCTTTACTAAGTCTGATCACTACTGCAGAACACTGATTTTAAAAGCATTAAATAAATAAATCAGACATAATTATTTAATTATTACTTAGTTAAACAAAATATTCTCTTCCTTCCTATCCCATAGACATGAGAAACTGTTTCAGATATGACAAGTGTCAATTAAAATGCAAAAAATTGCTGCAATTGAATGAAAAGCATTTCTTGATAAAAACCAAAGAACTCCAAAGGTCAAACACAGACCATTAGAAAGGATTAATTAAACCAATCAGAAAACCAAAATGAGAGTATGATCTACTTATACAGCTATACAGAGCCAATGTAAAACCCAAATGAACTAAGAAAAATATAAAAGGGTAAAATTCTAGTTCAGAAGAAGAAGGGGACAGTTGAAGAAGCAAAACTAAGGAGACAATATGCAAAGGCAACATTTCTGTGAATCTCATACAGCAGTACAGAAGCAATGAAGTACACGTACACCAAAAAAGGCAAGAGCAAAAATAAGAACATGTTTAATAACAAAGTTCTAGAACCACCACAAACATATAGACCACAAAAGTCATGTGAAAGGAAGAGGCAAGTTCAGGAAAAAAACCCCAAAAACATAATTAATAGTGGAGCAGGGAACACAAGGAGTGAGGAGAAAGACATAAAAGAAGTTAAAATAAGGCCTCTGTTACTGACTCCTGCAATCATGTGAACATTAGAAGACAAAGTATTAACTGAAGAAGCAAGGCAGCCTGCATAAAAACAAAAGTATAACCAACACTGAGGGGAAAAATCCAACAAGTGATATCCCCACTGTAATTTTTTTTTGGTTCATACAACCAGTTCTTTCTTCTGGTTTGGAATAAAGAAAATTTTTCTAGACCACCAGCTTTCCACCAGGTGGGGGGAAAAAATCTATACCCTCCATTACTTCCAAAGGCTACATTTAATTTGGCATGAGCTAAACAAATGCATAATATTCACTAAATATATATATATATATTTTGCTTGGTTTCATAAATCATCAGTCACCTTCCAAATCAATAATCAGTAATGAAGCAATGTAGAAATATTCCTTCTCATTTTTAATCACCCAGCATTAAATACAATCTTTTAAAATAATAAAGCATTGGTACATGTATACACAAAGATAACCCTAGCATTAATAAAAGGGAAAATATCTAATTTGACCATTGGATTCTAGATTTTTAATTCGTGAAATAAAGATTGTGTTTGAACAGCTTTGTTGCTTTGATCAGCTGCCACCTTCATATGCAAAGAAAGCAATATGGACATCTTTCTTTGAACAGTGGTGATAAAAAATACAGTATGTACCTGCAGGAAATCCCATTACATTGAATATTCTGTCCAGCTGGTCATGGTGATAAGGATTACTAGTTTTGATATCTTCTTGTCGACAATGGAATATTGGCTCTGATGTTAGCAGCTCTGCAAATATACACCCTATGGCCCAAATATCTTTAAAAAAGGAGAACACAAATAAAAAGAAGAACAAATGAAACTTTCCAAAACCATCTGGATGAGGTAGAATGTTAGTGTTTAGCTTATCAGAGATAAGGTCAAGTTTCTATTGTAGAAGTGCAATACTTCCTCAACTTTTTCTTTTAGCTTTGAATGGAGGTACCCAATTCAGAAACTACACAGGAGCTGAGATAATAGCATACAAGTTTTTGTGGGGTTTTTGAAGCGTAGTTACCACTTAACATTGTAAAAAATTAACTTGGTTAAGAATAAAAGTGAAGGAAACTATTGGGATAATGGTCAACACACAAAACACAAAGAAAGTAAAGCCAACCAGTATCTTGCCCTTTTAATGCCACACTGTCCTGACCAAGAAATGTGCAGTCACTGATCAGCCAAGTTTAAGTATTAAAGTAGTAATGTAGTATTTAAGTAGTAAATCCTAAAAGTACAAAAGTAGTGGTATTGGTATAAACCAAATGCTATCTATAGCATTTAGTTGAAAGAGAGTAACATGCAGATTGCTACAAGCCCGCACACCTCACAACTTTTCCATAACATTCATTTAAATAAACCCCCAAACCTCATAACCCTTCTCTTTACACTGTTGCTCTCCTATCTAATAGTCAGATTGCCTGAATCTTCCCAGTTGTTTTCTCAACTCTTTTCTAGTATATACAAACACAATTTTTAACTCAAAGTGGTGCTATACTGAGCCTTGAATGAACAAGGTCATAAACAAGGACAAAAGCAAATAATGCAAACAGCATAACTCCATTACTCAGTGTTTTTACAGTCATTTTTTATCTACACTGAAAAAACTGTGGACTAAAGGCTATGACTGCCCATGCAGTTTCACACACTGCAATCAGCAAAAACAGCAGTAACGCGAGGGAACATGCAAATACAACAAATTAAGCAGTTTAAAGGAACATATAAAAATTTATCTGATCTATAAAATAAACACAGTATTAACAGAAAAGTAAACAAAGATACATTTAAGGTATAAACATTAGAATTGCTGACAGAAACAGATATGATCTTTAGAAAAACAAAACAAGAAAAAAAGATTGAGTTCTGAGGAAGACTTTCAGGTTACAGAAACAACACAGTATGCTGACATACAACGTCCATGTCTTGCAAAGTGGAGTAACTGCTAGGGAAGTTACTTCCTCCCAGAACTGGCTGCCAGCCTTTAACACATCTTTTAAACCAGGTAGCAAGAGAAAACCTTCCAGTGCTTTTCCCTACAGTCTCTCTCCCTTCCATAGCAAAGCTGATCAATGCAGTAAAAGTGAATCTAATCTCCCTCCAGTTTGCTGCTGGGCTGTTCTACAGCCCACAGAAGCTCTGGCCATCTGTCATCTGTCTTTGAAAAAGACACAGAGAGGCTAAAATGCAGCTTAATTTTACATTTTAGCTTTAGTGCAGCCACAATATTCTCCATTTTGTACATTCGTTATTTCATATATTTATTACACTAGGTAATAACCTCTGCAATAAATTTAATGCACTGTGCCTCACAGTCATCCTAAGATGGATTCAACTAGCAGTTCAAAGATGCTTTCATATTTTTTCATAGGCTCTAACAGCATTTATGAAAGTCCTGCGTGAAAGCCACAAACTTAGATTGCATTGCAGAGCATTTGGAGCCAAAATCCAGCAATATATTTCATTTCTATATATAGCCTGAGACCCCAGTAAACTCATCAATTTGTCAAAGTTTAATGCTTCTTCAAGAAACAAGTAGCATACCTTTAACTCAGCTACTGTCCTTTGAACAATTTATCAAAGCTTTAATATTTGGGTACAGTTTACATAAAGAACAAAACAGTACATTTTTCTCCAATTTACTTACCAATAGCTTTGGTATAATGTCTTGCTCCAAGAAGCAACTCTGGAGCTCGATACCAGAAGGTTACAACTACTGGATCCAAGTCTGCTAAAGGCTTCAGAGGTGAATTAAATAATCGGGCAAAGCCCATGTCAGCTGCAAAATTCAAAGAGAGACGCTTTAAAATTTGAGAGAAACTAATAATTTTTTTTTTTTTTTTCACAAACTGATTGAGTTTACTTGTTAGCACTATCGTCACTCCTAAATAAAATGCAAAGGCAGACTGTAGCAGATACGGACTCTCTGAGTAGATTTTCTTTCTGTAGAAGTTACTGGATGCCCTATGAAGTATATCACCTATTAAGTATATCATTATAAATCATTACTAACATGAGTCATTTATAACAATGAATTAACCATTGTTCTGAAGAAGTGCATCAGCTCCTCAGGACACTGGTAAATCCTGACTCATTTTGCCTGATGTTCTCTGGTAAAATATTCCCATTATTACAGGATGTTTTTTCACAAAGCAGCAATTTTTAAAGTGAGCAAAATGCAGATTCTGCAAAGGTTAGAATGATTTATAATACATACGTGCACATGACAAAATCTCCCTCTTCATGAAGTTAGCTGTGGCAAGACTTCCTTCACACAAAAACAGCACCTAAGCCTACAGCATCTGCCTCCCTGCTGATTTTCTATCAAGATGCATATATCAATATACCAGTGCTGAACACCATTCAGACTATGATTTTAAAATTTTGGTTGTGGGCATTATATCATTAAAAACTGCTTTCTAGAATTTGTAGTGTACAACTGCCTAGAAAGTTGTCTGAACAACTAAATATAAGTCATACAGGAAAAAATGGGCAGAGACTAAAATACGCAGCTTCTCCCATGAAACTGCTTTCCTGATCCACCAACCCCGAAACCCAAGAAGAGGGACCTTTTCATGTAGGGATATTCATATGCTGAGAAAGACTTGAATGGAATGAGATGAGTAGCTACCCTGAGGGAAAAGGACCTACATGCTATAGCTCAGTGAGGGAATACTGCAGTGTAAATATGGGTCTCTAACTTGACTACACAATCCTTAATTATTTTTTCATATGCATTCCTATTTATGATTGCTTTAATGCATTTAAAAAGAGAAACATTTTACAGTTTTTTACACTAAAATATCAATTACTCAAAATTGGTCAAGTCACTAGTAACTATGAATAATAAGGAAAATTGTTGGCAGAAAGTGAATTTATGACCCAAAATGACACAAAACGCCTATAAAAATTATTTTAAGTTAAATACCAGTTATGTATCTTTTAGAAAAATTAGTTACACTGGAAAAGTGGAAGCCCTTGGTATGTGTATAACTTCTGCATTCTTTTATTGCTGTGGCAATCTTAAGGAAAAAAAAAAAATCTACATTTTGATAACACACTTCAAAATCCAAGGTTCCCCTCCCTCTTGCCCTGCTGGGAATGGATGGCTCAGAGGACTGGTGGCCCAATACAGAATCTTTCACCTGTCCATTAACAGAGTCTGACTTAATTTAGTTGTTTACTAAGTGATTCTCAAATTAATTCAAAACTCTAAATTAAGAAATAAATGGGTGGTCTATGTGCAATTACTAGCAAGTAGTTGTGTACAGCAAATATCACCACCACTGTCGAAAATGAGTCCAGAGGATGACATACATGCTCTGTTTTGGAAGAAACCCTCCATGAAGAGTAAGGTAATATGAAGAAATTTTCCCTTCTGTTGTCCATGCTGTACCTGTTTTCTATGCAGACCTCAATCCCTATTGCCAACCTTAAAAGCTCAGAAAGGCATTAAAAACTTTCAGAGTAGGATCTGCAGAAGCATTCAACCCTGGCCATCGCTCCCCGGATTCCAAAGGGCAAGGGAAGGCCTAGAACAGCACTGAACGCTCCCAGTAAATCCTACCCTGAATCATTCTACTAGTGACTAACAATATAGTTCAGATCAACAAAACACTAAGAGAACAGAGCAACAATGCAGAAGAGTACTCTCACAAGAGAAAGCCAGAGGGAAGTGAAAAATATAAACTAGCTTTAAAAAACCCTTCCAAATGGGGCTGCATTACCATAACAAATGTAAGCAGGCTGTGCATTAGTAGCCTGCTATTAGAGCACTGCCATGATAATGCACGGCCTGGTACAGTTTATTATTGTTAGACTACTGTTAATTTTTATTTATGTATTTAGTTTAAAACAATTGAACTTCTACAAATTATCCTCTCACTGCAAATAGTAACTCCCACCAGAAAATGTTACAATAGTGTGGAAGTGTTGGGTCCTTTCTAACCTGGTACACCCCAGGCTAGGCATTTAGCATTAGCTATTAGCTCTCACTAAACATTTTTGATGGATTTCTGTGTTTTCTGCACTTTTAAGATCCCTTGTGTTCGTCTCCAAGGGACCTGCCTACTCCTTCAAGAATATTTCGTAGGCTGAATGTCATCTTTGACTCCATTCTAAGATTTAAGGTTTGTAGCAATGAGTAGTTCCCTATTTAGATTTCTATAAGCAGCAGCAAGATGTCATGGCATTAGAGGTAAATGGAGGAAATTTTAAAACCCCGCTTCTTTCTCCTCCTTTCCTCCTAGCTAGCTGTCATCTTTAACCCCACATCAAAATCCCCCACCCCACACAAACACCCACTTAAGCAAAATATAATGACATTTTCCAATTTTACTGATGAGGCTACAGCATTTCATTGTCAGAACTGGTACATGGGGTTAATATGATGAAGCCAGTCACTCAGAAAACAGCATTTATGAAATGTGCCCAGGCACATACTGGTATTACAGTGACTACTTTAGGTGGTACAACTGCACCTTGAGAACATTCTAACTTAAATGCTACACTGGGACTTATCAAAGATATAAACATACCAATTTTTACTCTTCCTCGCTCAGGACCTTCACCCATAACTAAAATATTAGCAGGTTTCTGTGGAAAAAAAAATAAATATACAATACATATACCACGATAAACCTAAACATTAGTCTCTGAAAAGTTAATTAAGCTTTGTTTTGCCAGTTTTAAACCAACTTTGTTTTGATAAAAATGACAAGTTTCTCCGTCACAATAACGCTGTGCAAGGACCCAGACACAGGCTTTCCCTGACTGCATCTTCCTCACATTTCTTCTCGGCATTGCTGCGCTCCAGCAGCACATTCCCTACTGACACCCTGGTGTCTGTCCTCAACACGCGCGGGCTGGCAGCCACCGAGCCGCTGGGATTTCTACTCAAATTGCCCTAGATCCTTTCAGTGGGAGGCAGTCCCACTGCTGCCCACCACCCCAACCACAGGGATGGGAAGCCACCTCTACAGCAAGTTTTGCCCAGGGTTATTAGGCACATTTGCAGACACATCGCACATAAAAAATACAGACGAAACATTACCATATCACTTGATATTGGAGTGAACACTCATCTAAATTCTTCCTATTTATAAGTGTTTACCAATTCACACAGCTGTAAAACTGGAAAGCACTGCCTTTATGTTACTTTTCTGTCTTTCCTTTGTTTCTTTTATTATGGAGACACATTAAAAAAATGAGCTAGAGTTTGGCTTGTTAGAAACATGATAACTCACTTCATAATCCTCTATTTTCTGGTGTCCTGTTTCTCATAATCCATTCTCAGCATCTGTAGTCACAGGATTCCTCAACTCCTAACACAGTTTATATAATAAAAACTACAGGGCTTATTTGGAGGGAAAAAAGTAAAGAAACTCTCAACTAAAGCTGATAATGTATGCCAGACTTGTTCTCAAATTGAGTGATTTAGATACCCATTCATTCTGTAAATCCCGGACAAAACAGGAATTCCTATTCAGTCATAACCTGTAAGACTCTAATAAGGCTGAGTTACAGCTCTTGCTTTGCTTTTCCAGTTTAAATTGATCTGAAGGTAAGAGTACCTGAGCAAAACAGCTTAGACCACCTAAAAGTTAATGTAATAAACCCTAGTATCTTTGTGTGATTTTCTAAACACATTCTAGGATATTCTCAAGCCTCCCTGAATCTATCAGGCTGTAATGTAAAAACACATGCAAAGAGGCAGAAGACCACAATATGATATCAACCTAGAAGTAATTGCTATTATGTAAAAATAAGGTAGAAAAAATCAGTACTCGAGCAAAAATTTTCCTTAAGAAATTAAATTATTATTGTTTATGAAAGGCTGCAAAATGGATTTCTGAAACTCTACAATCCTTGGACAAAATATGTAAAAAGAATCTGAGGTGATGCATTTCTGAGAACAGGTTAAGGATAGAAGATGTTATCAAAAATGTGGTCAAAAAAGGTAAGACATACTCTATTGTCTTTCCAACAGCAAGAACAACACATCCAGCTTGTGCTGTATTACCTCTGTGATTTCCAGAAGAAATTGTTCCCCACACCTCCACCACCCCCTTTTGCTTTTTTTTTAACAAACGCATACATTCCAGATAAGTACTGCTTCAGCATTAAAAAATGCAGAATGTGGGCACACAGCTCTCAAAGCATTCCATTTAGATTGCTTCGACAAAAGTCCTAGAAATAAACAAACAGCATACATCTTTACATTCATAGTTAGTGCTGAACTTTATGGCAATTCAATCTGCTAGGTATGAAAATACATCATTTCCCCAAAGAAATCTTTCTATTGCTACACTGTGACTCAAAGAACAAATCCACATATTTTACAAAACCTGCTTCAATATATATGGGATGTTAAGCTACATATCTAATTATCATGTTTTCATTAGGGTTAACAATACATTACACGGGCACTAAAATTTCTCAGATATATAATACATGGACATAATACATAAAGTACCATTTTCCCCCTCAAGTTCACAGGTTGATAATACTCTACAAAAATGCTTTTAACATCCTCATTATATTTTCACCTTAAAATATTTTACTGTTTGGATTTTGGTAAGGACAAGAAGTCCTATTCGCACAAAGACAGTATTATACCAGATAACTAATCAGCACGGCACTGGGTAACAATTCCTGCACCAAAGATCTTCCACCCTAAGGTCAAGGCAGGTAGAGATGAGAAAGCACAGTAAGACAGTACTAGTTAGCAAAGTAAGTATCAACAGCTTGATTCACACTCAAATTTCAGAAGTTACAGAACATACTTAACAATAGAGACAATTTAGAAATCTGTGTAGGAGTATTCTAAAACCGCAAAATAAAAAAGAACCCTCAGTTGGTCTGGAATATTCAGTTCACTGTTTTCTGAAGTCACAAGTCCTTCACTGAAATAGCTCTGTTTGGAACACAAGATTTTTCCTACAGACAAAATGATTTATGTACTAATATCACTGTAAAAATACATCACAGTTTTTTAAAAAACTAAATTAGATGTCTTATTCTGGAGACTTCCATTCCTAAAATCATTGTATGCATAGACTGGAACAATATTTTTAGTTCAAAAAATTTTCCAAACAAGACCATTGAACTTAAATTCAATAGGGGGATATCTACTAGAAATCAGTATGGGGATAGTATTGATATACCCAAATACTATGTGTTTTGAAGAATCCCTGAAAAACACCAAAGTCCACTAACAAAAGTGAATACATGTGTCAGGAATTATTGTTACGCATCTTTTAATCGAGTCCACTATCTGGAGGGGAAAAAAAAACCTGAGCAACTCCCCAGATTTGTCTCTTTAGGCAATTCATTACACATTAGAAATTTATTTGCAAAGAAAAATAAGCAGTCATTAGAAACAGAAGGGAGAACTTTGGATTAGCATTAATTTAATTCATTAATTTTCAGTTTAATTCTAATTTTCCAGAGAAAACTGAAGTTGAAACTGCTTATCCCAATCACTTGGGCTGAGCAAGTGAAGCAAAATCTTTTAGCAATTCTCATACTATATTCTGAAAACACTCTAAAGCAGCTATACTTTTTAATAACTACAAATTACCAACTTGAAGTCCCTAATTTCTGTACTAATAAAGGCATCATTACTTTTGCCATTAGGTAAAATAATTTGTGCATGCCAGACAAATGCAAATGAGAAACCTGTTATGATCCTAAGCCAAATGTGAAGAGCCATGCAGTGATGTACAGCTGAGTATTACAGAGAACAACAAAAGTGTCTGGCAATCCCATAGAACAACTAAATTCAAGAAAAATCTTCCCTCCTCCTTTCTTCTCTTCACAAACCCACCTCAGCAGCAGAAGGAGAATTCATTCTCATGAAAGAATGACCTTGTGACCATGGCACAGCACTAAATCTTATTTTGTCCTATATTTGGTTTTGTAGGACTCCTTATGATCTTCATCTTGTGTATTTAATCACTAGTACTGCTGAAAAGAGAATAAAGATCCCCACTGATATATATTTAGGTACTTCTAATTTAATAATTATTTGGGAAGTGCAAAAAGAAAGTCTAAAAAGCAGGCTAATTTCAACCAAGGGAGGTAAAAACCCAAAGGAGGTTCATAGATCTGTGAAGAACTTGAGACAGTCACCTTCACTCATCTGCCTGATCTCACACAATATTGCTCACGTTCACTCTTATTCTGAAGCCTCTGGTGATGAAAGTTGCACAATTCCCAAGCAATCTTCTCTCTTTCACTCTTCTCCATTGCAGTGTTTTTCCTTTCCTTCTAACACAACAGAAAAGGTTAGTCCCCTTGTCTCTTCTCTTCTTCATTAGCAGAAAGCACAGACAACCACTCCTTGACTTCCTTCTTACACTTCCTGGGACAAACATCTCTCTTCAGTCCTATCACCTAGATTTAAAAAAAAAAAACAAAACAAAAACGCAAAAACTCTCTCCTGCTCTGTGTTTCCTAGTAGGTTATTTTTTTTTTTCTGGATCTATGCTCATTCTTGCTGATTTCCTCTAGCTGTTCTGTCTTGGGGCACCCATTTCTTTGAACTCCGGTGTTCCAAATTACACGCTGCTCCTGCTGAGGCTTCAGTAACGCTAAATGCAGTGGAGGGATTGTTTTACATGCCTTGCACAGCATCTTCCACTCTGTACAATCCCAGTATGGTATCCTGCCTCACTGCATAAGGCTATTGATTCATGTTAAGGTTACTAGCCATGCATTTTCTTCACATCTTTTTGGCAGGACTACTACTTTGAACAAACATTGCAGTCACATACTGCTTCTTAACATATACTGAAAATGTTTGTGTTCTTTCACAGAGGGGAAACTAGACTTCAGAACTTATCTGAATTGCTGTTTTGAAGGAAAAAATGCAAACAAAATTAAAATTATACCATGTGTCACGATGAGATGTGACAAAAAAGAAAAAAACATCATTCTTGCTGCTCAGAGGAAGTTATTGATAGGAGCAGGGATGATTATTCCAAGTTTGTATACTAGGTATCTGGAAATCCTAGGATATTGTCTCATGCTCGTGGAAAAGTATTTTGGTTTTAGGCCCTCCTTTCACTAAGCTTTACTCACCAAAGCAGTGAGGAAAGAACAGCGAATTTTTAGACAGTTTAGCCATTGCAATTTTTGATACTTAGTAATTTAAGCATCAAACCAGGTCTGCAGGAACTATTACTCCACATAGGTTTTGCTACTAATCTGTTTCTGAAATCACCAGTTTTTAAAGACTGATTTTAAACATAGGTATCAGTGAGTAATCTAAACTCCTCTGAATTACCTATTATAGTATTATAATGTCGATGCTACCTCCTCCCCAACCACATTATTAACTCTTTAAAACATTTCTGTGTATACTAATGAATAGACTCATACCCTTCACACATCCTTTTTAATGTACCTTTTAGTAAGGTTTTAGTATAATCCTAACCAATTTTCATTTGGATAATCCAATACTTACAAGTTGGGCTCCTAAAACATTACTCTCTAGAGGATTCACAATGATGGGGTGAGTCACACCAGTGATATTTGTTAACTGCTGGTATTTGTGCATCCTTACTGGCTGTGAGACCAGTTTACAGAACTGGCCATGCCATCCATTTCCACCTGTGATGAGCCATGATAATTCATAAGAACATAATACTGGCTTTCAATGAAAAAAAAAAAAAAAAAGAGCAGGTTAACTTTAAAAGAACAATACTAGGCAAAGGGCTTTTATCCCTAAATTATTTTGCTTTTGCAACTATGACCTCAACAATGATTCTACTATGATTTATAGTGAATGACTTCTTTGTATTTTAGACTTCAAAGTATCATACTAAACAACATAGGAATTATAATCTATATTAAACAATATAGATTTAAAAACACAACCCCACAATCATACAAAACCATAAAGGAACGTCTTCAGCTGTATGTGAGCAAGTGCTTGTGAAGCATGAAGCACAAGTAAGCTAAAAATGTCTTGCTGAGAAGAAAAAAAATCAAAAATGTTTTGAAAGACAACTGCAAGGGCTTAGCAAGTTGAAGCCTGCTCAGAGGAGCATTTTTGTGGCACAGTGGTAGAAATTGCAATATATTGATGTGGTTTATCACTTCCCAGTCAGGTCCTCTGACAAGAAACCTACTAGCCTTCAGCATGGCTTGCAAAATCCACGCCACATCTAAAGGTCTTACAAAAGACTCAATCTTTATACTTCTTCTGGCATATCTCTAACAACCTTGTTTATCTTCAAGCAGTCATAGCAACATCAAAATATTTCCTTATTATCAAGGTGGTATGATCCCTTGCATTCTTAGGGACTGGAACTGTCTTGGATCAGTTTAGGGTTAGAGAAAATAATTTCGCTTTCATTCCAAAATGATTCCATTTTCTGTCCACTTTGAACAAAATGGACTACTTCAATACTAAATGGTACTCTAGCACAATAGCAGCGACAATATAACCTTATTCAAAGGACAGTATCAGGACTTTTCTGAAGTTAATTGCTTTCCTTGAATTCAAAGATGTTCATTTTCTTTTGCAACTGATTGGGGCTTTAAAATATATTATAATCAAAAGACCACGACAAACACTGGTGAAAACAATGTCTCCACAACACGTATTATATCTAAACATTAAAATATTCTTTTTGATTACAGAACACATGAATTGTAAAAAGCACTGGAAAAATTAAGAAAGCCTATTTTAATGTAATACTTCCCCTTCATTATCTTCTTATAAAGAACATCCCAGAGTTCTTTAAAATAAATAAATTGAGCATCTAAATAAAATTCTCTTTAAAACTAAGAGCCATTAAAATTACCAGTAACAGCCAAACAAAAACAAACTCCTAAATTATCAAAGCACACATGTCCAAAAATTTTAAAAGTACAGGAAGTATTTGGATAGGATGGAAAATAGAGGGATGCTGTATCTATGCCAAGGGGGCCTTCTGCTAGCTACCATCAACCATATTTTATCTCTGTTTCAGCCTGATGAAAGCTGTTAGTCTCACTACTATGTTTTTAGGCTCTGAACAGACTCCAAAAATTTTCTTTCACTGCTGTCACTCAATTACTGCCAACTTGGGGTAATGTAACTTATTAAAAGCTTGTACACTGCCTGATACATAGACTTTTCTCACTTTAACAGGAACTGAACTCAAGCTGAATAGAAAAAAATTAATTACTCTTTTCAGGCCAACTCTTTCACTCCCTAGAAATGTCAGCACAAGCAGCAGGATGTGACTTTCTGTTCAAAGCCTCAAAACAAGGAAAGGTGGATATCATAGGCAAAAAAATTACTATAGCAGGAAAATCTACCATGTCAAATATCATTAACACATAATTTAAAAGTGTAGTAACAAACTTAATACATCAACATGAACAGTCTTGAAGGAATGTATTTCCTGTGGGTTTTGCATAGGTTAGAATGATTCTGGATGCTGTGGACACATCAGAGCAGGATCAAATGCAAGAGGAGAGCATGCTCTGCAACTAGTTTTTAGTCCTATGTTATTCTATATATATAAAATCCCTTTAAAACTCAAAGTTCTGCCTCACAAGTAAGGATTTAAAATGTGTAATAGAAACCCTGAGTATCATTTTTGCCCGGTAATTTAACTGAAACAGTTTCTGTGGGGTGACAGGCATTCAATAGTACTGTAATCTCACACATCCCAAAACTTTCACACAAAGGCAGAAAACTGCCTTATTTACTCTTTGGTTTACATGCAGCTGTGTTAACCCTTGCCATTTTCTTTAAATCCCTATTTTGTTGATGTTTTTCATTTAAATAATACTTTATATTTATAAATAATACTTTAATACTTTATTTAAATATCACCCTACTTGTATGGACTATAAACAGCTCCTCCCTGCTCTGGATTAAGAAAAAATACCAAAGGTGAAAAGTCTATGTAACTTACTACTATGCACTTTCCAGTGGTTGCATGGGCTTTGCCTGTGCTAGAGCACTTTTTTGCACAGAACAAATACAGTATTTCAAACTACATCCCAAGTATCTCCTTCTGCAAATTCGCTCATATTTGCAGTAAGACAGATGAAGTTGGGTTTTCATAAAGAATAAGCTTTTACACGGGCTAAGTGTGTCCTATTCATAATGTTACTTTAAAACTCTCCGGATTAGAGTTACTCAAAGGATTGTTTTCTTATCATCTTTTCCTCTGTATCATGAATATAGATCATTCATACAGAATACAGCATTTTCTTTGTACAGCAGACTGCCGTGAAAACACTTATTATGGCTATTTCCTATATTTTGAACAATCCATATTCCTACCTTTCACAGCATTTCATGGTGTAATAACTTTTCCACAACCTTAACAAGGTACTTAGCAGTAAAAACTTCAACAAAACTAAAATTCAAACTGCATTTAGGTGTCTCTAAAATCATACCCAAGGGTTTTTACTAAATCCTACTAAAGGGTTTTTATTGACTAAACTTACTTTAAAGGTACATTTGTGATCAAAAAGCTTCTGGTTCTCCATACTTCTCTTAGGTCAGAACCACAAGTTATGACGGTATTTTTTTCCAGCTGGCTAGTACAGCTCATCACCTTTATGGCAGGAATTAGATCTGAAGTTTCTAGCATGCCTTTCCTCTGCAGAACGCTCACCACTATTTGTATTTACATATATAGATATGAGAGTTCCTGCAGCCAGTTTAGTGTAACTACTGAGATGACTGAGTTTGCCTTCAAACAGTGAAAGATTACTTACATTATTCTTTCCAGGACCACTATCAGGTATCTGGCCATCTTGAAAAGACAGCACATGAAAAAAAAATGCTAGTAAGAAAAGAACAAACTTATAGCTTCAGAAAAGAAAGAGATCTAATATAGTCTGCCCAGTAGCTGACATATTTTCATCCCTCAATGTGTTATATA
The DNA here is from genome assembly GCF_024509145.1 of Vidua macroura. Taxonomy (NCBI): domain Eukaryota; kingdom Metazoa; phylum Chordata; class Aves; order Passeriformes; family Viduidae; genus Vidua; species Vidua macroura. Next base: position 92,051,838 of record NC_071572.1, on the reverse strand, counting down.
TATGCTTATAGATATAAGTAATCATCTACAAATTATATTCCTGGTGTAATATATTACACCATTCTACTTCAGTTATGAAATGAAGTATTCAATTAAATTACCTAGAATTTTAGTAAAAATATTTCTAAGCTGGAGAAAAGCAAAAGAAATAATTCAGCATTTGTCCCTGGTTCAACTATCAATACACTTCTCCCAGAACACATGCCCTCCTCTGTATGACATTTGCTTTTCATGACATTTGAAAGAAATGGTCTGTTTTGATACCGCATCTTTTTACCAAATGTACCTGAAATTTGCTAACAGATACAAAGGTCACGTGAGGAAACTAAGAACCAGCATGCCCAGGTAAGCTGTGTCTCCTTAAGCAATCACACAGTATCAACAGAACAACATAATTTTCTTTTTATTATAAAACATGCAGCTCAACTTGCATTTTCTAAACTATTTTTTCCTAGAGACTGTAGAAGCCATGCTATCATTTTGCATATCTACAACTCTAAAGCACCACTTTGTTTCCAGCTTAGAAATCAATAGGCAATATGAAGACACATGTGTTTCTGGTGCTGTAATTAAATGCATATTCCACCAGACAAGGACAAACTTCCCAAAGGCACAGAAAAGGCCTGTATTGATTACATACCCTGTAAGGTAAAGATGTAAATGGTTATAAAGATCAGTTCTGAAACATTCAATTTAGTCTTGAAGAGTTCCAGAGCAATGAGGAAAAAAATTCAAATTTGGAATTTCCCTTGCACACTTTTTCCCTTTTGCAATTGGTACAAAACTGCTGGTTAAAATTATTCCATGTACAGTGACGTAGAAATGGTAGGGGAAAAAAAATGTCTGCTTCCATTGCTTCTTGTGTCTGACAGTTCTGCAACAGATAAGGCAAAAATATCTCACTAAAACATCAATAATCATGTAATGTAATTTCATGCCTACAAATCCTCATCTGTGTTGCACTTGTCTGTCCCTAACATATCTGGTAGCAGTTCAATAAGCAGTCTTACTTTTTCCATTTATTTTATGCACCTTGTACTTCTTTCATGTAGAAGTCAACAATGATTTCAGAATGCCAAATTCAGAAACTTTATCTGCACTTTCTCTAGGCAATAACAGTGTCTGAGTAGTTGTCTCTAAGTTTAGTCATATCATTGGCTTGGTAAATTAGCAAAGCCCCTCTTATAATACAATATATTGTTCCACCTTGACCTTCCCTTTGAACTTTGGACCAAGATTGTATTTACTCTAGTTTCAAAACCAGATATATTCATCAAGAGAGAAAAAAACTGTTGTCAGTAATCCTGCCAGTTTTAAATATGAAGGTTGTGAGAATTGGGTTTTATTACCACAGAGGATTAATTATTTTGAGAATTATTTATGGTAAAGAAATACTGAGGTAACAAGAAGAAAAACTAAATTTAGGTTCCACCAGACAAAACATAAGTCAGTACCCAGACACAATGATATAGTCAGACCTTTTGGAAACACCTGCTGAAGATAATGAAAGGCTACAAAAAATTACAGATAGAGTTGGACTTGACAATCAAGCAAATGGGGCTTTGAATAAAAGCAGCAGCCTAAGAGAGGTAGATTTGAAAAACCTCTACCTGGAATAGAGATTTCTGACCTTTCCTTGCACCCCTGCTTTCACTTAAATCAAGAAAATAAATGAGCTTTTCACTTGCAATCAGAAAAATATCCATCAAATGTTCCTCTATTCAGCACTTTATCTTTTTATAAATTGGAATCTAACAGCACTGCGTAATAAAACATTATCAAATAACTTTTAGGACTGATTTAGCATTTTTGCTAAACACTGGTTGCTTGGATAAAAATTTTCAAGTGTTATCTGTTGATCTCACATACTACATAAATCTTGGGAGTCTGTACTATTCTTTCACAATCCTTACTTAAAACTTGTTAAATGGCCTTGCATTTTCTTTTAAGTTCTAAGGCTAAAGATGATCAACCTGTAAAAAGCTATGAAAGATTACATTCGAGTTCAAAAATTGCTTGAAGGGACACAGTCTGTGAATGAAAAGAAAATTAAATCTTTTCACTACCTTTAAAGATGGATTTACAACATCACCAGGAAATCTTGCAGTGAAGGCCCAAACACAACTGGAAGAATAGACTGAATAGTTTCTTTTCATTTATATTCTCCATTTGATCTTAAGTACATAGCACCTTCAGTGAAGAATGAAAAATATAGGCCTGATAGCTTAAGACTTGACTATGTCTTTCTAGAGATATTGTCATTACAAAAATGTTTCATACCAAACAATTGATGATCCAGTAGAAGTATATCTTTCATTTTTTTTGACCACACAGCTTCCAGAAAGGTATTAGGGAATACATTACCTTTTTCCTCAGGAAAAGAAAACATCACCACGTATACCTCTCATCATACTGCAGTCAAGATACATTGCAAAAACGTCCTGCTTCAAAGATTGGGTATTTCACCGTTTTTTTCACACCGTTCCTTATTCCTTGGGAGCTATTTGATCTTTCATACTCATCTTACACCTGCTCCCACACAGCCCACCCTTTGTACCTGGCATCTCTTCTCTTGATTTGTCATGAGCTGGATTTTAGACTTATAAAGAGCAGTAATTGAATTTTTCAAGACAAATCAAATTGTGAAGATACAACACATTCACAGAATGGCTGAGGCTAGAAGGTCCACTAGAAATCATCTGCCAGCTTGTTGAGGATGTGCTCCATCTCACTGTTCAGGTTACTAATGATGATGTTAAACGGCACTGAACTCAGAATCAACCCATGGGACACTCCACAGTGACTGGTGTCCAGCTTGGCCACAATCACTGGTGGCATGGTCACAATCCTTTGAGCCCTTCAACTCATCCCATTTTCAATGCCCTTCACTGTGCACTTCCCAGTGTGTACTTCATTAGCCTGTCTACAAGGATGGATGGGACGCAGAGCTGAAAGCCTTACTAAAGTAAGCAACACCCACCGCTGTTAGCCCATACATCGAGCTCGTCATTGAAGGGTTTTAGGTTGGCCAAGCACAATCTCCCCTGCATAAAAATCCATGCTGACTACTCTCAATCACCTTGATATCTCCCAAATGTTTGAAAACAGCTTCCAGAAGGATGTGAACCATCACCTTTCCAGTGATCAAGGCGAGAGTGACTGGGAACATAATTTCTCAGACCCTCCTTGAAGACTGGAGTGACATTTGCTTTCTTCCCCCTCAGGAGCTTCCCCTGATGGCTATGACCTTTCAAAAAGAGTGGTCTCACAATTATTTGCATATATGAATATGAAGGACATGATTTGATATATCTCTATGGGCTTCTCTATGGTGAACTCAAAGATCTCTCACTACTTTTCCAACTAGAAGGCTGGTAGCACTGTAACAATATGTTCTATTTCTACCTTTAAATCTGCATTTGTACAAAACTGACAGACATTACTCAGTCAAAAGTTTCACCTAACAGGCTGTTTTCTCAGGGTTTTTTGAGTTGCTTTTCTCTTTTTTTTAATCACTGGAATGAACATGAAATACTAAAATTTTGCAGTCTCTTTTGATAACTTCTATATTTCCATTACTTACTGTTTTGAAAGTGTAATCTAATATATTAAAAATGTCCTCAGAAATGCAGGCAAGGGAGTAGTCATGCTCCCTTTAAACAGAAAAATTAAAAAACACTAGATAATATTATTTCAACTATGGAATATTTAGAACTACAGTAAAGTAAAACTCACAGGAAAGCATGTGATTAGAAGCACGTGCAAGAAAATAAAGTTCTGCCAGACACACTGTTCTTTTGTGATCTCGTGAAAGTAGATACCTAACGAAAAACACCTTGGAAACAAAAATCTTGGGAAATATAACAGCTGACAACCAAAAGAGTGATTGGGTTTGGATTGCTGGGGTTTTTTTCCTCCTCTGAAAGCAAATCATCACCAAGTCCTTTTGGGAAATAACACCGTTTGGGAAATAATACCGTTTGGGAAATAACACCTATTACTTGTTGATCTACTCAAGAGTAGAAAAAAGGAGTAGAAAATCACGCTACTTTTTAAAACTATAAACTTATTTCTAGTAATGTGCACTATTATTACTTTCTTCTTTTCAAGGATTTAGGTTTACTCTTTCAAATGACCACAGCTTTGGAAGTTTTATAGGAAGACAGAAGAGCATTCCTGTATTTCTGAAGTAATTCTTAAATATTGACAGGGAGCCATCCTTAGATTCTAGAGTTCTAATAAGGAAAATTGTAAATTGCCAAGGTAAAAGTTCCATATATTTAACTTTGCCTACAGGACACATTTAAGTGATTCACTTTATGGACCCTGGAAAGTAACTAAGATCCTGTCTACAAAAAAATACTCTGGCAGCAGCTTTTCCTCATTCCTTGTTAATCTTTAATGTTCTCACTAATCCCAAACATGGTAGCAGGTATCCTTGGGAAGAGTCCAGGTCTCAGAAAGCTATGTGCAAACTGTAATAAAGCCTGACTGCCTCAAAGCTTATTAAAAGGCAGTGCTTGTCCCACAGCAGCCCGCGAGCTGAGCTGCACACTAGGAACAACTTCCCCACACTGCACTGCTGCCAGTCTGCAAATGTCCACCAACACAGCGACACAATCCCCGGCTAACTAGGACACTATTGACAAAGGCTAAGAGACTGTTAATTCCTTTGGCAAGAGACAGGAGGAGAGGAATGGGAAGCAGAAGCCCAGCACTCTGTTCCCCATTTCCATACCTCACTTGCCAAGTGACAATTCATCTGTTAAACACCCACTCACACTAGGCACAAAGAAACAGGCCACAGAATATAGTCTGAAGATTTAGGAACAAAAATAATTTTATACTACTGACCCAGCTTCAGAACTACAAGACATGTGAGATTTCCTCTAGGCTTTTTTTGCTGGAGTTTTTTGGAGGTGGTGGTATGCTTTTATGCACTGCTGCACCATGGAAGTATTTCAAATAGCTTAGGTGCCAATTCCATTATTAATGTAAACTGCAGACTAATCTTACTGTCACCGTACAGAAGCTATGGAGGGGTGCTCATCTCTTACCTGAGACTGATCCTGACTGTGTAGACAGGACTACTACCAAAAACATTAAACAGAGATGCACTTTCAAATGCTAACAGGCATGGCGTAAAAGTTATTGTACCATGTAAAAGGACCTCTATTTTGAGCCCGTTACTTGAAAAAAACCTTCCAAGCCTGCTGTGAAGTGCATGCTGTCTTTTTCCTTGCTGTTGAAGTTATATATTGATGAAAACAGATCTATGGCAAATCTTTGGCTTATGCTTATTTTTAGTGTGGAATAAGAACTTTGAGTAAAGGAAGAAGCACAATAGCTGTATATTATAAAGTGGAAAAAATACTCAGAAAAGAAGTCAGCAAAATGCAGTATGTTACAAGTATGCTTGATAACTAAATTCAAAATATTATTAAAACTATAATTGATGCACTTTGTGGTAATTATATGAAGTGTTCTCATTTCCTTCCTGTTACAGTCAGAGCATGAATAAACAATCTGCTTTCAATTGCTCTCAGCCATGAAATTTAAAGAGGCTGAAGAATATGCAAGTCAAATAAGAAATTTTAAAAAGGCTGGCATTTATTTGTTGAAAAAATTTACTGGTATGTTTCAAAGACTTATGGAAAAGTTAACTACTCAAGTACAGTAGTATTCAAGGCAGTATTCAAAGGCAAATACAATCAACATCTCCCTGCTCTGATGGAAATGGTGAATTGGTTTTCATGTACCCAGTGGAAGAAAAACAGAGTCAAGTATTTAAGTTACTGCAAAGATTTGTACACATCTCCTTTGTAAAAGGCACACCATGACCACAAACCCCACAACAGACAATTATTGTCTTCCAACAGCTTTTACTGTTTCATACAGAATACAGTCACTTTATACAAACCTTACATGAGTTGAGATTTCTTGACTTCAACACTGTGAAGACAAACTTCAGTCTAAGTTTATTGATTTTAATAACTGCTACGGGATTTTAATTGCTGCCAAGAAAGGAGTTGGTTTATGCCATATTTTGTTTCTGATTAGAGAAGTCAAAATCTCAAAAAACCTCCAAAAAATTAGCTACCTAAAAGTTAATTTGACTCAGACATCTTAAAAAAACTACCAAAAAAAACCCCCAAAGAAAACCAATCCAAACCCAGAAAACTGCACTTAGACAGAAGGTAATTATATACTTAATTCATATCCATTAAAGAGTTCCTTATCCTATGAGAGAATAACAGATTTTTTTTGCCAAGTTCTATACTCTTTAGCTTCCTACCAGCCCCAAGCACCATCACTCTTATAATATAGTATATGACAAGAAAGCAAGCATGTTACTTAAGCAGCTCTGCAGGTATAGCTAAATCCAGAAAAACATAAAACATCTAGAAACTACAGCAATACCTATTGTTTAAAGGCACAGTAGGAAAAACATAGTAAATATGTCCAGCCATCCAATCTGGAGTTAAAAATGATGATTTAACACTGATATTCCTGAAGAATAACGTTACAGGTATCCTGGAATAGAAAATCACATCTAAGCATTAATGTCAGTTATGCTGCTTTGAATCAGAATGTTAGTGTAGTCCCAATTCTCAAGCTTAACCAACAGGTCTCTGTCTTTCCAAGACAAAACGCTAGGTAGAATCCCTTCTGTTACTCAGGTTATTTCCAGACCCTGATAGAAGAAAGCCATCACTGGCAGGTGCAATTCTGCCTTTCATTCTGCATGAAACATGTGCCTTCTGAATTCAGCTCAAACTGGACAGTTTTGAAATAACAAGTCCAAAGGTTTCCATAGACAAGGTAGCACAGGTAGCCCCTGCATAGCTCTTATAGGACTCTCACCAACACAGCTTGACAAGGTTCTGGTGGGAAGACTCAGTCTTTGCCTCAAGCTTTTGGTCTCTTCCTCAGATTATCAAAAGATAGCCAATTGTGATGGTGGATTTTCTGCTGGAAGGAAACTTCATGCTGAACTGAGACCACCAACTCATTTCACAGAAAATAAGATAGCAGTAGTTTTTTGCAGTTGCTAACTTAAACTGTATTTGAGCTACAGCCCTAAATGTGAAAGGCTCTGTAATAAATTACCAATCTCCTGAGCCATCCAGTTAAAAACATGCCTGGTTTTCTTTTAAGCATTATTTCACGTTCATAGATTTTCTGAAACTGTAGAAAGTAAAATATCAGAAAAAATTAGATTCTTGATGACAAATCATTTGCTTTCTGTATGCCTCTTAAAAATATAATAAAGTTGTCTAAGTAGTAACATGCACTATGTATTTCTATGTTATGTTTTGCTTCACTACTTCATGAGTCATGACAAAGCCACCAGAATCTTTTTGATTTTTTCTCCTCAGTGCTGAGGCTTTTGTTTCATTTCTAAAATCAGGAGCAAATTAAAACCATCCACACAATCACTGCAACAAAGCTAAGTTTCCTTGTAATTCAGTTCTGAAAATACTATTTATCAGAGGTATAGCTTTTGCCTTCCATTCAAATGGAGAAACTGACATTCTGTAAAAGCATTTATCAGGCATGAAAACAGATGTCACGAAACTAGTCCCTGACCACATTTCCAAGAACACTATTAAAGCTATTTCAAAGACAAAAAGTGACTCTGGAGTAGTAAGGAAGCCAGACTTATTTCACCAAACACAGAATATCACTGGCAATACTGACTCACAGGAATGAAAGGTCAAACTAATGATACTTCTAAATTACTGAAATATACAAATTTTATTTGTGCATAAGAGTATCACATACAGGTGGTATGCTTAGAAGTAAATTGAAAAAAAAGAATGCTATCAAAGAGTAAGAGCTACAGACAAGTATATCAGAGAAATTACCCAATTTCAAGACAACAGACAAAAAAGACCAGTTAGATGTGGGCATATTTTGAAGGCAAAAATACAAGAATTGGTGTGATTCACCAGTTGAAAAGAATTTGCTGGTTAAAGACACTAACTCAGGTTAAAAATGTTTTCCTTATATTGTAATTTGGATAAACATTAGTTTACTTGCAGAAATCATCTAAACTTGGCGTGGCTATATTGCTGGTAGATTACAAATATTAGGAGAAAATAATGGCTTTCAAAAGTCACTTTCCTACATTAAACTGATAATTTCAGGAAAAAAATCTTTTTTTCAGCAGTTCTTACAGCCAATCATTCTCCCCCACCTACACCAAAGCTGTATTTAGTTATTTATCTTGCCTGCAGTGATACTACAGGAGGCATTTTCTGTACCTCAATGTGCCTGTTATTTAAATGAACCCATTTAAACTAGTTTATTTAGAAAATCAAAAAACATAAACAGCCATCTGATACACTTGCTCTCATAAGCATATCAGATCACAGCCAGCTTTTAAAATCCACTCTACTAATCAAGGCCGTCTGACTACAGTGTAAAAATATATATTTATTAGTACATGCTCTTAGCACCAAGGTTTTTGTTTCCCAGTGGTTTTTCATTAAGAAAAACAACCCTTGCCCTCAAATCATCATCCCAGTGCTAAAACCCATTGAGGATCCACTTACCAAATCCCTGTGTAACACCCAGTTAGCATGCAGGTAGTGAATACCATCTAGGATCTGATATAACAGCGACTTCACCATTCCCCGAGGTAACTGAACTGGTTTCTTGTTTGCTTTAGAAGCCCTGTGAAACTTGATTATATGCTGCGAAGGGGAAAAAAAGAAATTAAAATAAAAGAAGTGCAATGTTGACACTAAAAGACTGCCATCAACTCCTTACACACACTTCTCAGGGTTTTTTCAACCTTTCATGATTTGTTTTCCAAACTAGAAACATGTGCCTTAAGTGCTAAAAAATTAATACTGTACTAAGTAAAGTGATCACTGTCCCAAAGCAATCTCTCAAAAATTAAATTGGTTTTTGCTGTGGTTTAACCCCAGAAGGCAGCTAAGCCCTGCAGAATATGAGGAATACAAAACAAATATGACCATCAAAGCACATTTCCTTTTAGATCATTGATCTTTCAAGTTTTAGAGGTATTTTTGTTTGGGGAGTTTTTTTGTTAAGCTAGGCTGATATGCTTTACATCAAATTTCAGAATTACAAGTGTATCACCCCCTACATTATTTTACTTCTAAGTTTTCTCCTACAGTGACTGTAACATTCAAGACCTAATGCCAAGCAGAAATTTTTGCAAACTGTATTAGGAATTTTATACATTTAAATCAGACGCCCAGATTTATTCTTTCTTTATTTACTGTACCCTTATAGCACAGTACTCTCAAAACAGAAGCTGTTGACTGAGCAAGTCTACAAATCTGTCCATCTGAAAGTCAGCCATCAAATCAGACACAGAAAAAGAACCTTTAATAATTCTGAATTTAGACACAAGCACTGATGTCTGGCACTGAGGAGGAGCCCAAAAGGATGTGTTGTCTTAGTACTTGAGCCCCAGGTGTCACTAAGTTCAACAGCAAGGTGTGCCATAGTCATGGTAACCATTTCCATGTTTGCCTCCTTCAAACACAGAAGCAATTTCTAGAACAAACTTCTTAACACATTCACACTTTTTTTCTGTAATGGCTCGCACTTATGTGATCATCAAAACAGCCCAGATCTCGTCCACCAAAACCTGGCACCAAACTTCTATCATGTGCTCTTCCTATGTTCATGACTCCTCATATTCCAGGTGCCAATTAATTAACCCAGCTATCTAACACCCTTTTGGAAACTGCCTTTCCTCTCCTGCTGCAGCCCAGCTCCATACAGCCTGCCCTCCTTCACTTCAGGCAGCCAGGCTTGGCTTTCCTGTGAGGAACAGGCACATTTCTGCCCTATCAATGGTAAAAATGGAGATGCACAGAGCAAAAAAACACAGATGAAAATGGGACGGTCCCTGCACTGACAGCCAAGCACCACATGCAGAAGCATCCCTCAGCCTGAGCCACAAGTTTTACATCCTCTCACCTCTCACTTCCACCAACTCCAAAACAAATGTTATTTTCATACAGTGGACAGAGAGAAGTGACTCTTCAGAGACAGGAAGAAAAACAGATGGTTGTCCCAGACTTCTTTTGTTCCTGCTCTAATACACCCTGTATTATCTAGCCCTTTCCCAGCCTTACTTAAAACCTGCTGTGCTAAATACACAAGTGCTGGAGCACTCGATCCATGGCTGGGGCACAGAGCCAGCCCAGTCATTGCAACCAAGTCTCTCACATCCAGATACAGTGAACAACCAAGAGTTCATGCAGCTGGGGAATTCTGGAGTTCATAGAGGTATATGCATTTAAGCATAAAGGTCAAAATTGAGGGTCATTCCTAAGTTACTTACATACAAACCAGTGTTTCATTAACAGACTTCTGTGGTGATTTAGGTTAAGTATGAAGCAATGCAGAAATGTATAAATACAAACAAGGACAGGTCATAGTAATAGTACCCCTAACAAATATGAAGTCTTGTAGCACATTTTGAAACAAAAAAAACCTAAAAGGTTCCTAGACCTCTGCAACTTAGCATATCATAAATACAGGGGAGTAGTGGAAAGAAGAGTGTTCGTATTTTTCCATCAAATTAAAATAAAAACAAAACAACTGTATTCCATTTCCTCAATATATTATTGTTTCTGTTTATCAGCCTTAAAAATGTCTTAACATTTCAGCTGTTAGATAACTTTTTTTTCTCTAATTGTATTTTGGTAACAAAACCTCAATACCAAGTATAAGAACTTCAAAGCCATTTAACTGTAAGAAAACATCTTTCATTTAGCTTAGCAGAAAGAAAACTGACACACTACTTTTTAGGCAAACCAAATCATTCCAAACTATAAAGAAAACCATTTTTAAAATAAATTCATTTTACTATGGTTTGTGATAAGTGACATGCGGACAAAAAAAAAAACAAACAAACAACTCATGATTCATACTATGCAATTCTCACATGTACACATTCATAAAAAATTTCCCCTCGTTACAAATTGTTTCTGTTGCATCCCTTTGATATGAATCTTAGCACCTTTTGAGGTTAGCATTTGTAGCATTGAGAGCAATGCCCCTCATGTATGTCAGCATTAATTTGAGGTGCACATAACTTTTTTCAAGAAAGTCAAGGCTGCATGGTATTTTTCATTTAACCATGTTACTTTATTTAAAGTATTTTAAATGGATATTAAGCTTACAAATATTGAATTAAAAAATGAATTCAGTATGTATATTTAAACAAACCAACAGGTTTATATTTTAAAGCTGCACCTTGCAATTTGGAATAAATAGCTTTCCTCCCAAATACACTGAATTCCTACACACGAGTTGAGAAAAATTTTTCCCACTGAAATGTATTAACTAAATATACAGTGTCACTACTCTCATTTAATGTATTCACGGATGACAATCAATCCAACTAAAACTCTGAACCGTCCTATTCAGAAAAAAAAGACTCGTTTTTCAAAGGGAATTCACCTGCATAATCAATACATTTTCCTGCACCCTACTTTAGCTGTAATAGGGGTTTATATCTACATTTATTTAAGTAGACTTCTAGCTACTGAGAGCTGATTTCTGCAGATTTTTTGCAGTTTTTTATCTTCTTAAAGAGATCACGGGTTAACTGTGTGGTGTGTTTACATAACATTTTCCATTGCTTTTCCTTTAGTACTGAAAATGATTCCAACAAACATGGAGTAAGCATTTATGCTATGTTTAAAACTTATGCATCTCCTCTGACCTTGTCCCTCTACTGCAACTAAAACTCTAAGCGTGGTACCTACAAACAATTCACCTTACCCAGAGGTCATGCTCAGCGTAGTCAAAGAGAAGCCACACTTTCCTGTCAGCATGAGAAAGGAACACCTTTTGCAGAGAAATGACATTTGGATGCTTGAGCTCCCGCAGCAACTGCAAAAGAGAAAGTCCACAATAGTTATATCCATACATCCAGAACTGGGATACTTAGAACACAAACAAGAGAAGCTGAAATCTGCAAGCCACAGAAAATCACTTTTTTCATGAAAGAACCAGTCATTAATTTTAAACCAAAGCTGAAAGCAGGTCATAACCCCCCCCCAGGGCATTCACTTCCTACTCATTTTCTAAAAGCTCAACTCTGTGTAAACCTCATTATTATCCAGGACCAAGATGACTCTGCAAACAGCCAGCTGTGGCATCTGCCCTTTCACATAGGCTGTAATCTTCAACAGTCCTATTTGGGGTACCCCATTTTCTCCTCACTCCCAGTTATCTGAAAACGCTGCATTTTGGTTGCAGTCATTTGATACTGAATGGGATGGCTGATATAGAGCCTGTTAATGCAGCTAAACCAAGATGTGGTTTGTAAGGTGGACTCTGCTGATCTACAAGGTCACCATTTTCTACGAAAGAGGGTGCAGCTTCTCGCCACAACACACACTACACCAGTTAGTACATTCACAGAAGCCACCCATAAAACAGCACCTAGTTCAAGAGAAAACTATTTTGGATGCACAAAGGCTGGTGAAAGGAAACCTGGTACAGAGCTGAAACAAATCAGGGTACTAAGAGCAGAGAAAGCCCTAGCAAAGGGACACACCTGGAACTTCTTTCAGCAGCAGTGAGCCATTACACCAGCTCAGCTGCTTCAGAAACAATAGTCTGAACCCCACCAAAAGGAAAACACAGATGAGATACAGCACAACTGAATGCAGACAGCATCGGTCTATTTGAGGTCTACTGGTCAATCATACTGTACTCATTCAATTGTTAAGAATGAAAAAAAGCTTTATCTAAGCAAACTGTGGTTAAGCATGACTACCCAAGACGAGTCAAATTCCTGCCAGTTTAGTGTGCCAAAAATGATTATATATTTTATTAAAATGAATGATTAGGGCTTTTTATTTTTTTTAAATGCCAATGGAAAATGAAACTACTCTTTGACTACAGAAATTACTTCTGAGACATTCTATTTTCAATAAAATATAATTTTTCCACTACGTAACAAAGGAAACAAAAAAATTCATTCCTTTCTATTTATACCTTTGTCATAAGTGCTAAAATTTTAGCTGCTACTAAGATAGTAAAGTGGAAGTATATATATGTGTGCTTGTTTCCTTCTTTCCTATTTCATTTGAGACAGACTTGCATTATGACTCACTGACCAGTCTTCAGTGTGCCATTTCTTGGAAAAAAGGACCTATAACCACAGAAATTTTACCTCAAGTATAAGATCAAACAGGGAGATAGTGTAGAGGAGACAAAGCTGCAATAGAAATCAATGCAGAAGGCTGTAGAGTTTCAGCATGGTAAAACTCTTAAGATTTGTAAAAGCACTACATCGAGGCATTTTAAGGCAGGAGCCACAAGAAGTATGGAATTCTTTAAATGCCTGTAATGCCTAGAAAGAATAAGATCAGTATGGAAAAAACCAAGAAATGCTTATTTGCACTTTTTTATCAATTACAGGTGGTAATTTAACCCCAGCCAGAAGCTAAACCCCACAGAGCCACTGCTTACCTCTCTCAGTCAGACATGAATGGAAGAACAAAAACACAAGAAAATTTGTGAGTAAGACAGTTTAATAAGTAAAAGAAAGAGGAATTAAACACCACATCCACAACAAAAAACAACAGAAGCAATGCAAAGGCAATCACATACAACTTCCCCCAAGAGAACTGGTGCCCAGCCAGTCTCCAAGCAAAGGCTACTCCTCCAAAGGAAGGAGGGGCAAGAATGGGACACAGAGAAAGCCTGAACACTATAAGCACTAGCCAAAGCACTGCTTTAGTCACAAATCCAATACACTCCACCATACAGGCTGACGTGGAGAAGATCAACTGCATGCCAGACAGGCACAGCACAGCATCATAGTCCAGCCTCTCAATGGTGAATGATGTTGCAGGGTTTAAGAATATACTGTGCCATTCCTTATATCAAAATATTTTTTCTTTAATCAGCATAAATCCACATAATAAATTTATACTAAAAATTTTATACATGACAGTTCAGCAACTATGTGTCCATACCAAAATATTGTATTTCCTGTGACCTAATGGACACATCTGTACCAGATACAACAAAATACTCCTTGAAGAAAGATGCAGATACTAGTCAGAACTCTAAAAAATAATGTAATGTTCCCTTTTGTTGTTTCTGATCCCATTTTAAGTCTCTCCTACTCCTTATTCCTGAGGTAGTTGCTATCACCTACCTAAAAATATCCAACCTCTTCATGAAATGTGATTCAGCTTGGAGAACACACAGAAAATCTATCACCAAAGCTGGACACAAACATGAGAAACTTTAAAGTAATGCAGCAGAAAGACTCCCTGTCTGTGTAGTGAGGCAACACAGAATTCTCCCTTGTTTGTTCTAAGAGTCTTTGCAGACTTTGGGATTGACAGCATTCCTTGCTTTTTTTCCTCCCCACTCCACCTTGATCATTCCCCTGCCTGCCTTTTATTTTCCCTCTAAACATCCCAGCAATCCTCTCAAATACCCAAAACCCCCACTGTCCTCCTAAAAAATCCATAGCAACCTGCTTTCCTTCTCATCAGTCCCAGCTGACACTCACTCTTCAAGAATAGACCTGAGAAGTTCCTTCTACAGCCCATCACCATTGTGTTAGGAGTTTTGGCCTTTACTATTGTCACTGATAGCACCTGTTACTGTTTGTGCATCTGTGTACCCCGTTTATCATTCTTGCTGGTTTCTGCCTTTGCCTTTTGTATTGAATAACTGTTAAATCCACATTCTATCAGTTTGCTTAAAAAACCTGATGGGTTCCGTCACAGCCAGACAGTCCACAGCAACCCAGTGAATAGGAAGGCTAACATACATCAGCAAAACCATCAGCATAAGGAAATGATTGCTGCAGTGAGACAGATGATTCCTGAATCACTGTCTTGGAAAGGTTGAAATGCTCACAGTGACAAATGTAAACACTGTCTCTGAAGTATCTGAAAGAGCTCACACTGATGATAATACATCACATGGGCTGTAAACCTCAGTCTCCACGAACCAGGCCTCTCTAGCCCATAAACCACATGCCTTTCCTACCAGATGACCTGTGTCCAGCAGCTGACAGAGTTCAAACAAAGACAGTTCAGACAAAGCAGACTGCAAGAAACATGCTTTGACTATCACTATGATGCCTGATAATGATAAAGGGTATTTTTTGGCCTAAGGACTTTGTTATCTAACTGCTTCTCTCTATCCTAGCTCAGTTCTGTAGAATACAAAGAGAAAGCAGAGAAAAGTGACATCTGGCTCTTAGTAAATTGTCTTTATTTCCATTTGTATATCACATGATGATTCAAATCTATTTCCTCAACCAGAAAGGTTTCTCTTATATTAGTTAGTCTGGGTACCCCCTTATAAAGAAGGGAGACCTAACAGACCCTCATAGAAATAGAAATCAGCAAATGACAAAGATGCCAATACATCTGTTTTAGAAGCCCATGTTTGTCCCTGGCTGGTTCTGTCCTTGTTTTCATACTCTTCAAGATCCAGCAAGGGAAACAGCATCCCTTTGTGCAGGTCCTTCCACCTCCCTCTTGAAATTAAGAAATACTCATTCCACACAGCCACGGGGCAGCTGAGGGACAGTAAATCAAAGTGTCCCAATGATGCATAAAATTGTTAAATTGCTTCAGGAGCAAGGAGAAAGTGAAATACAACAGGATGTTATTAAATAATCAACAGCAGCAGTAAGGGAACCAGGAAAACTGCAGCATGACTAAGACCAATATTTTCTTGCACCAACAACAATTATCTTTCACATAAAATATGAGCTGAAGTCAGCACAATTTTTATGGACATGACCTGCTTCCGCTAGTGATATTCCTACATTTCCTGTGAAGCTCTCCACGACTACAACAATTCTCAGAAGCCAAGACAAAGCACTCTTCACATAAGTGAGGATTTTTAGCTGTGCTGCCAATGCCGTTTCACCCCTGCCCTTGACACTTGCTAACCTTTGTGGTCCACAGGGAATGTTAACCTGCAAAATGCACCCTTGCAATACTACCATGCTTACTTCTATAATTCAAGTTGCACAGGGGAGGTTAAGATCAGTTATCAGGAAATATTATTTCACCAAAATGCTTGTCAATAACTAGAACAGGATGCCCAGGAAAGTGGTTGCGCTGCTATCCCTGGAGGTATTTAAAAGACATGCAGATGTGTTGTTGCTGAAGGACATGGTTTAGTGCTAGACTTGGCAGTGCTGGGTTAATGGCTAAACTTTATGATACAGGTCTTTCCAAACCTAAATGATTCCAAAATCATGTAACTGAGCGCAATTGCTAGAGCAATTTGCCAGGTAACCTGGTCCAGGAGTTTCCCCTATGTCAGGACATCAGCTATTTTAGAAAAAGCAGCTTCTTGCTCTGACCGCCTTCCTTTGAGTGCCATGCAGCACTTCTCCTGAGCCCTAGGACAGTCAGAAAACTGGCTATACACACAGCCATTGGCAGTATCAACCACTCATTTAAACACAAGTCACTATTGCATTACATGGCTAGTTTGATGGCATAAATTCCAACTCTAATCATCATCTCATGCTTCTAAAAGGCTCACATCAGTTTCACTGGGGATCCAAAAACAAACATCATACATTAACAGTCATGCCATGACCTTGCAATGAAAAAATGGGCAAGCAGGACCTTGGAACACAAAGCAGATTGTAGTTGATGCAAAAAGGCAACTTTCAGACTGGAAGGAGAATGACAAATTTTACTCATCCTGTAACAAGTAGGGTGCCAGTGGAATTACTGCTGCAACAGATGAGTACAGGCAGCAATAAGACATTACCTGAAACGTTGCGTATAATTCTGGCCCATTCAGGGAAGATTAATTCCAACTGCAACAGGGCAAAGAAAGCCCAAGCCTACACCCAGAGGAAGGGAGAACCTACTGCTCAAAGAAAACCAGCAAGCCAACACAAAATGCTTATAGCCTGCCAAAACAAAGCAGAGAAGAAACAGTCTCTATCTCTCTCTTAAAAATGAGAGCAGAAGAGAAAAGCTATTTTAACTAACTGACAATATTATGATAAGTACAAATGGGTATGAATTAGTCATGATTAATTTTGGCCTAAAGGCTGAATAATGTTCATAGACTCATTACTAGAATGAGACTCAGAAACTGCCTTCAGAGATCTCTTTTCCTTACAAGTTTAACTTGTAGCTTGCTAAATTTTTTTAAGTACCCTTTGCTTCTCTGCAAGAGCAGGAGTAGAATATGACTCGAGAGATGTCACCCAATTCTACACCCACAAACATTTGTTAAGAAGTTTCCAATCACTATTCTTAGTTTCCTACGAAACAGTGGAGCTCCACTCAAGTACTTTAAACGTGTTATATAAACTAACCCCCAAATTTTATTATACAACGGCTCAAATCCCAGGCTGGCTTAGCTGCTATGTCATCAGATTCAAGATCTGTTTGCTTCAGTGTAAATACAATTTTAGCTTTATATTCTCTCAAGTCAGACAGTCCACAGTACTAAAAAAGAACAGAATACCTGCTGAAAGTACATGCTGTTTTCCTTTCAGAAGTGCTCAAATAAAAGCTTACAAAGGCATTGTAACAGAAAGTTATAATACTGCTCACCTTAAGAATTTATTATGAAGCTGACAACACATTTTTGAAGCTCCAGTTCTTCAGACAAAGCAACAATTTCAAAAAAGTTGTATATTTTATTCTTTTGATTTTTTAAAGTCCTAAATGTGCAAAAAAGAAGCCTGACAACACAAAATGTCAAGTGGAAAAAAACCCCATATTTCTTTTCATCTTCCACAGTTTCTAAAATAAGTGAGTCTTATGTGATGTCATATGCAAGTCAGTATTTATTAGCACCTTCTAATTCCAAACACAGTCAAAGTATTAAAAGAGGTGTTACTAAATGTTCTCTCAAAGTAAGGAGGTAGATGAAGAACCCAGATGGGACAGACACTGGATGTCAAGCTGGAACAAATTCTGCTATCATGATTCCTAAGGATTCTAATTACAACATTTAGTCAGCATCTTTGTCCCACTGTCACAGAACTAAAAACAGCACTACACTCCCTTCACACAAAACCTCTCAAGAATACTCTCTTCAGATCAGTAATGTACCTGGGTAAGTAGTCAGTCACAACTGATATTTTACATACCATGTTAGTATTAAAATAAAACATTTGAGAATCATTAAACATGCCAAAAAGAGTCAAATCAAACATATCTTCCTCAGTACCTTGTCACCTTTCACTACATGGAAAGATTGCCATGAAACCATAATATGCATCCTCTGACACAAGGAAGACATGCATTCATCCAAGTGATTTCTGTGTTTCTTGTGGAAAACTGCTTTCACTGTTAGCATGGAAGGGACATGACAGCCTCCATAACCTGAATAACCTACACCTAACTATTGTTCATTGACTCACAGCTGGTTCAGAATCTCTTCAGGCAAGCTCACTTGGGAGAGTTGAGGGTAAATCCTAGTGTCACCCGGTTTTGCCTTCTGCCTCATTGGGTCCCTGTGGCTGCTGCAGGCTGCGGAGATCACAGTCATCCTTAGACTGGCTATGAAAGAGCCTTTATACTCTTCTTCCATCCCTTCCACTAGCAGAGGGAAGACAGACCTGATAATCACATGGTGAGACACCACTGTCACCCAGGGCATGGAAGGCCCAGTGTGTGAGAAGGACCAATTACTCTCTAGAGGAGCCTCCTTCACCAAGGTCAACTCAGGCAAAACCACTCGCCAAGAGCACCTCCCTTCTTACGTGCCATGGGGGCTGGGCCTGCTGCTGTGCTTCTGCCTCTGCCACCCTCTAGTCCAGGTGAAAACCATGGGAATAGTGCAGATGCAGAGATGAGCAGGCTGGCTGCAGAGGCTCTCCATTTCACAGGAGTTCTGTTAAGTAACAGGACATCCAAAGGATGGCTCAACCCTGCTTGCTCACACCACAAAACTGCTCTTTTGCCCTTCGGCGAAGATGAACGTCCTACACTCACATTATCACTAGATCCAACAAAGAGGACATAATCTTTTTTGATAACAGACTGCACTTGTTACAACAGGAAACATAAAATCCTAGGAATGCCTCCAAGGCAGACCTAAAGAGTGAAAATAACCAGAGAAGCCAGCTGTTTATTGTTCTATAGTTTTCTGTTCCATCCCTGGCAGCCCCAAGGTTGTTTTAACTCACACAAACTGGATATGGTGTTTAAAGAACACAACACAAACAGGAGACAGCCAGAGCACAGCACTGTTCACCTGAGATCTGCATTGTCACTTTCACCATTTCCATCACTGAAAGCATCTGCTACGACATCCAGTACTTCCTCTTCAGAGCCAAGACAAAAATTAATGCTATCGGATATTTCTGTTGACCTAACCAAACACCAATAAACAAATTACATGGAAAACTGGTAAAAAGAAAAAAAACACCCAAACCCCCCCCCCCCAAAATCCTCACAACTCCCTCAAGTAAACAAAACAGAAGTCCCAAAAAAAACCTCAGCCTAAGCCAACTCCTCACTAGACAAAGGAAACATATGCAAGCAAAGTATTTGCAAACCTGCTAAAACTGAATGAAAAATGCTAATCAACACACGTCAGCAAGTGATTTGGTTGCTTCAAAAGCTATGACTTCTGTACAGGAAACTGTCCAAGGCAAAATCCTGAAGCTCTATTTAAAGCCTGGTCAACTACTTCAGCTTTCTACAGCCTTGAAGAATTCTCCTGTTTTGTGAACTGTGAAATAGCATTTGCTGCACTATTCCAGGTGAATAGATTTTAATGACTTTCTTCCACGTGATTAAATCAGAAGACGAGGAATCAATCATTTGGGCTTCTACGTTCTGCATATTTTTGTACAAATCTTCTTACCATTCTATCTCTCTGCTCTCCCATCTATTACAAATTATGCTTGTGGCGTGCTGAACGCGCAGTTTTTAGTGCCTGCTTAAATCCTCAGAAGTGAAACTGCAGATCACAAAACAGATACCCAGTATAGCAGGCAGTGCACAGATCTGCAGAGAACAAGATATGAGCAGCCAAACATTCAGTTAAGGTTCTGAAAGATGCAGGATTCACAAATGTTTTACCATGGTGGATGAATGGGGCAAAGATAAGGAAAAAATACAACTCTTTAACTAGCTTGATATGAAACATATTGAGTCAATTAACACAGTAACTGTTAACTCCACCAAGCAAACAGATGGTTGAAGAAAATCAAAGTTCAAATGATTGAAGAAAAAAAACCCAAGCAAATCACTTATTTAAACTGAGTTATACATTGAGCTCATCCCATAACTGATTCAGACATTTGAAATCAGGTCTCTAACCTAGTTGAAACCTTTCCCTGTAACTGATGAATTTCAATACTTTATTTTTCTTACACTGTTCTCCAACTCAGGTGTCTGCATCAAACAGATGTCTTAAAAGAGTAAATTATGGGCATTTTTAAATATAAAAGTTACTCAATACTCCAAAACTGAACTTAGTCATCATAAGACAAAAGCCATGGCAGAGCTATAAAAACAAGAGTTTCACTGGGATTTATATCAAACTACATTCTTCCCAGATTGTCACAGAGTAGAATATACAAGCCACAGCTCTCCAGAGAAACTGAAATGGATACGGCTCATATGCAAACCAAATCATCCTAGTTCCTCCGTGCTCTTAACACATTGACATTAATTTCGATAGTCCAGAACACACTGTAACAAAGTCTGGCACGCAGCCTTGACTTTTTAAGTACAAAAACAAATAATTTTATTAGCTATATGTACAGACAACAGGGTATAATACTGCAGGTTAAGTCAGTAGCATTTTCACATATGTTACATATACTCACATCATCAATATAAACAGTATGATTATCATCATCATCAATTTGATTCATTTCCGTAGGAGGTTCATTTTGCTCCTTGTGTGATATTAATTGATAGAAGGGTGGAAAAAAATCTATTCAACTGAATTAAAATAACACCATTCCAGAGGGAAAAAAAAATCTCCTGTTCACTTCAAACAGCAATATCAAAAGAATGCCAAGAAACCAATTCAAACCCAGAAGTCCATGGTGAATTATTAATTCAACTGCAGGAAAATTCAAACCACAAGTCACAAGCCTGGAAGCATAACCTGAAGCAAAGTCAACTATAGCTCAAGAAATATTGCTTCAGGTTTCTCTTTCATTCCTGCATCTGCTTTTGGGCTCCACGCCTCTCTTCGCTCTCGATGCCTGCCTTCTTGGCATCTTTGGTATTTGCACTCCCTCCTTCCCTGACCACTCCTATCCCACATGGCCCTGAGTTGTACTGCTGTTCTCTTCCAAAGGCACATGCTCCAGCAGCTCAGAGCATGAGAAAGCATCCCTGCTGCTCCTTTTCCATCAATACTGGGGGACCTTGCTGCCCAAGAGGAAGGAGGCCAAATCCTTCCTGCCTGTCAGCCGAGGTAATGATTCTCGTAAAGCACAGAAATTGAGTTACGGTCATAAACAGAGCAGAGACACTTCCCTAACACTAGCCAGGCTTCTCCTGCCAAGTTCAAGCAACACAAACTCTTCACATCTTTTTAGGTAAATCACTGCAAAAAGACAGCAACTTATCCCAAATCCCTCTAAAATGGTAGCTGACATTTCCTAAAAGCATTCAGCCTGAGTCACAGTATTCAGAAAACTTGTGCCCAGGTGGCTGAAAGTAACAAAATTTAAGACCCTGTTTTCTGCTCTTTTAGTTCAGAGTGGATGTCTACAATAGCAGAGGGCTCAGCTTTCACCATTGGACAAAAAAGGCATCTCCTCAAGAATATTCTTTGTGCTTCTTTTTCACCTCTGTTCAAGGACTAATGCTTTTGATATCACTAAGCCAACTGGAATTTGACTAAGTGGGAAAGCCTAGTACTCACTTCAGTCAATGAAAATGAAACGTAGGGTGAATATTTACACTCTTGAGGAATATGGACTGAAACTATTCCTTTCCCACACACACCCTCAAGTTAGGTGCATTTCCTTGTAGCAAGCAATTTCATTTGAAACATTTAAAGAACAATAAACCCAAGCAGCAGTAAAACATAAGAACATACAACAGGTAAGCTTCATAATACTGGTTTTTCCACTGCTTCTTTGCAAGCTTCTCACAAACTATAACTAACTACATTATTCACCAGTTTCTAACAACATGAAATATACAAATGCAAACCTGAAAAACTAAACAAAGTGTTTGAATAGCATTCATGGTTGTATTACAGCCTCCAAGGCAACAACAGTCTCAGTTTAGTTTGAAATCTTCACTTAAATAGAAGTTAAAATGTTTTAATCATTGTAAGCCAATAAGAACTAATTTCTTTCGGAAAATAACTGAAGTACAATACTAAAAGTCGGACCAAATGTGTCATTTAAGTCACTAAAGCCAATCATGTTTTTAAACTGCTGCATTTAAATCTAGTCTGCCCTGAGGCAGGCAGTAAATTGCAACTTAAAAACACTGTCAATTTTAGACAGCAAACACAACAGGTACATAATATCTTTCATTACATTTGTACTTACTTTATACTCTTATGATAAAAATATAGCACCCATAGTTGAATAACGTGACTGAGCAGACAAAACCCAGCATGTGTGCAAATTAATACTTTTACTAAGTTTGTTTGCCAGTAAAAACAACTGTTACTTACTGCTATTTCTCTGCATGCAGACATGGAAATTCCAGTACCTTCTATCTGTTTTAAAGCATAATCTTTATCATCTTTCCTGTGAAGAGAAAAAGAAGTTTGGTTTGTTTTTTTTTTTTAATTGCACCATTAATTCAAAGTGAAGTCTTCAGTACTATTCAGAGATCAGTTTCCAATTAATACAATTATGAAATTATGTATGAAATGTAATATGTAATTATATATTAAATTTAATTCTATAATTGGAAATTATGCAGATTATTTTCTTTTCATTCTTTACTAGTTAAATGTCTGGATATCCAGCTAAACTGTAAGCTAACCACAACACCTTGATAAAGTTCAAATATAAGTCTGCTCTCACTAGATTGAGTAAATAAAACTTTCATTTTCTAAATGCAATGATTAACACTTCTTCCATTTCTTCCTTCTCTTATTAAAAAGAAAACAAAGCAAACAATTAGCACATACTAGAAATAAGCCTAGGGCATTATCTCACATAAATGTATTACTCTAGGACACAGTAAGGCTCACCCGTATTTTAATAAATTCTTGATCAGCCTAGAACTAATGTCACATTAAAACACCTTCTTTCCCCTAGGTACCAAACTGCAAATGAAACTGCCAAGATTAATTAAAGAACTCCACCAGATGTTAGAGCAATCTGAAGACTCCAGAAATGAATTCCAGTGGAAGCTGTCCCTGTCCCTGACAGGGGAGCTAGAACTGGATGACCCTGAAGGCCCCTTCCAATCCAAACCATTTTATGAGTCTATGAAAGTTTGCTCAGCTTCAAATGTACATACCACTTGTAAAAACAATACCGTGACCTCCCTGTACTTCAACCAGTCTGTACCTTAGAGTCACTTATTGAAAATGCAAGCCTATTAGTAACTCCAGCTACCAAAAGCAAAATCAGGAAGAGATACACTGCAGCAAAAGAAGGTACTGAATTCTTCTCATTCTCAGCCTCAAAGACTCAAAACTTTTAAGAGATGGAGTGCTTGTCCTTCCCACTTGTGGGCAGACATCCACAGTACTCCTGGGGGCATGACACTTAACAGCATTGCTTTCAATATTTAGAGCACTTCTATAGCCTCAAACCTCTAGGTTACATAAGAAGCCTTATTTCTAATGACTATTTCTAATAAGTCATTTCTAATGACTCCAGCTTTCACAGCCGTGAAGAGCCACCTTGAAAAAATGAAGTTCAACCATCCTTAAGGGAAATAAAACAAAACTGTAGTTAAGGATTGGGAACAAATGGACTTGTTTCTTCCAGCTCTCACCATCTGTAAAACTTTGATTTGCTTTATTCCTACCTAAAACACCCACTTTTCCCTATTCATCACCACCTAGGGAACAAACAAAAAAGTGGGAAATGAATGGACAAAATCTGAACACAGATAATGAGGAGAAAGAACAAACAGCAAGCAGACAAGAGAAGGTTTCAGTAAGGGGCCAATTACATGGATGCAGTGAGTTAAATGACAAGAAAATATACAGCATTTGACACAAAAAAAGGAAAAAAAAAGAATAGGGAAGGTAATGATAGAAGGCATTAAGAAGCTTCCATGTAATAAAACCCTAAAACTTGCCAGCCTGGAAGAGAAAGAGACAATGCTGAGCACAAACTCTTACATGGCCAAAACAAGGTGTTACACAGTCCCCCAGTATATACCTCTACACAACTTAGACGAAAACAAGTTGCATGAAGCCCAAAACCAAGAAACCATTATGATACTAAGCACATAACTGAACCGTGCAACTCATGATGTAAGAATACTACAGGGATCAAAAGCACAAAGAGATTTAAGATCAAATTACACAATTTGATCTTTTGATGATCTTTGGTAATTTAAGATCAAATTAGCACAAACCCATGGTGGATAAGGAAGTTATGGACCATTCCATGAGCAGCTTCCAAACATAACCCCAAGGTGCTTTACAGCACAGAGATTTCACATGCTGCAGATAGAAAAAGAGAGAAATTTTCACAGCTAAAAATTGTTTTATCCTCTACTTGCCTTAGCGAGCAATGGCAATCCAGCTGTCACTCAACAGAAATATGAAGCAGAATGAATTGGAGTAAAGCTTATTCTCATTGCCCTACATGCTCATCTACTTAGTTTTGAGGTGTCTGGAGAGATCTCGAATTCAAGAGAAGCATTACCACAGAGCTGCTGTTACATGCATTACCACTGACAGAACAGGGAGTAAAATGGCCCAGACTAAAGGTTCTTCTCATTGCCCTCTTGCTCATCTGCTTAGATTTCAAGGTATTTGAAGGACAAGTCAGTGTTAACATGAGGTACTACCATAAATCTAGCGGTATTACAACAATGAAGCCTGCCATACACTTAAGATGGTACAACTATTTTTAATTGGTCAAATTTTTGCCAAATTAAATCTGGACTAAAATTTTCCATACCAGATGGCAGACCTTCTCTGGAAATTTTTAGGGAAAAGAACCCTCAGCTGTTTCCTAGAACAAAACTGGAAGAACACTCTTTCAGCTGTGTATGTTAACTCTTCCACAATCTGGGCTTCAATGCTGAAATTTGACAGGCGGGCTTCAAGAATACAGCATTTGGTCTCCTCAAAGCAATGAATGAAGTCTCTGAAAATTAATCTTCTCACATTAAAGGCCATTTTAAGAGCTGAAATCAAGAGCTTCAAAGCCCAATCTTGCTCTGCCCTCAGAGTGACCCAGGGCTGTGGGGAATGAACTGCCCCCTTGCTTTGCTCTGCCCAGGTGCTGCATGTGGGAAGCCATACTAAGTGGCCTCTGCTCTACCCACACAGTCTAGAAGAAATAGAAGCATGGTAAAAAGAAGGAAAATAAGTTTAGGGATAAAGCACATTTTTTAGTACTACGCTACATTCTACTCTAGAATGAGGAAAAAATAACCAAGAGTTCTAAAATTTAAATTCTCTGAATTGTGCTGGCACAGTTGAGATACAAAGTAATAAACCAATTCCTAACCCACTACTAACACGTTCTATGCTGAGGCTGCTAAAATACCATGATTACCAAATACACAAGCACCAGCTTTTCCATTCACAGGAGTAGGAATATCGTACTTTTACCTTTAAGTCAAGTTATATTTTCATTGAAAAACCTAATGTAATGCTTTGGTAGCCAAGGAAATTGGGGGAATACTTTTTAAAGGGAGTGGTAAGCAGGAGTGCCAAATACTATGACCAAGCTTATTTTAAAAAAACTTAATAAAATATTTTGCCAATAGTCTGTTTAGAATCATAATGCGGCCCAAGCCTTCTCCATGATTTTGGACATGGGCAATTTCCTTCTCTGAAAATAAAGAGATGTTTGATGATAAAGAGACATTCAAAGACAAAACAGAAGAAAAAAAAAAAAAAAGCAGTAAGTAAAAAGGAAAAAAAAAGGAAAGAAGTCCTGTTTATAAGCATCTTCCACAGCCAACTTTGAGTAACCAAATGGACCACTTAGCAGGCTGCAATTTAAGGGCACAGTAAGACTCAGTTCAACTAAATTTCTTCCTTCTAACAGAGAACTCATGTTGGGAAAATCTGTTCTCTTTCCCTGCTGCCTGGAATTTAAACATTAAGTAACTTCAGCAGCTCCTACCAGTAAGCACCTACCAGTAGGCTTAGAGAAGCTGGTCAATCTGCAAACTTATTTTCATACCAATTTATTCTTACTTTCCTGCACTTAAGTATGCTGGTATCTTCAACTCTGTGGCATTCCCCAATAGTAACATGCGGCATGAGAGCAGCAAGAATAAGAAAACTCACTTTGTACACTGCTGCTAACAACAGCAGTACTTATTGTAGTCATGATCAAACTACATAACCTCGAGGAAAATCCTCAGAGGGACAACACTAACATCAGATGTGCAAACTTGTAAAAAATGGTTACCCTCAACATCACTTTGAGCAGATTTTAATGACAACAGCAAAATAAATACCTACTAAATTACCATAAGAAAGTATAAAAGGTACTGCTCTTACAGCTTGAACAAACTAAATCAAAAAATTGCCATCTTTAAGAGTTTCAAGTTTTTACTATAATGTTGCTTCTTAACACTGTAGTTTTTAGCATTCTACTGAATTTGGAAGTACAATGGCATCATAAGATATATTTGGCCTCTGGGGAAAACAAAACCCTAATCTGTGTATAAGTAAAAGAAAAGAAGCCTATTACACAAAAGACAGATTAAAAAAAAATATTATTTCATCTTACATACCAAAAATGTTGTAGAAATGTATTGACACAACACTACAATATATCCTTTATTCAGATCATCAGAACAGTTCAAAATTCATCTGAGTAATAAATATAGCAGAATAAAGTACCAAAGTCTTTAAATCAGTGATGATCATTCTAAATTTACGTTACAGTTAAAAATCTCAAATTCAAAATTAACTGGTCACAATGTGGGATTAGTTTTGTCTGTAAAGAAGGAGATGCAAAATCTGACAGCAGTTAAACATGTGAGGGAAATAGACACTTAAGTTTTTAACTACCAAAGGGAACTATAAATGCAGTATCTCTTCTACAGAAAACTAAGGAATATCTTAACTGTTTATGCCTCTTATTCCCTAAAAATATAAAAAACTTGATAATGAAAGATAAGCCTACTAATAAAATGTATACTTTTTATTTTTTCTACATGTTAAATTATGAAAATCAAACACAAGAGCAAAGTATAACATTTAGAAGACTTGGCATTTTCATTTTGTGGCATCATTCGCTGTCTCTTCTGTCAAGTCACACCAGTGGTAATTTTTGATTTTATTTTTCAATAAATTAGAATCACGCTAGTCATACAAGAGATCCAATGAAGTCTACAGGAAGTAATTATTCGGTTCTTGGGAAGCGTATAAACGCACAAATGCAGATTTTGAAACTGAAAGATTTAATACCTTTATACTAAATGCCCATGATATAACCACAGCAAACATTTAAATACAAACCATAAGAACACATAATTTTCTAGAAAGCACAGCAATATGAGGACAGACTTGGTACCCATTCAAACGATGACTTGTGAGAATAGAATTATCTGTTTCCCACAGATATTATTAACACCACATTCGTGCACTAAATAATCTTGCCAGAATAAGTTATTTATACCAGGAGTTCTAATTGTTTTGCATTTTGTACCTATTAACTACCAACCCAGTGTGTTGGAGAGCCAAGGGGAAAAGGGCACAAGAGGCTCAGATTCTCAGTGCCTTCTTGGCATCAGTTTTCACATCACAGCACACTTTCACAACTACACATTCCCAACACTAGTGGCACAGTCCTGGTGAAAGGAAGCAGAGGAAAACCAAATTAGGGACAATGTCAACAAACTGGACACACTCAAGTCCACGTGACCAGGTGGGCTGCATTTAAGGGTGCTTAACGGTGCTGGCAAATGTCATTGCAAAGCCACTCTGTCATCTGCAAAAGGTCACAGTGCACACTGGCAGATTCCTGATCATTGGAAAAAAGGGCAAATATCGGGACCCTCTCTGAGAAGGGCAAAAAGGTTCAGCGATATTATAGGCCAACCAGCTGAATCTCACTCTATGAAAAGGTTATGCAGCAAACCCTCCTTGGAAGCTTTAAGGAAATCAAATGACTAGGAACAACTAGCAAGGATTTTCCAAGGATAAATTGTGTCTCATCAACCCGAGTGTCCCATGCAATGGAATGACAGTGAAAAAGCACTGGATGTTACCTTGACCTTAGCAAAGCTTGTGACATGATCTCATCATACATGCAGGGCGAAATGAGAGAGCCTGGACAGCAAGCAGCTGCATGGGGCTGAGCTGCTGAGGTTAATCCTTAACAAGCAAGTAAGCTCCTTTAAAACTGAAGAATGCAATAAAATTTAAATTTACTAAGGGTCATTGTCACAACAGCTGAGAATGAGAAAAGTTTCAAATTTTAAAGACATTTGAATGAATGGAACCCAGCAGTTACCATTGCATACGTTTCAATGTACAATGCTGAACAGGTATAACTCTGCAGAATGAGATATAACAGTTCTGTGAAGACAGAGGCTAACAGTCAAATAGCAAAAATTATGTGCATCATGTAGAAAATAAACTGTACAGGGAAAAACGGGTACTAGCTACCGGGTACAACAGCTGAGAAGTCACACTATAAGCACCTGACTTCCCAGAAACACATTTAGGTCAAAACTTTTGTCAAGCTAATGAGCACACACAGTAAGTCTCATCACTGACCCTGTACCTTCAGGTAATCCTAAAATAAAGAACAAAATCCTATAAATAATTCTCTCAAAAATATCTGAGCTAACAATGATGCAATGACAACCACTTCATCTTCTTGTAATTTACTTTTACAAAACCTGCTGGTTTTCATATATCAAAATGTTTTCCAATTATTTTGACAAAAAGAACTGAAAAATACCAAGAAGTTTTGCACAATGGCTTGCTTTGAGTCAATGAGTTGCTGCTGAAACAACCCCTTTTTCATACACACAGACACTCCTGTCCTTTGTGCTAGAGCCCAGGCACTCATTTTCTGATGGAAAGGAGCTTGTTCAGGGCTTGTTCTGACCTTATTCAGAAAGGTAGTTCCAGATTTTTTTCTGGTACGCTTTCTGCCCCATTAGTACACTGAAGTGGCCAGCTGAGTGCACAGCTGAACACCAGATTTATCTAAAAACAAAAAGGAGTCATAGCAGAAGTACAGTAGTTCCTGTCCACATTTAAGATGACGTTAGATTATCTTCTAACCATTACTTTTTTTCCCCATATCAGCTGGATGCAGTACATTCACATTTGCCAGCTAAGTGCAGCACCCCCTGCAGAAGTAATTATGATCACTGGAAAAATTCACCAGAGCTAAAGCCACATATTTTTCAAAATATGGAAACAATACAAACTAGAATTATGTTCTTCTGTTATAGAGGTTTAAGAAGGACTTGAAAGTTATTTTACTTTTACTGACACTCTATGCATATTATGAATATAAATTTCCAAAATTTGATTATTCTACAAATACGTAATTTTACAAGAGCCACTCACGGGTTTTGTCTAGTGAGCACATTGCAGTTAAACTGGCTAAAATAAGTTGGACGAAACCAAATCAGAAGATAAATATTAGCTCAAATTACTGCTTCTTCATTTGACTGAACTTAAATATTTTGAAAAATGCAGTAGTTCTATAACATGCATTAAACCTACAGGAAATAGGTTAATTTTATCTTTTCTATTATAAACTGTGTGCCACACAATGAAAGCATGACTATTTTTAAAAGTTCAGATTTATTCAAGCCCAGAGTATTTAAATGTATTTACAACCAGCTTAAAGTTTATCCCATCATAAATTCTAGTTTGTTCTTTTCAAGGGAGAAATCTGCCAAAAAGGAGATAAAATCCCAGATTTTGTCATGAAAGCCTCTTATATATTAATATATGAGAAAGGATTATGAATAATACAACTGAGTCAGAAAATCTGTGACTCTGAACTATTTTTTTAAGCATTTCAGCTAAAAAGAGTAGTCTACAACTCTTCTCTCCTCTACAAAGTTACCTGCAAAGAGAACATGAAAATAAAGGAACATCTCTTTCTAGGAAGAGAAGGAATAAAGTGCAGCTGTTCATCAGTTCATCAGTAGAAGAGAATAAATTCAGTTCATAAAGTAGTGTGACTTCTTACATATTTGTCCTTGCCACTAAAAGCAGCATGTTCCACCCATTCTAATACAGATGCCAGTATCAGGACCTCTTTGAAGTGTCACACACTCAAGAGTGCTCACTCCCAAAGGGGAGATTTCAGACTGCTTCCCTATTTATACAGAAATAAATGTTATTTACTTCTTCAACTTCTAATGTGAGATACACAAAAAAAAAAAAAGTGAATAAAAATGCATGGAAGCATGTTAAAAACAAACGAAAACCAACAAAAAAAGGCGATCCAAAAAAAAGGTGATCAACTGTCTAGAATCTGCTAGAGTTGAATGAAGCCTCTAAACAATACAGCACTCCTGCAAAACTTGCACATTGCAAAACTCAGAAAAATTGACAGAAACTTCATATTTCATTTTAATTAACCTGCTGTTCTTTCACTTCTTTTTTTACAGAGATATAACAAAAAATATATGCCTTAATGCTAGGCAGTGAATCTCTTGGAAGTTTCTAGTTAAGTTCTAGCTGAATTAAAAACTTAAGGTCTAGCAGAAAGATCATATTAAAAATGTAAACATTAAACAATCTAGCAGAAGGGAAAAAATAGACTTCTCTCTAAGGCAAAATTTCAATAAATTTGCATGGTAATTGTTTGGTTTCTTCTCCTTTTGAAGACATGTACACCATGCACAGAAAAAAGCAGAGGCAAAAGACAGCATATGCAAAAACAAACAAAAAAGATAGTTTGTGCTCTTCATTGTTGCTATTAGCCCCCTGCTGCCCCCCCCAAATAGCTTGTCCTGAAAGTAATGCTTCAGAATGAGCAATGTTAATACTTTAATATGCAATTTTTAGACTGTGTTCTTTAAAAAAAGCAAAAAGAAAAACCTTTACAAAAGGATAGAAGTATATAAGGTGCAGAGTTTTTCACTGAAGCTGGTTTCATGGACTTGGATCTGATTTTACAAGATGTCATGTGAAAATAAAAGCCCATATTACTCACCACAATGCTAACACAAAGAAATTAGTCCAGGGGAAAATGCATTAGCAGTACTGAATTTATTAAAGGTCTAGCTAAGGCATCAATATTTTTTCCATTCCCAAAATGCTTAGGAGGACATGGCAAGATCACTGGGCCAGAACAGCATCATTATTATTTCAGATAGCAAGGCTCAGGCTAAGAATACTTTCTACTTCAAAATAAATCCTCCAATAATCAGAGCTGTTAGTGGGTAGAGAAAAAGTAATTTCCAAAGCTGGAGGAAAAACCATCAACAACAAGGGCCAATAAACACAAGGGCTTGTAAGATGGCTGATGTGGTAAATGGCAATTACTGATTCCCTTTTTTCCTTTTGTTCTTAGGTTTGTTTTTTTTTTTTTAATTAACAACTTTTGCCACAACATGTAGTTTGGCAGGAAGTTCAAAGCAACCAAGTAAATTCAGTGATGCACTGTACATGTGGTTCTTCTGATCTAAGAATTTGCTGCTGTCAAAAGGAAAGTCTTCTCTCAACATCTCTGCCTTGCTGCTCCCAGCCAAAAAATTGCCTCCCTTTATGCCAACTCCGATCTGTGCCACACTCCATGACAGGACTCACCTCCTGCATTTTCCTAAGAGTTAGCTACTTCTAAAAAAGAAGTTAACCAATATTAAGTAAGTTAACTAACATGAGTTAGTTAATTCTGTCCATTTACAGCAGGGTAGAAGGAATATCAAAACCAGCACTAACAAAGTATGTGGTAAGAGCAAAAGACAGCAAAGGAATGAGTAGAGGAGAGAGATGGAGATGGAGGAGAAAAAGCAAGATACCACTCACTTCACACTCTGCTTTCTAGTGGTAAGACTGCAGGAAGTATGGCTGTCCATAATTCAAAAAAGAGAAAAAAAGGCAAAAAAAAAACCCCAAAAAACCCCATCTTGACCATAGCCCTGCAACTAGCACCAACACAAAATTTCCACAGAGGAGAGAATCCCTGGGATTTGGTTATCTTTTCCTCTCTTAATACACAAAA
Organism: Vidua macroura; assembly: GCF_024509145.1. Lineage (NCBI taxonomy): Eukaryota > Metazoa > Chordata > Aves > Passeriformes > Viduidae > Vidua > Vidua macroura. The sequence continues at coordinate 92,019,563 of NC_071572.1, read as the reverse complement.
CTGTAATTTGCCAGCTAGCCCAAAACCTAGGTTTTAAAGCCACACAATTATGCAGATCGTTCCTATGAGATGAGCTGATGAGCAGCAGACCCCTGCTCCAGACTCAAAGCTCCATCATGGTGCTTAACTAGGTCATGGCAGTCTTACCAGTACTTTTATAGGAAACAAAACAACAAGTGCATACACAAATTATCTCTAAAGGAAAAGATTGCTGTAATTCATCTGCACTTTCCTTCTCCTCTCAGATTGCTCTTAAATCACCTCAGTATTTGTACCACTTCAGAAACTAGAAGCTGCATAAAGAGAGCACAGCACTTCAAAGCATCAACAACAAACTGGGCTAAAGCACAGGCGCACACTCCAGAAAACCATAATTTCATTGGGTAATTTCTATTTTCTTCAGTAGTCAAATCTATGACATTACTTGGTTTACCCAGAAGAAGCAACATATTTGTTGCTTTTAAAAAAAGCCTGCAGTTACAAACTTACTACTGCAGGAGCTACAAGTCCACAGACTATATTTGCTTATTTATTTGCCGTTAAGGGAATTCTCTTTCAGAAATGCATCCAGTCACTGAACAACTGTTTCTTCTCAATGACACTCAAGATTTTAGAGACTTGGACTGTCCCTTGCTCTCACAGACAAAAGAATCCTTGTCCATGGGAATGACTGAAGTTTTCACACAGATACTGCTCCACATTCCTGAGTATTGCTGTTGGTTCTGTGAGGAAGGGATTAGAAGCACCTACAATACTGAAAATAAGACTTACAGCAACAATGGCACTGTGCTTTGTGCTCCATTCCACTGCTAGGAAGTTCTATGATTCTCTCTGCTTTTTAGCAATTGCTTGCATTGAACTAGCAGTTTCATGAAAACGTCATTATAAACTTCACAATTGTTTTCTTAAACAATAATTAACTTGTGTGTGTAAAGAAAAGACTATTTTCCCAAACAGCTCCACATCAAGTACAATGTGTTATTGAAAGATTGTGATACCCAGGGTAAAGCCATCATGATCAGTCCTTGCCATCAGTATCCCAAGTAACATTCACCAGCAAAGCTTCTCCCCAATTATTTATGGCAAGTGATTTCCAAACAAAATATCTGAGCAGCACAGATTCCTGGGAGATACCACTAATGACCTCTCACCATTATTTCACATCTCTAATTTCTCCATCCAGAGAAGGACCATCTCTAAATTCAGCTTTAGTCTCTGGTAGGAAGCGTAACAGGATGCCTTTATAGTTAAGATTACATAAACTGCATTGTCTTTAGCCTGTATATTAATTCCATTGATGCATTTTAATAGACTTAGGAAGTGCTGAATGTGTTTTGCAAGACTGTTCTCTCCATCTCAGCACCTATCATGGGTTCACTATCTCTGCTTTTGGTTCACCTTACCAATTAGTAGTTTTCACTTCTCCAGAAAGTCCCTTTAAAATCTGATCTCACCATTGCCCCTTTCCAGTCTTTCATAACTGGGACTATTTAAAACACAGGGTTATACTTTCTGGTTAGAAATTTGCTCCTTCTGATGTGCAAAGATATCTCACCTTGACAACTGTCTGCACTTCATGAACACCTAAGTTTGAGACAGATCCTTCAATCACTGTCTTCACTGCTAATCCTTTAAGTTCTTTCATAATGTCTACATTCACTTAGCTCCTATTTCTTTATTCATCCTTCACAGAAGACTTAATTTTTCAAAGAACATATCCTCATTCCCAAGGGCTTCCTTTATTCTACTATTTCAGCATGTCACATTTTTTTAATTGATGGTTTAGAGTACCTACTCACCCGCAGTCACTGAGAGCCCAGCAAAACTTCAAAAACTGTTCCCAGTAGCTTGCAACACTTCACTATCTTGGCTCTCTTAGCTTTGAGAGGCCATCTCCTCCCACCACCATCCCTCTTATTTTCTTTTTTAACTGAAGTGGTACTTCAAGCAATTTTTTTTTTGTTTTTTTTTGGTTTTTTTTAACCCTGTATAGATTTGGCATACACCAGGAGCAAAGAACAGCCCATTTTTGTCACAGACAGTCCTCAGTAGTATCGGTTTGCATCTAATCTTACCCTAGTGTAGGCCAAGTCCCAAGTTGATCCCCCCTCTGTACATGCCCTATCTGTTTCACTAAGTTACTACTCACTACCATGAAGTTTTGTTTTTGGGCGATTCCTTCTCGCCCAAAAGCACCCACCTAAATTAAATGAGGCTAACAAGCCGCTCATTGCTGTATTCTCTGCTTTGCAGCCTCACTGATCCAACACAGCACAGGCAAACAAGTCAGGCAGATGTAAATGCAGCCCTAATGATATTGCTCCCCTGCCCTTACACTCTACCCACAGACCTTTCCGTGTTGCAATAACTGGTCTTTTTTTAATGTCTTTTGGTATCTGACACTCATCTGGCAGAGCCACATAAGCTTCCAGTTGGGCTTTCATACAATGGAACTAACATAACAGTGAATGGCACTGTTAGCACATTTAATTGCGAGAGGTTGTTTTGTTCAACCCTGCTTAAATAGGATTGATGTTCACCCAGAAAGAAATGAGAGATTTTGAAAACCAAGCTGTTCAAGTACAAAAAGTTAGAGAAGATTCAAATTACAGTCAGGGACAAGTTTGCTGCCTTGCTGTCTTCCAGTCCCCCCCAGGTAAAGCTTGCCCCAGTTGCTTTGATTGCAAGCTCCATACCTTCCACAGAAGTTCTGTGAGAAAACACAGTTGATGAAGCCTGACTTTCTAAGGCTTCATTGTGGGATTATCCAGTTATCTGAATGCAAATGATAATTGGAAGTACATATGAAGTTAAGGTTCCCCACTCCTAGGGTAAGGCTATGCCTCTCACCAAAAATGTATCTTGGCCAGAAATACAAAGTGGAATCAAGAGTTTTCTGCAATTCAGATCCTTTTGTATTTCAAGTTCTCAGCTGCACTTATTTTTCACACAGACAGTAATGAATTGAGTCTTCATTTTTAGAGCAACTCTCAAGTGTCCTTTATTCAAATGTCAACATCTTGTATGCAAGGTGTTACAAGCACACAGCAGAGCTTTCCCAGAAAAACAGGCAGATTGTTTCAGTGACCTTTAGTTGTGTTCTTGCCTGCTCACAAAACGTGCATTTTTTCAAGGATAATTTTAATTTTTGATGTTTAGACTAGCATCTGTAGTTGAGAAAATCATTATGCTCTCTTGAACATTTTGTCCTTTAAAAAGTATCTGCAGCTTTAATCATGGCTTATACAGTTCTTTTCCTGCAAATTCTAAACTGACTGCACAATATGCTTTGCCATACTACCACTTAACACTCAAGGTTGTTAAGAAGCTGTTGAATAGAAACTGTTTTCTGAACAGCAGTATCTTTTTGCTTGAGTATCACACATAGTTTTACAAGCACTCTTTGGCATCCAAATATTCCTATGATTAAGTCAGTCTTTCACTAAGACTGACAAAAGTCTTAAGGCAAAAAGAGACCCCATGCAATAGGGCAACATCAGTAGAATCCTCCGTTTTAAAAAAAGCAGAATATTAAATGGTATATCCAGCACCTTTCCTATATAAGCTACTAAGGACTTCATATACTTCTGTATAAAATTCAATATATTTATTCATAAAATCACAGAATGGTTTGGGTTGGAAGGGACCTTAAAGATCATCTAGTGATTTCCAAATTCAAGCAGCTATCTCTCAAATGGGAAGCCTCAACACACAGAAGTTAGCAATTCATTCCCAAGTAGCCTAACAAAAAATTGTAACTATGAGTAAAGCTAGGGCTGTAATCCCAAATGTGCTATTATGGGGCTTGACAAGGTCTCAGAAACCATTTGTTGAGCCTTGGAGGAGACAAGAGAGAACAGCAGGCTAGCCAGGCAGAACACAAAACCCTCCTGAATGGTTATCAGCTCGCACATAGCAGTAACACGCAGCATTACTTGCCAAGCTCACAAAGAAAAGATGGGGGACGGTGGGGGGAGAGGAGCATGAGAGGTACAGCACTGGGAGGATGAAGCCTGAAACTGAAACTTTATTCCCATCCACTCACAAAACACAGGCTCCTCTACCCTAAACTCAAGACTGCTTTACAGGAGAAAGCTACCAGAAAGAAAAGCAAGCCTTTTATTACCAGCAGTGTTCTCTGACAACCTGCACCTCCTGTACAATCAGCACCCTCAAAAACTAACCCCTGTTCTCTAATGGGAAATCACGCACATGCAATAGCCACTCCATGCCCCCACTATTTACATATATTACTGTAATTTGAAAGTCCAGAATCAAACTACATGGAGACCTTTGGTGGTGGTTTTTTTTTGTTGTTGTTGTTGTTTTGCAACACTACCTTCATAGCCTCTTCTCTGTACTTGTCATAAGCTTCAGGTAGGAATGAAATACCAACTCACCTTTGCTGCAGGGTATGAAAATAAATCAACACCTCTGTGACAAGATAACAAAAGATCACACTAAATAAGGTCCAAAGGCTACAGCAGGACTCTCTGAACCACCAGACCTTAAAAACCTACAAAGCCTGGAGCCATGTAACTGGGTGAGAAGGGAAGGAAGAGGATAGAAGACAGTTAAGAGTGGCTGACCAGAAAAATGTAAAAGCACAAGACTTCATGCAATACGGCATGCCTACCTCATTATGTAGATACAGTTTAATTAGGAACTTTGTAACTACTACAGTGAAGGATCCAAAAGAGACTCAGGGCATATATTTTAAGAAGATAATACCACATATTACATACATAAATAAAGTTTGTGGCATTTAGAAATTCCACACCATTGTTGACAGGAGTCAGAAGCCAAAGGCTTGCATGCCAGCTCTGTGGTTCTCACCACCTGCCTGCAATCTCCACCAACTGCTTTGGGTCAAAACAGTTGAAATCAACACACAAACATTCAGCCAAAAACAACAACAAAATCACCACTGAGAGAAGACAAGAGTTGTCTGGAAATTTATAGTGAAAACTAACAGCACGAGGCTCATGATATAACTCCTGTAAAGGCTCCATACAGAACTAATCAAGAAGCTTCAAGTCCAGCCCCCCTGTTTCACTTCTCACCAAGTAAGATTTTAACTCCTTACGTCTACTTGTGGCACTCCCAAACTCTATGTAATGTGGGAAATTAATTTGTAGAGAATTCTCAAAGCCAAGAAATGCTTATAATGTATTATAATTAGAAAACAGTTAGCTTCTAATTATAATAGCGTATATTATAACATCCGTATTGTCTCACTCTTTGCATAAGACTAAAAATAGAATGAGTTTTTAAAACACCTCTCAGTTACCGCACCTCCAAGTCAAAAGGAGACTTAATCTGACATGTACCTCTCAGTAAATATCAGTTTGATATAGACCTTGATGAAGTAAGTGATTACGTATCCAGTGTAACTCAATCAATACACCCTCACAAACACAGACAAACTGGAACTAATCTGCTAACCACCTTATGAACGGCCAGAAAGTGGTTTAGTGTTAAAAACCAAAAAAATACCACCAAAACTCAGAATTCCTGAAGCAAGCAAAAGCAGGCTCTTCTGCATCCATTCCAGAGCTTGGCCTGATCTCTACATAAGCATCTTAACTTCTACAGTTGCAACAGTCAGAACACATTACAACTGTCAGAAGTGACTGGTTTTGACAACATTGCAGAACAGACACTATGCTGTTATCTTTTCCCTTCGACAATGGGTTATGCAGTTTAGCTACACTACATTAAAATATTTATGTTTTCCAAAAACATTCCAGGTCATCCACCTTCAAATGCTGCGAAACAAGAAAGGCACAAGAATCTTGCACATAACCCAATCCATTCATTATTTTATCTAACTTAAACAGTTCTGCCTTCTCTATTTTCCAAGATAAATATTCCTCATCCCTTCAGTTTCTCTTTATACAAGAGTTTCTGAGAGAGAATTAAAATTCTTGCAATATCCTTTTAATTGGTAGGTAGAAACTATGACATACCATATTACAGATTATGCAACCCAATAACTTACTGGACATCTACTAGATTTCCACCATTCTGCTTCTTTTACAACTCATACAGACCCTCAAGGGGAGAAAAAAGTAGATTAGATTTGACTGCTTGAAGCATGCAAATGTATTTTCATAACGCCAGTTACAATGTGTCAGTAGGTTCAAATTAAAAAAATCTGTTCCCCCACCTACAGCAATACTTCCAACACAGAACTCTAAATGCTGAAATTACAAAAAAAAAAAAAAAAAAGTCCAATTCCACTTGTGTTTGGGACCAACATCACTTCTCACAGTTCCTGACAACAACTAGGACAACACCAGTTTGCTTAGTGTTGGTTTCCCACCTTCAGTCTCACCACTCAAGTCTCTTTCCAAGAGATTAGGAAAGCTTTCAATAAAGCGCCAGGAGACATTTTTACAGTTCAAGACCCTCAATTACGTAATTTTTTTGCTGTTGTAATTAAAAAGTTAGATACTGCCTAACAGGGACATTCAATAGTTTCTTATTCTCATCCAAACCACATCCAATAAACAAGAAAAATTATCATTTGGAAACATTCCAAACTGCCACTGTTTCAGCCTTCCTCCACAGCACAGGCTTCTCTCTCAGATTTCTGACTATAGCTGTACCATAAAAAGGGAGAGGAGAGCCAAGAAAGCAGTGCAAGACCAATCCCAGTAAGCCTGGGAACACCAGTTGGACATTACCACGTGCTCAGCACATGATGCCGGTCCCAGGAAGGGCTGCACCTCCTGTGCTGCACAAGCTGAGCAGCCAGGCTTGCACAAGAGACCCCAGTGTCCTGCCACCTTAGTCTGCCAGTGACTGGCACTCAGCTCCTAGGGAGCTCCAGAGAAAAAAAGTAAAAACAGCAGATCTGCATGTTAGTTCACCAAACAAAAACTGCTGTCATTATTTTCCAAGTCCAGCATAAGTCAAATAGGCAGATTTTATAGCTGGGTTCAGCAGCGTTCCTGAGGGAGCACCCAAATGGCACATAAGGCAACTTTTATGCAAGAAATAACTGACATTTTCTGGACCCCCCCCCTAAAAAAAGTAAACTACCCTACAAATACTAGAGATGAGCAACAGTTCCTTTATCTGAAGACTGATGCTCAACATGCCATGCCTGTGTTCCCTTCCCAGTGTACGCCATTAGAGTCAAATGCCTTCTTGTACACCTCTCCACTATAAAAATAAATCCCATTAGCATCAAATGCTTCTTTGTACACCTTTCTGCTATAAAAATAAACCCCATCAATTCACAGATTTTGCTCTGAGCAGGTTTTAGAGCCCACTGCAGGTAGTGTACTGATGAAAAAGACACCATCATTCAATAAAAATCCAGGAAGATTCAACCACGTAGACAGACCACAAACTTAAAATAGAAGAGATGAAAATAAAAACTCCAGAATACCATTTTGCTGCAGGCAGTGCATCAGATAGAGCTCAATTATGAGGCCTGACATTGTCACTCAGCTGATTTGGTGTTCAGTTGGGTCAAGTTTGGCAGTTAATATGTGAGAAACACCAATGGAGCTGTATCTGGTGATCCTCTGAGATGGACCAGTAGAGAGCCCAAACCCCACCTTGTGGCAGAGGGCACCGCAGGGCTTGATCGGCTTTTGTCTTGGAGCAAGACTTGAAAGAAACCCTGGTTACAATCCCATCTGGTCACCAGCACACATACTACAGGACATCTCTCCTTCATTAGAAGGATTCTCACTCCATCAAGATTCCTGAAAGACTGTCCTCCAAAATATTCCTGTGTAGTTCAAGTGATGCAACTAACTTCCTAGGACTAGGATACAGAGCTGATATCTAGTTTTCAATTGCCTTACTGCACCTCAGAGGCAGCTGTAAAACCTGGAAAGCAGTAAAATAAAAAGTAGGTGAAGACTGCAGTTGTACTACAGACACTGCTCCTAGTATTCTTGAACTGGGTTTTATCACCAAGGATCTTAGAAGATACATTTGTACAAACTGAATTACTAAAATGTAGTTATTTTTTGTGATCCTTCTATCTCTTAGTCATCCATAGTAGAAAACATCATTTAAGAAAAAGCTGAACCAATACTGTTAACAAAATATTTGCAGTCCTGCAGGCCACTCTTCAAAGTACTCTAAAAATTACTGTGCATATCTTCGAAGATTTGTGCTATTTAAATTAAGAATTAGAATAATGTAGCAAAGTTTAAAGAATGCTTGTAAGTTCAAAGGAAATATAAAAAATAAAGTTTGAGCTGTATAGACTCTAGAAACAATTTAAAAAATGATTGATCCATCACTACTTACCATTTGGGGAATACTAAAACAATGCAAGAGTATTTTTTGAATACATACATGTACTAATAAACAAATACTGAACTCTGTTGCAGATAATCCCCACCACAGGACATAACATCCATTCATCTATTACTACAGCTTCAGGAACATTAAATGTTATTACTAAATGTTATTATTTGCTTCTTTGCTTTAACTGATTGCTTCTGGATAAAAGGATGTAAACAAAACCTCCAACTTCAATCCTAATTCCACCCTTGTAATTTAAGATCACATATGTACAAATGTATTACAAGCTACAAAAGCATCTATGGATGCTTCTATTTTACATAGTTTAGTGATCATCCAAGGGCAATTACACAAGGGATATTTAAAAGTTTTCAGAAATCAGAAAGGCAAATGGGAAGTGTTACAGAAAGGGATGGGAAACAAGGCACTAAATGAACAACAAAGCAAAGAAAAAAGGAGACAATATATATTGCTTATCTTTTTTTTTTTTCACCAAACTTTAATCAAATACCATACCTTGATTTCCCCACTCACCAACAAGAGTGAAGATTTAAAAACATATACATCCAACTGTAAAACCACTTTTGAGCAACTATCCATTTTTAAAGCAAACAATTCAATTTTTTTCCTGAAATTTCTCATAACAGCACTACCACCAGCATTTTTAAACACTCTCCCAAACAACATCAAGCAGACCGATGGTTTCACCAGAAATGCTTCAGCAGTATGACATGCTGAATTCCCTACACCTTGCTGCAGTCCAACATGCTGAACAGCTGCAAGGCTGCCTGACATAAACATTAGAAATGTAGCCTTATCTTTCAGTACCTCGACTTATTTTTCATATTACAGATCTCTGTATGGGCACAGAAACCAGGGCTGGCTATATCAGTAGCGTTGGTACCTGCATATAAGGAGACTTGAGGCAACAGCCTATCACACTTACACCTGGTTTTTCTTTCCTCTTGCCCTCCCAGAATAGAAAGGAAAAATTCTTATCTTGCCCAAATTCTATGAACGGTTGGAAGGATCCAAATATAAAAGTTGTGCAAAAAAAGCAGTTACCTGACTCCTACCATCAAACAAAATTCAGGCTGAAGTAACTGTGCTGCAATTAATATCAGCATATTTAAGACACAGACGAGACAAGACAAGGTGCAACCATTTTCATTACAGCTGTTCTCTAGGTAATAGCAAGAGCATTTCCTTCTAGACCCAAAACCTTATGTAAACATAACCAGATTGTATTTTGGCCATGACTGACCACTGCCTGCTTTAAAAGTTTATTTATCCAATGTAAAAATAAGAGCCAGATTTTTAAAATGCACCTTATCTGAATGACAGTATACAGAGCACCACTGTAGGGAGACTTTAAGAGAAAGACTAGATGCAATTCAAAATTTAGGACCTGCTACAAGAACAACCCGTGCCTCTCCCGTTTCTCCTCTCCCTACTTCCTATTGTTCCGCTGTTCAGCAAATGATGCCATGTCACGGAAGAGGGAAACCTAAATGACACTTTCATTAGGTCTTTCTTCAAAATGTTTATGCCAAGAAATTAATTTACTCAGGTCTATAACAAGAACTGGTCATACACAAAAGGTGTTTTAAAGCATTCTAAAGCCCCAAAAGCACGAGCAGACTTTGGCTTCTGAAGCAGCCAGCAAGACGACCCAAAATGGTGACTACAAGTAATAAATCATATTTTTAAAAAAGGCATTGTTAAAAACAACAACAACAACAAAAAGCAGTTCTGTAAAGCCGACGATCAGGCTGAACAGTATAAGCGGCCACTGATTTAATCATAACGAGAATCCACGAAGGGAACGCTTTTCCTCAGGCACAAAATTTGTTTCTGCAAGCCCACCCGCTACCGAAACACGACTCCGGCACAGCGCTGAGGGGCTGGCGACGCTCGCAGTCACCCAGGGGGAACCAGGCGCCGGCCGGCCGGGGATCAGGCAGGGCCGGAGAAAGGACGGCACTAGCGCGGGGAGCGGGGGGAGGCACACGAGCCTGTGGGGCAGAAGGCGGCCGGGGGCAGGAGGGCGCGGGCGGGCCGGGGGTCCCGGGCCGCTCTCTCGCTCACTCACCCGTCCTTGCGCTTGGCTTTGTAGACGTGTCCGTAGGTGCCCCTGCCCACCTTGCAGCCCTCGTACTCGAAGAGGTCCTCCACCCTCTCGCGCTCCCCGGTCAGCTTCACCTTGAAGTCATAGTCCATCTTGGGCGCCCGCCGCGATCCGCCACCGCCGCTGCCCCCGGCAGCCGCGCCCCGCCCCGCCGCACACACCGGGCGGCGGCAGCAGCAGCAGCAGGAGGAGGAGAAGGAGGAGGAGGAGGAGGCCCCCGCGCCGCCCCGCGGAACATCCAGCGGCGGGGCTGCTCCCTTCGCTCCGAGCCCCAACCCCGGCGCTCCCTCCCTCCGTCCCTCCCTTCGCCCCACGCCAGGAGCGGCACCGCCGCCGGTCCCCGGGCGGGCTCTCGGGGCCGCGCCCGCGCGCGCTGCCGCAAACGGACGTCGCAAACCGCGGGCACCTCCCCGGCCGCGGGCAGCGCACCACGTGGAAGGGGCCGTCCCGGCGTGCCTTGCGGGCGCTGCCGCACGCCGGGAGGTGTAGTACAGGCGGAGGGAGGCCGGCCGGGCCGCGCCGCGCTGCATGCCGGGAGCTGTAGTTCGTGGGCAGGGCACGAGGGGCCCGCCATCAGCAGCCACTGCGACTAGCCCTCGGTCCCTTCCCGGGGCCTTGGCTACGGTGAATATTCCGGTCCCCGGCTCGACCCAGGCTGGCGAGGGCAGACGTCGTTGGTCCCTGCTGCTCTGAGCATCTCTTAGCATCGCTATAATTAAGACAATTCCATGACTATGAACATGGACAAAATCAGAGAATCACAGAATATTTTGAGTTGGAAGGGATACTTAAGGTTCATCGAGTCCAGCTCCTGGCCCTGCACAGGACCATCCTCAAGAGTCACACTATGGACGTGGGAGAGTTGTCCAAGCACTTCTTGAGCTCTGTCAGGCTGGTGCTGTGACCACTTCCTGGGGAGCCTGTGCCAGTGCCCAACCACCCCCTGGGTGAAGAACCGTTTCCTAATGTCCAACATAAACCTCCTCTAACACAACTTCAGGCCATTCCTTCAGGTCCTGTCACTGGTCACCACAGAGAAGAGATCAGTGCCTGCTCACCTTTCTTCCTCCATGAGGAAGTTGCAGACTACAGTAAGGTCTCCCCTCAGTCTCCTCTGCTCCAGGCTGAAAAGACCAAGTGATCTCAGCCGCTCCTTCACCATCTCGGTTGCCTTGCTTCGGACACTTTCAAATAGCTTAATGTCTCATATTGTGGTGTCCCAGGCTGCTCACAGCACTCAAGACATAGATGGATGTCACAGTGCTGACAAACCTCTGTGTGGCTGCTGAGATCAGTTGGGATGTAATACAGAAACTGTTGTGTTTAGCAAGGCCCTTGTATGTGACCAGTAATTGGGCATTTCCCAATTCCTCTCCTTGGCTGCCAGAGCCAGAGTCACCCACCCAACACAAAGTCAGCCAGTAATCTTGTAGAACAGGTAGCTTGGAACTAAACTAAAGCTACAGAAATCTTTTTCGTTACAGCCCAGATTTTGGCATTTTTAATAGTTATGCACAAATGTTCCAGGTTTCATGTCAAGAATGCAGCACATTGAGTAAACAAGTGGGCACTCAAATCCCCTAACTTAGAGACATCACAGAACGTGAGGGCTCCTGAAAGAAGTAACAACATATTCTGGAATCGCCTGAAATCATCTCAATTTTCAAATACAAATCTCAATTTTCATTTACACAATAGCACTGATCCCTGAAAACTGGGGATAGGGTTGTGTCTGCTTCCTGAGTTGGCATCACTCAATCAGACTCGCATCAGATGCCCACAGTTGGACTTGCAGTATGTTCCTATGCAGTTGTTAGGGATATTATGTATGTTGAATAAAGCAATTAGGCATATGCTACAAAAAATAAGTGCAATTGAGAGAAGCAGCAAAATTACACTTTATTTGCCCAGCAACTCAACTAAATTTTACAAGAAGGTTGCCCAGCACCTCACTACACCAACCAAACAGAAACAGGTCAGGGCAGCCCACCACAGATCAAACAATCTGGAAGATGCCATCCACCTCACAAAGTTCATCCATCTCAGCCCCATCTCTGCTTTCACGGACTGCCTGGCTTTGGGGACCTTCAAGGACAGTAAGGGACCAAACTTGCATGGCCAAACCCACCATGTACAGTACCTCTGGCCTGCTCACTACCCTCAGTCCTATCAGCAGGGGAGGTAGCAATAACCACACTTCTGTAACTTTGTACTCTTCTTTGCATTATTAATCACTTTTTTGTGGAGGCAATGAACATCCAAACTCCTCCACATGGATCCAGTTACTGCACGATAATTAATGGTTGGGATTAGTCCCAAGCTGAAACATTGCAGGGTGTGGAAGACAAACAATGTCTGCTTAGAAAGAAAAGAGATCATGAAGGAAAGCAAGAATAGACAATCCAGATTCATTTTCTGATGACCTGTGCTATGTTTCACATTTGCATAAAACATTTGGAAAGAATTCCAGACTCTGACAAACTCTAAGAAGTCAAAACCACACTGAGATACCTTCTTTCCCAGATTGTTGATCCTTTTGTAAGAATATTTACAAATTTGCTTGAATGTTTCTTTCCTTAGTTTTACATACCATTTGAATTGTATGCCTTCCAGAACAAGTGTAGCTGTAAATCTACTGCACCTTCGCTCTGTTTCCACTTCAGGTACTTGTATTGAAACCAGCGTTTGATTTTACCGATTCAGACGTATGGTCCCCAGCTCAAGAGAGATTTGAAACAGAAAGCACACTTTGGTTCTTTTTATAATGAGAAATAAATATTGACATTTCAAGGTCAACTTTTAACTCTCTTTCATGGAAAGTTGCATACTTTCTGTGCTTCATTTTAAAAAGCTGTCACAGTGTAATATAATTTCAAGGAACAGTTTAATTTGAGGTCCACTCTTCAAAAGACAGACACAACCAGGATCTGGTATTCTTGACTCTCAGATCTCCATCCCCACAGTGGCCCTTTCAATTGATAGGATTTCTTATCTCTTACTGCTTGTTTTTCATTCCCTGCTCTCATGCTTTCCCAGGACTCAGCTTAAAAATATATGCTTAACACATCCTGCTGAAGTTGGATTTCTGGAGCTTTCCTCTTTCTCTTTTCTCCTCTAACAACATTCATGGTTTGCTTTATCACATTCTTCTGTTCTGAGTTTGTGTAATTTCTAATATGTCCAGAACACAAACGCTTTTGACATTTTTTTTTGTTTGTCACCACCACAGCTGTGAAGGATGTCTGAGTTCTCTGTAGGAAAGCCACTGTTACCATATTAGCACAGGTAACGTGCAGTGGGTTGGAGACAGTTATCAAAGTGAGCTGTGATCGGAAAGGACAGTAGTCAAGGAAGGCTGACACCATTAAACATTTCTGAGTGTATTTCAGGGAATTGTCTTTCAGGTGAAAGCCTGGATTGTCTGGTAAGAGGATGGATAGTGACAATAAGTAAATGCTGTCACTTGGGGTATGGGAGTGTAGAAGAGGTTTTACAGTGACTTCTGTGATCCAGAGAGAAGTTTGATAAGAGGATCCTTGAAAGAATTTCCTACCAAGGTAGTAGACATAGAAACCAAGAAAGAAAGGATAAATAAAAGAAACATGCAACTGTCGATTCCAATAAGCACTTTGTTTGTCTTTCCTGACCAATGAGTAAAGTGTAAACTTACAAATTTTATAAGAATGTATAAAAAGCATGCATACTATGATAAAAACGAGTTTGAAGCCTCCTGAAAATGGAGTGTTGCTTTGTATTGTGACCATCTCAACTCTGACATGGGAGCATCAATACTGAAAGCAAAGTTGGTTTTGGGAGGGGTGTGTGTTTGCATGCTTGTGGCCACAGTGTTAGTGCTTGAGTCAAAGTTTATGAAGCAAAGCTTACAGCTGGGAAATGTACAACAAGCTACTTGCTCTTTGTTTTGCAGTCTTCAAAAATAGAATAAAAATACAGAAAAGTAAACTTCAATATTTTTGCTTTCTCATCTTTGTATTTTATAAGCAGATACGCTACAACACTCAATCACATCCCCATGCCATTAAAGTGTCTGCTCATTCCACTTATTAATTTGTGAAATTTGAACATTTGCTTTTCAGAAAACTTTTCATGAAACTGTAGTTACCTGCTAAAAGTTTCCCATATCCCCATCCCCCATATGGGATATCCCCATATCCCACATTTTTTAGTGGTGTGACTGAGGTGTTCCCACCTTGGTATTGACTGAAAAAGTGCAGTCCTGCTAAGTGCTATACATCTTCCATTTTTTGTTTAGTCCAGGGAAAGCTGAAGGCAAGACAATAATGTGGTGGCACTTTTTCCTTTTCTGTATGTAAAGAAAAACTGTCATATTTGCACAGTCTGAGTATTTTTCAGAAACCTTGCAGGTTTTATGTGCAGATGAGTAAGCTGAATACTGGCAGCACTTAAAAACACAGGTTATTTAATGCAGATAAGTAAAGTTTCCTATGTAAAGCAATGTGTTAGGGTTTGGTTTTTTTTTTATTATTTTCCACTCAGCTATATTTTACTATAAAATTGATCTAACAAAGCATCCTAGATTCTGGCTGGAGTGCAAGTTACTAACAAACACACATCAGTCCTTTGGATCCAGGTGCTGTATAGGAGAGTGGTGCTTGCATTCAGTGAAACATCTGTTTGCCAGACTTGGGACCACCTACGGTAACAATCAGCCTATGTTATGCTCCTGACAGAGATTCAATTGTCACCATCCCTGGACATATTAAAAGACATGCAGATGTGGCACTTGGGGACATGGTTTAGTGGTGGACTTGGTAGTTCTGGGTTAATGGTTTGGACTGGATTTTACTAAGTAATTCTCTGATTCTGCCTCTGCAAACCTTGAAAATTCAGACCATGAACTTATGGTTACTTTTGTTACTGAGAAGAGCCCTGCCTGAGGGGAAATAAACTCTGAAATTAAATATTACTTTATATTATTTCATATAATCCTAGAAATATTCAGGTTGGAAGGGACCTCTGGATGATATCTAAGGACAATATCCTGCTCGGAGCAAGGCTACTCTTAAATTAAGGTTGCTTGAGGGTTTTTCCACTCAAGTCTCTGTGGAGGGAGATTCCATAGCCTCTCTGGATCTGACTATCATCCAGGTGAAATTTTCTGTCCTTCTCTCAATACAAATCCTGCCTCTGTCTTTTCAGTAAGTTCCTTGTCAGGATTGGCAAGCTGCCCATTATTCCAGCTTGAAGAAGTCCTAGGGCTCACAGCCTCTCTCACATGGCGAGTGCTCCAGCCTCATGACCATTTTAGTGCACTCAGCAGAACTCACTCCAACTCATTAGGAACTTTCCATATCAGGATTGTTCTACTGGAGACCCCCAAACTGGGTATCGTATGCCATGTGCAGGCAAACAAGAGCCATGTAAAGGGAAGTAATCACTTCCCTTACACTTGCATCACCAGTCATGTCCTGATAATCAGTTTTCTGTGGTGATGGGATCACAGAAGGGGTCAGATTGGAAGGAACCACGGTGGTCATCTGGTCCAACCTCCCAGCTCAAGCAGGGTCCCCTAGAGCAAGTTAACCAGGGTTGTGTCCAGACAACTTTTTGAATATCTCCAGGGAAGGAGACTCCACAACCCCTCTCAGCAGCCTGTCCCAGTACTCAGTCATCTGCACAGTGAAGAAGTTCTTCCTCGTGTTCAGGTAGAACGTCCTGTGCGTCAGTTTCAAAGGGCGCATCGCCTTTGTCATATTGCTCAGCACCACCAAAAAGAACCTAGCCCCATCCTTTTGACACACTATATACACTGAATGTTGGAACCCTGGATGCTGAGAATAGAGCTACTTTCTAAAGAACCTAAAAGACAGAACAATCAAGTTAAATTCAGGTTCTCAAATTCTTTATTACAAAACTTAGTAATTGCCTGAGGTTTGCTGCCCTCCACAGGCTATTTTTATTATAATTGCAAAGAAAGTGTTTCACTGTGGACAGCACTGCTACAGTGCAATGATATTCTAAGAAAGATCTACTCTTTTCATTTTGTATTAACAACACAACATAAAATGAACATGTACTTTACTTAGTTATAGTATGCTGTTGTGAAACATCACTATGAACAGGACATGGACACCAAATTCTCCACTGGAGAACAGGTCAGTGGAAAATAAATTAATTCAGTGTAAGGTTTTGGTATGGAAATATGAGTTTATTCACCCATCTAAATCATAACTTCCTTCTGGATGAACCATCTGTATGTGGGCTTGATATCAAAGAACATGTTGTGTTTGACTGTGGAACAATGATTAGTAAAAGTAGAAAGTAGACTGTGAGATGAAAAAATTTAAAAAACATAACTCTCTCTCTCTCTCTCCATATATATATATATTTTTTTTTTCTTGTTGGACAATACCCTTTTCCTGGCCCAGAGACAGGGCAACTGAGAGGTGTTTTAAAAACTTTTATCCTATTTCCAGTCTCCTGAGAAAGGTGAGACAATACAGATGTTATAATTCATGCCATCGCAATCAGAAGCCAACTATTTCCTAATTACAATACACTATAAGCGTTTCTTGCCACGGCACGCTGTAGATGCCTTAAAGCCAATCATCTAAAACTACCCCTTGTGGGTCCCACTACAATGCATCCTTCATTGTTCTATTTCTCCAAAGTATCTAGTCTTATTTGCAAGACTAAATGGCCATCTTCTGAAACTTTTTTCTAGCTCCATTTCTCTCTCAACAATCTCTGTCTTATTCCATGGCATTTCTAAGTCAGCATTTCTTGTCTCAGTTTGCATACGGATGCATGCTGTGTGGGCCTTCTGTCAGGCCCTGAGAACTCTCTACAAATGAATTTCCCACATTTTCTGACTTTTATGAAAGTAAAATTGAACTTCAGGAAGGACATATTTTAATTGCTTCAGGCAAGGTGAAACACAATAGAATACTAATTATTTATAC